>NC_036464.1:7911290-9111290 GCF_002775205.1 Xiphophorus maculatus | reverse complement strand
GAAATATAAGTGATGAATGCTGCTTGTACTTTCCAAACAATTACTAAACAGCTACTCTTTAAATAAAAAATGACCTTTTTAATGTTTCAGGTAGAGGAAACAAATATAACAAAAAACAACCAACATAGATTTCAAATTGTGCTTTGGAGAAATTTTGGCCTACTCCTTTTTGCACAATTTTTTAAATTCAGCACATCTAAAGGACAGAGAGCATCAGCGCCCTGTTAAGCCACAGTATCTCAATTGGATTTATGTCTGGATTTCACTATGCCACTCCAAATAATTGTTTTATGCATCTTCATGTGGACTTGTTTGTGTGCTTCTGACTTTGTCCTGCTAGATAAACCCAGAATGCTTAAAGTTAATGTCATCAACCAATATGACCTAACATTCTCCTTCAGTAAATTCTAGTCCAGAGAAGATTTATGGTTCCATCAATATGTTTTCACAGCACTATACACATTTTCTTCTTCAACAAAACAAGAAAAACAACAACTAATTAATTATTTTACTAATTTAAATGACCTAACACTAAAGTATATATTCTTTGAAATGAGTAGTATTTAGAGTACAGTATTTTGCTAAATCAATATATATTTTTCATAATGCAAAATATATAATTGGGTAAGAAATAATAGCTAAACGCAAGGTTTGTGGATTGTTTGTCTGCTCTATAACTTACATAGACCTGTTAGCTAAGTGAAAGCAACATGCTATTTGTGAAGGGATAACAGAAAGGGGCAATGTGCTGCAGAAAGAAAAAAAAAATCAATATCCGAGAGCCACATTGTAAAGGCAACAAAACTGCACGTGGTTATGAGCATGCCAACAATAGGGCGACATGAAGGATGAAGCACAGAGTAATTAAAATTCAGCGGAAATATAAATATCAAAAGCAGAGCTGTCAGAACAGACTCTGGCTGCCTACTGAGGAAAAAAAAAAGGTGAGGCCATGCTGGCAAGAGTTGACAACCCTTGTAAAGCTTCACATTTGGACGTGTGGAAAAGGAGGCGTTGTGTATGTGTAAATGCTTTTTGTGTGGACTTGGAGAGCTTTGTGCTGTCAAAGCCGTAGAAGCCCGCGATGAGAAAAGGAAAAAAAAATAAAAAGCATAAAACCACTGCCAGCAGATAATGTCACTCAGTCTTTGTGTTTAGGAACAAGTTTTTCAGAGCTGACTAATATATGAATATTATGCATAAAAGCTCTGGGGAGTAGAGTGAAGGAATACTGGCCAGGACTGTTCATTCCCATTATGTGTCATTCCCATCAGAGGCACTGGAAGTAAAACAAGTCATTGTTGTGGCATTGATGCACTGTCCATTAGATTCACAAAGGTCTGCATGGCTAAAATATTCACTTGTATGAACATGCAGTAGCTTTTATCCTTTAAATTTAAATATGTTAGAGGCTTATTATATACAGAGATCAACAATAATGTTTTGTTTTTTTTGCTACTCAAATACTGCTATGCATAATTATGGGTTGAGATAATTAGGATTCAACAGAAAAACAATCTTAGCTCTTTGGTGATATGTGAGATATTTTTTGTAAGAGATCTATGTAAACAAAACCAAATGATTGTCTGAGAAAATGTAGTTGTTCAGATTAGCTCATTCTACAAATAATACCATTCTGGTATCTTTGTATAGATTCATACTTAGTAAATTGCAAAACAATTAAAACCTCTTGAATTTCTCACATTGTGTGATATTACAGCCACAAACATCAATGTATTTTAAATTAAAAATTATGGTAGTGCATAATTGTCAAGTCAAATAATAATTCTACATGGCTTTAATTTTGTTTTTAATTTAAATTATGCATTTTTGGTTTTCACCCAATTATATATTTTGCATTATGAAAAATAAATAATCCCCATTCTACTTGGCATGTGATAATATAGTCTAATAGTGTCACAGAATACTATACTCAAAGAATATATATATATATATATATATACATATATATATATATATATATATATATATATATATATATATATATATATATATATATATATATATGTCAGGTAATTACATTTGGAAAATAATTAAGTTGTTTTTTTTTAGTTTGCAAAGTGTTTTGGTGAAAAAGGAAATGTAAAAGGTTAAGGAAATACACTGTACATTTTAATTCAGACCTAAATCAATATTTTGTAGAACCACCTTTATTTTGCAGCTACAGCTAAAATCTGTTGTGCTGGTGCTGCCACAAGTGCCTTTTTCCATATATTTAACCCACAGAGTTGGTGAAAGGATTCCCATCACCCAAATAAAATAGAAAATGAGTGCAGAGAATGTAATTGAGCTGCCATATATGCTTACCATCACTGTCAAAGCACAACCAGGTGCCCATAGCACCAAAGAGATGGCTATTTCTTTCGTTCTTTATTATAATTAATCGTTTTGCAGTAGATGACATGCCACATTTGTTTATGAGCTCCGAGTGATTTGATAGAGAAGAAAACAGGAAAGGGGAGGAAGGAGTGAAGATACTGACCCCTACAAGTTAAACGATGCATTTACATTCATTAGCTCTATCAGGCAGCCTTCCTCACTCTCTCCATCATAAATGATGAATGAGTGAGGTGGCTGAATAGCCACTGAGATCACCAAGAGCCACAGGATAGATATATTTTACTGATATAAATTATTCATGTAAGCTTTATGCTGCAAAACAACATCTGATTGGTTCTTGGAGAGTTGCTGGGATAAAGATTATGCAAATGCCAATCCTCTATAATTGAGCATAATTGCATTGCATATGTTTGTGAAGCTCTTAACAGCCATTGCTTTCCTTTCACAATCTTATCAAGAACACAAGAGAAGAGAGTCATCACCCGTACAAGGGGTAGGACATGTTAGGCACCAAGACGTAATGAATAGGATCTATGTCCAGGTTTCTCCAGGAGGCAACAAATGTGCCCAAAGAAATAAAAAATGAAAGAGGGAGAGAAAACAATAGGGATCATAAATGTTTCAGAAGAAGGCATTTGGTGCTCCATCATGTGCTTGTTCTGGTTATTCTGTCCTTTCTGTCAACTGTCAACCTCTTGCCCACAGCTGTGTGTCAGAAGCAGGCTGTCAAGTTCAAAACAGGCCCAAGAGTGTGACAGCAACTCAATTACTAAAATACCCACTATAATCAGTGGAGCAACAGGGAATATCAGCATCTGTTCAGCACAGGCAAACAAGGCAGGACTGTCATTCCAGAATATGCCGGCAGTTACACCAAATGCTTGAGGCTTTTGGCTCAATAAGGCAGCAGCTTATGAGGAAAAGACCTGTGGAGAGAACTGGTTGACTTTATTCTGTATAGTTGTAAAATAGCACTTCACAAATGAAACTCTTGTTAGAAGGAAAGGTTATTACTAGCTAACCTACTAGAGAAGGACACCAAAATAAGCAAAACAATAACCCTATCTGCTTTTTACTTTATTCAACCTAATCTCTTCAGTTACAGTCCAATCAATAGCCTCATTTTAAAAAGTAAACAATGACATCAAGGTTTAAAATAGACCCAAACATCAACACAAAGCCCAGGCTATTCATCCCCAGAGCAGAAAAAAGAGAGACATGGCCCGAGGTGCCAACAATGGATACACACACAGCTCCAATCAATTGCTATGGATCCAATTCAGACACACTCATGATCCCTCCTAGTTTCATGCCTGGACATTAACTAAAGAGGGAGATAAGCACCTACAAGGTCATACATTTAACATTTAGGAAAGTCACATAAACATGCAAGTCAAATGAAAATGCAAGGCTAATTGTAACAAACAAAATGAACAAAAAGATTGCTCATTCATTACAGTTTTTCACATATTAAAACATTTCTCACATTGAAAATGCAAATGAGGCTGTTCTTTGAAGTGCCTTATTTGCATTACAAACAGTGCACCCAAACTTTGAGAAACAACAGAGGAAGACAGTCACAATTTCCATCTCCATTTTTCTAAAACATTCAGCAGACTCAACTGCACTGCAAGCTACCCACACCAAAAACACTTCATCTATTTTTTAGTGTATTTTAGATTCATATGCTTATTCAAAAAATGAAATGGTCTATACCATGAAGAATAGAAGTTTGTGGTTTATAAAAAGGTGAGAGCAGACCAAAGAGAACAACTGTACATTCAAAACATCGGTGTTTACTTGTCTTTGTTTTGTTGAGTTGAATTACAGGTTTCATAACCCAATGGTTGTGAAAACAATCAGCGTTTTGAAAGACATTTTACTCACTGTGAATAAGAATGTTTTCAGTATCATAAAGACAAGGTAACGGTGTTGAAAGAGGATGTGTCCCAAGACAAAATGAATTCAAACTGCTGTTTTTCTAGGTTATCTCCAACCCCGAGGAGATTTATGATTTTATCATTAGGGTATGCTGAATACATTTGATATACAAAGTCTGCCTGCTGTGATGCAGCAGAGCTTTCACAGTGAAAAACGTGCAAGATAAAACAAAAATATGCAGGTTTTATGTCACTGTGGATCTTTGATGAAAGGCTCTTTAAACCCAAATACATTTTTATTCTTACTTTCCCCCTTCAGGTGGACGAGATACCTGATAATCAAAGAAAGTAGAACACCAATAGAACTGACAACACTTGCAGATGCACGATTTCTTTGCTTGTTTTTGATCAAAAGACACAGAAAACATAAAACACAAGCACACAACTCAACAAACTCACACGCTTTCGAATAAAAAAAATAGGACAGTGTTTCACGTCATTTTCAGCCCACTGGTTGCAAAAAGTCAGACATAGCAGGAATGTATTTGGGAAGGACTTTTGCTTAGCTACAAGGAAGATCTGGGAAGCAACTCAGAAAGGGAAATCAAGACCATCTAAGGTTTGCAGAGAGAAATGCTGACTGGGAGAGATTATATTGTTGGGCTGTAGTGGTGCCCAACATGGTACCACTACCATGGTACCATGATGGTCCATGATGACCAACATGGACCACCTCCTCAGGCAGAATTGGAGAACAATAAGTGGCATAAGTGATTGGTGGAAGTAAAAAACTTATTGGATGGAAAAGTCCCAGGAGCGGACAAGATTCACCCCAATTTGCTAACAGTCCAGACATGGTTGAAGGTTGACAGTGATTTTTGTCCTAAGCTATTCTTTTAGATTCAATATTCAAGAACTGAATGCAAGCCTGCATCTAATTATTGTCCGCCTCAAAAAAACTATTCTTTTGTATTAAGCAAACATTACCTAGAGATATCTCCTGTAAAAAAAACAAACAGTTATGCTCTTTTAAAAGATTCAATTCCTTTCTAGAGTGTCGAGTCAAAAAGCTGAAAAACAATTCCTCTGCAGAGACTCACTTTCAAAGATGAAGACATAACATTTCTGTGCAGTACAGCGAGGTCAACTCAGACCACCTGTCATAGCCAAGCAAGCATCTAATGAATGTTCAAGGCAGCCCATCTCATCTTTCTGCAAAACTATTTCAAACACAAGCAAAGCCAAAAAGATATTCAAATACAATAAGGCTTTACTTGCATGTATGCAGTAGTTAAATAATAAGAGAGCTGTGAAGTGTGCGGCAGACTTCATACTGACAGGAGCTGTCACTATCACTATGGCAAAGTTCCTCAACTCTTATATTCACTGGCGTCATTTGGATGTTGAATGGCTTTCTTTTAAAGGCTTTCTCTAAAATGCTGCTGCTGAGGACTTTCTCATGCATTGATAATCTAGTGGCCCTTCAATGATTCAAAAAGCACTGAGGGGCGAGGCAGCCAAGAGCTCAAGTTCTTTGGAGCTTTTAAAAATTTCAGTAAACTAAAGCCAGATTTAGAGTAGCACACAACTCACTATCTTCACCTCCTTTCCTTGATCTTTAGAAAGCTGCACAAAAAGTCAGTGCAGTTCCTATCAATCAATCAATCAATCAAATTTTATTTGTAGCTATAGCACATTTCAGCAGCAAAGCATTCCAAAGTGCTCTACATCATTACAAACACAGAAACACAATGCAAGATAGAATCAACAATCAAAACACAGCATTAAGTCAAGTTCCATCAATAAATTTGTAATTGACTTGATGTGGAAAAATTACAATTAGGTCACACCTGCTACTTGTATTGCTATATTGTTTATTCTAAGTTCTGTATATTCCCACCAAGTTAAAGCTGTTTGGGTTACATGCACAAGGTTGGACGTTGTTTTTCCCCAGCTGCATGGGAACCAGTCTGTTTCCCATGCTTTGGATCCCTTATCCCTTTGTACAAAACTCATGTGTTGGCTCTGCCTGGCAGAGCTTTCCGTTTCAGACTTGCTTCATTATTGACTGTCCTGTGAGCTCTCTGAGTTGTGCACAATTCATGAATAAACCTGATTGAGTGATTTTACCTGAGAAAGTGATACGCAGTCTACAAAACCCACAACCTTTCATGGTTATTTACTGCTATGCACAACAGAAAATGATGAATCTGTCTACATTAACAGGAAAATAAATACCATTCTGACAACTGGTCAGAAATGCTCCATTATAGGGCATTTTGTATTGCGTTGCTAAAATAATGGAAGCAGAGGACCAATTAATCAGGCACTTGTTTAGCAATCTTCAAGCTTTTTGTGTTCATTAGTCTGTCGAAGCGTCACTCTATGGCGCTGGGGACATGCACAGGAGAGGAGATCTATCTACACGCTGTGGGTGACATCCAGAGATTTACAAGCCAGATCGTGCTATGCTCCACATTTCCCTGCTCCCATAAGACAGTAAATGACTCATTATGAATTCAAATCACTCTCCTGTTTCTTGTAGGCAAAAACAACAGCAGTAATACTTAAAACTAAACTGTGGTTCCAAAACAGCCTAAGAACTGGATAGATTATAAAGGAGGAGAAGAGCTCGGGGTGAATTCAGCTATGCCAAAGAATGCAAAAGAATATACACATTTATGTGTTCAAATAACAGATTACATAGACTTTTACGGCACTATTGCTGCTTTGTACACGTCTTTGAATAAGACATGACAATTTAAACATGAACAGAAAATAAAAAGGGATAGATGCAAGAGCTTCTGGAATATATAAAACTGCACAAAAAGGCATGTGATGGATATAATGCAGTGAACACAGCATAACTTGATGTTCCTTTTCTTTACAGAATAAGCGAGAATGCTGTTCTTTTGTCAGGAGGCCAGCTGCATTGATGATCATTCTCCACAGTCCATTACCCCAGTTAGTCATTTGAAGAACACAAAAGAGCAGCAGAAGGTGTGAATTACCAAAGAGAAGTAATATATAGAAGCGTGTGACAGAAACTTGGACACCTGAAAAAGAAAAAACCTGAAACATCACATTTAAGTAAGCCTTCCTGTTTGCCTTGCAGAACAAGACATTATTCCTCGACTGGATGGAGTTCAGTGTGGGCTAAATGCTGTGTGTGAATGATGAATAATTCAGACCGGGGGTGAGTGGGATCAGTTCCTTGTATGCACGGGGCAGATTAGCCACTAGTGGCCCCTGACAGATGGAGGCCTCACAGCCCACTGCAATGGAGACCCAAGAGAATATCAGGTGTCACCTCATTACACACTTCATAGACCTCAACTTCCAATGTTACCTCGTCTGATTGGCATAACTACATCCAAATTCGTTTAAAGCATTTATTTGGAAGTTTATGAATTCAATCAATTTCTATATGGAGGTGGGGAAATGCTGTTTTTTTTACCGTTAATTTTATTTTATTTTTCTGTAATCCTGACTAATGCTAAAAAAACGAACAAAATATTTACATTTCACATAATAGGTATGGATAACAAATCTGTTTCTAGAAGTTTTCATTTTATCTGTCATAAACTGGGTGGTATGTTCTTCCAGAATCAAATACAAAGTATTGTTTACACAGAGAAATGGATAACTCCATACAAAGAACTATTTAAATCACGCAATGTTATAAAATTTCTTCCCACAGATGAAACTCAAAAAAAAAATCGAAGATTTAATATCTACAGAATAATTTCAGATTTGAACATTAGCTTTCATCAAACCCTGGAAGAATGACAGTTTGCTGCAAAGACAGAATGATTGGAAACCGTATTCCGACACATTTGGAGAAGACTGACAATGTGATTATAAAAGCGTTTTATACCTGCAAAACTGCCTTTCTGCTTTTTTCATAATCACATTGAGAAAGAAAAGATATTGAGCTTGACAAAAGCCGGCATAACACCAAGCATATGATTAATCACAGGTTCGCTCCAGGAGAACAATGAACAATGTTTCTATTTTATGAATATTAATCGGACTTCCACTGATAGAAAAACTAATACACTACTTATTGTATGAAAATTTATTTTAACAACACAAGAGGAAATAGCAGTCATGCTAATCAAAAGCACCCCTATTGTTGTATCTGCCACTTGAAACAGCATATTTTAAGTTATCTGACTTTCATTAGTAGTCACATATGTTAGGGACGGAAAAAGATTTGGGTAAAAAGGCTAAATAATTTTGTTGTCAATTAGCCTAATGCTCAAAGATGAACATAAAAACACAAAGAAAATGGATCAAATCCATTACAAAAAGAAATCATCACAAGTACATGGCTAAAAGATGGGCTAAAAGAAGAGAAGGATAAAGTGCATCTATCACCAGTTTTCTGCTCCAGTCTTATACCTGCTGCTGAACTGTAAACGACCTCAAAGCGATGACAGCGGGTGGCTGCAAAACAATATGGCTGCAGTGTTTACCTGCTTGTCTTTTTCTGCTGTGTCAGATTGCAGGCCGCCACCAGAGGCCTGACTGACAAAGGCCCCGCGGGGTGGAAGGGAGAAGCAGGCTCGACGGAAGGATGGATGCCCTATCCATCAAGGCAGCCTTTTCTGGTGGGCTAAGGAGCCGACATGTAGTGGTGAGGGAAGGATGGTCAGTAAGGAGTCAGCACTCTTTGACTCCAGCAGATCCATCATCTAGACAAGAGCAGCCTAGAATCTGTCTGTGCGGTGACAGCAGGCAGAATGGCTTCTTCCACTCAGGGCAAAGAGAAATGTGCTGACAGGGGGAAAATGATTGTAAAGAGGCCTGGTCAAGATGCTCACATGTAGAGGATGTAGAGGAAACAAAACAATAAAGCAAAAATGATGGAACAAGACTCTATAGCGCTGAACAGAGAGCCTAATCAACCAAATATATTTTGATATTTTCTATCAAAATACATTTGTAAAGTTGATATAGTCAACTTTGGTTTGATAACCCGCTGTCTATTGTGCATTTGATACTAGTTATAACAGAAAAACAATCACACAAAAAAACATAATCACACATTATGTTGATTACATTGTCCCTGCTTTGTGAGTATAAAGAACTGCTTCAGTTTTCTACAGTATCTACAGTAATCTTCAGGTATTTTCATCCCCAATAAACCTACAAATCTACAAATTTTGAAGCCAAAATAATACAAAATTTGAAGTGTTTTAAAAAAATGTATTGGCCTTGACATTTAAGATGAAAGTAAGATGAAAGTGAAAGACTTGTAAAGTATCTGCAGAAAATGAAGACTAATCCAAAAGGCCAAACTTTTGCAAAGCCAGAGAAACTGAAAATTAAGCACTTCTTTTAACACTTAACCGTTGACATTAAGGTTCTTACAACCTTATTTCTCCGAAGAAGCGACTCTTTGTTGGCTAATAACCTGCAAATCCTTTGCAGTCACTGACCTTAAAGCACTTTAAAGACAAGAGTTATTTTAAGTGCCTTTTTGGCTGTGAATGGAGATATGCTTCCTAACATGTGGTTACTGCTAAAACATGGAGGCTGAAAGGTCATGTTTTGGAGACGATCTGCTAGGACATGAGCTAGTTAAACTCAAACCCTCAAGTCCTGACCTCCTCTGGAAGGATGCTCATCATAAGACTAGTCTGGCAGTTTGCAGCATTAGAAACAGAGAATGGAAGAGTAGAAAAGACTATGCATCTTGGGTTTTATTAATAAGCAATACTAAATTATTTCTTCTAATACACTTTATAGGAATGTTCTGCAGAAGGAAATAATGGTTTTTCTACCAAAGTGTAACTTATTGTAAATTAAAATGTCATAAAAAAATGTATTTCTAGACATTTATAATTGAAACTCTTCAGAAAATAAGAAAATCCATAGAGATTAAAAAACCTATTGCTTCACTTGAACATGACAAGAGTCCAAAGGGGAAGCCTGGAGTCATAAAACTCATTAAACAAGAAGCAGAGAGGAAAAACCAAAGAGCATAGTCAACTTAAAGGATATGATGCAAGGGGATCAAGCATTTTCAACAAGGATTACCTTATGCTCTGTCATTGTGGAGTGATATCAGGAAGAAAGGTACTTTTATTTTCTCACTGCAGGCAAAAAAGAGTAGGACACACAGTGTGAAGCTGCTTATGTTGTGCAGACACAGACACAGGTCGTACACTCTGACAATAAAAGAAAAGAATCACCAAAACCTCCAAAAAATATGCCTTTATTTCTGTATACAGAAAAACATGGTAGGATGCCAGGTTCTCAAATTCAGTGTAAATAATGCATGCTGCTTTTCTCCCTCTCTTACACACACCACCTAAGAAGTGCCCTGAGCACAAGAGCGGGAGGAGAAAAAAGCCACAGAGAAGAGGAAGCCTCTGGAAAAGATTCTTGATGAAAGTGGGTAGAGAAGGCTGAGGGAATATTGAGATGAAAATGTCAGTCACATCTTCTGTTCAATTTTCACATGAATCACACCAGAATACAGAGTGTGCAGTTGGTCTACATCCTTCAATGTGTTTCTAAGAAAGTATGTGCAATCTGAATCACAGCATTAGCAATTATACAAAGGCAGATGAGGCAGATCATTATGCAAGCATCATTTAGCACCAAGAATTTTCCATCTTTCTAATGTTCAATAATCGGAGCATTAGAAAATGATCAAATGCTAGAGAATTGTTTTTGTGTTACTTCTGAACGGGAATTTTATTGATTAATTTCTCTCGACAGAAGATGTACATGCATTTACACATAACAGTGTAATGCAAACTTGCTGGACATGAAGTATTTGCATCCTGGTTTCATTTACTGCAGTCATTTGATTTCTGTTGTGGGATGAACTTTAAAGAGACAGTAATATGCGTTTTCCTGGCATATAGCATCATTTTATAGCACAATCAAGTAACTATGTCAACTTAAGTTATTATCAAAATGCTGTATGCATTTCAAATATAACTTAATAGAAATGTTACTTCGTAATTTAACACCTTGAAATTGGGCCTATGTTTCTTTAAAAACAGAGAAGTAGCTTATGTAATGAGCTTAGTCCACCAGGTGTTTGCTAATTGCTGCTGTCTACTCTGAAGGAGTTGAGTGGGGAAATTGTGAGGGAGGGCTGCATGATACTCATGGCCTATTTTCATATGTAAGGCTAGAAAATTTTTGTGATTAAAAAATATTGGGTTTCCAATGATAAAAGACTGTATTGGCTGCTACAGATCTCTGTCTGTCCAGCTCGTGTGCTGTTCCGTTCTGAGCTCAGACAAATGTTTGTTTTGAGAACTAAACTGAAGGTAGTTGAGGCAACTGTCATTCAATTAGATGATGTTTAATGCAAAGTCATGCATTTATAAAATGTACAGAAAGAGTCTGTATTGTTCCCCATAAAATATAGGCCCTCACATTAACTCAAAGATTAAAAAAAGCAGCCAGTCTTTCTTTTTTCCAGGATGCTCCTTAAAAGACAGAGGTGGAAAGTTGAAATAATGAAATGACCAACTTTGTCATAGTATGTTCGACGTTTCTTATCTTTACAGGGTCCATCTGTCCCTTCATCAACTTGCTCAAACATCTCCACAGTGGGTACAAATTGATCAGCCTGAAAATCATTAAATTCTTTTTACAAACCAATATTTTATTGCATTTCTAGACATATAATGAGAAAGACTAAATCAGTCAGAAATATATTTAGTGAGAGAGTACTTGTCAAAGTTAAAGTGACTTTATTGAACTGTAGAGCATTTTAAAGCATATACACCAGTATATATTCAGTATCATCAGATGCCTGCTCTTCAAACATGGATTCACTTTATTGACAACTTTTGATCAGGAGATTCTTTTTTTTTTTTAATAAAATGAACTTGACATGTTTATTATCTTCTAACGTTTAAATTGAAAACATTTTTTGTCCACTTTTCATAAGAAAGAACGTGCATAAGATGAAGAACCCCTGGGGTGAACCTGAAAATAAATGATTTGGCTCCGACTAATTGAGCAGTAATCATGATGTGCCGTTTGTTTCTGTTGAGGAAACATCATTTGCTGATAAACATTTTTCTAATCACAGCTGCTGCAGGCACTGCTTCCCTGTTTAGTGCCAAGGTGACCTGAACAAAACAAGAAATAATGCGACATGAAATAGGGACACTGCCAGGAGCAAAACAGCCTGTCACGCTTCCTCGGTATGAGGAAATGATGAGTGCTACTTTGCAAATAAATCTGGCACCGCAACTAATAAAAAGGTGGAAAAACAAATCAATAGCTTTCCTATGTTGAATTCGTCCCACTGCTAACGAGAAACTGGTCTGAGAATAGATGAGTGAGGAGATGCAAACCACTGCCTGTTGTGGTGATTATGAGGCAAGCACATCTCATAAAACTTGTCGTGACAAAGTAAGTGATCACAGCAGGAAGTGTAATAAATACTCTCCACAAACTGAAGAAGTTTATCAAGGGACCTTTGCAGAGTGGTTAAATTGAATTACAACACATGTAATCTAAATTAGAGCTGAAAACAAAGCCTATCCCAATAAAAGCACAATTGCAAGCGTTAAAATTACATTCAACTTATTGTGGATGAGTGAAACTTCATTCTTCAAATGATTAATTAAGTTCTTAACGAGATACCAACAGGGCAAAGTTAGCGAGAGCTGCTACTTTATGTTACCCCTCATCCAATGTCCTAAAGGCTCCTGACACTTCATTCATATAAACCTTCCAGTCCTTTATGGTCTGTTTAAAATACAAAGAGGAAAACGAGAACAGACAACACAAGAAAGAAAGGAAGGGGACCTAGGAATCTTCTTTCTTTACATACCTAAAAATTACTAGGGTTCCAGTCTGCAAATGTTACTCATGTTTGCATCACATCTACAGTACCGCAATAATACATCATTTACTTTCACGAATAGCATTTCATTTACCATAACTAAATGGAATATTATTGGTCCAATATCTCTGAGCAAGAAAGACAGCCAATCAGAAGTCATGTCAACAGCTTGCTCTTTTTTCAACAATCTGGCCTTTCATTCCCAACTCTCAGCAGTCATGGTTGGGGTAAATCCAAAATGAGAATTGTTATTAAACCAGTCCCATCATTAACTGCCGCCAATCTCTCCTTTACACACACCCAACGTTTGCACACAAGCAGGCATAGACTTTACTACTATCAGGATTCACTTCAACAATCAGTAATGAAAGTGTCTCATTCGCAATTCCAATCAAAATCTCATCAATCACACCTTGCATCTAAAAGGAGCTCACACACTCACTGGTTCTTGGTTAGAAAGGTGGACGGAGGGAGCAAATCGGAGCTAAATTTAATCAAAGCTTCCAGGAATACAGACAGAATTGAGCACAGTTTACTAAACTTCATCATTGGAAGGAAACTGCTGATGTGATAACAGATCAAGCAGACTAGTAACTGCAGACAACATGAAGGAAATGAGAGTATGAATCACATTTCCACTTTCATAACGAGCTCACTGTTCTAGTTCAATTTAAAAGAGGAATGGTGAACGGCTGAAAGATGATAAAAGACATCCACACTGATGATGTGCATGCAATAAAAAAAAATATTTTAAAAGGTATATAAAAAAAGAAAAAAACTCCTGCAAAGTCCTAAAAAGTTCACGCCATAATAAATAACTGAAAATAGAAGTTTAATCAATGACAGGAGACATATCTGTAATGTAAAATCATAAACGTTAAGTTTACAAGTTTGGTGAACTTGCTTTATAGTGAATTATGATGAATGAAGTATTAAAAACAACAAAGAGCTCATAAGTTTACATCCACCGACAGAATTACTAAAACTCACAACTTTTCAGAGAATATGAATAATATTGAAAAAAAAACAAAACTCTTATTTCAATGATTAGAGTTTATGTAAAACCAGTTATAATTAAACAATGGTTTGTACTTTTTTAATTCATATACCCGTAACATAAACAAAGTAAATAATCATGATCAAAAGTTTATGTAACCTGTTTCTCTTATAACATGCACATGAGTTAAAATGCATCTGAAGAGTACCTGCACAGAGAGACCAGTCATAGCAAAAGGTCTGGGAGATCAGCTTCTATATGGAAGGACACCACACTTCTTAGTCTATCATCCTTATTTTTTTAATGTTAAAGAATGTACTAGTAATTTTATCTCTGTGTTGATCCATATTCATCCTTTTACTGTATTAGCTAGGCAAATAAATAAGCTAACAGCACTATGAGAAAAAAAAAATGTCCTCTCACCCTGTCAGACTGGGTGAATCTCTGAGGATAACAAACCAAGCTTTGAAAACTTGGAAACCAAAACAACAACCTATCTTTTTTTTTTTTTTTAACCATGGAAGCCTCAGAACTAGGCCAACTTTTAGCTTAGTTTAAAAGAATAAAGAAGAACTGTGATGGTGAAGGATCATGCAATCCTTCTTAACTGCAAACCTCCAACATTTTACCTTGTTTTAGGGGCCTATTTAAACTGAAAAGCTGAAGTCATTAAAGTTTTACCATCAAACCTTCAACCTTTCTTTTCCCCACTGCAAAGGGACTACAATACGCACATGCAACCAACAGAGGGAAGTGGGAGGAGGGAGCAGCAGCTGGTGTTACCCCCGGTGAGGGATAAGGTCGGTGGCAGAAATACCAACACTGAGTCTCCAGGGACGACCAGGGAAACATTCAAATCCTTAAATCTCAAATAAACACGTCTCTAGTGGAAGTTGGTTATTTTTTTTTCTCTGCTTCACATCTCATTGCATTCAGTGGGCCTCCACCCGTGGTTATTATTCACTGCTCATTATCACTGCTCTGATTAATAAGAGCAATTTAGGGTCCCCTGGTATTAGATAGGAAGAAAGGAGAAGTGTGTTTCTCTTATAAACACACGCTTAGTGTACTACTTAGAATAAAAAAATAGGAGAGAAAGCAGCAGGTGCCTGAGCTCTTTATGCAAGTCTCTGCAGCTTTAAGGGGCTAGGACTTTTTTCCCTGCTGCTGATAAATTCACCATAATAAAAATATATATCTCAGCTGCCACCTTCAAAGCTATCCTGTGCAAATCTATCATATAATTTGTAATTTACTTTGCATGATCTTCCATTTGGGGCTTCACTGTAAAGAGTACCATTCCTTAAAATGACTCCTCAGAATAACCAGTAATATTTTTTTGAGAATACTGTTGAATAAAGCGTATTCTCAATTACTTATGCCACCCCTCTCTTATACGATATGAATCGATTTGCATTAATTTCATTTGTTTGTTCACTTCTTTTTTCCTCGAACAATCCTCTCAGGCATTCAAAATAAATGGAATAAAATAGAGATAAAATACAGAAACACTCTACTAAACGGGTTACTTTTAAAGGGAATTGATGAAACTACATGCATTTATTTAAGGGCATCAGACTAAAAACAGGCATTTTTTTGAAGATTATTTTGGCATTAGTACCCTTTATGGACAGCTACCAGTCTTCAACATGGTTATGTTGAAGACTAAAGCCTCTATATATGGGGCATCAGCTCTATCAGTACAGTGATGTTTTTTTAATGGCATAGATTAAAGGCATTAACAGACACGTTTCTGAGACAAATATCAAGTGTGATCACTGGGAAACATCCTAGTCAAGAAGAACACCACCACATGCCCCCAGCAGACCTTCCTGTCTTGAAGGTATCGAAGCAATTTGGCTTCTCAACATCCGCGTTATCTTACCTTGATGTAGCGACAAAGCTGCAATCTTCACGCTGCCCTTTGTTTAAGGAAGCATTTGATTTCTGTTATACGTGTTTGTGAGGTGTAAAAAGAAAACTTGCTGTGAAGTCACCTTCAAAGAAACGCCCCCTGTGCCAAGGAATTACAAAGCTAAAATAGTTTCTCAGGGAGGAGGCAGCAATTCTATTATTCTTTAAAACGCAGCGCAATGGCTTTTATGAGAGTGTGGAAAAGCCATTTGAGAAGCGGGTCAGGAGAGTGAGCAGCTTGGCCCTGAGCACATTGTGTCTTATCCCTCTCCATTTCCACCACCTTGTCCCTGAATAATGGGCAGACCTCGTCACTGCCCCCAGAGGCTAATGGCTTCTCATGGAGGAGAAATCAACACAGAAATACCTCCGTGGGTAATCCGCCTCTTTAACCAGCAACACGCCACGCATCCAGGCCTACTGTGCACAAAATAGGATCGGAGAAAAAAGCGATTCCACCCCTGTGGGATAGAGCCTTAATATCCACTATAAAGGCTGTGGAGAAAAATATATAATCTGGATGGAAATCTGACAGAAATAATGGTGGCTGAATGCATCCTCTTGAGGTAAAAATGTTGATTGACAGCAAACTGGAAAGTGAGGTGACAGCTGCAGAGTTTGTATAGTAAAATAGTTTCAGCTAATGAAAAACAGACATAAATTCAATAGGCATCATAAAGATCCTTATTATCACATTTTAAAAACCTGAGAAATCCTGAAGCACATTTTAAGCATAAAACAACTTAATCCTCCAGGAAATCCAGTTAAACCTGTAATGCCATGAGCACATTAATACTGCTTACAAATATGTAAGAAATCACAAAAATAGCTATCTATTACTGAGCTTCAAGCAGAATCTAGAATACATTTGAAATAAAAAAAAATCAAATAAATCCAAAAATGGTTCTGGTATGACGAAATAAAAGAACATGTTTCATGTCCTTATCAAACTGCATAACCTTTTTCAGCTTACCTCTGCAAATGTCAATATATTTCATTGGGATTTTATGTGACGGAGCAACAGCAAGTAGTGCATAAATCTGAAAAGGAAGGTTTCGAGTATTTTTTACAAATAAAAAAAATGCAGTGTATATTCAACACCTGTACGCAGCACTTCACATAACCACTTTTCTTTATAATTGCATCTGCCAGTTTTTTATGGCATGTCTTAGTTTTGCTCATCAGGTTTTTGCTCACAGACAACATAGAGAATCAGTGAACTGCAGTGTTCAACACTTGATATAGATTTTAAATTGCCTGTGGGTCTGGACTATGACTTGGCCATTCATACAGATGATGATGATCCGAGCCCTCATCATTCATATTTTAAATATGTCCCAGCTCCAACACAACTGATCTGATGTCTGAATTACCTCCTCACTACATCATGCGAAGCAGAGGTTTGGCAATGAACTTTTCATTTAAAAACATGCAGCAGCTTCACTCTTAAGGGCATGAGTTGGACACCACTGATGTCAACCAAAGTCACTGCAGCTCTGGCTGTGCGTAACGTCTGTGACATATCACAGACGTTACAGTCTTTTATGTTTTCTCTTTCTCACTGCTTTAGTAGAAATGGGTGGCCTTTTAACGTTATCGTTTTTGTTTGCAACTCTTCTATAAAAGCTGGATTTGTGAATGTAGCATGCTAGGATTAATCCTCCCCTTGTACGACAGTTTAGGGGATGGCAATGTCTTAATAGGTTTGCATTTTTAGAAAGACTGAACAGAATAGAAGACTTCTGAAGACAATTGATTGCATTGGATTTCATTGTAGGGTGTCAGAATAAAGGGGCCTAAATCAATATGCATACTACACTTCAAACTCCTGTCTTTTTCTTTTTATTTAACACTTGTGCACTATTATGTGGTTGGTCTGCCACATAAAATTCCCCTAAAAGTAAATGGAAATTGTTGGCTTAAATGAGGGAAAATGCATAAAGGTTGTGTAAATACTTCTGCAAGGCACCGTATAACAAGACAGCATATAAAGACTAACTGAAACGTCACTTCAGGTTTTTAAATTAACATTTAAACTCCAATAATTTAGTCATGGCAAGCCCAACCACCAGAGGTAACATGTTTAATTTCAGGGATTAATGAAAGGTCAAGACCACCTCATTAAGCGTTGATAAATATCAAATGCAATCAATGAGGGAGAAAAACACAAACCTCAAGTGTTCTCTGACTAAACACACTGTCTCTGCTGCAAAACTTCCACATTAATCCACTCAAGCTAACAAAGCTTTCACAGAGAGGCAGTCCTTCTTCCATCTAGCAAACTGCTGGGATCCCCTAAAAGAAAGAGTGCACGCACAACACCAATACAAATCAACATTATTAACTAGTAAAAACAGAAACAAGTGACTGCAGGATAGCAATCACCTAACTGCAGTGAGAGAAGAAGTCTTCTTACTTTGAAGTAAAATCAAAAAACACTTAAAATGGACAATTAATTAATCCTTATTAAAGCAGTCTGCTACTAAATAAAAACAAATCTGATATCACTTTTACGCAGAAAAAAGCATCTTATACGTAGCTGTTGGCATAAATTGTAAGAAAATAATTTAAAAAATGAAAGGTCAGTAGAAATCTTTCTTTCTCATGTCAAATAAAATATGAGCAAGTACTTCATGCAAGGATATTTTTCTGTACAGAGATAGATTTTCTATATGTGTATGTGTGTCTGCTTTAATGAATAAACCTTCAAAGACTGGGTAAATAGGTTTTTTATTTGTGCTTTAATCTGTTTTTCTGCCCTTTCTGATGCATTTTCTTTTGAACTTCTAATTTCTTGCCTGCAGGAGGTAGTTCTATAACAATACACAGCAAGTCAGAGAAAGAGGGCTTATACAAAGACAAACACACAACAGAGTCCAAGCAAATACCTGTATTAATCAGTATAAATTTTATTGTGAAAAACTAAGGGTAAAGTTAAGCTATAAAGTGGCTGTGCACAGTTAATTTTGTCATCAACTAACACATATGCTGATGTGTGGGTGGCCATCTCCCTGGGGGAAAATAATCTTGTGGCTAAGGTCAATTTCACACTCATGCCTGCCCTAATGTCTGCTAACACATAGGAACATATACACAGGCCTGTGTGTGCACAGGAAAGAGAAAAATCTCACCCCCCCGACTGAACACTCTGACTTGAGGCGAAACAGGTGGGTTTAATGCCAGAATCTCATCTTTCACAAAGACCGCACAAGAAGTCAGGCAGGGATATTGGTTTTGTATCATTGTATTGATAACACACTAAAACTGAAGGCAAATTAAATGCAGCTTCCAGAGAAGTGCTTTGACCAGCAGTAACGGGTATTTCTATCAGTGGGCGAGCTAAGTGGGGTAATGTCACAGCTGAATATGTTTTAAATAGAGGGCCACCAGTGGTATTTCACCTTGGAAAGATTGTTCTGATTTAGCTTCTGGGCAAGTCAATCAAATAGTTGGATGATGTTTCAAATTAAATCTATTGAAAGACACGTAATGACAAAAAAATCTGAATTTTTCCTCTAACGTTTCCACTATTTATTCCACACCAAATTCACCTAAAGAATTTGTTGTCAAAAAAGATCATTTTGAGTGTCATCTGACTGTAAAAATGCCATTAGAATTTAGCAAATACCAACATGTTTTTGGGAGGTGTTGAGGGATGTGGGTGTGTGTGTGAGTCTCACTTTAAAACAATCAGTTAGAATGAAGATAGTGCCTTTTGGTTGTTTTTTGGAGACTCGGTGACTGCAAGAGGTGACACACTGCTGCAGTTGTCGAACAGTGAAGTACAGTGGCTAAGAAAGGTTAGCCTCTGTGTCACATCATATTTGTAACCTATGGAAACAGGAAGCTAACAGTTACAAATGCAAGTTTTGTTAAAGTTTTTATTAAATTCAAAAAAGCATAAGTATTTTTAAAAATTCCTTCTGCTTCATTTACACTATTAAGACAAATGTTAGTGATACCAATCATCATGCCACTACCGATGTTGTTAAAAATATATATTTTATTCTACCTCATTAAAAAAAAGAGTAAAATTAAACGTTGGCTTTTTGCAGAAAATTTTTAAATAAAAATAATAATTTGGATGAAGTTATGCAACCAAAATAAAAAGTGAATTTTTGCTTTTTGTTTTTATTACAACAAATTGACCAGCAATGAAACTATCATTCATTCATGCTAGAGACACATTTTAGTTACCAAGCCTGAAAACCTCTCATAGTTTCAACAAATAGCATCCAGTCCATCTATCCATTCTACAAATTACATTACATTCTCTTGTTACTCATACTATCAATCCAAAACAAGGAAAAATGCTGCACTTTTGGAGACGCTCAAGGACTCTGGGGTTTTTTACATCAGTTGATTAACTGCAATGGCATTGCCAGTCAGACACCAGACACCATCTAACATCAAAGTGTCTAGTTGCTGAGAGACCATCTGTTTCATAATGAACCCAACCGAACTGAAATTCTACTACATATGAAATGGAACAGAACTATAAAGTTGCCTGAATCTGGGTGCTCTGCGTTTTTTTTATATTTTTAATGTTAATCAGAAATAACACACTGGCATTTTGTGGGGTGCTCTAACATCAAACAAACAATTAGCATTTTCATTTTTAAATGTTTCTCCTGGAGCTGATAGTGCAGATGGAGAAGTTTATAGTGAGAAGCTATTGGGTTACACCCATAAAAAGTATTAGAAGAAACTCAGTTGTTTTGGTATTTATTGCATTTGCCTCTGTGCACTCAGTTCAGTCATACTTAAAGTTAGAATTGTTTTTGTTTTATTTGTTAATGGGGGTTTCACAGTATAATTATGAATGATGAGCATCTTACTTGTTTGGGTCTATGCTTGCAGAATGAGGGAGGAAGTCTTGTTAAGTGAAGCAAACAGCAGATAACATAAAGCTAAATGCTATGCAATACAAAATTACATTTTAGAACAGTATAGATGAAACTGCAATGTGTTTCTTTTACATGCTAGCTGTGGTGTGGTAGATCTTCGTTTGCTCTATTTTCTCAAAGGGACAATGTCTGTATTCCTTGTGTGCACAGAGTAACTCTGACTATCAATCCTGACGTTTAGTCATGATTCATTATGCTGGTGATCTTCCAAAACAGCAACAATAACAGACGCTGCAATGAGTGATAAAGAAAATGAATAGTTTAACCATGTGAGCAGTGATAGAAAGCAACCCAGACGCTGTTTGAATGAGAAAAGCATTACAAAGTAAACAATTGTCTCATGAAAAAATGATGAAGCACTGTGTGGATTGTTCTCCAGTTTCTGTCAGATTAGATGGAGAAAATGTGTTGTTTTATATCTCTGACTCTTAGTAGCCATTAGCTTGAGAACTCTATGGTAGCAAAAGGGAAAAATTTGTCTTAAAAAAATTTTATGATTTCACCAGGTTTCACAATTACTTAAATCTGTAGACTGTTGCATGTAGGACAAAAACATTTTGAATTTAGGAAAGAAAACATTTTTATTTCATTTGACCAGCACACCTCTATCCATATTGTAAAAGTAGATCAGTTTTTTTTTTTTTAAAGCAAGACAAAAAATCCGTTACTTTCCTTCCACTTCACATTTATTCACTAGTTTGTGTTGATCTGTTACATGAAATCCCAATAAAATAATGCAAAGTTTGCAATTTTAACATAAAAAAGTTTTGAGAGGTACTTCTCACTGAATATGTAAACCCTAGAAATTAAAGGGGGCGTAATTACTTTTTACTGTGATTGTGTAAAAATTCATACTAATAAAACACACGTATTCCTTTAATATTAATCATCACATTTCAGCTGTATGTGCATATTAAAGAGGTTCCATAAAAGAAGAAAAAAAAGTCTTCTAATTTCCATAAGAATTGTGTACAGAACAAAAGATTCATGATGAAATATGCACAGAGCTCCTTTGTATTTAGATTTTCCTTTAGATAGGAAATTGCACAAACACAAACAATTACTCTGAATGCAGGCATCAAAACATAATTTGAGCGCTGTTTATTCTTAAAGTAATCAATATAAATACCTTCAGGAAGTTCTTCAAGAGTACATGTTTGACAAAACCCTCAGATCTTCTCATTTGATCTCCTCCTCATCCCACACACTACAATCACAACCGCAGGCACTCCTCTCACCAACTGCTGTTTCAGTCTCCACTGTGCATTAAGTGATTTAGCCGTAGCCATTGTAGACCTTTCTTATTTAAGAGTATTGACATGCCCTGACTGTATCCTTTGTTCTATTTCCTTCCATGATTAAGCACATTCAGGTTTCCTGTGATGGGCATCTGGAGGTTATACAAATACAATCTGGGTCATTTTATGTAAAAGTGACACAGAGCTATAATGGTTGGTAACAGTGAAGCAATACTAGTTGTGAATTCTCTCTGCAACCTAAGCAGTAGACTGTATTTTGTAGTCCTACTGGCTTTTTGAGTATTCCAGCTTTGCTATGCAACTCTTTCTGGCTTATTTTTATTGATTTATTTGTGCTAACATGCTAACTGAGTCATAGGCAGTAGTAGGAGACAAACAATATTTAGTTTTTATGACAAATTAAACAAAGTTCTTTGTCTTCTCTCTGTACTTTATATGACCCCTCAAAGAACAGAAAGAAAGCGGTCAAATGTTCATTTAAGTCAAAATGTATCATTTCAATTCACAGAGGTGACAGAGACAAAACGTCAGTAAGATTAAGTTAGTAAAGTTCTTTGTGGTGGGTTTGAACCTCATTCAGAAATATAAAAGCTGTCTCAAGGCTGCATGTTGAGTTTTTTGGGGATTTTTTCCATCTGACGTGTAAGTGCAATTAATCTCATATTAATATATATATATATATATATATATATATATATATATATATATATATATATATATATATATATATATATATATATATATATATATATATATAGATCGCATTTAAAAATGCTAAATTTATCTAATATAACATGTAACTTACAGATAAGTAAACACATTTCTTCGAAAGTGTATTTAGAAATAGTCCTGCCCAGAAAATCCATAAGCGTTCTCACCAGTCACTGTGAACTGATCACACCAAGGCTCTGTCACATGGAAGTCACTGTTATTTCAAAGAGTCACAAGTGTGTAATATAAAACATGCAATCCACAAGATTTTCCTTTTCATCCCTCCTTCATGACTTAATATGATTACTGGGATGTGACATTCTGACGAAGCCATTTTGAAATTTAAACTGTTGCTTGAAGATCTCATAATCCGTCTGTCGCCAATTGCATTTGGGAGGTGTGGACACCAATCTGAACAGGCAAGAGGGTCTGAAAATGCCACATTTTTGCATTTAATGGTGGGTAGGTTGGGTCTTTGATTGCTATTTTACTGTAAAAGATTCTTTTGTTGCAACCATAGCAGTATCAGGTTCCGGGTACATAGGAGTAATGCCAAAAGTTGAGACAATAAATTAGGCTACTTTGAGAACTGCCGACCTGCTGTTGGAAAAAAGGGTTGTTGGTTTGATATGAGGCCGTTTTTTCCCATCTAACTCTCTGATAACCTAACCACAAAGTGGCTGTGGGCCAAGAGGCCTAAAAAGGTCCCCACTACTGCAACCAGGAGCCAATAATCAACTACCATGATCATACATAGCCTGGTTTATTCATAATGTCATGGTACAGCTTAGAATATTGTGCAAGTAGCCATGGAGAGATTTAGATCATTTGCAGAGCTACAGCATATATATATATATATTTTTTTTTTACATTTCCTTTAAGGACAATAACTTTAAACTGCATTTTCAGTTTTGCTCCCATTTGCATTTTCTGTATGCTAATCAAAAATGACCAGCAAAATAAATGTTATGCTTCCGGTCTTACATTGGAACACCATTAACTCTTCCATTTCCATCCTTAAGAGCTCACATGGCTGACCAGATCAACCAAGGTGACAGAACCAGGAGGAAATGAGAAAAATAATTGGAAGGTCACATATAATCATGGCTGCTCCAGTGAAAAACAAGAACTTAATTGGTGTAAGAGCCATTTTATAAGTATTCAAGCTAAAATGTAAAAGCACTCATTATCTTTACTCGCAGAAGCACAACAGGGCACAGCTGGGATGGGGTACACCTTTTACAGCGCTCAGCCAAGATGCAAGCATTTGCCGCTTTCAGTTGGGCCAGGGTTCAATATAATGAGGCACTGAAAATATCATTAGCCACAACATAAGAGAATTTGTGTTTAATAATTTAGAAAACTACTTATATGTTTTTTTTCCCATTTACAAACAAATAGTTAAATCACCAAAATCTTTGCTTGACTTTATTTATACGGTCTCCTCCAAAACGCAGGCTGCAGGGAAAGTACACTGCTTTTTAAGTGGGATTGGAAACATGAAGCTACTTTCACCCCGACTTTGAATCTCACTGAAGCCCTTGAAACCCCCAGTGAGATCTGGGAACTTTGAGAATCAGAGTGAATGTTGTGCAGCAGAATAAGTGTCACCCTGCAGGATGAGTCCTTTCATCAAGCTTGCCTCTTACCCTGACCCTTCCATCTGGGGAAACAGATGATACTAATGAGGGAAGGCTTCTTGTCTCCTGGCACCAATCACACACACTGCTTCCATTGTGCTACACTGTCTCTGTTCCCCCACCCCTTACCCCCACCTCTTAAATCACAGACACAGCTCATTATATAAACAAAGATTGGTCAGATTTTGGTGGCGGATTTCTGATCTCAAGTTTATGTAAAACTTTGACTTGTCGATACTGATTTAAACTAATTGCAATTTCCCTTTAAGAACTGTAAGTCAAACAGTCATGAACGTGGTGCTGAAACAATTTTTTTATTTAATTTCTGTCATGAGCAGTTATTAATTACGTAAATTAGCAGGGATAATTAAAGCTACAATAAATAAGTAAAGATTTGAATCTCTTATTAGCATTTTAATAATAGTTACTGTAATTATTAAAATAGTGATTAGTATTGTTGGCATTACTAAAACAATATTTTTGAGTAAATATTAAAGAATGTAAACCAATTCTGAGATTTTAAAGAGGCTGCCAACATTTTCAAATATAGTACGTTGCATCAATACTTTCTGAAAGTCTTGCTCTCATTTACACTTTCACAGCCTGAATGAATCACAGAAAAGTTGTATACAGAATGTTTCTTTTTAAATACGACTAAAAATGGGATTTCTCTAGCTAATTAAGCTTTGAGTCAGTGTGCACATATAGGAGTGTTGTTGTTGTGGAAATTTCGCAGCCAGTCCTGAATATTTAGTGTGGCCTGTGGTGGTCATAACAAATTTAAAATTAAGGAAGTGCAAAGTGTTAGTTATGAACTAACATATTATGATGTTCCAATTTTTTTTTTAAAGATTTTATTTTGAAGGAGATTGTTGTTTTTCTTTGTCTGAATAAGGACATTAGCACACTCATGTGTGCACCAATGCCAGTGAGATTTGATGGCAATAATAATGGTCCAAATGCCAAGAGTGCATCATTCGAAGGACCCGGCCTACCAGGTCAACGTATAGACCAGGTTCTTTGTCAAAGACCAGAAATAAGCGGCTGAAATATTTGACAATCTAGCCATTAAATTTATTCCTGCCCTTATCTTGGCATATATGATGTCACTTAGCAACCACAGAGGTGCTAAACACAAGCTGGTAAAAATGAAGCTCAAAATTGTGCAGACTTTATTACTTATTTAATAATTTTTAAATAATTAAATTACTTAATTTTATTTCATTAAATTATATTGAAAAACATATCCATGCATATTCATTCAAATAAACACCTAAGAAAACAACCACTTTCAGCTTTTAGTTTTAGTAATGCCAAATTTTAATAGATTTAAATCTGTACTCCTCTTCTGATCCATCTCTCATTTCATCAGCTATTGTTAAAAGAACAAAATATCTCTCGTTCACCCTGCAATATATCTTAAGATAGGGTGGGCTGTAAACTATTATTTATAGCAACACAGCTTCAGTTGTCAATACGTCATGACCCATTTTATTGCTCAGTTTCTATGACAGCTAACAAACATTATAAAATATATTTTCCCAACAATTGAGTTCCACCAATGTTCCGGCCCCCAACACAGATCACATGTTTCTCATGTGGCCCTTTGGAAAACATCAATTGCTTACTCCTCTAGGAGAGCGTTGATATAGTGTATTTAATAAATCGGATCGTTACTATACATACAGCAAAGGACAGAGACAGGTTTGAATATGGCGTAAAATTGAACATTAAGACAGTATTATCGATCGCTCTTCAGGAAAAGTGAGTTCAAAAACTTAACTTTCAACTTTATGGGGACACCTTTTCTGCTTCACCACTCATCGATATTGATGCTGATTTTGTGTTAGGTAGCCAGTGGGGGGTGACATGGCTGTGGATTGCTTCTGCAGGAACTAAAAAGGAGCAGCCTCTCTGAGATGCAAGAGGTCAGACAAGGCTAATTAGTCTGCAGCGGCCCCTCAAATTTCTGCTCTAGGATATTAATGAAGTGATCCATAGGAAAGCAGCTGCTCGCTACACAACCCTGCACCTCACTCCACTTCCCCACTTTAACAACTCACTGCAACCTCCATTCGTCTAGCCCCCCTGCTGCTTTCAGAATCTACCTAGGAAGGGCAGTGCTGTGCTGGGGGAAGAAGCCCAAGCTACTCCCCCTGAGATCTTGACAGGTCCCGATCGATGGCCTCGGAGCAGGAGGTGGATGAGCTGAGGGGTTGGGGTGTACAGCTGTGTGTGTGTCACTATGCCAGGAGAGGGTGACAACAGCCTGGCTTTGTGTCCTACATCAATAGAAAAATGATGTTTCCACTAGAGTGAGTATAATAGTTTGAGGAATGGCTTGTTGTGTCTCCATATTTATCTATTTCTGCCTTCCTGTGGTGTGTCTGAGCCTTGCTGTCATGAGCAATGAGCAATTTAAAGCTTATTAAACCCTTTACTGATAGATCAATGGAAAAGCTTCGGTCACAGGCACTATTTTTTCTTGTCGTCTGTCATTTATACCAAGATCATGAAGTGCAGGAAGCTTTCCATGAGAAACCTGGCTGGAGACCAAATATCACAGACAAAATAAAAATATGTGCCACTGGCTACAGTTTCCAACAACACACTGCTTCAAATCATTACAAACCTTTTGAGACAGAGTATCAGCAGAATGACAGTGAGCTTGATCACATCTATCAGTTCTTCCTCGAATGAAAGCCGCCATATATCAGTAAGTACAAACTCAAGGGCAATGCTTTGATCAAAACGTTTCCAGGGCACTGGAAAAAAGAAATTACTCTTCTCTTACTCTTTTTTGATTATGTCAAAGTAAAGTCACAGATTAATTTAGAGCACTTTTTCCATGAATATTATCACTTTTTGCAGCTTAAAACCCTGTAACTATCACTCCCAAAACGCTTGCATGTCAGTCAATGGACTGCTGTCCTCATGACAATTCAGAGGTTAAATATGGCCTGAAAATTTTGCCTACTATCTTGTTTTTCCAGAAATCAATCTATGCCCAATTTGGAGGTGTGTGCATATCCAAGTTGGGAAATGTACTGCACAGGACATACTAATCTTTAAAGGGGCCTAAGCACTTGACTATTTTATTAGAGGTCTTCATAGGTGGTCATAGTGTTGAAAGCATAATATGACTATAATTTAGGATTCTGCTAGAGTGGTTGCAGAAATTAATATATTCTGACTTTGCTGTGAGACTAGTGATGTTGATATAATGATGCTCAGCCTGAATAATCACCCATTTTTCACGGTTTAAGCAACATATTGCCTTTAGTCAAGATAAACCTTTTGAAGCAGAGTATAAACCAAATGACAGCCGGTAAAAAAAAAGACTTCTTCCATCCACATAAAGACAGTTACAAAGTCGGCCTTCTATCACCTGCAGAACATTTCCAGGATTAATGGACTAATGTCTCAGTAAGATCTAGAGAAACTCATCCATACATTTATTTTTAAAATATAGAACTGACTATTTTAATTGGTCATACACCAAATATACTTTATTATGCTTTATTATAGACAGTGGATCTCGGGGGGTACAGCCAGTCAGCATCAAGGAAAGTGCTGCTTTGCAAATGCCAACCAGATGCATTTTAAGTAGCATTGTACCAGGGCTTTTCAGCTTTTCAAACTGCATTTTCTTTTGAATAGTTTAAATACGCTCTACAAAAAAATATTTGGAGGTCTACTCCACAGATATTAAAAGCCCTGGCTTGGTTTCAA
Source organism: Xiphophorus maculatus (assembly GCF_002775205.1). Lineage (NCBI taxonomy): Eukaryota > Metazoa > Chordata > Actinopteri > Cyprinodontiformes > Poeciliidae > Xiphophorus > Xiphophorus maculatus. Next base: position 9,083,059 of record NC_036464.1, on the reverse strand, counting down.
GGGGGATTTCCTAAGGTAAATTTATGCTCATGAAATCAGGAAATCTTTTTAATTCTGGTAGGTGCAGCAGTTAGGAGAGGTTGTAAACATTGCTCCAGAAAGCTACTCTGGTTCATAGAAAATATTCCTGCAGTGTAAATATACCTGTACTTATGTAGCACTCAAAGTCTACCCCACACCAGGCCTAATTTGGTTTAACAATGCCAGCTTAATTTTTCTTAAAGCAGAAAAAGCAATTGAACAATTGAGAAATTTACACACAAGAAAAAAAGTAAACATGCAGGTAGAATGTCACAAAAGGGGTCCAATATTCAGACATAGCTATATAAGCGCAAAACCGATTAAATAAAACTACCACATTTACTATTCTATATTAAAACAGTCATCAATCACTTCACAATAACAATATGGTAACAGCACCATATAAAAATTGCCTGTGTATTTTTTCTTAAGACTTACAACTAATGTTGGATATTTCAAAACACCAGCTGCCATATAAACCTCTAATATAGGGAAAGAGGTGTTAATTTGTCAACTGATTTTTAGCAGCACACATGCTGATGTCAGCACACATGAAAATTTTATTCCTTGCATAAATAAACATACTTGAGTAGGTGTGTGAAGAAAGTGGAAGGGGATGTAATATTTCCAGAGCGGATTGTTCCCTACAGACAGTGGCATCATTTAGGTATGGCAGGCTGAGATTTCAGAGATACATTTTCTGAGTGAAATCCCTTCTTGTTACGGTTCTGACAGCTCATTCTGGGCACATCCAGCGTGAACTCAAGGGGAGCGGAAACAGAGCTGAAGGCCATTAGGCCAATGTGCAAGAGAACACCTCTGCAATTGAAGGTGAGGTGCTGTGAGAGGTCACTGTATGAATACCGAATGTGCCACGCAGGTCCACAAGTACGGAATCAATGAGACTTTCATGAGCATAATGATGGAAAATGAAAAACTGATATGCAAAAAGACCCTGCAATTCAGCTGGGAAAAAACAGCATCCTTCAAAATTCTAAGCTGCTAAATAATGTTTTAAAAGCAGCGCAGATGGCGACGGCACTCCTGAGCAATCACTCCGGCTGCATAAATATAAATTTTTCCGGCATCTCGTGTCTTGACAACGTGTCTCGTCAAAAGACAGCAGTGGACGCGCTTGCCACCGCGAACAATACAAGAACTTTCTGATTGTCTGCTGAGCTCCAATCTGTTGTTAAGCAATTGCCGTTGGCGTCTAGCAACGACACATTTTACAGATGTCGTGCACCGCCCTCCCAGTGGCACCTCCATTACGACAAGGTGCCAAAAAATATGACCTTTTCTCTTTGTCATCTTCACACCTCTTAATGAACAGTGGCACTCCCTGAACCTTTTTCCTCTTGATTAACTTTTAGCCTCTCCCTGCCTCCGTGTTAAAAGCCCTGATGAGAGAGTTAACCCTTGGCTGGCTCTGATTTCCTCGTAAACAATGCTGCGCCACTGGTTCATGAGTAATTGAACACTATTGATTGTAAGGTCTGGGGGTGACAATAATTAGGTCACATATTAGGTGACAGCAAACAGAATCTGCGAAGACAGCTTACTTCACAACACACACACACACGCACACGCCCCCACACACACAGACATCTTGTCACCTACATGCTCCATGATAGCATCACTATCCACTGTCTTTGCCAGCACTTGGTTTTGCTCTTCTTATCTGGCCTGCTGTCAATACAGACAACTCTTTGCTTCACTGGGGGCATGAAGGCAGTATTGACATTCAGCTCAAACCCACAGCTCTGAGTGGAGTCCAGGGTGTTGCACATGAATTATGCATGCCTTGACGCCAGGGTGCTGAGCAACACCAGTGCCATCATAATTGAAACAATTGAAAAGACAATACCAGATGGGTCAATAATTAGACAGCAGGAGGGGGAAACTTGATCCGGACGCTCCCCTGCTTGCCCTGCCAAACTAAACACCACGCACATGGAGGGGACCTTTACCAACATGTCCCGGCTCCCTTTGGTGCACGGTCACATGATTTGTTACATGCTGAATGGTGTGTGTCTGGGTGTACAACTGTGTTCATGATTATCAGGAACGGATAAGTCAACCTTCCGCAGGGAGACTGCCGCTCACCCAAGGCTGCAGTGGCAGCAGCTTGCCTCTAATTAAAAATTCAACATGTTCAGACCGGGAGCTTTCTAAATTCCTGAATAAGTAAACTTTGAGAATCAGCAGCAAATACCAGACACAGTCATTGTGTTGTGTTTATCAAATCCTGTCACCTTGAGGCAAACAGTTCTCTAAGGTTATTCATTTGTGTCTCTTTGGTTGCTGAAAACAGAGGTAGGTGACTGATATTTTCCTCCAGCCCTGCACTTTCATAAATCCATACTGAGGGCTCCCAGCAGATCCATTACACTCACTGGTCTCCTGGCCAGAGCAACGACTCAAGGTGATCACCATAAAACTACACGCCACAAAGTCATTTGTCACCTTGCAGTGCCTTTAAAACAACTTGGGAAACAGGAGCAGAATAAAACAGAAACACTACACATGCTTCATAAGCACGTCTGTAGTCACGTTTAGGAATGGGCTGTCATTATCATGTCATGATAACCTTGAGTTAAGATAACACAGTTTTCCTGCAGCATGGTATTTAAAAAATAATAAAGATGAACCAATCAACCAGACAGAGACTGGACCCATCCAATTTGCCTTTGATGAGTGAAAAAAAGTTGTTTTTCCTTGTTTGAAAATAAGAAAGAAAACTTTAACAACTTCATGTTTATAAACTCATCAGCCAACAAAGTTTTACTTGTTGCACTTTTTTCCAAGTTAAATGCAAATCAGGCAAGTGTTACAGTTTTATGCTTTGATGCAAAAATGGGGTACAGCTTAAAATTCCTTCAGCTTCTGTGATTGAAAATTGCTCTCAAAGAACTTGCAACACATCTCTCTTCTCTGTGTTAAACTCCTTAAAGAAAAAAAATGTGCAAAGGCGCTTCACCTGTGCAATAAAAAAATAACATTTGTAACAGGAAATACTTATTTTTTAAGCTGAAAAGCAACAGGACAGCTTTGTTAATATGCATACTATAAACAGCATTTGATTATTTAAAAGGCATACTAATGCAAAACAAGCAACAATAAGTCAGATATTTTATTGCAGAAAATATCTGCCATATTTCCAATTTTTGTCTGGTAACCATATTTTTATCTTATGGATCTCAACATTAACCAGAAAACATTTAATGAATAAAAACCTCTTTTTTTATTAAAAATATCTATTTTCCGAGTGGGTCTTAGTGAAGATGGCAGCACAGAAAATGTTTTAGACACAATTTGAAACATTAAAGATTTGAAAAATATTTCCAACTAGATGTACTTGTTTTCAAGGTCTTTAACCCGCCATCGTATAAAGATGGAATCTCTACTACCTACTGTAATTTTCAGCAATTATTTTAAAAGGAACATGGAGTGGCATTTTTTTTTAGTGACCATGCTATGACAAGCCATGTTTTTTACACCTCTGAATGTTCAAAAACAGTTGGATTTATGTTTTTCAGGCAGCTATCTAGCAGTGTGCAGCAATTAATTGGGATTATTTTATGCTTCATAGAGTTAGAGAGAACTCTGGTCATTACTGCACTTTTTAACTTCTCATTTAAAAAGGAGCTTTTGTGGTACAAATGATAAGATGGAAAATTTGACCAGGTATTTAGCTGTCATGAAACGGTGTGTGAGGAGGTGGGGCAAGGCGCTGTAGACCCAGGTAAAATGAATAGTGGTGGAGTTTAATGATGAAATAGTCCAAGGTAACAGACATACAAGTTATCTGCCACAATCCAAAAACCCCGGCAGCACTGCTGAGCGGAGGATAGAGCTCACGACAGGTAGCAATGGAGCACTCGAATGGATAGCAACCAGACGGCAAGCTGACACTAGACGACAATGGACGAGGACCGACAAGGAACAAAGAACACAGGTGGGGTTAAATACACAGAGGGTAATCAATGAGACGAGACACACCAGGGAGCAATCAAAGGGTAGACAGGTCAACACGGAGACTCAGGAACACAGAAAAACTCAAAATAAACACAAGAAAACACAGATAACGACATCAGCATTTTTTAAAAATATAACCATAACCATTTTTCCAAGTGTTAAATCACATTTTGAGGTATGGTTAAAAAATTTATATTTTCCTATTTTTAATCTATAATACTTTTGGTAAGAGTTTATCGTCAGCCATACTAATTTGCTTGATTTAGTCTTGCTTTGCCTCCATCAGAAGAGAGCACACTTTAAATGCTGCTTTGTTGCTGAGGTTTACAGAGCTGAATTCCCATATTGCGCATAAAATCCACACACAGGTATCCAATTGCCTGGGAACATATTGATTGAGACAGCACTTAAACCACAATAGACACAGGAGCAGACCCCACCAGTACCACAAAGTTCAAATTAAAAAAAAGTTTTATTTTCCATTTTATGGAGTCTCATTTCCGTATTTCTCAAAAGTGGTGCTCCTGAAGGAACACATAGCCTCCACTGTATCGGTTCCACTCCCCATTAGGGTTTACAGAGAGCCATATGTACTTTTACGGGAAGGTTAATGGTTTTTAAGGACCGCAGCACAGCTTTAAATCCACAGCATTTAAATCAATGAATGGCAACTCCTCCAACTATATACGCAATACACATAAATGTAGAGCTTGTGGCAAAATCTCCAACCCCCGTCTGCTTAAAAAGGAACGACAAAACCTGTCAACGTTTACAATCTTAAAAGCCTAATGAGCGGAAGTAACCATAGCAATTTAGTGAAAAGAACATCAAAGACTAGGGAGCAACTATTTAGGCAGCCTGTATTCATGCATAATTAGCTTTGAAAATGCCACTACAGGAGCCTGCTACTCCCTGTTCTTAATTAGTTTTTATCCTTAGTCTGAAATGAGCGGTAAACAAAGCCATCAGATTAAAAATATGCCTTTCTTCCTGAGACAACAGCATTGTCACTAGTTGAGACATGCATTTCCTTCCCATAATCTGTGCACAATTGTCCCCAGAGGAATGAGTGGCGGTGCTCTGTTTTTAACAAAGCCTAAACCTGCAGTTGTGTCAAGACAATCGTCCTTCATAAAAAAAAAAAAAAACATATTGGAAGAAGTAGACAGAAGTATGTTAGAGATCTATGCAAGGAAATTATTTGCCAAATGAGGAGAAACATTATTTGGTTCCCAAATAGTCCAAATACATTTCTCTATTTTGATACCTGTCAGCTTCTGATGAATCATCACAACATTCTTCTTTTTTTGAGGTGGGAGTGGGCAGGGTGATTGATTTAGGGTCATTTCTTCAACTGCTGCGAGCAGAAGAAATGGGAGAATCAAATGAAACATTTTTGCATGTCTACAGGCAAGTTTTATTGTATTTTTGTTTGTTTGAAATGTTTTGATTGTAGCATGAATTACTCATGGCCTGATTCTGATAAGCCAAGTTATAGTAACAGGATTTATTTACATCTGGCATGTGGTATTGATTTCAACAGCAAGCTTCGGAAGAAGGAAGGACCGGTCACATCATTCTCTAACAAAAACATACAATTTCAGGCTTGTGAAAAAAAAGAAATGTCTTTTTTTTCCCCTCCACATATTAAATTGCTTACACTTGGTTTCAAGCAACAACAACAACAAAAACAAACTCATGCATGTTCTTCCTGCATGTTCACAGCTGCTTCTCTTGCTCCAGGAAGAGTAAGAATTTTTTGGCTCTGTCAGGGTTTTCTTTTTTTAGTTTTTGATGGAGAAAATGGTGGATTTCAATAATGTAAAGCCTGTTATAGACAAGAAACTGTGTGACCAAGAACTGAGGAAGGAGGCAGCTGACCAAGTGAGGATGCATGGAATGATGTGTGATGGGAGATGGAGCAGAGACTCAGAAAGACATACTCTGACTGGCAAATTCCCAGATTAGTATTTTGACGTAGACTGCCAATCATCAGCTAGCAGCCAGTTGGTTACCAAGGAAACAGAATGCAGTTCTGGTGGGCAGGCATTGCTGACCAAGGAGTCACACCAATTTCTGCACTACTTCCAGCTAATTTGATTTGCAGGCAAAAAAATTCATAAAATTTTACCTCAATATACATTTCTGATGTACATGAAATGACATAACCTACCTGAGAGGAATAGGATTTTGATGAGTCCAAGACACACCATTATTTAAGGTACCCAGAGGTATGTCTATTTTTTATTAAAATCTGCAGTCTAAGTAGGCGTAGTGCTGGTATTTTATTTTCAAAAGTATATTCAGCACTAGACTGAAATTAAAAAAGACAGACTTTGGCAGGCGCAGCACTTCAGTAGTGAGGATTCTCTCTGTGTGTTAATGTGCCACCACTGGGTGATGAGCCCTTTATAACGACAGCTTTCATTAAGCCAGGCTTATTCGTGGACAGATGGGAGCTGTGTGTGATGGGATGCAAGGACTGCATTAGAGCTGCTGCCACATTCCACTTCAAAACTGACCTTCCAGCGGACCCACTTCACAAGCTCCCCCTTCCCGATGCATCACTGTCAATTCTGCAGCTCAGGCACGCCTTGATGCCTCTCTATCTCGGTGAAATGACCGGCCTACCACACAGGCCGTAAATACTCCTGCACCCCATTACTCCAAAGGCCTCTCACCTCCTATTTTCAGCCATTTTTGGGGAGAGACCACCACGCTTTTCTTTCTGCAAGTGTTTACCCCATCAGTCGAGAAACTTGCTTCCCCCCTCTAGTTTCCTGGTGATGAATGACCATTGGCCGTCTCACTGACAGCTAGGCAGCTGATGCCACATAATTACAGTATCACCATTTAGGCAAAATTACCAAATTACTGCAGTCCTCAAGAGGCCTGGAAGACTGACAGGCCGGCCAACAAAGGAAGCACAAATATCTGAGAAGGACTGAAGGATATTTGGGCATTTAGAGATGAGCAGTTAAAATTAGGTTTGTTCTGTTTCTTGTTACTGCAGCCAAGGGAAAAGCAGAGCAAAATGATCAACATGGAGGGAAATAGAGACAGGTTTTCTCTGATAAACAATGCTAGGAAGCAGAAAAGTTTCCATTGATGTCCAACAGTGATTTCATGTTAAAAGAGCTAAAATAATTATGTAAAAAGCAAGACATGAGCTCCTCTTTAAAACATGTGTGCTTTCATCATAAGTTTTTCCATAAGCTTAATTCTTTTAGTTTTAACTCAAAAAAGCAAGCCTTTCAGTCACTTAAGCCATGACTACATGGGAAAAATGATTAGCAAATATAAAGTTCAGTCAAAATTATGATAAATGAAATATTTTATAATCAGCTATTTAAAACATTAAAAAACTGTTTATTTTGAATTGTAGTTATTTACTTTTATGAATTATGGACAAGTGTACACATAATTTTTTTTAAAATATCACATATTTTAATTTGATTATGTATCATTTCTTGAAAACATTCCTCCACATCCACTTTTTTAAATTTTGGTCTGGATGCTACAATTGTCCAGTTAACTCTCTTGAAATATTAATATAAGAATACCTGATCAAAACAAAAACAATTGGTTTCCACAAGTTAAATTCAAGACATTTTAAAAACTTATTTAATTACTGCAGTTTAAAGATTATGTTTTCAATAAAATTAAGTCACTTTAATAGCTTAACATATTTTTGTTCATCTTGCAAAAAAATATATATTGACTAAAGCGGACATAGTTCAACTTTTGACTCGTTGACTTCTGGCTTCCTACTCCGTGGTAACCCAATTTTAACACTTTCTTACACCACACAGTTAGCTCAGTAATGAATATTTAAGACATTTTTTTTTTTTAGCAAAATCCAGTTTTCAAGTGAAACCTTGTTAAATATACACTTTTTTATTAATAAAATGTGAATAACACAAGGATGTTTTTATTGTACTTTCCCAGAAATACAAAAAACAATCCAATGTCTTTAACGCTTAATCTAAAATGTTTCAGATTTCTAAGTGATCTGAAATGAAAAATTATTTTTCTCAAGAAAACCTTTCCTCTCCAGGAATTTTCTTCTGTAGGCACTTTAACAGTAGAGATTACACGTCACTTTAGCAAAACTTGCATAAAAACAAATGTCTGGAAATTAAGGCTTCAAACAACTTCATAAAACAATAAATGACAGAGTGGGTGAAGAAATCACATAATCCAGACAGACTCTAAGAAAGTCTGCAGTGTCCCCTGTCTGGTGAATGGAGAGGCCATGACGAGACGTGGTGACATTTATGATGTGGGAGCTAACGGTGAGCAGTGTTGACTTTGTACAATGTATGTGGTTGTGACTGCAGTAGCAGCCCAGGCTCATTTATTTTAACTACAATGAGTGATTTATTTCACTTAGGCAATGAATTCAAAATGGGAGGGGAAAAAAAATATCTAGTAACAGTAGCACAATGTCTGGATATGATCCCATGGTTTTAAATCTATGATAGTTTTAGTCTTTTCATTTGTAACACAATAAGGCTAAAAACAACGACTTTATGCACATGTGAATCTCAAATCAAAACATACTTCAGAAGTTTATTTATTTTATTTATTTTAGTAAATTGGGTAAGTGAAACATATAGATTCACAAGAAGTTCTCTAAGAATTAACCAAGATCAATGGCAAAATGATTTTAAAAAAAGTTTACTGAGAACTATGTCCATAAAGGGCATATAAACTTTCTGATTGGTGTACCGTTTGCATGAATAAATACATAAATCTGGTGTGACATGGGAGTGACCAGCCTGAATTACAGTATCTGCTGATGTGTTAAGGAAGCCCAAGTTGCTCTAACAGCAGCTTTCAACTCCAGCTGCACCCCCCCAACCCCCCCACAAATACCCAAACCTCAATGACCTTTGCTTCAAAACCCCCTAATTTGCCTCATTGCACAACTAAAGAGGGCCCAGAAATGCTGTGGTACAGGTTAGTTGTATGATCAGGTTTTACAATGGAAAAAGACAAAATAGTGCACCGTACTGCACCAATCCATGAAGTACAAAGCAAATATTGCCAAAATCACTGTTGCTATGGATCCATACAATATATGTGCTAAGGTTTTGCTTTGAATTACTATAACAAACTTTTCTAATTTATTTGGGTCCACCTGTAACTGATATTGAACAACTTTTGATTTTTTTTATGGTTATTTAGCTGAGAAAAGATTTCTTAAGATGTTCAAATGAGACTATGAAACTGAGTTGAAATGTCAGCAACTTTGCTGCTGAACAAAACTATTTTTTTTCCTAGGAAAGTTCAACCCAAATAAACAAATTACGAGCTCTTTGATAGACCTATAAAAATGTCAGCCATGCTGTGTTTAAAGGGTGTAGGGTACCTTAAATAAGCGCAACAGACTGATATTGTTCTTGTGTGTAATTTAATCAGAACGTGCTGTATGTCACCTTCTAATAGTGGGTACTTTGCTGTGATTTATCTGTGTTTGCTGAGTGGAGAGAGAACAGACGGCCTGGTCTCTTAGATTAACTAGGGCATGGGAAAGATTCCTCACGCAGTATCAGGGAGGAAAATTTATCACGAGCAGATGATTAGTATTATTAGCACAGGTGCAGTTACAGTAAACACCAGAGATTCCCATTTCGTCCTGAATGCGAGCAGCTGATAAAGAAGCATGTGAACTGAATTGGGGAGTGAGTCCCAAAGGTGTTTTATCTAACTATGACCCTATAAATTCTACTTGCAATAACATCACCTTTTTGTGAGAAAAAAAATTAACTGAAAGGTACTTGCCTATTTAGTTCAAGAATTAAATGGAGTGTTACACAGTCCCCTGCTCCAAAAAATTACCTAAACCAGAAATATCTGATGAAATAAAAGATGATTACAAATCACGGTCTCCACATACTTGATTTGCATATGCACACCACCCATAATCTCTCTATTTTTGGGCCAACCATAAAGAACATTTACCCCTAGAGCCTCATTGACGCAATTTAAAGCTAGCCAGAGGGGTTCAGTAAGTGTCTGTGAATTAAATTTTAGACTTTAAAACCTTGTGAGGCTTATAGTTTTAATGTAAGGTGTAAATCATGAAATAAATGCTTACATGTAACTTACAAAGGAACTTAACCCTCCTGTTATGTTCATTTCTGTGGTACAGCAATAATGTTTCAGGGTCAATTTGACCCGGGGAGGGTTTAATTAGCCTTGACTCTGAGTCAGTTTACCTTTTTGCACAGGTTCTTGCCATTTTGTCTTTTAATACTTCCAGTTTGCACCCAAAAAAAAAAACAACCCAACCAATTTGTAGCCGTGCCATTGCATGACAGTTGATTTTCCTTTTTTAATTGAGTATTTTACTGATTTATAGCCAGTAATATTATTAGTGCTATGAATTCTCACATATCTAATTTAGTTCTGTCTTCAGAATGTTTATAATTTCACTCCTTTTCCATTTATTTTGGTATTGATCTCTATTTGAACCAACTGGCAGTATTATGAATAATAAAGTGACCTTCTCCTAGTAGATTAATCTTTTGAGTCAAATAAATGTGTTTAAAATGATTCAGTAGAACACATGTAGTTATTTTAAATTATGGGTTATTAAAGTGGGAAAAGTGTCATGAAGTGGAGGTGTTGGCGAGGGAGACACTGTAGACCCAGGTGGAAGTGAGATGAAATGATGTTTTAATGATGAAAGTAATCCAGAAAACCCAAAACTCAAAGTCCTGGCAGCACAAAGGAGCGGATGCAAAAGCTCTCAAACCTCAAACAGTGACAACAGGTACTGGACGAACACGACGGGTGACAACTGGAAACTAGACAGACACGACGAGGACCCGACAAAGACACAAAGACACAGGTGACACTAAATACACAAGAGGCAATCAGGGAACGAGACACACCTGGAATTATCAAGGGGAGACAGGACAACACGGAGGCTCAGAGACAAAAAAACTCAAAAATAAACACACAGAAGACTCAAACCACGACAAAAAGGATTTTGAATTTCTTATTTTGTTTTTCTCTCTAAACATTTATTCATGCAAATAATCTTAATGCTGATTCATAATGCTAAAAATAGATATTATTATGGTACATATTTACTAGAAATAATAAAAAAATATACTAATATTTCCTCAAAACTACTTTGGTATTATACCTCAAATATTTTTATATACCACCCTATTCTATTTATTTTTATTTTAATTCCTATGTGGGTGCAGTTGACTATTCTTTGCTGGTAGATATTAATTGGCGTCTCAAAGCACCATTTTCTTATAGCAAACTATAAGCAGACAATGGCAATTTTCTTCAAACTGTTGGTTGTTAAAGGCATAAACAAGGTTCCCAAGGTGCGTATGAATTGACACAGTCCCTCTAATGATCCATCTTCCATTTACCTTGATGTGGTTTACCCATTTACATTTAGTTTGCCAGTGTCTTAAAAACACTGACCATAGGAACTGCCCTGCTACGAATTACCACAGGAGAAATAAAATGTATCGTGCAACAACTTTCCAAGAACACAAGGCTTCTACTTGAGTAGCAAGAAAAAAAAAATGGAGGAGCTGTGTATTGTTCTAGCAAGCTTGGGTAAAAAGAAGAGCAAAGAAGTTATTGTAGAGACAAAGTGCCAGCTGAGTGTGCTAAAAACAGTTAGCATTTGTTTTAGATAAGGCAACCAAACATCTCCCAGCTTTTCAATGCTGCAAGAATAAGATTTTGTCTTCAAAGTATCAGGATGGGCGAGTGGGGGAGGTTGAGAGGGAGTTGGGGGTGGAGGGTCGGGGATACAATACACCAAAGGCTTAAATCTAAAACCTTACAGCTTGCACAAGACAGAGAAAAGAAAGACTCCACATGAATCCCAATGAACTTTTTTTCCACAAGAGTTTAAAGGAAACTAGAATAAAACAGTAGATCCATTCTTGTTTCATCCACGAACCTATTATTAGTTTAATGTTCAAAATAATTAACAAAGACTGAAATGGAAAGAGGCCAACGTTAATAACAGCAACTTGATAAAACAAAATCCTGGCCTCTCTGTTTCATATGAAAATATGATTCATTATTTAAAGCATATACTTTGAGCTCAGAGAATAATGAGTTGTGGGTGGGGGTGGGGGGAAGCAAAACAATAAACACCACAAACGTTTTGAACTGCCAATCTCAAGTTGCCCAAGGGAGGAAAACAAAACTGGGTGAAATAATTTGGATCAAAAATGGGGAGTTAAACGGCCCAGATCCAACTTGGAGCATTAAGTTTCTCACTCAGGCCTTTATCTTGAACCCTAAATACACCATAGGTCTACTGTGACAGCTTGGGCTTAAATGTGAGAGCGCAGATTAACCTACAAGGTCTTTGCTAAACGTTATTAGAGTGGACCTGTGGACCGGCATATTAATGATATAATTCAGGCTTTTTCTATATTGAGTTTAGTCCCCACATCTCCTGCTCAGATGTGTCACACATTTAAACAATACAACTGAATGAAAAAGAAGAAAAAACTCCAGAAATGCTGACATTTCCTTTTTAGAGACTTACTGGATTTTCATTAAAAAACGGGAGATGGAGTCAGTATTTAACCTTTTGTTTCATTTTCCTTCATATCACACAATATTATGAGTAATTTCAAGGAGTCAGTTAAATGGCCATTAGAGCTGCGTTCAGAAGTTTGCATGAAAGGCTTGTAGTCATTAGTTTAATTAATTTAGAGCTTTTAGTAATTTAAACGTTGAAATGATTAGGCATCATAAAACCTTAATTTACTCTTAAGAGGAACTGATACCACAACTTTGAAACAATTGTAGATTTTCTTTAAGCCGTAAGGGTTCAAAGTTAAACATATAAGCTCAAACCACTGATGACAGTTAGTTAAATTTTCCTTTGCATTACGCACCAATATAAGACAGACCCTTCTTTTGCCAATATCAAAATTTTGGAAGGATATTTATATCATCTTCTTGATAGAATTGGAAGAGGAACATTCACTTAACATTAGCAAGAAATATGCAAGTACATGTAATAGAGACTGTGCTTATAGTTTTGACACTGAATAAAAGATAAAACAGTTTTTGTTCTTCAAGATAATTGAATACATTTAGATAATTATGCCATGACACCAAAATAAATAAGATTCTAAAATTAATACATTATTTCCATAACCAGAGTAAGTTTCTAACTCATGCAGCACATCATACTTTTCAGAGAACATTTCAGAAATGTTTAGACATGGTTGCAAGTTAATATGCATCCATGTTCCAGTAAACCTATTTGCAACCAGTTCAGCGAGAGGACGAATATTCTTTCCTCTGAGTCACAGCTGAGTCATACAAGTTCAAGATCCAGCAGTATTATCAAATTCAACCAAATATTCACCACTCAGTGGTGAATACTGACAAGTACCATTCAGGAGTAAATGGTAACACTACTTAACAGGAACAATTTTCCATCTCCACTAGATGGGTACACTTTATTGACCCAAAACAGATTCACCCATACATTTTATATTTTATTTTATTAATTCAAAGGTGAAGGAAATGTAAAAACCAGAAAATTACATCAAAGTTGTGCTTGGAATCAAAGAAATTGATAATTCCCCAAAGGTATGTTTTTATTGAGCAAATTGCAGAAGATAAAAAAGTTTAAAAAAAAAACTGATATGAGGCTTTTGCAGTTTTTTGGGACTAATGAAGACATTACGATCAGGCTTTGGTCAAAAGACTCCATTAGATTTGGGATCAGAGGGGCCCTGTGGGACTGAATGCAAATTTAGCAGGATTAGCGCGGCTTCATCTTACCAATAGCCAGAAAGAGAGCAGACTAAAAATTGAAAAGAATCTGCCTGACTAGCCAACACCCATTCAGACACAGACATTGCCGATTTTAAGATCCATTAACCTTGAAAGTGGAACTGCAAAAAGAACATAAGTTTAAGCTTTTCCAAAATGTTGGTTTAGATTTTGAAGATTCACTCAAAATGGGTGAGAATATTGGTTAAAAAAGGGGAAAAAATGTGGGAAAAATAAAAAGTAAAGATATTTTTCCCCAAAACAGTTTCTCTTCCAAGTTGCCTTCCACAGATGCATCAATGCATCAGGATGATGCCATTCGATTGGTAGTATATCCAAAGACTTTTAATCTAAGACAAAGATAACGTAAATAAATGCAAAATACATCATGCTACACACAAAATGCAGAATAAATCACTTCTTACCAAAAACATCACATACATATTCCAGTAATGTCAATGTATAATTAGGAGTCAGCCTCACTGTTTCCAAAATTTATCAATGAAGACAGTATTGAAGACATAAGCCCATATAAATATTTAATTTAGTGGGTTTTTTTTAGGAGTGAACCACAGCGTCAATAATGAAGGAATAATGAAGCAATAATGTGCACATCCACATAAGTGACTCTAATTGCCACACTTGACCACTAACAGATGACTAACTAACAACAGGACAAATAGTCAAACTCTTTTCCAGATTGATATAGCAGACATTGTTTTTTTGAAGTCTTTTTGCTATGGTAGGAGAGTAATTACCGTCATTGATTAATAGTCCAGGGCCGGCTCTAAAATAATAAGCTGCACATGTCTGTAGCCTGCTTAAAGGAAAGGCTCGTTTTGTCACTGGGATTCGCAGGCTAAACTGCTTCAGTGAGATGTAATGGAGAGTAATTTTCTTGTCTTTAGCAGTGGGGGTTTCAGGCAGAAAAGATGGGCTGGGTTACCAGGTCATTTTCCACTGCCTCAGCATGTCAAACCTCAAAACAAGGACAAGTCTGATTTGAAATCAGCTACTATGCTCGTTGTGGAGAGAAACTTGCTTTTGAGGATGCAGAAAAACTGTTTTTTTATTCAACAGTTGTTTAATCTGCAGGAGTGAAATTGGAATTTCAAATTTTTAACAAAAATAAACTGGACCAACACAACCAGCGTTCAAGTAAATACAGGTGAAGTTTTCAAATTACAGCACAGAAAAAGGCTACAAGAAAATGGTGAATTTCAATATTAATGGTAAAGATGTATTTTGTAACCTCCTAAAGGAGGCTTTGATGCACTTTTAGAGTTATTTTGGAGGGTCGGATATCTCTGAAAAGATTCACCCCTGTTCAATGAGTTCCTGTTTGTGAATAATGGTTCTCACTTTCAGTTTAAGCCTTTTCCATACTTGTGTGTGTTTATAGTTTTAGTTTAGTTTCTGCAAGCTTTTAGTCTGCTTCATGTTGTCAAATATGTTCCATTTAAGGGACTTCTTGATATTGTATGCGTTGGTTCAAGTAGTGAAATTCAAATCTGCCTTTCTAAAAATGTTTTTAATAGCAGATAATTCCTGACTAAACAAAGACGTCAGTTCATTTTTTTCCACATAGGGTCATGTTGTTTTGGGGAGTTTTCTTTATTAAATTAAGTGAGAGAAAGGAAATGCAGAAAAAATTCTGTAAATGGCCAAACACTTTTTCACAGCACTGCAATTGCTCACTTTCATTTGAAGACAAAAACAGAATTTTGCTTATTCAACTCTCTTCTGAAAACAATTTTTTTACAATAGAAACCAAGAGGATGTCCTTTGTATAAAATGCCTCAAAGGCATTAATGAGTAAAGTATGACATCAGCTCTTTTTTCATTTGCTGGAATGCTGGAATCCATTTTCTTAAAAAAGTTTTTTTTTTTTTTAATAAAAAAATTATTATCTTTATTTCACAACAGTTAGCAAATAATATACCACTATTAAAGTACATAGGTTCAGTGGATCTTTTTCTATTCTTATTAAGCCTGAAAGTGACTTCCAATAATCAAAACAGGTTTAGAAATTTGGCAAGTGTTTTCTTGTTTATTTACTCATTCCAGTGGTGAGGGGGTGGACAGTCTATTATTTCAGCTTTCATGCACTCAACAGATAGTTGTTTCCAGTCAAGACAATTTTACATTGTGCACGTAGGTGGAACAAAAATGTCAAAAAGAGAATTTAATTAATCGAGAAAAAAGAAATCAGTGGGTAGATCATAAGAACTGGAGTCTTTACAAAGCAACGCAAAGTGTTTGACAGTTTCCAAGAACAGAAGAGTGACAACGGTGATATTGCGGTGATCTGAGTTGGAAGACGATCTCTCCTTCAGAGTAAAGACACTAAATAAGATCAATTTAAATACAACTTCCAACAAGGTAACCTGCATAGAGGAGCTGTTCTGTTTGGAAATAATCACAACAACAGCCAATGATTGCTACCATGTGACACAGGAGGTTATTAAATTGTCACGGTGCAAGCAGCTTCAAAGCTGAACACACTTGAACTGGCTGCCCAAAGCACGCTCTCACAGTTTATCTGCTCCATTTGTTTGACATCTTTACGACATAGCATATTAACACAACCTAATTTCATCTGAGCCTCAATATCTTCTCTTGGCTGTCTCTCAGAAATCCTTCAGGGTTAGGTTAGGACTGCTGGGACGTTTGTCTCGACCGAATTACACCCAGTGACACTTCTCGTAAAAGAAATAAGCCTATGACAAAGTTTAAAATGTGACATAATGAAGGACATTTGCCAAGAGAAAAGAGAAATCTGTTTAGGATGACACAAGAAACAAACAAGTTCAACAGACTGGAAAAATGAACAAAAATATAGTTGAATGTCTGTTGTGGTATTTTTATCTGTTTGCAGACTAAATCAGGTACAAAAAATCAATCAAATTAAGTAGCTAATAGCTCACGCCTTACCTTTGTACATTAACAAAACTCGAGTATATCATAACAAGCACCGACTACATTAATTATCCTCAAATTACCAACTTAATTTGGATTAAAGTAGTTACTGCAAATAATGAATTATATATACATATATATATTTTTCTTCACATATATTTTTATTTAAAACAGATTTCCCTTCTCTGAACTTGACAAAAACGGCTTCAAACTTCACAGAAGCAATACAAACAGTTAGCAAGGCCAATATATTTCCAGAATTTCTTCAAAAATACAGATACGTTGTGCTCAGGAATTAACACAAAAATAATATTTATGAATGGCTGGGGTCAACTTCATCGGAAAGTGGTATTAAGCATCAGACAGTTGAAGTGTCTACCGTGGGCACAGGATTTAGCATTCAAAATCTTTTTAAAGATTGAGTTTTTGTATTTCACAAGAAAGACAGCAAAGTTCCAAAGTCTGACTCCAGGATACTATGATTTCAATAAGTAAAACTGAAAAAAATTATTAAAAATAATGGTCACTTGTCAGATTTTAGGATCAGATAATTGAAAAATCTTTAAAGCAACAAGCACATCAAAATTTGCCTTTTCATTGTTTATTCAATGCAGATTAGTAACTTTCAAACAGAATTTTATGACTTAAAAAGCCTCACTAAAACGGAAATGCTCTGCCATTTACATCATTTGGAACAGCACAGAATGACTCCCAGTTGTAAACAGAAAACTGATTTCCTGACAAAGAAAGACTTTTCTACCGAGAATTGGTTAAATCGATGTGTGGGCACTCATTGGCAACATAGAAAAACACTGTGCTGAGTACACAATGATCCTGCTATGAAGGAAAGTAAACATTATGAAACAACTGCAATTTTGTCTTCAAAAAAAGGAACAACCAAAGGCTAAGAGCTAGAACAAAAGCAATTCAACTGCCATAGTTGAGACCACCTTATGCACCCAGAACACTAAAGAGCCCGCATGTTTGAGATAAGAAGGTAAGAAAATACAGCAATTTCAAAATTTTTTGCACCCATTAATAGTACAAAGCATCTCATGGTATCAGCAACATTGAATCATTATAACACTCTTCAAACTGTTCACCAGCCTGTGTAGCCAAAATATTTACCTAAAGGGAGTCATTTCTTTCTTGAATGACAACTTAAATTATTTTAAATTCTCTTTCATGGAGAACGGAGTGGCATGAGTTAGACAATTACTAGTCTCAAACATCATGTTATGAGTCGGGATGCATGATATATCAACATTAATATTAATATTCGCATGGGCATGTGCCAGTGATAGTCATGCAGTGCAAGATGGTGGGTGTGTGGCGTTTAAAGCATAGATGACATGTCAGTGGTGTCTCGAAAGAATAGGGAACAAATATAATATACATACATTTCAAAGATGTTCCCCTTCTCACTCTAAGTCTTCAACTTATGAGTTCACACAGCCTTAAACTGTCTGAAACAACTACTTTCTAGCTGTGTGTTAATGTGTTGCATATTCATGCCTGAGTTTAGTTCTGCACATAACACCATAACGTTCTGGCATTTTCTAGTTGTGCTCAGTTGCCTTTATTGTCTTTCTTTACCATTATTGTGAGCAATGAACCGGAATACAGAAGTTATCAGGCTTTTTATTGAAAAGATAAAAAGGTGTACAAATGATCACATATGCAATTTAAAAGCAGGTTCATCATTTCAAACATTTTCATATTAAAGCTTTTAGGTGAGTTGTACGGAACAGTCTAATATTCCACTGTTTACCAATAAAACCTATTGTTCTCCAATCATTAGGTGATGAAGCCCTCAGAGGTAGAAGATTTGATTAGAGAACATTTCCGCAAGGCACCACCACACACATTACAGAGCAATCACAAAAAAAGATGGAAATAATTACTGATACTCACATCTTGCAGGGAGATCATAACCGCAGGTGATCTTGGCTTTGCCGGTTTCACAGCCGTTTAGTGAGTGACACTCATCATACAGACAGCACCCTGCCGATTTGTGTATGCAGCCATCAACTGAAACACACACAAAAAAATAAGGTAAGGCCTACCTGAGGAGAAAAATGCAAGAGCATGCAGATCCGCATATCTTAGACACGCTGGGATAAATAGTTTTGAGTGCTTTATCATTTGAAAACAAAAATCTAACTGTGTGCTGAACATTTCAAGGCTGAATCTAGTAACTGTATCTGTATATGTTAAAATGATCTCAGGTTTTCTTTCCTGTAGGGATACTAGCTCTGCTATGGTGAGCTGTGCCTGTTGCTGGTGAATATTGACAACCTTCGAAATGAAATTAGATGGGCCAAGATCTAATAACCCCCTAGCGTAGGGTGAAAATGAGACCGTTCTTCCTGCAATCTCTCTCCTCTGTCAACAGCAATATAGAATCGGATCATTAATTTTATTTTCTCCCTTGATCCTTGCTGTGAGCCTTGCATGATTTGGATCTATGTTGTGGATCTGTCGTGCTCTGCGTTGATGTGTGCCCTAGTTCTTTGGAGACCCCAGGCCTCCCACCCCCCCTTAAAGGTTTTAATTTTATCAGGTTAAGGACACGATACACTTGATTGATGGCACATCTTACACAAGAAGGCAGAGAGATAGAAATCCACATTATCTGTCTCTGAAAGCCTGACATCCCTCCAACAGCATGTTATCAATCACACTGAAATATCATAAAATCCTCCTCAAGTTGTCCTGTAGAAATCCTCAAGAGCTATTAGAAGATAACAGAGGAAGGAAGAGGAAGTTGAAAACATGGACAGATCTTTTTTTTTGCCTGGTTTTTATTTGGATTTGACCACTGGTGGAAGCATATATCCCAGATTTCCTCCAACCAATGTTAGTAAGGGGCTGAGAACGCCTGCACCATTGCTCAGGGAAAACATAAAAACAAAAAAACATTTGACTCTAATCAGCATCTTTATCTGTAACACAATAATCCTTCATGGTATTATCCAGAAAAAAAAAACTGAAAAATTCCCCAGACATGTATTTTGCTTCACATTATGAACACAGACAAAGACTCTTGTTGATGAGGGATGGTCCACTTTAGACTTCCTTTCAACTTCCTTGGGATGAGTCAACGACAACAGCTGGGCGGAACATTTTCTACTTCTATCAATCAACTTTAATGGACTGAGGGACAGGCAGCTGACAAAGACAAATCCTGATGGCTTTTCAAAGAAGTAACATGACTCTGACAGTGATGTGGATACGCGACGAGATCACTGCAGTGACAATAAATGCTGCTTAACACAACACAGAGACGGATGCAGAGCGGGCTTAAGGACTGGCATTTTTATGAAGCATACAACATTGTCCATGATCGTCAGGCACTCTATTGCATCACAAATGGTACCTAAAGTCTCAAAGAAAGAAAATGCTAAAAGCAAAAAGAGAAAGCTGTACTGAAAACTCTACAATCTTTTGAATGTACGTTTTTATGCATCAAGATAAATCATGTACATGCCGTTTCATACAAAACACCAACAGGAAGTTATTATAAAACTTACTTATAATATATACTCTCTACTATGGCACAACATAACACTTATTTTCTATGCAAAATTACACTGTTTTGGAAATGCTAAAACTAATCCAAACTATGGTAATATTATGACTTATTACTAAAAATAATGTTGCATACACAGAGGCTAATCCCATAAGTTGTATATAAATATATAAAGGTGCTTCTCTGCATTTCAGAATATACATGTTTTTATCATAATCCAATTAAAAAAAAGGAAACTCATCTAGATTCAAGGTACTCAGACATCGTCCAACAGTCCAAAAACATGATTGTTAATTGGTCTCTCCAAATTACCCTTAGTCATGAGTGTGTGTGTGTGCGTGCGTGTTCATGTACATTTTTGTCCTGTGTGTCACCTTATTGCCCTGTGATGGATGGGTGACATGTTCTCCTTCCACTCAGCTTTCCATCAATATGTCTGGATACAGCACTCTGAAGAACCAGTTTCTGTGGCAATGACCTTTTCCAGCCTATCTTCCTTATGCAAGGTGCCAATGACTGGTTGTCTGCTGGACCACTGTCAAGTCAGCAGTCTTTCCCATAACTATCATGGAGAAACTAATTTGTGTGTGATTTAGTTTCATTTGGTTTAATTGAGGAGTTTTTGAAGACAAATGTTTAAAATGTATTATATCACTCTTTATAACATGTACATACTGCAAAAAGTCGTGAGTTCACACTGTGTGGTTCTGTTTGATGGAGACACACTGCAGTTGATGCCCACAAGATGACAAAGCCTGAAATGCTAAAGGTCACGGATAGCAGTGAAAGCACATAGGAACAGAAAAATAACACTGAAAAAAAGTTGAATTTCTAATAATCAACACAGGGTTTCATACATTTTTACTCTTTTTATTTTTTCGTTCACTCTTTTTGACCCTCCACATACTTCCATTCATTATTTGCAAGCATGGTTGAAATCTAACCAATAAACTACCTCAGACACCTTGTCAAAAAATAAAAAATAAAACAAACTATGTAGGGTTCGGTGTTTCATCTCTGTTCCTGAAGAAAGAGATTGCAGATAATAGCGGGGAGCTTTCATTTCACTGCTCCTCCTGTCCACCATGGTTGCATAAGCTACTCTCTCTGATGCCACTGCGTATGTCACCGCTGTCTAGTTGCAGCGAGCCCCTAAAAGCCTGCAAATTTGTTCACAGTGCCTGGAAACAGAGAAAGATGCTGAACTGATCTGGCTGCTGGCCAGAATCTCAGAAGGTAGAGCTACAGATTTAATTTACCTGCTTTACTGGTGGAATAAAACAGATGCATTGTGGGTAATAGGTGTGTTTATCATCTTTGTGTCTGAGGAAGACAAAGCGAGGAACAAGGAAACAGAGGCAGAGATAGGTTTCAAAATGCACTTTGTAATTTTGAATTCAATTTCTAGAGAACACTCTGCATGAAGCAATCCAAACTTGATTGTGAATGCATTTTTTGTGTGTC
Source organism: Xiphophorus maculatus (assembly GCF_002775205.1). Classification (NCBI taxonomy): domain Eukaryota; kingdom Metazoa; phylum Chordata; class Actinopteri; order Cyprinodontiformes; family Poeciliidae; genus Xiphophorus; species Xiphophorus maculatus. The sequence goes on along the minus strand of NC_036464.1, from coordinate 9,061,353 downwards.
CATTACGTAGGCAACTAAAAGCAGATCTGAGTTCCCATAAGTGGAGATATGACCCACATGCAATTTGACCATCAATTTATTTTCTCATTTAAGTTGGATCTCAGAGATATTCCCTGCAGATTTCTACATTAGATGCCTGCAACATTACAAAGGCAGCCTCAGATTCTCATTAGGTAAAGATTACATTTACATCTGCTGCAGAAAGAGGGACAGGTCCTTCACTTTCTGATAGCGGTAAACACTGTGTTTCTGAAAAATATAGGACTAACTAGTAATATTCAAAAATGTAAAAATACACTTTTATGTGACAGATGTATGAGCATATTGGAATAACAAAATAATAAAAGATCTTGCTATACTAAAATGCCAGAATACATTTCAAAGTGAAATCTGTCTTATAATACTCTATCAAGTCGCTGTCAGAATTTGTGTCCAAGTTGGTCTAAGCTATTTTATGATCCTTAATAAGAAGACAAGTGCATTAACCTTCACACCCTGATGACACTCTTCTTTAGATTTATTTTTTTTATTATATGGAAGGGAAGCAGTTCTGGAGTTGTTCTTTTGTGTTGATGGCTAATAAATACTAATAGAGCTTTCACTACTTTTATCTTTTTTTGCAAGGAAACGTTAAAGGTACTCAGAATGCAAAAAGGTATGTATCCGCTGTAGGAATATCACAACTGGATAACTTATAGATTTTAATAATGTTAAAGATGAGATTTGTTAGACTAAAGAGCTATTTAATGGATCATTCTAGACTGATTACAAATTTTACAAGACAAAGTTTATGAATTGTGCAACCTTTGCTTTACTTGTTAAAGCATTTAAGAGTAGCAGTGTGGCTTTTATCTTGGCCATAAAATATTGCATCAGATTTTACCCTTGCAGAGTTGTGGAGGAGGGTGTGTGAGTTTGGTTGTTCAGTCCACATGTGCTTTGTGGTTCTAAAAAACCACATGTGTATTCAGAGTGGTGTTGCGGGAGTATGGTGTCCTGGACATGACTTTAAGGGCTTTTATCCAGTCCTTATAAAGCCCCATTAGTGGCAAAGCAAACCCTGCTGATCCTGGGTCAAAGATAGGATCTTAAGGCATAGTGTGAGAGCAGTGGGATGGATTGAGGTTGAAGACCTCAGGTTCTAAACATTGCTTTTAGAACCAGCGGTGCTGGTATTGTTCTTGGTGTGTGAAGATAAAAATGTGGATACCACCTTCCAAATTGGGGACAGCCTGTCTACAGGAGCTCAAATATCTTGTTTGGGGTTTGTCTGTGATATTGTGGGCAGTGCACTGGTCTGTCAAGGTAAAAAAGTTCTGGGCTAAAAGAGATTATTATTTTAAAATAAATAGTGCTTAAACCTTGTCTTGTTGTTAACCCAGAATCATTTATCATCTCGAGAGTCGGATGCAGTAAACCTCTCCTCCATACAAGTTTGCATTATGTGTTTAATGAAGTTTGACTCATTAGTAGCCCCATGTGTTTGAGCAGTTTCAAAAGGACTCCTTAAAGCAATTATGCCTGTGTCCTTACCTCATTGTATTTTGAAACCAAAATCACATTCAAATGTTAAATCACCATCCCACAGATGCACCTGGATCACAGCCCTGAAAGACTATCAAAGCTGCCTCCTTCTCTCTTATCCCTGCTTTCAGACTGATACACATGTCAAGTCCCAAGATGAACACGTGCTCATCTCTGCAATGCACAAACACAGGTGAAAGGTGCCATATTTCAACTTCCATTAAGGCTTCTTCACAGAGGACATTTCATTTAACAGGCTTAATATTCAGGCGGCAGCATCTGCCTCTGCCGAGCCCACTGCTGGGCCTTCTCAGCCCCCGCTGAAAAATATCACAGCTAATACCTCATCTATCTCTGCTTGCAGCCTGCCTCTGCTTTAGGCCGGGCCTATATGGGACAAAACATTTATTCATCTTCTCTGAGTGCCTTGCTCACAGAAACTTCCCAGAGCAGCCACTCCAGCAAGTCCACGCGGCTAATGAAGATAACTCTGAGCAGAGGCCGGACAGCATCCCTCTGAACACATAATGGGAACAAGGAGAGAGCAAGAGACAGAGGGGGAGACATATTGAGGAAGACAAAGGAGATGAGTGTGTGTGTATGAGTGTGTGTATCAGTCTAAAGCAGTCTGAATTAGTTACTCAGCTGTAACCTTGGCTCCCGCCATTGTTGAAGACACCTCTACCTTGTCCTCTCAGGGCTCAGTTCCCACATGCATTGAGGGACTCAGCAAAAGCTCTGCTTACTCTCCCCGGGCTTGTCTGAGGCAGCCCGAAAAACCAAAAGCTTTCTATCACTCCCTCAGACACAATGAATACCTGCTCTGCTCTCATTACAATACCCTGCTTTTCAGAAATAGTGTCAGCAGCAATTTTCTCTCCTAATTATTTTTCCTCTCCTCTGAGGGTTGGGTTCAGGACTGGAGCCAGAAGAGGCGGCACGGTACGGGCAAAACAGAAAGGGGAGAGTGAGCTGGATTTATACCCAACAGAGATATGAGGGAGTCAGAAAAGCAGTTACTAATCCAACAGAAGGGAATAACAAGGTATATCTAAACTTTAACCTGCATGACTCGGTGCGTGGGCAAGGTCAACTCATCATACAGAGCTTTGGCAATATACTGAAACTTTTATCAATACTTTTCCTCACAAAGTTGTTTTTACACAAAGGAAACACAATCCTGAAACTATCGAGCCTTTTTATTGCCTCGTACCTATTTCTCTGTAGTATCCATGGCAACAACATATTTCCCTCTTCCTTCGCAGCACTTTCAGAGCTGAACGCAGATCAAAGCCTCTCCCCTAAATTCCACCTCTGTGATTTACAACACTATTTTCTATTCAACTAATTTCACTCAAGGAGATGACGACATGGATTAGCACCTAATCAACTGCCAATCAGAGATCTGGTTGAGCTAAATGTCAGGCGGAGTATGCTCAACCCTTTGTGGTTATTCCCATGTGATGCTGGATTATGTGTCCTAATCACAGCAATTTTGGATGCAACAGAAGCCCAAGCTTTCTCTCCACTGTAACCAAGTTCCCAAGAAAGTAATATTAATCTCAATTTTACCTGTAATGCACAGGTAAACAAGAAATGTGAGCTAATGGTGTGTCAGCGGGATAGTCATAGATGTTAGTCACCAAAGCGATATAAAAAAAACCCGGCTTACTTGGCTCGAAATTCTCCTGTCACTGTAATGTAAGAAGGAGCCAGAGTGAATGACACTACAATAACAGGTTCCCAGAGGAAACTTTTCTGTTAGTGTTGTCGCCGCTCAGCCCACGCTGAGGGACATTTCAGAAAAGATTGGGAGAATTTTCAGTGTAACAATAAAAATAGCATGGTTGCAAGCCTAACTCAAGTATACACAGCATATGCTTCAATATATATGCATGAAATGTGAACAGCCTTGCAATGCAGATGCTTTAATGATCTTACTACAAAGAAGTGTGGAACAAATATCTAAAAGAAGTTTAATATTTAAATTTTATAAAGCAAATCAGCATATTTGAACATGAGAGAAATATGTGGACAGAAACAAGAACTCAAGCAGAAAATTGTTTATTTAGTAAGAGTGCAGCAATTTTAAAATGGCACACTATTTTCCATCAAAGTGATGTTTTTCTCATGAACTTTGAACTTATTATGATTTCATCTGCTTATGTTTGTTTTACAGGTCCTGGGTGTGACTTTGAGTGCCTTAAGCTCAAACCTTTTCAGATCTACACTAACTGGCCTTTTTATTACGAACACGTGACCAGTATTTAGTTGGGCCAGTTTGATTCAGAGCTGGTTGAATTCTTTATGGCAGAGATCAATGGTGTCTTAATTATTCCTCAGAGATTTTTCTAAATACTGAAACTAAGCTTTGAGATTTGTGACATGTTCCATTACCCTTCTGGAAGAAGCCGTCAAAAGATGGGGACACTTTGGTTATTATGGGATAGACATTCTCAGCAACAATACTTATAATCTGTGGCAATGTAGCAGAAGTTGTAAAGAAAATATTCATCACATATTTATTCCGACAGATTAAAGACAAATGTGTTCTATTGTGTAAATACAAAAAATTAGCTATTTCAACAGATAGTTCCCACATGACACCACACATCCAGATGCTCTGTTTCCATCTTGAAAGTACAGAAGCTGTATTCCATTTCATTTTTTGTACGTAACAGAACAGCTTTCTGGGACATTGATCAACGTTATGCATTTGAAATGGAACTATACAAATGGACAATTTTCATCATCACAGACAATCACATCATCATCCTCCTCTTTGTATGGTTGTCGGCAAACACAAATGACTTGTTGGCTATTTTCATCAGATGTGCTATTGCAAAATACTGTACTGGTCCTCACAAAGAGCAGAAAAAGCTTAGAAATATAAATGTAAGCTGGTCCACTGTTTACTGAGTTGTTGCCTATCAAGATGGCACATTTCTGGATTAACTTGCTTCTGGTTCAGTCTTGTGGGAATTATCTATAAGCAATATGGAACCAAATTGGATCTAATATTCCACATTGATTATAGATACTTTCACTTGTAAAAACTCTCTGTCAAGATAAAGAAGCTACATTTCTGCAAAAAAAAAAAAAAAAAATCAGTTAAGATCTACTTAGTTCTCACCTCATTTTCGTCCATCTTATTACCCTTCTTCCCTTATTCAATGTTTAAGTATACATTACAGCGCCACATAGGAGCAACAGACCATGGAAGAGTGTAACTCGGCTCACTTTAATAAACTGCTGACCTGAACAGTGTGTTCCCCCTCTGTCAGTCAGTACAGCAAAGTAAGAGTCCAGACCACTGAGACCCCAAACAGAATGAAGTAAAAATGGAAAAGGACTGAGTGAATGTACTTAGTTAAAAGAAAAGAAAAACCACATAAAAAATCCAGTGATGAGATAAAAAAATAACTGTAGAAATTACTTTGACAATAGAATGTTGCTTATAAGATTTTCCAGCAGTTATGTAATATTATTTGATAGTGGGTTGTGTACTCATAAACAATGACTTGACTTCCACTTATTTGCTTGAGAGTATTCATCCTTGCAAAAAACACATTGCTCAAAAATCTGAGGTCTGATTTATTAGTGCAACACATTTTCCATGCTGTTGTTCCAGGGCCATAAAGAAACCCCAGGTTAGGTTACCACCGCTCATCTGCAGGCTGACAGCTGTGGACGACTCGGTGCCAAACCCCAGCCGTGTTGGACACCCAGGGACAACAGTTACGGCTGTGGTCTTTATTTAAGGCTGTTGTTTTCGTTTGGGTTAACAGAGTCACTCTGTCCAAATATAATGACACAGCTATTTGTATTTTGTTACATGGTAAGGGTGTAGTTGCTTTGCAAACCTAGAAAGGCTGGCAACAATTTAGTTTGGCAGTTCAAACCCAGTATTACATAGTTATCAAAGAGATTTTTCTTTACCCTAATTTAGCCACTCTGCATTAAAATAAACCTAAATATTTACAAGTCAGAGACTCAACTCTGGAAAACGTGCTCCGAATGGCCTTCAAGCCAGCTTGCATTCCTCACCCATAAATATCTGTAATATATCACAGCAAAGATATACTATCCATAGCAAATATTCTACAATAAATGCATCTGCCCTCTGACTACAACTGAGCTTTTATAATAAAATGACTGGCATGATATCTGCGGATAGAAAATGTGACCAGTAAAAGCACACCAAAATGTATTCAGAGAGAAATCCAAGACTCCATTTGTGTCATTTGAAGTCACTGTCAGAGTCCTGTTTCATAAAATGTGAACAAAGCTTACAGAGTGCCTCTCTTGCTGATAGAAATCCACCATTTGTGTCCTCTGTTGCACTGCCTGGGCCTCAATGCCTTTCATTTCTGAGTGTGAGGTTCACTAATAATCTGAGATAAACACAAACCTTCTTTTACAGCTTCCTCTCGCTCCTTCAATATCACACTCATTTTTCACCTTTGACTCCTCATCCACTTCCTTATTACAAACAAGCACTCCGCCACTGAGGCTATTATCGCCTCGTCTCCCAGGTTGGATTACCTTTGGCACTATGCTTTACTCGCACTGTTATGGCAGAGGATGGGAGAGTGGGGTTGAGGACAGTATAGACTGAATGGTATGGCAGTGATGTGGGCTTTGAAGATTCCAAAAATGCAGCATCCTACCACTATTGACCCAAAAAGTCTGGATAACACAAACAAAATAAATATCTATAAGTCATAAACAAAATAATTATACAAGTAACAAGGAGTTATCTTTAAACATTTTTGCCATGTTGCAACCACAGACAACAATGTAATTCATTACAATTTTATGTTAAAGGCAAACACAAAGCATTGTGATGATCGTATAGTGAAGAAAGTAATGTACAGTTTTTTAAATTTTACATATAAAAACCTGAAAGGTTTTGTGGTTATCTGTATTCAGCCTGAGTTAGTTCTTTGAAAAACCATCTTAATCTCCAGTTAGTCTATCAAGTTTTTTTGTGATCTCTAGGAGCTTTACAGATGTAGAGAATGAAATTTATGCGAAATTGCTCAGGATGACTCAAACTAGATGAAGAGTATTTGTTAAGATCTATTTTCAAAACAGAAAGTTCAGTTATGGTCTCATGAGACCAGAGCACTTTGTTCCATATGCTGTGTCTTCCACATGCTCGCCGCAAACATCAAACAGGTCTTATAGCTTCTCATAACAACTGCTTTCTGTTTCATACTCTTCCATGAAGGCCAGATTTTTAGACTTTAAAAAAATACTCAAACCTTCTGCCAATTTCAAGATTCGTCCTTCATGGAGTAGATACAGAAAAAAGTAAATGACATAAAAATAAAACAACGCAGTCTTAATACAGGAGTACACACCCCCACATGCATCTAATGCTTTACTGACCAGTAAAAGCTTCATAAATGGGAGAGTAATGCTAAAATTGTGGGCCCTTCTGAAAAATAGGACTAATGAAAAAGGAAGTCAGTCCACTTCTTTGAGACTGCTGTATTTGTTCCCACGATTAAATTAATCCTCTCAAACACAACTTGCCCGTTCACTGAACACACAGTGTTGACCAGCAGTCTTTATTTGCTCAAACACATTTCAAGTCCTTCTTGGATTCCTGTGAGGAATCACAGCAGTTTTGAACAAACTGAAATATGATTAACACAAACAATGTGACATGACAACTAATCCCCTATTGCATAGGATGCTGAAACCATAAAGTGCCCTCATCCAGGAAGAAGTGTTTTATACCACGGAGATATTAAACATGTGGCCTATCAATAAAAATGCTTCACATCACAGAGGGTCGGTCTGAATTTCAAATTAAATCCCACTTTAAATGTGGTCAACACTATGTGTGATTTACTTCCATGGAGATTAAACCTTTAGACTATTTACTCTTAAAATTGTTGCAGAAACTATAATAGTACCTTAGCAAGCAAAAAAGCATTCCTGAGAGAAAGGCCTATCTGGAATCAATAATACAAATGTGCATTTTCCTGCAGACATAATTAAATGTCGCCTCCTGAAGAAATTGCCCTCTTTTAGATGTTAGGCTAATAAGGGACACATTAATGTTGAGAAAACATGGCTAGAAAACACAGCCCCCGAGCAGATCCTGGCCAATTTCATCATAAATTACTTCCCTGCACAAAGTTCATCTTTTGAGATACCCAAGAGAGCCAGCTGCTTGATGGTAAAGGATGATTTTTCTAAGAACAACCTGGCTAGAGGTGAGAGTTGGAACAGAAGCACTTTGTTGAAAGGAGGCAGTGCTCTGAGAAGCACAACAGCAGACAGGACTAGACAAATGCATGTAATTACGGAGCAATCTGAATGGCCAGCTTTAAGGCTGTCGAGAAGAGAAAACAAGCATGGTGCTGCTTTGGCCCCTTGGATCTCCAAGCCAAACTCTCTGGCACGTTTGTAATTGAGGAAATGAAGAAAGATGGAGATTTTCAATAAAAGGCCACTGCTTTGAATTAGAATGCATAAACAGCTGTTGCCATTATGCATGGCTTTTTGGGTTTGCTGGTGCAAGGCACTTCTTCAGAAAAGCCTACAGCCATGTACAATACATTAACATTTGTAAAGCGGCATAAGATGCATGCCAAATTCATAGAGAGCAGAGGAGTAAAAAGGTCATCATAGTTTTGTTTCCATTGATCGTTAATCTTGATGTACTTTACATGTGAAAGTACGGGGTGTGGATTTTTGAATTCCTATTCATTTTTCCTACTGAAAGACTTGTAAATGGCTACAAAAATAGCTCAACGTATACAATTAATCTCATAACGAGGCAGCCTTTCTAAATATTCGACAAAAGATTTATAATCCCAAACCCAAATGCTGTCTGTACAGGTATTGAAGTCCAAAGTTCACTTCCACTTTGAATATGCTGTTCTGAAGTGATACTGGGCCACTCAATGCCTGCTGGCAGTAATATCCTTAATACCTCTGTAATTCAAAGAAAGCAAACAAAAAGAAAAGGGTTCTCTGGGGCCAGAGTTTGTGATAACCAGTGTGGATCTTTCCTCAGTAAATTTCCTAATGGTCTTGGACAACTTTACAGCAGAATACCGCTGTGTGCTATCTATTAATTGAGTCTGTGTCAGCGCAGGGGAGATTAAGCTTCTGCAGCTGCCCACTGAAACATCAAGCCCGATCCAGCTGTGAGACGCAAATCAAACGTTTCTCACACAAAGGCAAACCAGCAAAACATACAGCACTCAACTTTAAAGAAACACCAAGCTCAGTATGAAATGCCCTGCTGCGATCAATATGTTGGTAAATATTGAGTACAACAGCTGACAATGGTAGTTAAATAAAATAAGATTTGACTTATTTTTCTGATCATACCTGCAGAGCTTCATGTGGCAGATGAAAATGCTACAGATACTTTTCAGTGGTGGGTTTTTTCACAGACAAATGTGCACAGAGAAAAAAATTCCTTTCCCTTGCTCTTTCTCAGTACGTTTCATCTCTGATAAATGAGAATAAAACCCAACAGTGTCACAAAAACCTAGAAAAAAGACAGACTAAAGACCAAAAATCAACAAAAACATAAAAGGATATACGAAAACAATCTCTCATCTCTTGCCTTATTCCTTATCAACCAGGTAGACACACATGAAAGCTTGCATTTGTAATGGTTGATTTGATCCAAATGTAAAGCTATCTTTTATAATAAAGCACATTTAAAAAACTAACTTGTTTCACCAAAGTGCTGCGTAGTATTAAAATAGATCAAACCAAGACATAAGTAACTATAAAATAGACAAAATAAAGAAAAAAAGAAGTTATAAAACATTACACAAAAACTGAAATGACAACACGAACAGAATCAAAGCTAAATTATACTATTTTCAAAGCCACTGATAAGTATATTTATTAAGAGAACCACAGGAAGAAGCCTGTCTAATGTTTAATGGCAAGTTGCTCTATAAATTTGGATCCATGACTGAAAGATGCCATCCCTGCTGAGCTTCCTCCTAGTTTTTGGTACAACCAACAAAAGCTGGTCTTGCTGATCTAGGGGCCTGTGGTGAGAGGTACGGAGGAGCAAAACCATTAGGCTATTTCAAAGTCAAGAGAAGGATCTCAATTATTTAACTCACAGGCACCCAGCGAGGAGAAGACAACACCGGTGAGATGGGTCTGCATTCAGGTGTACTGATTAAATAAACAGTACTCTGAACAAGACTAAGTTGTGAAAGGCATAAAATTAAAATTTTATGGAGAAAAAGACATGCAGAGAAAATCTAAATCTATAGTGAGTTTTATTGATTTTACAAAAAAGTCTGACTGGCAGCTTTAACTTCAAATTGAATAGCTAAAAAAAAATCTAGCTTTTCTATTAATGCATCAGAAATCAGGTTGATCTTTTTGTGGCTGAAATATGATCCAAATCTCAACTCCCTGTTGTTCATGAAGTGTCTAGCTGTGCCTCTCAATGCAGTAAGAAAGCCCTGAGCAGACCTCTAGGCTTCCCCTCAGCTCTCCAGATCATCAGTTAAAGCTCATCACTGCCTCCACTTGTAAAGGCTCTGTGTGGTCACAGCTTAACCGGTGGCCCTGTCCTGGCTTCCCAATGCGAGACTCCTCGCTACAGAGCCAAGGATTAACAGAAATGGGGCTTTTATAATTATACCGTCATGATTCCAGGCCATTTCCTGCTGGTCCTTTTAATTAAGTAGATAATTTTTCTCTAGGGAAGATCAGCTTTGAAATACTTACCGGCTATTTGAATAGTGGCCTTTTCTCCAAAAGAAAAAAACAAAAACTCATGAATCATTTTGCTCTGAATAGACAAATAAAATCATATTTTTGGGCTCCCCAGAAAGCAATGAGATGGAAACAAATGGCTATCAATAGGGATATGTTAATGAGACTGTAGAAACATTTTCTTTACTTCCTCCCCCTCAGTCACACCGATGATGACTGTAAAAGCAGCCCTATCTGTGAAGGGTGGAGATGAATCTTTGAGGGTAATAGGGTCTTCTGTCACTCATGCCTTTGTGAGTGACACTGACAAGTCTAATAATGAGGGAGACGGCTGGTCGCCCCTCCGTTCAAGCGTTTCACTGGGGAGACCTATCCCTGCTGTCCAGCAGGCAGTAGTCACGCGCCCATGCAGCACCCACCTTGCTTTAAAGTGGTTTTATCATTCAAATGGAACACTATAATGGCCTCCTCAGTGACAGAATGCGGAGAGCTGCTTGTTCACAGCTTGGCTGGTTGCCCATTAATTTTAAACCCCAAACGACTTTGATGATGTACTCCAGCAGGAAGAGAAACTGCTTCGAATATGGTAGCAATATTTATTTTTTTTCCTTGCAAAAACATTTTGTAAACACAAAAAAGTGATGAGTCAACACCATTTTTCCCCCACTCAGCCTGGGTTCAAATATCAAATTATATATGTGCAGAAAAGCTATAAAAATCATAAAACATAACCATGAGGGCCAAGATTTTACAGTTATGATATAACTGAGCATTTATTGTGTGATTGAATTACATTTTCCTGTTAAGAAAAATAATGATACAACAGTTTCCATATAACAAAGCAGCAGAAAGTATTAGAATGTAATGGAGGCTATTGACCTTCCAGAAATGATATGTGGGCCTACAACGCAGTACGTCCCATCACCTCTGAGAATATTTGTTATCAATTCTGACTTTAAATCTCTTTGGTCAGCATCTGTGTCACTGAAGCAGTGAAGCGGCAATGATGGAGAAGACAGAATAACAGGCTACATCCTCTGTTTTGCAGCTAATCCCATGATTTCCTTACAGCCCTTAAGCAGGTTAGGATCCATTTTTCATTTCTCATATTAAGACGGGGTATAGCAAATCCAGTTATGGTGTAATTGCTGATGCTATTAAAAGAGGGAGATTAGGATACTAATAAAATCTGATTATTTTTCATATAAAAAGCTGTCTGTACCAGAGAAAAGGGCATACACAGAGAGAGGAACAAAAGAGAAACAGAGGGCACAGATGAGCAGCATTCCCTAATCATGGCTTTTATTTAGATGTTGTGCAGTTCTATATGCAGTGTTATATAGGGCAGAGTGAGGGGTTCTTCTGTTTCTATAATATCTGAACAAGTGAAAGTTAGATTTAGTTATAACAAGCTTTCAATTGAGCATTTGAGCAATGTATTTTGAATTCAATGTTTGCAAAACAGCTTAAAGGATTATAGACACTGCAGTTAGCTGTGATACCTTGGCTGCTGGAACAATACAGTTTCTATATTTCAGTTTAAAATGTAAAAAACACACTGTGTGCACATCTTCCAAAGTTTAAGGAGATAGGTTTTTTGAAGTGAGATTATGTGAAGTTATTATTGGTTGGGACAGAAATAATTACTCCTCATCACACTTTGGAGAATTCTGCTGGGAAAAAAAACAACAAACAAACAAACAAAAAATGTTTTACTAACAAATCAAGATTTTAAAAAGGCAGTTTTTGATTGCGTAGTATTTTTCTTTGTTACAAAAAATACAGTAAATGTTTGTCTGTAGGGCTGGCGACCTGTCCAGGGTGTGTCCATTTCTCGCTCAATGGCCGATGTAAGATGTCAGGAGGCAAATATAAACCTGCTTAGCAGTCATAGGAATGGTGTAATTGCTGTAATGGGAAAAGGTATTGTTCCTCTATAATCAAGAAGGGTATGAATAATTTTTAATAGGCTATTCTTTATTAAATAATATATACTTTTTTCAAAACAGTGCCTTTTGCACTGCTTAACACTTGAAAGAGGCACCTCTCATTTTCTGTCATAAGCTAACTTTTCGGTTAAAAGAAAATTCATTTTAAATCTAAATCTTTAAAGGCTATCAATATCTGGCTATCAATAATATTAACTGTACAAAAGTTCATATAACACAATTTTTTTGGGGGGGAAGTGGTACTATTTTACATTTTATAAACATATTGTTCTGCCCAAAACGTGTCTGTAGCAACGGGGTTAATTTACCAATTTATTTGATATAACTGAGATTACCCTCATTTATTGCCATCCATTTAGTAATTTGGATATTTGAAAAATCCACTTGTTAGGTAGTGTTATATCAGCATCGGGTGGAACAATCAGCTCTCTCCTATGTAGCTGCAGCATAGCTCAGGGTCACATCTACTAGCTCTGGTATCCAATACCATAATAGTGAGTATTAAACATCTAGAACTTTACAAGGAACCATTGGAACTGGTTGTTTTATTATTTTAGCTAATCAGTCAATATTATAAGGTGAAATCACATTCATGGAGGGCAGTACTGATCCACCTAATTAAATAAAACTGAACAGTCCACGCCAGCAGCATTGCGTTTGCCAACATGCCGTAATTCATTTGAAGGCACATTTAAGATGGTATGCTCCAAGAAATCATTAAGTGAAACACCTTAACCTGAACTAAACAAAACAAGATATATTGATTTTCTTTTTTTAAGTAGATGCAGTCTCTATCCATCATCTGTAATTGTCTATCCTTGCAGCGATGCAGGGAAGGAAGGTGCCAGTCTCCAGCGTTCATTGAGGAAGTGGCGAGGTATGCCCTGGACAGGTCGCCAGGGCAACATATAGACACTCAGGATACACATTCACATCTAGGAGCAATTAGCAGTTAACTTAACATTTACGTTTTTGCCCTGAGAGAACATGCAAAGTCCTTGCAGAAAGACGCCTGACCACTATGAGAGTTTCAAAATCGCTTTAGAGTCAGGTAAAGTCACCTGTATGAACTATAATAAAGCTGAAAGGAAAACTTGTTGACAAGACAGGTTTTCCACGGGATAATCTTTCACAGTCTTCATTTTATTTTACAGTAAATCAATTGGAGAAAATTACCTACAGTTGTGTGAATGTATTGTCTCAAGTTACTGGAATGGTAGCAGTTGTGGCAAATTTTGAAACAAGTTGATTTGGTTTTATCAATGGGTAAAATGCATAAGTGCAAGTAGAATTGTTCCTGTGAGGATTAAAGATTAAACACAGAATAACAAATCTCCCTTAGTGGTCAGCAGGCTGCTTACGAAAGAGATGGCATGACTGATGTTCCTCATTTAAAGCCCACCTGAAATGCTTGCCTTGTGGCCAGGTGTACAGGTTCTCCCAAATTGATGAAAGGTTGGGATGCACACTGGGCCTGTAGCCAGGGATTATGCTGGGTTTAAGACAGCGACAGCCTGGAAAGCTCGCCAGGTCCTGTCCGAGTCTGTGCAATCTGCAATTCAAATCAATCAGCCGTGTGTGGCCAGAGTGACAGTACTGCAGAGCATCTTGACTTTTAGTCGGTGTTAAAATCATCTCTTTTTTTCGTTCCTCAGCGGCAATCCATCTCCATCAGGTGCCACAGCCGTTTCTCTGCTGCTACTCTAATTAGATGAGCGTTCAGTGAGCAGGAAGGGAACTGGACAAACACTAACACTTTAACAAAATATGTCCTGCACACAGAAAAGATTAAACTTCATGAATCAGAAAACAGAACATCAGCAAGGCAGACCTAAAAAAACTGAACTATCAGTGATCTGCACTCAATCAGGAAAAAGTTGCTTTTCATTCAAAAAAGAAAACAAACAGCAGAGCAAAACCATCATTACCAAGAGTATTTAACTGTTTATTTTTGCATCAGCCAGAAGACATGTTGACACACCTTCCCAGCATATTATTTCAACTTCAGCTCATTTCTAGTACATATTCAGGGGGTGATATCAAGGTAGTACTTCAGAGTTGCTACTTAGGAGTCCATAATTTATAAAACCCCAGTCTAGAAGCATTATTTTCACACTTGTTTTTAGTTTCAGAATTCACTTTTATTTATTGATTGATATTTATTCATTATACTTTATATTTAAATATATATATATACACATTTTCAGCCTTGATGTTTGAATATTTTAAGTAGATTTCTTTGTGGAGTTATCTTTCAAAATCCTTTTTAAATCATTTTCTGTTGTTTTTTTATGTATTGTCACTTCTTGTGGTTTTGTATTAGTTTGTTATGAAGCACTTTGGGATTTTTATACCTTGAAATAAAGCTTTACATACTGGCTTACTTCACAACATTTGCCTTCCATTGGAAACATGCCTGAAAGTCTGGGATCTCTGTGTTACTGTAGCCATGCAGGTATAATTAAACTTGAGAGCAGGAATGTTATCTTAACATTAAATATGGGCTGGTTGCCAATATCAAGGTAGGCCCCACATTTTCAGTAGTTATGGTCTTATAACAGCTAAAATCTATCATGTGAAGGGGTGATTGCAGTTTTGTTCAGCTGTATGGAGCACACAAGAATGAACCTATTCCCCGCCCCTCCTATTGCTGCTCTCCTTTTCCCCTCACTTCCACGAAAAACAAATGTAGCTATTTGGAAATATTTAACTAAAACATTTATAGACTCCCAAAGTCAGTCTATAAAAGGCAGAGTGGCAAACGAGATATAAAATGTATCAGGAGCTTTTTATTTCTTTTTATTTTGTAATATGAAGGATAGTCAAAATAGAAAATGCCATAAAAATACTTTTACAACTGTAATAGCCAATATTTTTACGCTACGCTTTATAAGTTCAGTCCATTTTACCATTTACTTTTGATTATCTTTGCAGCAGTTTTATTAACTTTTACCTGCAGGGATATATGAAGACAAAGTCTAAAGTCAGGTAACTTTCTTACACCTGTCCACTTTTGGCTGGAAAAAGGTAGACAGTTGAGTTGTATTTGAAACGTAATCAATTACGAATTTAATGATGGCATTTAACTTAATGTAATGTTTTGAATGTTGGTTCTAAGTTCTATGACTTTGTGTTTGTTACCATGTAAAGCACTTTGAAATGCCTTCCTGCTGAAATGTGCTATACAAATAAAAATGGATGGATGGATGTATTGATTGATGGATGGATTGATTGACATCTTAATGTTTTAGGAGCATTATATTTTCCTAAAGTACTCAATAGCTGACAGAAATGCTGAACTTCAGCTTTTTTGACTCAATCCCAAAAGAGCAACAGCAAACTTAGCCAAATGTTCAACCCTGAGCTTATCATCTTATTTAGACCATTGTTGCATTATGTATATCATGCAAATATACAAAGGATTTCAATAAAACTTTAACCCCACAGTGGTATTTTCAGCCTGAGAAATTGTGTGTATATCCTTCCCCAACTCAGCACAGCAAAAGATGAGCCACAAATCCAAATGGTAATCATTCCCATTTCCACTCGCATTGCATTCACTCAAACCAGGTATGAGGAAAGGATTCATTTCTCTCCGATCATCTCTACTGAAGATTGGCAGAGGGGAAATTGGGAAATGGAGCAAAGCAGATGATCAAATCTAGGGGTGATTTCTTGTGTCATTTCACTAAACATTAGATTTATCCAGGCCTTGTTGCTATGGCGGCAGTGCATTCAGGAAGATATGGGACTCAAAGTGTAAACCCACTCATAGATCAGTTGGTTATACTTTCATTGTATTAGTTGGTTGAGGTGAAATGCAACATTGAACTGGTCGCTTGACAACAAGCTAGAATCAAAGGTTTAATAAAACCAGTAGCATATAGCGAAAATCTACTTGTCACAATTGCTTTTAATGTCTAAATTATCTTGATCATGGCCGGAAAAAGCGTGAATATGAGAGACAACAAGTATGAGAGGAAAAACATTTAGTAACCTATTTATCAAAAAAAATCTAATATCGGAGTATTTTTGTGACAGTACTGGAGGGCAGGCATAATGAATGGGCCCTCTGAAGTCATTTAGAACAGATAAAAACTAGTTTTGTTTAATTAGATTTTCAAAAGGGTGGGAGAGTTGGCCCAGTTCTGAGGCAGAACAGCCTCTGAAGATGCACTCAAAAGCTTTAATGCACAAGGCTACTCTAAAATTGATGATAACTGTGCGTTTTCATAAACTTGACAAGTATAATGTAAAGGCTTAACCATTTTATAAGGATATTAAAAATACAGTGAGTAAAACTCATTCTATTCCACTGCAATAATGTTCAATTAAGGTAGGAATTAATATTATTATTATTGTACAATAGAATAGTTTATTTTTGTGAAAAACACAGAACAATTTCCATCCATCCATCCATCCATTTTCTAACACCCTAGTGGGGTCAGGAGGGTTGCTGGTGCCTATCTCCAGCGAACGTTACGGGCGAGAGGCGGGGTACACCCTGGACAGGTCGCCAGTCTGTCGCAGGACAACACAGAGACAGACATGACAAACAACACGCACACTCACACCTAGAGAGAATTTAGAGAGACCAATTAACCTAACGGTCATGTTTTTGGACTGTGGGAGGAAGCCGGAGAACCTAGAGAGAACCCATGCATGCACAGGGAGAACATGCAATCTCCGTGCAGAAAGACCCCGTGCCGGGAATCAAACCCAGGACCTTCTTGCTGCAAGGCAACAGTGCTACAGAATACTTTTTATTTTATCTTATTGATTGGTAAAATCTGGACTCCTAAACTGAAGGGAAAATTAACTCACACCTTTTCACTTTAGGGCATGGTCAGATATTGCTCTACATGAAGGCTAGTTGCTCTAATGTTTATCAATATTAACAATAACATTCACAGTAAAATAGGTGGTGAACCAGGAAAACAAGTATTTTCTATAAATACCTAATTGTGACTGGAAGGAAAACATGTTATGAGATCAATTATCAACATGTCAAACATCAAACAGAGAGGAAGCAGGCTATGACTAGTTATGGCAACAAACATCTCTTGGAAAGTGAAGAGTGAAACTTTGATTTATGGAGGACTTTTGTAGCTAATAAATAAGAAAACCATTTTTAAGAGAAGTGATGTTAAAAGACTATAGCAGTTTTGTAAAATCCAGTTAACCCTGTACTGGAGCACTGAAGACTGTCGAGGAGATCCAGTGGAACAAATAATTAAAAGTTCACCGAATATGACTGGTGGTGAGTTGGCAAAACCCAATCATAATGCCATTGTCAATGCAGACCATGCAATACTGACAAAAATGTCTGCTCCAAAATATTCCAGCCAAAAGAAATGGAACAAACTAAAAGATTACTTATCATCTAAATCAGCCAGAGCTCTGAATAATTCTGGGCTTAGCCACATATAGAAATGGGGGAGAACATAAGCCTCAAGAGAATCTCCAGCATAAATAATAACAACACTCTTTTTCTCTTATATAGAAATATAAGTATATATTTTATACTTGTTTAAAATCATTCAACAATAATACCCTTCAATGCCCAAGGAACAATAAAGCGAATCAAACAAGACTGTGGGATATAAAAGTCAACCTGAAACAATCAAAAGGACTGAGTACATCCTTGTGTTTGTTTTGATGTCCAACTGCATCATCAAAGTAGACCTCTTCTTTCAAGTTGCTGTGTTACAAGTCTTTAGATGTGTACTTACAACAGAGAGGGACTGTTGGTTGAGATGGAAGAATACAACCACATTATTGTGTTGGAGCTAAAGAGGACTGCACGCCAATCAACGTCCACAATTTATGTTCCAGTGAACATCAGGCACTGATTCAGTTTCTGATGCTTTAATTGGATAAAACTAAAGACGGAGGAAGGATGACCCTTTCGATGACCCTTATCAATAGAGCTGTGCCTGGAGCACAACCCTATGAATGACCCTGGTGTCAGAGGTTGATGAGGAGAACCCGGCTTAACCCCTTGGACACATCAGCCCATGAGGCCATTTAGCATCATTTGAAATCATGTGTCAAAAGACGCTGCAAGCATCTGGGAGGCATTTTTTTCCGATACAGCCGTGATTGGGAGGAACATGAACCATGACAAGTGAATAGGTGGATCTCTCACACAAAAGGAGATACTGGCAAAACTAAATCTCATTAGCTGAAGAGGAAAATGGCTTGGTTCAGGCACAAAGAGTATTTTAAAATTGCTTGTAGGCAAGAAGTGAAGGACAAAAAGAAAATACACACATTATAATAAAAATGCTAAAGTAGAAGTAATCTTAAAATATTTTAATGTGACAAATGTTGAGCATTGCAAAAAGGCATCTTACATCACTTTGAACTGTCATAGGAAACATTTACCTAAGCTTAACTATATATTGTAAAATAAAGTCACAAAATTAAAGTTTTGATAGGACTAAGGTATGATTTGACAAAAAATAAATAAATAAATAGAGGTTTCAGGAATCCAACAAATTTTATATTTCAAAATTCCACATTTTCCAGACTCTGTTTCCTGGATTCTTTTTTTTTTTTTTTTATTGAAAACAAATGGTAGAACTGATTTTTTTGGTTTGGCAGTATGTTCAATGTCTTTTTCAGTGTATTCTTTACGCCTGAACAAATTTAAATAAGCAAAAATCCTTTTTTAACTCTCAATTCAGTGTATTTACCTAGCACCATTTTACATCACGTCATCTCAAGGCTCTTTACAATAAAATATCATTTGAATTCAGTCAAACTTACACATTCCATTCCAATTGATCTTACTTATCAAACCGTGCATATTGTAATATTTTTAAATTCTGCACAGGATAACTTGAGACCAAATACACTGGTTTGTCGATGAGAAACTTTAATGCTTCACTATAGATCGCTGAATTTACAACAGATGTTTCTGTAATGATTTGGTTTATGGGACCAAATACCACAGATTATAAAGATGGAAAGCCAACAAAATAACTATGAGTGGATAGTGTTGGATCAGTACAATTTTTAAGGAATAAGATAAAAAAGGCCAGAAATTCAGTTTATCTTCTATACTTAGAGATTCATTGCCAATGAAATGGCTGTCTCGGTGATATTGTACTTTATATTTTGATTTCAGAGACACTTACTGATTCAGGGTTTCAGAAGTAAAAGACAAAGAGGGGACCACCAGAAAGGAAAATAGATCTCAAAATGTTTTAGAATGACTTAGCAGTTGCTAAAAGGTTGCTTGACAGCTTAGGCCTTGTAGGGCAGAAGCAGCCATCAGAGACAGAGAGCTGAATGGAGCATGAAAAGCCACCCAACATCCCGGTGATGCTGCCAGTGACACAACCTGACATTGAACAACTGGTTTACACTTTAATTCCCTGAACAAAACAGAAAACACTGAACTGGTCAAAGGGACAGCAAAATGCAAGAAAATTACGACATGTCTGAAGATTTTCACCTACTTCCGACAATGGCACCAAAGAGCTGACTTTCTTTTGTGCCAGTTATATTTTCAGAGTTGTTAATTATTATCTCAAGAACGGAAATCAATCCTGACACTCTGTTACCATCTACAGTCTCACAATATCTCAGTGCGACACCAACTTTCAGAGAGATTCACTTTACAGTTTTGACAGAATAAGATGAAAATATGCATGATAGATGACAATGTGGACTGCACACAGAGACAGAAAATAGGAATCGTTTTTGACAAGAAGACCTCTTTGAAGCGTGAATGTTTGATTTGTGCAGATACGGCCATATTTGTAGTGTTGTGATTATCCAACAAGCCATGACTGATTCTTAACGTCACATTGAGTATTTTTTCTCTGACTTTGGTTATTCCAAATCAACACATCTGAGGGAGTCCACATAGAGCAAAACCGTTATTTCAAGACAGCAGAATAATGAGGGCTGCAATGTATGCTTGTCATATGCCATTTGCACGTGTATAAGGAAAAGGCAAAAAGTGATTCAGTGACTACCCTAACAAGCTTTTGCTGTGCCTATTATGCAGAGAGTTTGCCATGTGTTCCTCCAAAAAAAAAAAAAACCTGAGTGCTCAGACGAGGGAACAAATTGCCTGAATCAACATACGTCGAGTACAGAGACAGGAAG
The DNA here is from genome assembly GCF_002775205.1 of Xiphophorus maculatus. Taxonomy (NCBI): domain Eukaryota; kingdom Metazoa; phylum Chordata; class Actinopteri; order Cyprinodontiformes; family Poeciliidae; genus Xiphophorus; species Xiphophorus maculatus. Next base: position 9,041,038 of record NC_036464.1, on the reverse strand, counting down.
AATGGCTGTGTTAATTATTTAGTGAGGAAAAAGTTGCTCTGTTGTTTTCACTAACAGGTCAGACTTGAAATGCTGACACACTTAACATATGCTACTGGAGAAAAAAAACATTAACGCCTCATTTGTGTTCCTGAATTAAAAACTCCTGCACAGAAAACAGCAAATCCTCCTTATGAACAAGACATTTCAGAGTCGTTTTTGTTTTAATGAAGTCTACTAAACTAAAAAGGATTTTAAGAAGAATTTGGAAACTGAGACAATTAGGTGTCTCAGTTTCTTTTACTGCAGGATTTATAGCGGCTATAAAAAGCAAACCATACAAAGTTTAAGAAAAAGCACCGCAAAAGAACATCATAAAGTTATTCTAAAATGAGTTCCTTGGTGTTCCAAATTACAAGTGCTATAGCTTTCTTCCTTACTCCCATCACGTTATTATGCATCTGCCTTTGGTTTCGATTCTGTATGAAGACAATCTCATAGGATGCTTTACTCTTCTATAAACAATTGGTCTAGGTCAACCAGTTTACCACAGAGAATTCATTCACTTAAATGCCACAAAACATCTGTAACATATACCGCACATGTGCAGAATTTCTACATAATTAATGAGACAATTATTGTAGCAATAACACATCATTGCTTATTTTTATGCAATGATGAAGAGTCACTGTCCTCAGCATTGTGGATGCTTGATACAGAAAGTGAAACATGACAGGAGTGAATCAAAAATAACAAATTTCCAAGACATGTTTGAACATATCTCACAAAAAATATTTATAAAGAAATGAGTTTCCTCATATTTAAATCTGCCTAACATGCCAACATACAAACTGTGTAAAAGCAGCTTTACATCTGTTTATTATAGCACTTGGATGTTAGCTGGTGTAAAATTCTAACTCTACAATAATAAAAATAACTGCTTAGAAATGTTTTACTTGATTCAAATGTGTGCAGATCATGACTGTGTGATTTTGCAACCAGAGACACTTTTAAACATCCAAATTTGTATTCAATGTAAGCAAGGAAAAGGTTTATTTGACCTGTTTCAGCCAGCTGAATGGCATTGTGCAGCAAAAAAAACAGGGATATAGAAAAGAACGCAAGATATACTAATCTGTCTACAGTCACAGCAAGTTCCAGTCGCTCCAACTTTAAATTGTAAGAACACTCTGAAGATCCATTTTAGATTTTAAAGCTTGGTTTACCATTTACCAGCCAATGCATAATGAATGGCAATCTAGATAAAGAGTTTTGAGTGGTGAAAATAAACAGTTTCATTGAGATAAAACATTTCCTAAATTATATGGAGGTTTCCTTAAAACTAGCATGAAATTCTTTTAAAGTATTTTTAACACTTGCTTTGTTACATTCTGTTATTTAACAAAAACATTGTTTGCTGACATGCCTCAAAAACAAACTGAGACAGTGACAACTAAGCCACAGCTCCCTGAAGTGAGAAGTGACAGAAGGATTATTTTGAATATCCGTTGGCTCGTTCAATTCACTGTTTGTTTTCATTTGCTGTGCTAACACAATGGCATGAAAGAAAGATGGTACATTGTTATTGCAGCAGCCCTAAACCGTCAATATGCTACAACAAGACTCCAGAGCTGTTTTCGAAGTGATTATTGGACTGGCAGTGGGATCACTTTAGACTTCTGTCACAACAGGTTCAGAGATTTGTAAAAAGAAAAGAAACAATTAGATGTAAGAAAAGGTTACCTGTTTAATCTCAGGTCATTTCTTACACTCACCCTTTGTTAGACCTTTTCTGTTTTGCCACTCTGCTTATTAATGCATGCAAGAATTCAATAATTCAGATTTTATGTTTTACAAATATTTGTGAAGCACTTATTGCAATTGAGCTTTAAGTGCTTTCAAAAAAGTATTTTATAACCCGATTTAATTGCACACATTCAAAGCAGTAGTTAACAAGGGGATATTATATTCACTGCTTTGTTGGTGTTGAATTAGAGTTAAACATTCTGAGATGCTCTATTTAAGGTGCTGTTAAACTCGGGGCAATTTGCAAGCATCTTCACATTGCATAATCATCATTCCAAGATGTGTAACACTGTTTGCAGACTGTTGTGGTGATAAACACACTGAACTGTCTCCCATCTTTCTTTATATATTGCTGAAATTTTTTTTTGCATCAATTCAGCTTCGTATGCACAAAGTGACATTTTTTGACAAAAGTAAACTGCAGTATGCTTTTCAACCTTTGATATGCAATAAAAATATTTGAGTCTAATCACAGTTTGACATTTCATGTGCTTAAAATGTCTCAAATAGAATTGATACAATTTTTGGTTTGAAAAGAAATCCTTTATTTTATAGATTTCCCATTTGACTTTTAAGGATTACCCTTTTAACTTTAACCTCAAGGCTTCTTATTGGCTTAGCTATTGACTGCCCTTCTATCTACCATTTAGCCTTCAAGGAGACCCACAACTAAAAACTCTATAAGAATGTCACATATATTAGATAACAAAATATTACAAAAGTATTACAAAAGCTTTAAGAAAAAAAAAGGAAATGAGCATGATTATCAAGGAACAGCACCAAGATTGGTCAAATAACTATTTTTAAAAGAAAAGGTAAAATAAGCTTTTTATTTTGTACATTTAAACAGCCAATTTTATAGCAAAATAACTGCAGGTTGCAGAGCTGGTAAAAATGTTATTTTTGTCTGTTTCGCTCTCTTTGCCTCCAAGAGGGTCACACTGACGAGTGTCATGAAGAGGGAACATCTGTCTCTAAAGTGTCGTCTATTATCCGCCCATTGTGGAGGATCGGCACCTGAGCAAACAAAGAGCCTCCATTATTCCATATTCACCAGAATCTCAACAGCACCTTTCCAAGCTGAGAGTAATCGACTGAGCAAAGGAGGAGAGTGGAAGAAGAAAGGGAAATATTGTATGGAAGCTCTAGATGCCTCAGTCTAGTGCGCTTTTTTGACAAAAGTAACAATGACCATTGGGGACAAGAAACCTGTGCTTGCTATCATTCAAGCTAAAATGTCTACTTACTAAAATGGCTCTTAAAGTTGAGAATAATGAAGGAATGGCAGTTTGGATTATTATTTTTTTTTTTTTACAATTCCACAGATAACCTCTTTTAGAAAATGAGCACTTGACCTGGCTCCACACACTGGAGTGTCCTTTCTGCAGAATGGCATTTTGCATAATGCCATCGATTGAAAGCATGGCATCCTTCTGCCTTAGTCCAGTCTGAACCAAAACGAGTCTATTTATGTGTGCATGTGTGTAAGAACACAAGGAGGGATGGGTGCAGGGTGGGAAAGTAATTAAGTCTAATAAAAACATCCTCCAATTACATGTCCTCTAAATTTAAAGCTTAAGAGAAGAGGATGGTCACTGTGTTGAAGTGTAAGGACTTTGCAGCACCAAATGTCATCCAATTTAGTTTTTGATTGCTAAGCAGGTGTGATCCAATCTGAGAATCTTAAAAGTTTCAATTTATAGTCTCTTGCAAAAGAAATTACATGCACCTTGAACTTTTCCTACATAACATTGCAACCACCCACTACAACTTATTTTATTATGATTCTATCTAACAGACCAAGAGAAAGTAGTATAGAATTGAGAGAGAATATGAAAATTATACATTTTGTAATATTTTGTAATATTTTTCACTATTGTATGTTTAACCTCTTTTAAATGTTTGCCAATTTTTGTTTGTGAAACTTTGTGAAATAGAACAATTGGTGTTGAAATTTTACGATTCAATTGGAAGCAAGTCTGAGATTTAATAAGACCATTCTAACACGAATACGTTTTGATCTAGACCATTCCATTATAACTCTGGTTGCATGTTTACACTTGTTTGCCTGCAGGATTGTGAAACCCCGAGATTTTTGCCACCTCTAACAACTTTCTTCCAGTGTTGCCCTTTATAATGCACCATCCATCTCCACATCAGTCAACTAGCTTCCCTCTACCTCCACTGAATTAAAAAGAAAACATGTTTTCCTGCTACCAGATTCTTCCACTTGAGCTTTGAATTTTTGCAGCTCCTGCAAAGTTACAGAGTGTCTCTTGTCTTCTTGATTGATACCCTCCTTGTCCAGCCTTTTAATCTATAAGTAGGGCCATGGCTTGATGGGTTTGGACTAGCTTTAAAACTAACTCTGTTTTTTAAACTATTCACAGAACAGCTGCATTTATAATAAAATGCAACTATACATATATGCACTATATTTAGTAATACGCTAAGGGACAATAGCTTAATTTAGGAGTATAACTACATATTTATCCAATACTAGATAGAGGTGTGTCCCACAAAATGTCAACATTGAAATGTGTGGTTTTACCTTTATGAAGTGTGAATAGGTTCAAGGGGTATAAAATACTTTTGAAAAGCAATGTGCTTGCTTTTTTGAATGTCAGAAATTTGTTTATTACCTCCATGGAAAACGACCAAAGTCCAGCTGGAGGAGAAAAGTTATTCCAGGGTGTCCTATCTTACCCTAAACACACGACAGGGAGCCATGGAGAAAACCCTGACCTCATCCACCTCAAGTCCCCTGTGGGGTCTGTCAGACCAGCTGCAACATTGATCTCCCAGGCTAAAATTTCAAGGGCTGAAAAACAATCTCCCTGTTGGCAAATGGATGGCATAGCATCCCGGCGCTGGGGTCGACAGTTCAGCAGAAAGCCCACAGGATGTGTCGCTGGGTGTTGAAGGGCGGGAATGCTGGGACAAGCAAAGGAGATGGAGATGTGTCTAGCAGGCCTTTCCGTGAAGAGGTCTGATGACCGTGTCGCTGACCAGGTGAGGAGGTCGTCGTTACTCTCATGCCCCCAAACACTCCATCACACTCTGTATACTATTTATAGGAGCTTAGTACAAGCGGGGTTGAACATTTGACAGCAACAGCCCAGCATAGCAAACATGTTCTGACAAATATATTACTTTAAAGCTGGATAACCTTTCTCCTGGAGTTTTACAGTTGCATTATGAGATAACTGGTGTGAAAGAGCTGAAGGATTGGGGAGAAAATTGGAAATAAAGGATAAGACATCACATCCTATCAGAAGTTGTATCAATCTCTGCAGTGAAAATAACTATTAAGTTTTAGATTCCATCCTAACAAAGATTAAGTGGTGGCTTTTTTAAAGAAAGCTTAATAAATTCACCAAGATAAAAATGTAAATTGCATCTTTGTAAACATGCAGTCTTCTTTTTGCCAATTATCTCTTTGATTTTGCTTCGCCTCTCTCTTTCTCTTGTTCTGGTTAAAAAGCCCTGTCAAAATGATTTCTTTGTCATCTATAAAGCAGCTGATTATATAACATCCCAGCAAGTCTAGTTGGCAACTTTTTTATAAGACATCACAAACCTGATTTCCTATTCTTAGCCAGTTTTTGTTGTTTGAAATGGATTCACCTGAAAAATATTTGTTAACATTAAATTATTTAACTATCATCAAAGTGCGATGCTGATTTATTGAATATTGCCCATTTCAAAAGTCATGTTGCAAATAAACATTGAACCATGTTGAAGCTGGAGAAAACTGAGTTGTAGATTCAATAAAGTTCATTTATCATTTGTTTGCAATACATTTCCACTGAGTTTCACTAAGGTTCGTAAAGGAGAGGACGGCACCCGGGGCTAATAAAATGGTATTCTCAAAATTATTAGCTCTGTTTAAGCAGCTTTCAGCTTAATGTCTACAGCTAAAAATGCAGTGGTCTGTACATTCTGCACCAGTGGATAGCATCAGGGACTGCAGGACATAATTTAAAACAATGGAGAAACTAAAGACAGACTGAAACTAGTGCTGCTGCACCATATATTGAACATATATGCTCATGGCAACAACTGTGTGTGCACTATTAATCAAAAGTTTGGAATTAGAGAAAGAAATCAGATCCAATGTCTGTCCTTTGAATCACAATCCATGCTTCTGTGTCCACTGATTTGACTGTTGAGGTTTAAGTTAGCAGCCAAACACTTAATAAAACAGAGATAATAAATTGTCACTAAAAAGTTTTATCTCTTGGAGGATACAGTTTAGGGATAACATATGCATAGGAATCTCATTTTGTGTAAACAGTTTAAGTGGGTAACGTTGTGTCACATTGTTAGAGTGCAAAACATTGAGGAGAACACACTCTGCAGAGGAGCAATGGGGACCTTCAGCAAACAGGAACGCAAACGGAGCTGCAGAAAACTGCTTAATTTTCCCCTCTTGAGCTTCCAACCTCCTATTGCCAGGAATTGGTTAGAATTCGGAAACATTGGAATACTATTAAAAACAGTTAGCATGTAGAAAACACACACACACGCACGGCCCCCCGCACACCCACGTCTGCTGTCTGGTAAAGATGGTAACTGTGTAATAAAAGCTAATAACACAGAAAACTTCACCATCAAATACTCTCTCCTGGTTTCAGCGACATTGTGAATAGTACTTTTTTATTGAGCTGTTTTACTTTACTTTCGGTTTCACATATACATGTCACCACTATTAATAAATAATTAATGACCATTCACAGGAGAAAGCCTGGTTGAATTACATTGTTACCAAATATTTTTGTGGTCAGAAGTAGAAAGATTTCAGACCATTTTATTAATGCCTTTGTGTACAAAAAGGCAAAGAATTAACAACAGCTTCTTTGAATTTAATTTTCTTAACACTGCCGTTGCCAATATAACTCAACTCCCTAACCCCCTTCCAATATATTATATTCCAGGTCATATTACCTACAACATTACCCATTTTATATCTAAATTTTTTCAGTTTCAATATAAAGAATTATGCAAAATACTAACATTTCAAATACCGTATTGAAGATAAAAAGATCCCAATACATCTTCAGTTATACATTATGCCAAAATGTACATCATATAGCTTTTTATACATATTTATATTTTTGCTATGTTTCAATCCATAACTTAACATATTTGCCTCTCACATGGAATTCTAATCTATGTCACTAAGCATGTTTAGGTTATGATCTGGAAATTTCTTTATGAAAACAAACAGAATGATTTGCCTAAAATTAACATATTTGCAGACTTTTTTTTGCAGTGCAGTGACATCTAAATTTAGAATATTCCAAATATAATTGAGCAATTTTTAAGTTTTTTTTTATTCAGTTGTTTAAAGTATTAGCAGCATTAGCTTTGTGAACAACTAAAAGTCCAGTTGTTTTATTATATCAGATTAAATCTAGTCGGTAGTAATTATAGGATTGATAGTTACTGTATCTTACAAAACAATGACAGAGCACATAATGTCTGTAGGTACTAAGATTGTTATTGTTAAATTTGTGTTTCAGTTTATCTCATGAATAACTTCATATAATTTAAGGTCTGTTTTTGATTTACAAATGAGTGTCTGTTTAAAGTTGTTTCTGTGTTAGGTTGACGTCAGACATAAACAATCCACCATGGACACTGACCACAGACAAGCTCAGAACACAAGTAATCCATCAGGTCAAGCCTTTTCACTCACTATGTGGAGTAAACAATGTATAAAATAAGCCAAAGAGATTGAATATTTTTGGGCTGCTGAGAGTGTTTCAAGAGTCCCCTTTCATTTCTTTTTACATTTCCCACAGCTAACCTTTTCTCAGTCCTCCCTCCTCTCTCTCTAATACCATTGCTTTTCTGTCTATTTCTCTTTCGCTTCCTGAAAGACAGATCTGCCGAGCGGGGAAGTTCTTGTCTGAAGCTTATCGCCTGTCTCAACCCAGCAGAGAGAAATTTCTTGCCATTTGTTGCATACAAGTGTGATGGGTGTGCGTTCGGGGCTCATCTGTGGCTGCACTACCTCACCTGGCACTCATGTGATTAGATTTCATATCCCAGCCTGCAGCAGATAAACTATCTCCATCAGCCAGGCCCCTCAACATCAATCTGCCTCGCTGATGGCCTGTGTTGTGGCGGCAGTCTCATGACACTTTCCCGCCGCCGTCTTTATGCATAATATTAAAAACACCGATGTCCCACAAATCCTTCCATTTAGATTAAAAGAAATAGCAGGCTATTGTGAAATGATGTGTGGCTGTTTGGCTGTGGAATTGATAAAACCCTCTTAAAGGGAGAGCACCCCATCGGGCTATCAGAGTACCATCGCTCAGAGTTTCAGTGCTTGCCTTTCGCTGTAAGCCAATCATGTCAAGAAGCACAAATCTCTGCATGAGGTGCATCCACCACACGGTGGGATGAAGGTGTTGTAGAAAAAGAACTTGGGGTTTTCGGGGAGGGGGTGAAGGGGAAAGGGTGGCTCCGTTTATTTATTGTTCTCCTCTGGTTAACGGTTCATGAGCGCCTAGCTTTATTAAACTGGGCTTTGAACGCACACATAGCAGCACTAAAACTTCCTGATGGCCGAGCGGGGAATCAATTCAAGCTGCTGCCTTCAGGAATTACTGCAAAATAATGGTACTATCACACAGGTTGGTCTCGCCTGTGTTAGGGGTTAAATGGACCATTTAAATTCTTTAATCAACTCTAGTATTAACTGCAGAAGAGGAGTGCTGCTCCTAACAGATATATGCAGGGGCAGGTACTTTAATGAATATCAAATGAGATGTCAGCACAGAGGCACCGCCAAAATGGATACAAAGAGAGAGACTGGTAGTCAATATGAAAATAATGATAGAGAGATAAACATTTACTTTCTCTACAATAGATACTACCCAGAGTTGTATAAAATATATAATGAACTAATATTTTATTCAGCTACCTGAAAATAGTAGGATAGGAGTAGGAAATTATTACACTTATAGACTAATCAATTTTCTCTGATTGTATGCCGTTTCTTTTACTCTGGATAACTTTTAGGCATTTAAAGTTAAGCCAAAACTATTTATACCCCTAGCAAATTAGAATTGAAAATATTTTTTCTTTCACCCAATAAACTTATTTTAGCTAATAGAACAAGCTACACATTTTTTGTTTTAGCCTGTTTGATATCAAATGTATCCTAAAACAAGCTAGTTTTAGGATAAACACGACAAAAACAAGTTTATCCTTGTTTTTTTTAGCTTGTTTTAGTTAAAACAAGCTTGTCTTAGCTTGCTTTTTAATAAATTTGATCTTTTATCCTTTGAACCACACTGTCCACTCCTTTGATGGCTGTTGTAGATGTGCTTTTCATCAAGTTTTGTAGAGGCCTGATAATGAACCATTCAGGTGTGCTGAACCAGGGAAACATCTAAAACATGCAGGACACCAGCCCTTAAGAACTGATATTGAACACCACAACTTTAAAGTTTGACAGACTGTTATGCATCCACTTTGAAATATTGTATGTTTGCTAGGCAAATGCTATCTGCCTAGCAGCCTAGCATTTCAATGATGGAGGAAGATGTGTTTTATTAATTAAAAATTCCTCAAGCATCCACTCCAGATATACAGATGGCCATTGAGCTTGGGAAAGATATTAATAAAGGTGGTGACATAATAGCAACAGAAATATCTGACTCTAAATTATATGTAATATTTTTCAGGCTGTTTACAGTCAGCAGTCAATTATGTATGTCTAGCATTTCAAACTTTGTCTATACATAATTGCATGGATGGATTACAATCAGTACAATACGCATGAAGCCCAAACAAACTGCAATTTAGAACATCCAGAGATTTTTTTCCAGAGATTACTTTTGTCATATACAGCTGGAAAAACTAAACTAAATGACTTTATTACTCCGTTTTACAACAAGTACATAAAAAAAAACAAGCTAGGAGTAAATAGATAAGATGTTTCACTTTACCAGTGAAAAGAAAGAATTAACAGTTTACTACACTATGTACAATGTTACAGGCACTCTGAAGCCACTCTTCTATTGGCTTGTTAACATCACGGTCCCTTGACCCCCTACCGCTGCTGTGAATTGTGTTTCACGGTTTGAAGGTTAGAGAGAAAGGCCCACGTTTGCTGAGAAGGCCAGATTAGCGCTCATCAGTCGGGGACGTTTGAGATCCCTGAACTGACCTTTGGGGCAAAAAGCCAAGCTGCTTTCACACTGCGCTACACAGGCACCTGATTGAGCATACAGTGGCCTATTGTCACCACTCACCCAAAAGAAAAGACAGCAAATTGTCATGTCAGGAACTTTGCCCCTCATGACAATATAATACACTGTCTTTGTTTCTCATAGCGCCTGTTAAGGTGAAAGGCTTCACAAAAAGGGTAAATAGTGCCACTAAACTTTTATTTAAAATAAAAAGAAGCCATTTCATCTAAGGTCTAAAAAAGATATAGGTAACACTCCAGGCTCAGCTGGAGTGTTACCTATGTAAAAATTACAGAGACGAAACATGTATCCAGGGTCATGTGACTTAGACTTAGACTGACTTTATTGTCATTTTGCATGCACAGGGTGTATACAGGGTGTGTCCTCAAGGATTCCAATATTGATTATATAGGTCCTATAAATTAACTATGATTTAGATTGGCATTCCAAATCCACACTTGGGATCAGATCAAGACTTTCCCACAAATTGTATTATGTCACAAATAATTTTCAAATTGAGGTATAATGTGTCCAACTGTAAAACATCAAAAAGACATGATGACAAATATTTATCAACATTAGACTTCAATTTTGAAAGAAACCATTTTTCTTTCAAGGACTAAGAGAAAAAAAAAACAGACTTTCACATTGTGGAATATTCTGTTTACTAAACAACAGTATCCTTTAGAACCCGTATTATATACAAGATGAAGTAGAATGCTATGCAACTTCTAAATAGTTACTTAGACAGTTGACAGTTATAGTTTTATAACTGTCATACTTGGATGCAGTTCACTGCTTTGTACACTGATGAAAACAACAAAGGTTGAAAAGATCAGATCACCAGTTTATAGCTTGCTCGCTGTTTGAGGTCATCCATTTAAGGGCTTTCAAGAAGTCATGCATCATTAAGGTGGATTTCCAATTGTGCTCAGCAGCTAATCATGCAAAGATAATGTGGCATTGTTTTATCTGAATGACACCGGTGACACGAAGATTAAACAGGTTTACATGCATTGGCAACTTAGAGAACTGCTCATTTCGTCAAAATGGACCAGTTTTTGAAGAGATATTAAAACTGCTTCATTATTTCTGAATACAAATTTAAGAATTAGCTCATTTTTAATTAGAGCATGTGAACCAACAAAATTTTACAAGCAGTATGCTTAGCACCTTAAGTGCTGTGATTAAATTTCTGTTCGTATGCACATTTTGCCCCCTATTAGTTCTATTGGCAATTCACTGAGATACTCTGGTTGTTGCTCATCAGCATGGCAGCCATCTTCAATGGCAGCAATAAAAACCACAGAGATCTTGCAGGAATGTAAAAGGCTCCAGTAAAATAAAATGCATGATTTAATGACCATCTGTTGGGTGCCAGTGCAGACCTTGATGCAACATGCTTTGTGAATGATCAAAGGCAGCATCCGCACCAAGAGCGCTTCACCTCAGGAAGCGCACCAGGAAATTAACAAGCTGCCCAGTACAGATCCATTTTCTATGTAGCTGGCCTCTTATTATTCCTTAACTCGTCTCCTCAATATGGCGTGCTCCATAGGAAGATTAGGAGTGAAAAATGTAAAAAGAAACAACATTCCACCCCTAAAAGATAAGAGGCTCTGACTTTGAAAGCAACTCTAGAATCTATTACATAGAACATAAAAATATTTTTTTAAAGCTGTGTACAATAGATTTTTTTTCATAATAGCTCTGTCATTGGATACATATGTTTATAGCTTTCTTGAATTGCTCTAAGAGTCCACTTTGGTGTAGAGAGATGGATGCCAAATGACCAATCAGCACTAAAAGGAAGCACACACAATGAAAGGCATGCTGATGTCCTCGGACAGACATCCTAATACACTTGGCTCTTATCTCCTCAAGGTTCAGTAAATGAAACATTTAACAGCTGAGCCACACTCAGGTTTGTAGAGAAACTGTGGGTTTCCTGCCTGAGCCATGAATAACACAAAATCCATAGAAACAGGCATGTCGGGCACTAACTTATTTTAGTTCTCGTGAGTTGCTATTTAGTCTCAAGGGGATGCAAAAACAACTACTCCACTGGTTTATAGCTCATGCTCTGGAAATTTACCATATGGCATGACAAATGTCAGGTGGGCTCTAAAAAAATTGCTACGCAACACATTCAAACACTGCAGTGCTATGTATATACATACTTATTTTTTGCTATGTTGTTTGGTTTCTGCTAGTCTTCATCTCTGTCTTCTCTTTTACTGTTTGCTAATTATTCTGCCTTCCTGTCGGTCTCTAAGACTGTGCAGTGTTTAACATGCTGCGGAGACACATGTCCACACAACAAATTCACTATTTTGTTAGCAGTCACAGCTCATTTGGCCCATTCCATGTTTTGGCATTCTGTTATTGTCGCGCTCAGTGAAGTTTTCTCGGCTGCCCACCAAGGGGGAAAAACGCGTCCCTTAGGCTGTCAGCTGAGGTTCGTATTCACACCCCTTCCTGCCGTTTTTCCTTCAGGCTTACCGTTTCAATGCTACGTGGAATAAAATGTCTGGAAACAGACTCTCTGTCATTTACATCCAATATCTGCTGGCTTGCTTAAGTACAAATGTATGGAGGACAAGGCAAAACAGCTGGAGAGATGATAATGTCAACGGTTTCTTGTTTACCTGCATCCCACCCACATCTTTACTTGTCACTGAGGTCAAATAACCCACGTTAGACACAATCAGCCCAACAGCTGTGTGTGCTTTGTTGTGCTTCCACTTCAAAGACAGCACCTAAGACAGTGTATGCAAGCTCTGCAGCCACAACACCTCACCCTAAAATAGTATGGTGATTGAAGACCCTTGAGAAAGTGTCATTGTGGTGTCGATCTCTTGCGTGGCCAGGGAGACTGAAGGAAGGGGGACAAGGGCTTGTTTGCAGCTTTGCAGGTGGAGCTGGCTGCTGGTGGGAATGTCCCAGCTGGCCTCAAATGTCTAACATTCCCAGGCAAGCAGCATCCTTCCACCCACCGACTGCACACACAGTGGCTCCCTATGGTACAGAGCTGATTGCTGTTTCATCAGAGGCAGGGCAAGAGTCACTGGAGATAAGCTCTGCCTCTTACTGTTTGATGAACTATTTATGTTTGCTCTGCATGGGAAACCCTGAACAAACAAACAGGCATGTGGTGGATTTATCAGAGAATTAGAAAGCATTTCTTATGAACCTGGACACTTGGTGCTACACTAGCGTCACAGGAAAAAGCTTAATTAGAGCTTTCTGAAAACAATGACTTGATACCACCCCCCCTGTATTGCCCATGCCCATTATTACCGCTAAGTAGGCTCCTCCATCAATTATGGCATGTGCTAATGTGAGTCTCACAGCAGAGAACCGACATGTTTCAGTGGGCTTAGAATGACTTTGCAGCACTCTCCCACTTAGAAATTTGTCTTTTTCCGAGCAGACATCTCTGCATAAGCCTAAAAGTGTGAGAAGGAGATTCAATAATAATCACAGTTTTGTGTGTACTGGAAAGCTTGACAACTTGATTACTAAAGATCATTATATACTCAAGATGTCCAGGTACAAAATTGTATTTCTTGTACACTCACCAGCAAGAAATACAATTTTTACTAATTTATTAGATATAAATTAGTAGTAATGGGTTGGGCCCTCTTTTGCTTTTAGCACTATCCCAATTCTTTATGCCATAGATTTAACATGGGGTCAAACATTTCTCTTAGATTTCGGTTCATGTTGACATGATGGCAGCAGATCTCTTAGCTGCACATCCATGATTTTTGAAGTTTAAACTATAAAACTTTGTGTATCTGCTCCATCTTCTCAACCCTTCAGTCAGTTGTGGAAGAAGGCTGCTCGTGCTGAGCCAGGTTCTGCTGCAGTTTTCGTCCTGTTTGTCTTTTTACTGTCACTATGTACATGCTCAGTTTGAAGGGTTTCTGTAAAGTCAACGATACAATACTAGTGATTTTCTGCTGTCACTATGTGGTCGTCCAGAAAGAGTGAATGCTGCAAGTCAATGACTCCATGCAATCTGCTGGGTTTCTTTCAAAACTTTTTAAACTACTACAAATAATTAAGCTTACTGTACTGTTTAATCATTTGAAATTCAGCATATGTGGTTAATTGCTTACATTGTTCTGAATCGAATCATTAATAGTTAGTGGTTGAATTGCATGACTTTCAGTTTTTAGCAGATTACAGTGCAGTTATGGGGTGCTGTGCCAAGTCATTGTTTACCTCGTTGTTTATAACAGTTATACAAATACACATACAAGTCTTTCTGATCTTGATCATATCAGTGCACATCTGGTTTCCTCTACAATAATGTCCGTGATCCATGTTATTGGTGTGAAACATTAAAGGATGACCGGCTTCACATAACATTCCACAAAGTTTTTCTTCTTCCTGTGTGTAGAGATGGTTTTTGCTGACAGTGAGGAAATTCCCAATTGCAAGGCTTTCTATCATCTATTTGCATATTTCAAAGGAGGCGTGTACAGGGAGGTTTCTGTTAATGCCTCACATATGGTTAAATGTACCATGATTGGGATGTAAAAAATAAATTGTCCACATCGTGTTGTACTTCTTGATTTGTATGTGCATAGGCCTTTTACTAGATTTAGGAGTACACCATGTTTTAGTTGGAAACCCAACTGAACTTTGAATATGAGGCTCCAGTTCTTTGCCAGAACCACAGTTTTACTCTGTGCACGCTACATTATCCTTTCTCATTGATCTTCGCTGTCCTTTCTCACTTTCAAAAGTCATTCTTCACTTTCCACCTTTACAAGCGATTCTGTGGTTCTCCTCTGAGATATGTCAGCACACACAAAACTGCAACCGCAGAGTGTGGGTGATAATGAAGTGTCTAGGAAAAGAGGATTAGGTGGAGCAGTGGGCATCATCCCTGTGGTATAAATGCTCATCTCTCCCTAAGGAAGGACACATGGAGCGTCTTTCACCTCAGTCCAACTGCTTGTCTCGGTGTTACTCTGAGCTAGCATACTTGGATTGCTGCTGTGGTCCTCAGGAGGTAACAGTGGGAAAGTTAACACAACGACAGGCTCTGCTCCTTGGGGAAACTTGGCGTTTCATCCTCTGACACCCATCTGTTTATTCTGCACTCTGGTTGAGAGTGGTATAACAGGCACTGGGAGAGTGAAGATCTTCACCAAGGGAACAGGTTGATAGTGAAGGAAATATAGAGATTTGAGAAAAAGAAAGACAGAGGAAGATAATCTCTTCCTCCTGTCTATGGTCTGAAAAGAAAAAAAAGGAAAAAAAAAAGACGACAGCTTTCCAGAGAAGTTCCCTCTGCCGTCCCTGGGCTCAAATGTTCCATGTCTGCGTGTGGCCTGTCAGATGGTGCTAACTAGGCTGGCTCAGGAGAGATGCAGATAAGTTGACAGTTTGTTAGTAGTTGGCAAAAGGCCACCATAGCAGGTCAGTCACAGCACAGGAAGTGTCAAAAAAGTCTTACTAATCAGCCAACAGGTACTTTCAAAATGCTCAAATGTTACTTCCCTTTCTCTCACAGCAACTTAAAAGGCCCATTCCCACCGTAACATCACAAGAGTTTAAGATCCAATTACCACCACAAACACAAACTACTGCAAATTCAAATGTTCGTCAGCAGCAAAGACTCAGATAAGTTATTTTCTTGTAAATAAATAATGTCCATTATAATATGGAAAAGTGCAAAGGGTAGAAATGTAGATCTGGCCAGGGTTGTGCACTGTCTTTAGCCCAATGACCACTGGAGATAGGCACCAAACCCCCCAGCAGCGCTGCAAGAATAAGTGGGTATAAACAAAGACTTTTCTGACATTTTCAGTGAAAGATTATGATACTTCAGCAACAAAATCAACTCATTTTATAGCTTTTTACACATCTTTAACTGGGGTGTCCACAAATTTGTCAGCATCCATATGTGCAAACGAGTCTGCTGTAAATTAGTTCATAACAGTGGAGGTTAACAAGAAAGGAAACACTCTGTTCCTATCCTGTACTCTTTGCATGGTGATTATTATGCACACCTGTTAAATACATGTTTTCAAATAACAAACCTTCCTATAATTGACATACTGTCAAGCTCTGACTTATTTGTGAGCATGATGCTAAAAACTCTTCAAACCTCATCTGATCCTTTTGCCATAATAGTTGAGACTACAGTATGGAATGAGGCAGTGGCCTGCAAAGAACTGTCCCCATTTGTCAGATCTCATCACTCTGTCACACATCGCTAGGGGCAGCAGGACCAAAACTGACCACTGGGTCAGTCGACAGGACAGCTCAGCAGTCATTTATCTCTGAATGAGACACACACAAATTCAGACAGACACAAGCCTGTCATATGTGGAAATATGGGCATAATCATGCCTGCACTCATGCACGCTGTAATGAAAATGTACAGTAATGGGGACCTACATACAGAGGATAATGCACACAAACAAAGCCATGAAAAAGACAAACAGTGTAGTGAAGTGATGTGCGAGCAGGATCAACCCCCAAAAGCAGGAATGATAAAGACCAAACGGGATACAAATGTGCTCTGACACCAGGGTTGGTAATGCACTGAATTGTCTAAACTCCCTAACAACTGACCCAGAAATACTGGTGCACAAGAAAAAATTTGGGAGGAGGTCATATGAGAGGCAAGTGAAAACAAATACACAAAAATGGAAATTAGTTGATAGATTCTTTCATATTTTTCAAGCTAATTGGTTTTTGTAATTACAGTCGGTAAGAAGGTGGTGTATACCTTAAAAAAAAAACTAAACAAAAAACAACTCAGTATCTTTTGGTAAACCAATGCAAAAAAGTTAATGACTGGAGAATATTTGTTGCAAGGTTTCAGAACATGACTCTCCCTTTTAGAGATGGCAGAACAGAGACACTATAAAATAGAGAAAGAGGGGTTGCACTGGGTCAAACACAAAGTAAAACAAGCAGCTGCAATATGTTTACAGAAGGAACCCTGAGGGAAGTGGAGGACTTGACTGCACCATCAGATTTATTTTCTGCTAAATTATTCGGAGAATTTATGATAGTTCACTGCATGTTTGTGCTCCTTTGTAGGCACAAAAATAAGTTCTAATGTAAAAATAGCCAGATTTCTAACCCTGCCGTAATTGCTCAGGTTGGTTTCACGATCATCCTTGAACTATTTCTCTAAATTTGTAATCAGAAGATGTAATCAGACTGAATGACTTGTTCAGCTAGCTAATCTAACTAATGAGGTATGATGCACTGTGTAAAGGACAGATTTGGGAGAATAAGAAACCTTAACTGAAGTGGAATTTGCCATTTTGTTAGTAGAAAAACATACAAGATATTTCTGGAATAGAGAGCAGTTCCATAACTGTACATCATAGGGATATGATATTCTGCACTTTGTCATGTCATAACCATAGACTTCAATGTATTTTATTGGATTGCTGTGACAGAAATTTTTTTCAGAAACATGGCTTTTAAAATATAAAAAAAATAAAACAATGTACAATATATCCATCCAATCCATCTGAGACTGAACTTTTAGCAAATAAAAAAACAAACAAAAAAACCCAGAAAGTCAGTAAAGTGATGGGCAAAGCAGGTAGAGAAATGCCACAAAAGCCCTGTTTGTATTTAAAGGGGACACACAGTACTGACTCAGGGGGGCTGACTATAAATACATGGCGCACTTTAGTTTTTGATTTGTAAAACCGTTTTGAAATCTCATAATAAATTTCCTTCCACTTCGCAATAATCTTCTACTTCGTGTTGTGCCAACACATGAAATCCCTATAAAATACTACAACCATTGTGGATATAAAATGGGAAAAAAATGTACAAGCTTAAGAAGTGTGAATGCTTTTAATTTAGCTTTCAGTTGGGGCACATTAAAAACTCACTAGAAACAAAGATCAGCTAATCCTCTTTGTAGACGCCAATTAAGATGCTTCAATGTTCTTCCAAAACAGTTTTATTGTTCTTGGAGAAACATGCCTTTATATAATTGTGCCTCTTTTAATTTCAAAATTTTGCTACTAGGAAAGCAAAACCTTCATATGGTTTGATATTCAGATGTGTACACTGTCAAAATATAGACCCTTTAACACACTTGACTGGCAGTGCCAAAGATCAAGCGATGCCATCAACTAGCTAATGACACGACAGCCGCAGGCAAAGACCGGCAGCTTGATTTATACATGGGGACAGATATGAATGATTCATGGCCAAAGAGAAGGATAGCAAGAGGCATACAAGTCATATGCATCTTTCATTCACATTTATTCATAGAGACACACCTCTCCATAACATTACTTAGGCACTCCCTAATGTCTCATAAGCTAAACACGACCAACGTGACCAGTCTTGTTGCTCCAGATAGCTTCATAACCCTTTTTGCCTTCTCTGCTCTCTGAATCTGTTCCTCTTTATCACTAGCATCCTTGGACTTCTGGCGACTTTTCACTTCCATCCCTTTGTACTCCCAACACTAGTACTAAATATGGAACCAACTGCTGAAGAATAAAATAAATGGCCCAATCATTCCACATCAATTAGTCCATCTATCAATGCTGAATGAAGAGCTAGATTAAAACGTTTCACCCAGTCACAAAATTGAGTCCAGCAGATGACCTTGTTCTGTTAATTTCCGTGGAATGGTCTCTTGGGTAATTGGATCAGGAAACACTGTAATGCTTCAAAGTTCCTCATTTTTTTTAATTTAAGGATTAGATGTGCAACAAAGCATGAGATCTTGCAATGTCAGGTCTGTGTCACAAAGAGCAATCATGCTGCTGTGTGTATGTAACTTGTCTCAACTACTCCTAACTCTTATTTATAAAACCGAGTGATTTAGGCATGACACTCTCTTTTAGACTCTTATTTTGAAGTTTTGTATTGGCAGACTTGATTTGAACTAATTATTGGACTGACTGACAACACTTGGGTTACCTAAGCACTGAAGAAGCTCCTGCCACTATAAATCACTTGTGGGAGCATTTTGGGTACTCACTTGAAATAATCTAATTGTGAGTGTAAGAGACAAGATTTGAAGAGATTACAAGCACTTTAGGAATGCTGCTAACAGCTGTTAGTGACTTGTCACTGCACGATCTGTTCTGAAAGCATGATCTGAACCATCAGCTGAATTATTATAATTGTCAATTATTCATTATGAGAATTATAATATTGTCTAGGAGAACATAAAAATAAAAATTTTACCCTTCATAGATCTACGTTTTAATAATGATATCAAAATGTATATTACATATGTTAGGTTAAAATGATATACAGGATATAAATGAGAACACCTTTATAATTAAAGACAGAAAGAATTATTTCCAGCACTATTTCCTAAATTGACTAAAGCATATTCAAAGGCGATCTGGAAGCATTTCTTTTAGTGAGAATGAGATAACAGTATAGATTGTCCTTCCAGGACAGGCCTAAATTTGACAGTTGTCAGACAGGAAAGTGGTTGTTAAAAAAGGGGAATAAATGCAGCACAGGTCATCGGACTGGGACTCGAATCCTTGACAGCTGCGTCAAGGACTACGGCCTCCCTAAAGGGGTTGTGCTTTACCCCTATGCCACTGCTACACCCATTTGAATGGTTTTTAAGCGATTTGGCAATTATGCAGCTAACTAAAAACTAGCTGCTGACAATATTAAAGTTGGTATCTATTTCATAGCTGGACATGATCTAATGTACAGTAAAAAGCTGCTTCACAGCTTAAGAAATTCACTGCATTTGGTCATCTCTAATTCAAATATTAAATAAAAAGATAAACTAAATAATTCTGAACTAAAACAATTCCCTAAAAGATTATTTGATATTTAGGGATCGTTTTTTATGCATGAAAATGCAAAACGGTGAATAAAGACCACTATTTGCTGTTCTAAACTGGAATGGGTTATTGTATATTTGATCTTTTAAAACCGCTAAATTGTTATTTCAGTTGTTATAACACATCAGCAAAATCTAATTTGTCTCGGTCTTGCAAGCCTGAAATCATGTGTCGTCTTGTGATCTGAAAATCTCTCCATAAAGCTTAACTTTCCAATTTTTGGGGAACCTAGAGGTCATTGAAAACTGTGGTTATAATCATGTTCTTTTTTCAGAATATTCTTTAAAGAAATAAATAAAACTTTGATTCAAATACTGAGAAATCTACCCCAGTGAGGCAAGAGAAGCTGTGGATTTCTTCTGTTATCTTATCAACATATTATAATATCCTTTTTTTTAAAGGAAGGGGACCACAGCTTCATTTGACAGTTCAGTGGTTCTTTTATTATTTAGCTAAGTTAGTTTATTTTATATTTGTACCACTTACAAATTAATACAAAAAACTTTCCCATATTCAAATAGCGCCATAACAAAAGAATACCTTCATAAGGAAGCTGTTTGGTTCATTAGGCTGAACCATACAGCCTAAAAAGAATAAATATGTGTTTATGTTGTCTGTTTACCTCACAAACAGCTTTTTATCTGCAGAGCTAATCCCAAAGAGAAGGACTGACACATATTTAAATTGGTCCTGCCTCAAACACACTTTAAAGAAAATGTGGAACAATACAGCCTAAATAAAAGCTGGGTAAAGAGCAGAGTGTAACTAACTCCACACTAAATGCGAGGAAATATGTAAATCCCAAGGGTGTCCCGCTGACTGAGGAATCTTTGCATTCAATTTATCATTTTACATTATTTAGGCTACTCTGTGGGGAAATACGCTCTCACTGTCATAAGTTATGCTAATGACTGTTACTACCATCTGTGAACTGAGGACTATCAGTCTAGCATAGTGTGCAATCTATAACTTATGAGAATAAAATGTCCTTTCTGAATGATTAGTGTGGGGGCATCCTGGGAGCTGTGTAAGGGCCGTGAGTTCACCTAGCTCAAATTGTCACCCAACACCATTGCCGTATCTGAACTCACACCCCTCCCCTGTGCAAAGCCCCATGCCCCGGTCCCCTCCAATCTACTCAATAAACAAGCCTCAGGCAGGACCCAGACAGAGGATAATGGTTCACCTGGAGGTGACAGGAAAAGAAAACAGATCTCTTTGCATAACGAATGGAGATAGAGATAAGCACTGTGAAGCACTTAGGAATCTTGATAAAGGATTATCCAAACATGTCTGAAACTGAAACATTCCTTTTAGGCACACTGGAGCACACTGTTTTACCGAGAGCCAGTCCTACAATAGATCTGTTGAACATGCATTGCTGATGTTGCTTTTTTCTGTTTAGATAAATATACTAGGTTCTGACTTTGTACTGAAAAGTCTGATCTAGGACTCTACAACTAAAATGTAGGATGCAGTCCTGCAGCAGATTAGTCAGTAGTTTTCTAAGAAATGCTGTCAGCTATGATTTTGTCAATCTGAGTCTACGGCACATGAAATCTTTACCTACTAAAGAAGGTAAAGCACAGAAGGACCCATGAGTATAATCATAAAACACATGAAATGGTATGAACATAATTAACCTCAAATGTTACAAATATTATTTTCACTCAAGCAACTGATTTGGAAAACTTAAAGCAGTTTTCTCTTCACTACTCCCCAGACTGTTATGCAAGTGGCAAACGCTGGTGAATTCATGGACAGAGAAAACAACCCCATACTGAGCCCAGCTGCTCAACTGGAGAAGAAAAAGGAGGCCCAACCTTGGAAGAACGATTTGTTTGGGTGGTCTAGTTAAAGCCTAGTGCTAAATGGCCAATGGTTCTGGTTAGAATGGTAATGAGGCAATTCCCCTTCAAGATACACACATCAAAGGCAAGGGGAGCTCCCTCTCTTCACACAACCTTCACAGGGCTTCATGGTATCATTACATGGTTCAATATGAGCCTGAATCCTTGATTTTGTGTGTTAGAAAGGCACAAATGGAAAGAAAAGGGAAGGGTAGACAACATAATGTTTACATTAGCTCTTTCCTTTTGGGACTGTGCCAGCGCCCAGCCATGCTGTGACACACATCACATAGGCAACCTGGTACTATTCATAATTACCCTCTATTCACAGAGGCCTCATTTAGTGTGCTATTATCAGAGATCATTGTTATTTCCCTCAATGTATGCTTGGAATCCCGGTGAGACCAACACATCTATTGCAGATAACAGTACTATTTTGGGTGACCCCATTGCATACACAATACTAAGAGTGAACAGCTGAAATCCCATGAATTCCCATCAGTGATTTCTAAGGAAGCAATTGAGCCTTGGGTGTATGAATCTAATAATTTTTTTTGTCTCAATAACAAACACCAGGAATATAAAAATGTAATTAAAGTAAAAAATCCCAAGGCTTTATTATTACTGACCCTCATTATTTTTATAGTGCTCTAGTAGATAACAAGCAAAATCATACAATGTTCTCTATGTTTTACTGGAATATATTATGATGTGATTGAAAAAGTATGACTACTGTCACACTGTTTCCTACCTTGTCAGGTATCCTAATGTGTTAAAAAAAACTATTAGGTAGGTCTAAATGCGAGAAAATTAAGCTCATTTAAAATAAAATCAACTCCTATCATATCTCTATTACCAGGCAGGCCATTACCAGGCCCAGTTTGATAATGGAGGTAATGGAGAACTGACTGCACTTTTCAGGCAGTCAGTTTCAATAACACATGTGTATCGGGGTCATGGGCGTGGAATTCAATGTTCTACTGCATCATGAAGAGGTATTTTATTTTGCTGGAGCTTTAGTTAAATATTTATGAGGTGAGTAAATCTTCATCAGTGTAGACAGAGCATCTGCAAAGCGCAGCATGAGATCAGGTAATATTGAATCATTCCTGCTAAATTTGAGTAAGATTTGCATAAATTATGTCATACAAATAACCAATATACATTGCATCTGTGAGCTGCAACTCATCCAACGTAACATTTTTCCGAGCAAGATTCAGAGTGTGTTTTACTCAAAAAACGTCCTTCTAGTCGGATTTGTACATATTGCAATACTGATAAGCTTGATGTTATATTTATGCCACTAATCTAAGCACACAGCGGAACAAGTGTCAGTTTATATGTTCATATGTGTTTAAATCCCGCAGGGTAAGGGTTGGGTTAGGTTTCACGTTCCCCTCTGAATCTGTTCCTTCCTGTGACCGCTTGGCCCAGCGTCTGCTTTCACAATTTAAATTGTATGTAAATTAAGCCCTCATAACTCTCCACTATAAAGACAGCTTCACCAATTTCTAGATGGTGAAGCCGATAATATAGTGCATTGCATTTACTGTAAAGAGAGAGGGAAGCCCATGTTCCCGGCAATAGTACACTTGTGACAGGTTTTAACACATTTTAAATTGAAATTCTGAAAAAGTCCAATGCATCTATAAAACACCTTACATAGTGCAATAAATGTTCTGCCCAGGTGTCACCTCTCTGGCTACCTTTTAATGGCAGGCAGCAGCAGACAAATCATCAAACGAGGCCGAGGTAATGATCAAGTTTAATGTTGCCTAGAATATTCCAAAATAATAAATTCCCATTCTCTAAGCTCATGTCTGAAATAATTCTTCATAAGAAAAATGGCTTGAGTGTAGTAAAATGTTCCATTTAAGATGTTCATAAGATTTTTGATCCTTAAAATAATTTCCCTTACGATTTAGATTTTCATTTATGGAATTAAGTAAGTTGAAAAATCATGCCCAAACCAACATGTCTATATTTAACAAGTATGGAAAAAAGGTAGGCACAAAGGTAACCAGAGTAAAAGCTTTGTCCAGTTTTCACTTCCTGGCAGGAGGCCCACCTCCACAGCTATGAGAATATAAGCACAGCTCAGGTGTGTGAGGCCAGCATGATGGATCATCCTGCTGTGAAACTGGCCCTCTTTAGAGCCCAGAGAAGACAGCTGGGAGATAAGGAGGACCCTATATGAGACCACATCTCCTCTTCCCATCGATCCTCACTGCCACCAAGGCAGGAGGTCTTCACATGCCAAGCCACAGATAGAGGTAGAGAGGCTGGGCAGGGCAACAGAGACAACAATTTTGTCTAGTTTGTAGACACATTTAAGTGGAAAAGACACTGAAAAGCTAAAGTTCTTTTGGCCTCGTGCTGATAAAATAAAAAAGGTACATGTTCTTAAAAAATATAACATTTTAACTCTTAATAAAACAGTCAGATGACTGTTTCTGTTTATAATTAGCATAATTTCACATTACTGTAAATGATTTTAAAAAGCAGTAAAATAAAAAATATGTAATTCTGAGACCTGCTTTGCTGATTATTATTCGAAGAAGTACGAGCGTTAGCATTTATGAGTTAACCTTGTGTTTTGTGTTAGATATGTAGCAGCAACGGCATTACCTGAAGTCAGTTAAAACTGAAAAGACGCTGGCTCAGGAAAAAAAAAAAAAAGGTCTGTAGCTACAATTAGAATTCCTCAGGCATTAATAAGCACAGCTGCAGGTCTCAATCAGGTGAAAATGTTTCCTTGCAAAGTATGACATTAATTGAAACAAAGGATCTCACATTCCAGTGTTGACAACCATAAATTCAGCTTGATATTTGCCGACACTGTTTTGAAACAGAGCAATCAGCAAAACCCCAACACCTATTATTAGTTGAAGAAGAAACTGGATCAATCGACAACACAGATTTGAGAAACTGTAAAAAGGTGATATTCCACAATGCGACGGTAATGAGAATATAATAGAAAAGAAAATTGCCTTGTTTTGTTTCTCTGTACATGGCAAATCAATACTGAGATCTGACCGCAGCAGAGACAGACACCAATCAGGAAAACAGTGTAGCCTGTTTTGAAGGGCCTGGCTTGGTAATGGAGATGTATGTTTGTGACCTTCGCTCTCAATCACAGAAATTCTTAAAGTAGTTGTATGCTGAGGATCTCTTCTTGTGAGTGACAGATTTTGAAACCACTCTGCAGGCAAGCACCCTTAACCATCTATCAGACAAGATAAGGCCCACTCCAACGAGCATGATGAGATGTGAGAAGCTTCATGTCTCTGACAGCATGTGCACTGAGCATTAAACTATGCTGAGGCTTTGAAGTTCTTCTATGCTCAGCCTTTGTCTGTAATAATTCATATTTGCCAGGTGGTAAGCCTTAATAAACACAAACAAATAAATTATTAATTGCCATGAAAGTAACAGTAGGTATTTATTTTCAGCTTATTTTATATTGCACTGAACATGTTTCTTAAAGTTCTTTTCATAAAGGCTGTCAAATGTGGAAAGAGATGGGATGTGGCAGTGGCTTAGTAGTAAAGCGCAACCCATGTATGGAGGCCTTAATTCCTGATGCGGCTGTCACTGGTTCGAATTCCGGTCCGATGACCTTTGCCACATGTCTTCCTGCTCTCTCACAATCCACTTTCCTATCTGACAACTGTCAAATAAAGGAGTCGACAAAACCTTTAAAAAAATGTCTCAAGAGCGGGAAAGCAAGCCAAGAATCAAGCAAGGTTAGCCAAAGCAGTGAACAATGGCATTAGATCGTAAGCTAAATAGCAAGCTAGACAATGAAACAGCTTGATAGCAAAAGCAGCAACAGTAGACATGATTGCAACAAGCTAAATAGCTACATGGCAATGCAGTCTGCAAGGCAAAAAGATAGACTGCAAGTTAGCTGAATGACTAGACAACATTCTAGACAACCTACCTTGCTTTCAATTATTGAAAGCAAGGTAGGTAAGCAGGAAACCTAACTAGATACTTAAACTGTCTATTTCTACTCACCAACAAAATAGGTAGACAGCTAGCCAGACTGAGAGGTAGAGTGTAAGAAAAGCTTTAAAGCATAAATAGTTACATAGCGATTAAGATAACTATATAGCAACCTACACTGCAAGCGAGATAACCAGTTTGCTACCACAGTAAATGACATAGTAAATGTAACATAGCTAATATAGCTATATAACCTACACAGCTAAATAGTATAGCATTGAAAAAGAAAGCTCTAAAATTTAGCTATTAGCAGTCAAATGCTAACTAGATAGTCTGCTGACGTTAGAATGATATTTGTTTCATTCTAACAAAGAACATGGCTGATTAACTCCTGTGCTCTGCACTGTCGATAGGCTTCTTAGCTAGGCAGCCATCTAAAAGCTAGCTACAGTGAACACCAGGTGATTCTGGGGATGCGGAACCACAGCAATCCATGTATAGCTGAAATCCATGAATATGTGAATTCCCAATAAAAAACTGAATATTTAAGTAGTTCATACCCAAAATGCACTTTATTATACACAGTTGAAACCATTTTAGCACTACTATGTTAAAATCTACAGTCTTCCTTATTTCCATTCGAGGGTACAGCTAATTAGCATAAAAGAGAATTAATGGCACTGCACCTAGGTATTTCAGCTTTCCAAGCTGCATTGTCTTTCAAACAGTATGCTAAATGGAAAAAAGAAATCAGTGGGAGATTTCCATAAATAATCAGGATTACATTCCACAGAAAAAAACAAAGACAAACAAAAAACGCACAATAGATGATTTGCGAATACTGAATCTCAAATAGGTGAGGGTTCATTGTAGCTTGATAGTTTGATACATAAAAATTTAACAATTTACTATTAAACTCTTAGCTCTTAGATAAATATTCATAAATCCAATATGACCCATGAAAAAGTGATAGAGACATTAAAAAAACACAGTGAACCTACAGTTTATAAAGAATTTCCACAAATATAATTTAACATAAAAATTGAAAAGGCTATTTGGTTCACAAAAGAAAGCTCTTTAGTACAGCTCTAGACAGAAGACATATTACACACATCAGCAAACGCAGTAGGATACACAAGACTGAAGCAGATCACATTATTCCCACATGATCAAAAATTCCCTGTGGGAATAAAAATTAACATTCCATTTTTAACCTAGATCATTTTATCCAGATCTGTTGTCACAGTGGTGAAGAATTATTATCTCAATAATATCACAGAAAATGTCTAACACCATAGAAAGAAGAAGAAAAAAAAATAGAAGAAAGAAGAGTGGGCAGGAACCCCCTGCCTGCCTCCCCATTATTCTCACACCACAGTTGGCTGCCTTGGGTTTGCTTCCTTGCTTTGATGATAATGCTCTTTGGCAGGCTGCTAAAGTAATGACCACCTCTCAGTGGCACAGAGCAAGGCTACTCTGTAATATTCTGATCTAACAAAACATTTAGTTAGATTTAAAATAGGCAAAAAAATAAATAAATAAATAAACAAATAAGTAAATAAATAAAAATTTGTGAAGTTCACTAAATGACCCATACAACATTTTAGGCTGGTCTATTCACATACATAAGGAATTATGTACAAACATTAAATATATTTAAATGTTAATATTACTCACCTCCACCTCCTCCCAGAAGACTGGTGTTTGCTGAAATGAGAGGAGAAAAAAAGTCAATATGCATATGAACAAGTGCCCAAATATCAATAAGACTTTTTCGGTATAGTTTACATAACATCAGAGCAATGTTTCAAATGCATAAACTGTCAATTATTTTTTTCCACAGTATAATTTATTTAATCTAAAAGCAAAGATTGTCAGATTATACTTTCCCAGTTGTAAAAGGCAAACAAAACAAAACAAAAAATAATTAATAAAAATCAATGATTACTCTTGGATGGAAATAGTGAAAATCATTTAAAAACCGACAGAAATAGTTTGTTTTGCAGTTGAATCTACAATCAATCAAACATTTCACTAGCTGTACCAAACAAAACAAGTGTTTGTATTTTGATGCTTGCTACCTTCCAACAATTGTTACATGAATATGAGCCAATAGTTTGTCACATCTCAAATGTACAAAATGTGTTATTGTGTGTGAAAGTGGTTGAGTTGAACAACTACTGTACTTTAGCCATTTGGCAGCTAATGTGTCATTCTTTGACAGTGAATTATGATTGAGGTTTTTCTTTTCCTACTACATTAGTTGTGCTCAGCACAAAAATGTCTATATTACTTAAAATAGTAGTTGCATGTATTTTGCTGAAAGCCGTATGTGCTGATATGAACCTTATGTATAAGGAGCATAAAACATGCTTCAGTGAAAAGGCATTCGTTACTAAAATGGTTGTGGCATTTATTAAAAAGGCTCAGTTCTTTGATCTGATACATCTGCAAAGCAAAGCAAATACAAGAAAGTTCAGCTCACAAACACTTATCATCCCTTGGCAGACATTAATGAATGACACAACATACCATTTCTGCAAGAGGAAACCCAAGTAGAGCATCATTAAAAATTAACCCATTTTTTTTTCTTTTCGTTTGAGCAATCCATTTTCACATACGACAAGAAAGATTAAAAGACTTTTAAGGTACATCTGTTATTTTATGAAATTCAAAGAAGGTAGCAGTGACGCTTGAAGTGTAGTTCATACATCAGATTAAAAGAATGGTTTTTCACAATATCCGATTAATTATCTTCAGATAGAGCTGCAGAATCAGCCCTGTTCAAAAGCTCATTTAGTCAAAAATGCTTTTTTTTTTCCCCAGCAACAGATAATAAAAATGAGCCATTACCAAAGAAGTCCTTATTTATTAGTGTTTTTAGAGTCTAATTTACATAAAGGAAGTGACATCTGGAGTTCAATCTGCTCATGTTGGATTCTGTGGAAGCATTATTCTCATTTCAGACCCACAAATATGAGTGGGCCTGACAAAGAAAACCTTCCTACAGCAGGTTTTTATTCATCAAAGGGCTTTTGTTGCGCATCTGTGTGGTCTTTGTGCGCACATACAGTATGACAACTCACACACACATAAAGCAACAACTCAAACAGGGATGTACTGACAATCCACTGTCATGTTTACAATAGCACCTCTCCAGGTTTCTCTGTGATAAAAAAGACGCTTATGCTCTCGCAGCCTTTGTTTAGCTCTGGAATCTGTCAGCCATCAACAAAGAGCACATAACTCAAATGTGCATGCGTTCCGGAGTTACTCTGTGTAAATGAGAGCGGTACATTTCCTGGAAAAATCTGACTCTTTTCTTTTTATTCAGGAGACATATCTAGCTTTAACAAGAATTGTTAGGAATAAATAAATAAATAAATGTTCCTTTAATAGTATTACAATTGAGCCACTCTTTTGTGTTCTAGCAAGATAGCATGATGACCTGATAACTGCCACCTCCTTTTTCATGAGAAGAGAGAAAAAACACTGTAGCTGTAAAAGGTGGAGGAGGATACCACATCATCTCTAGTGCAAATTGTTTGTTGTAAAATAACAGAAAAAAGATGGAATTATTCATGTTGCATTGTTCTGCACTGATATAAAACTGAAATATATTGAATTTCTGCTTAGGCATTGCCCTTAACATCAAACTGTATGGCACATTTGTATTTTCAGTAAAATCCAACACTTTCAAAGTCAGCTCAAACCCAAGCCAGCGGCATACTGTTTTTCAACATCATCTATCATCATTGTCTGGTCTCTTGGGGAGCCTTCCTTATTCCTGAGCTATTAAAACACTGGGGTTTAATTACCTGACATTATGGAAATGCATGCCAGAGGGGGGCACTTCATTTACTCCACACCTAATCAGAGATCTGAGATGTGGTTGCTAATCAGACACAACTCTTCTGCATGTATATGTATGCAAGGCAGCATGGTGATAGCAGGGTAAAGGGTGAGCTTGGGCTTGAGATATAAAAGGATTTCTGTCGACAGAAATGATTGGGTACACTTAAGATTGGGTATGTTTTTGTCAATAGGAGAGACATGCTTACTTCATTGTTGTGGCTTTTTAATAAGAATGAAAACAGAAAAAAATTACCTAAAAATGTGCACTTCTTGCTGTAACATCACCTTTAATGATCAAAACAAAACAAGTAGTGGTGGCTAGTCTTATAGAACAAAATGATGCTACCAACCCACAGAATATGTGCACTCAACCCACATACAGTGGATATGTCTCTATTCTTCTTAAGGCACCAATTTTGTGTAATACATAAAAAAACAAAGCCAAAATAGCACATTTTAGAACTTTATTTGGCCTATAAAATGTACAACTCAATAATAAAATAAATTGAATTTTTAAGGAAAGAAAAATAAAAACTTTAAGTCTCAAACTAAAACTTTGCTGAGGCATTTCTTTAATGGAATGGAATTATAGTCCAAAAATGCTTTATAGAAATTTCAAAAAGTGTTTAAGCCAAATTATCTTGCCAAACTATTATCTAATAGCCAATATAAATGAATGTATGAGAGATAGTAGTATTTGCCTTCATAACTCTTTTCTTAGAGCTTTTTCATCGATTTTGGATCAAAATCCAGTTTGTGGTCATGTCAGTGTCATGCCATATTTACTCAACTTGATGGCGTCTTTCTGCACTTTCTATGGTGTATCTCATTTGTTCATCCCTTCTCCTGACTTACATCTTTCAACAGTGAGATCCCTTTTATGTTTTGAAAGTATTATGCAGACCATAGCTTCTGTAATGAAATGCAACTGAGAAAATATCAGGTCGAACAAACTATACCAATGACCATAATTAATCAGTATATTCTGACTCCTATTTAATGTTCTTTTGAATGTGGTGGTTAGTTCTGAAAGCCAAGTCTCCAGTAATTAGTACACATTTATACAGCCATGTTGTTATAACAAATATTATTTATCTTCTTTTAAAAGATTTGCTGTTTTCTTTTAAATTGAGGTTTAGATCACATTAAAGAGTGATGTGTTGACTTTTTACTTCCTCAACAGACACACCGTCACAGGACATAAAAATCTGAAATCGAATGCAGATTTGCTTCTCCGCAAGAATGAAACAATACCTAGTTTTTATCCTTGGTGCAAATCCAAACAAAAAGAATCCATATTTGGCCACATCTTTCTCACAATCAATATTTTATACTGTGTGTATTAATTATAAAGCAGCTTTCTGTGTCGTTTTGTTCGCCTTGGGCTCAGACTGAGCATCTTGTATGGGATCAACACATTTATGCCTTTAGAAAAGCAATGGGGGAGTGAATAATTAGTATTACCAGAAGACCATTATCTATTTCTTCTAGTGGCTGAGTGTCCACATGTGGAGCAGTCTCTTGGAATAAATGGTTAATAGACTTTTGAGTTTACCACCCTCTTTTAGGGCCTGCCCCAAGATAGATTTAAACTTTTTTTTTTTTAAACACAGGCCAAACCACATCTTCTGCTCAACAAAAACTAAATACAACCCTTTGCATTAAACAAAATAAAGCAGTATACGAGAGTTCTGAACTTAAATATTTCTTTAGCAACAAAGCTAAGCCTTGAAGCGTTGCAATGACCCAGTTAACGAGAGGAAAGTCTGAAGCCAGCAGAGGAGGCTTTAACGTGTAACTGTGTGTTGTGGCATCATCCCTGTGGTAACCACAGCAAGGGTCATAAATCCCAGTGGAAATGCTCCCCAGATTGCCTGGGGACAGTAAAGACTTGTTGGTCCATCAAGCTCATGCCAGCACAGTCACTGTGAGGACAAGAAGTTCCTGTAGGGAGAGAAACTAGATACCACTGTTGAAACTCTTCAAATCAAGCAAAATAACAGAATTAGTCCATGACTGTGACAGGGGTGTTTCTTTTTATTGTGACCATATGGAGAATATGCTGTGGTCTGATTTAAATCTCCAAATCATCTTACTATGTCATGATATCTTCAAATCATTCAAACAAAGAGCTTACATGTCTCAATTGTGTTAGCACAGAGAGCACTTAGGATTCGATCACTGCTGCGTGTTTGGTGTTGTCACCTCATCCTTAGATCATGCTTGTTAACTGGAAAGCTCTAGTGCATAACCACAAAACCTCAAGGCAGTAAACAGATCCACTGTCTACCTTCGGGTCTGTACCACTTAACTGAACCTTCTCAGTATGCTTTGTCAAATGCACATGCCTTATCCTCAGCGTGCTTCTCAGTCAGCTCAGAGTATACTCTGCTGTGACTCTGGGATAAAAAGGAAAGGAAGAGAAACTAATACAAGATTCTGGTGCAGATTTCCTGCTCTGCTTCTAAACTATAATCTTAGTGCAAATATTTTTTTAAAGAAACCAGAAGTGCCACTATGGTGTAATGCTATCAGCCTTCCTACATCTGACCAAATTTAATGCATTTCATTTGAACTTGTACAATAGATAACATTTCATTTAAAAAAGAAATTAACAAGCCTAAACCAATCTGATCTGCATCAACAGACAAAGAAACAACTCGTGCATGTGTATTAAAGATGTAGAATTAGCTAGTTTCTCTTAGTAATCTCTACCAAGTTGACTCTAGACCCTCTAGAGTAGAGATTGAAGAACGAACACAGTGCTAGCTGAGCTTTACTGAAGCCATGTTGAGCTTCAGTAAAGCTCAACATGGCTAGGAAGTCTGAGGAAGCATAAAGATGGCAAGGTCTTGAGCAGATACCGGGCACTCCACTAATTTTAGGCTAAAAGGTGTTTTACCATTTGATTATTTTACCTGGTTATTTTACAGTTCAGAAACAAAATTCAGCAGACTAAGGATTTAAAAAAAACTGTCACAAATCTATGGTCCTTAAGTGGTTATTTTGTATATTGCATAATTTCAGTTACTGCCAATATGAAATTTCATAGTCGTAAAGTGACTGAACTTGCAAGCTTTCCGGGAACTTAATAATTGGAGTGGCAGGAACTAAAATAAACATAACATCCATTGCATCTACAGGAAGCATATCAATAAAACTTTACAACAATAAAGAAATAGTTCTGAAAACTAACAGATAATAATTTAAAGACTGGACTGACAAAAGTTGTTAGATATTCTTTTTTTTGTCTAACAAGAAAGGTCAGAATGTTGAAGTTCAGTTAGTTAGTTGATAAAAGCTTTGTTATTTTATTGGGGTTTTATTTCCAGGGGAACATTGTCATGTAGTTCCAGCTCTTTCCTTCCCTTCAAACCAAAAAACAGACGCACACGTTTTTCCACTCCAACAGTTGTCTTAACAAGCCCTGAGATTGTGTGACTTTTCACCAGACATACAAATGTACACACAGCATCCTGCACACATTGCACCTACACACCAAATGGAGCGATTGGAGCTAGAATGTGATACCTAGAGCGAACCATCTAATGTTTTAGGAGCTCTGTGTTTTATTGAAGTAATTCCGACCTTTAATGACGAGGGACCGCTTCGCCATTTGTCTCGGCTGAAATTCGAACAAATAGAAATAAAACTTAAATGAGCCATCAACTAAGAAACGAGAGAGGAGCAGCATCAATAGTATTTCTTATTTGTTGCACATTAAAAATGCATGTCACACCACACATGCAGCCCTGCCTGATAATACTCGTTGGCATTTTTTGTTCTTTATTGCTTTTAGCGGCCCCTGAGGAGACCGACTGAGCTAGACAAACTAGTGGGAGAGCTGGCATCATCACAGAAGCAGATTTACTCACAATGATGCAACTGTGACTCAAACAAATGAAGAAAATATCACACTTAAATATAAGGTGGATAAGCTAACATCTCAATAATAAATATATTCATAACCACCTGAGCATCATCTTGATCCAAGCAGTCAAAATAAAAGATTTACTACTGATAATATATTTAATACATGCTCTTTTTTAAGGCTTTAGTGACAAGTGACAGCAACATTGCTGTGTGAAATATTGAGTGTGAATCTTGTGCAAAAATTAAGTAATATTGCAAGAGTATAAATCTGAAAATGTTTTGAAGTGCCCATGGGTAAGCACTGTAGTGATATGGTGATAAAACCTCACCAGTGGACTAGAAGGAGTTTATCCCAGTACTATAATTCCTATTACATCACACTGAGACAAAAACAAGATCTCTTACCTCCATTACATCAACATTTCCAATAAATTTAATCAGCTTGGGAAACATTTTTCACAAGTTGATTTTGGAAGAAAAATCAATAAAAAAAATGTTTTAAAAACCTGAAAAAGACTAATATGCATATAAAAAAATATGCTTTCAACTGGACAACGTTTACTGCTTGTGGTTAGAAATAAATAGTTTTCACACCTTTCTTCAAGAACTTCAGCGCTTTATGTCACGTCAGAATGTATCGAAGTGACAACAAGGTGGTGTCACCGTGATTAATCCCTCTCCTCCGCACGCTTGTCACCGCCATAACAAAGCAACAAAACCAGATGCCAAAGCCAGCCCACACATCTATTGTTATAATTACCTGACCTTCACATCCACATTAATGAGCCCAGGATGATCCCCCTCTCTTTCATCATTTGGCTTTCGAGCCCTCCTTTTATCTAACAAGGTCACCTTTCACAACGCGCTGCTTCGCCCTGAAATACACATCCCCCTCATAAATATACATCCACCTGCATCTGCTCAACCCCTCCACCCATTCCTGCAATGGGAGCTAGCAGAAATTACAAGAAAATAAAAACGAAGGTGGGATAAGTAAAGCAGAATTTTATACTTCTTCTGAAGTTGTGCATCAAGGCAACATGAACGCCACCACAGTAAGAACACAACAATGACTTCTACAACTGCAATGTTATTTAGTAATTGCCTTAATGCAAAACTTGTAGTGTGAATGAGGAAGACTTCCTGCATCGTCTCCTGAGACATGCTGCAGAGGGGAGTGGGAGAGCAGAGTTCATATGATAATCTGGTTCTACTTTCCCAATCATGAACCCACTGTGGTTGACACAATAGCTAAATGAATGTGGTTTGTGAGAAAACCACAAACACTTTGTTTAAAAATAACATTATTCAATTTTGGTTTTTTGCATGTCTCCCTTTGTATTCCTTTTTTAACACTGCCTTGACATTTTTATTCAATAGAACAAAAAAGTAGTTCATAATTGAGAAGAGGGGAAAAAAAGGATACATATTTTTAAAATTACTCTGTTAACAAATACAAACTAAAAGGGGTCTTGCGTTTGGGTTCAGCTCCCCTGAATTGATATGCAGAATATGCAGGACCACATCTTTCTGCAGTTGCAAGTGCAAGGCTTTTAGACTGTCTGTGTCTCTGCACACCTTGCATGTCTAGAAACAAAAATTTATATCTGCTGTTCTTTGTAAGCTAATTCAAACTGGAATAACATTGGGAACTGTTAAACGTGATTACATTTCACCAACTTTGCCTTCTCTTCACCGCCTTCATTATTTCAAAATCCAGTTGGAAAGCTCTTATTTGTCTTTTCTCTTGCTCCATTTCATCTGTATGAACATTCCCTCAGATCATTGGACCAGTACCTTTTAGTGGCATTAGGGACATGATATAAACTGAAGAGACTATGGAATTCTTTACAATTGCAAAATCATGTATCTGTGCCTACGTTTTTAGTCATTTTTGTTGTACAGCTTTCATTTGTTTTATATAAATTAATCTTCTAGAACCACAAAGCAAACTGAATAGCTTCATTATTATGCTTCATTCTTGTTAAAACAAACTGAAAAGTTTATAGCATATAAATACCTTTTCAAGGCTCTCTATACAAGTACGATTGTAAAAACAATTTTCAAAACATTTATATGAAAGGACAATAAATAGATCACTAGCATATTAAAATCATTGTACATTTTATCTGGTGAGTGATGAAAACTGAAAGTGCACAGTCAAAACAAGGATCAAAACTGCAACACATACCAAGATAATTTAGCTAATGAGTGCACGCATGCCAAGTTTGAGGAATTTGGTTAAGATTATATTGGTTTTTATTAACCTTGACAAGAACTAGTGTCAGCACAAAGATCCAGCAGGATTTGGCCCAGCAGCTGCACAATCATTGTGGTAAATTTCCGGATTAGTCTCCACTTGACCAATCTTCCCTCCTGGTGATCAGCTTTGCTGATATAGAAAAGACTTCCAGGCACCTTGAGGGTCATCTAATATCATTAAGCCCAGCCAGGTACCACCCTAGCAGCCAGACAGTTTTCTTTACTACATTAAACACAACATGGCTGGACAGTTTTAAATTGGAAATACTCTGCAATTTAAGTACATCTTCTAAAAAGGCTTTTCCTTGACATACCACTACATTCCTTTTGTGAAAAAAAGAATCTGGAAATGAAGGCTTGAAGGCTGGACCAACGTATATATGCTCTCACTTAAAAGTCCATATAGCCTGAGTGCAGACCAGTGCATTAAAGAAGAGTGCATTGTCTTTTTTTAACACTAACTGTATTTTAACTTCTCTTACTTCCTTAGCAAAATGCACTTAACAGGTACTTAAGAGAATCCATTCCCACCAGCGTTTATTTGATCATAGCGCCCTAAGTGTTGAGGTCATGTGTGAAGAGCACCCTGGAGGTAGAGGTTTAAGTCACAGGAACTCACCTCTCTGTAGTGCCAGGAACACTCCAGAATGATCTTGTTTTCTCCTTATTGAGTGCAGACTATTAGACAGATTAATTAAAGGCAGTTTATCAAAAAGAGTGTCCATCTTTTAGCTTCACATTTGAATCTGGATGGAGGCATCAGTACAAGTAAGCTGATAAGGATTTAGTAATGTACAACAAACTATTCAAAATAACAATCTATAGTATCTAATAAGAGAATTAATATTTTGTTAATACTCAATTCTTAGCTGCTTTTCTTAAACATAAAATATTTTGGCTTAACATGTTTCATATACTTTTCTTCCAGAATAATAAAATAATTAGTGTGCTCTATATCAAAACTAATATACTTGTTAGTTTATCAATATAAATGGTAATGTCAGTGCTTAAATCAAATTTTCTGAAAACCTCATATTATACCACATTTCCTTTTTATTAGGGATGCATCGATGCCTATACCAGCATCGGGTATCAATCCAATATTATGTGCATGTACTCGAACGAAATAATTAGTGAGCTCTAGATCACTGTACAGAAAAGTGCTCCAATATCACAGGATCCAATACCAGTGAGGTGGGAGCTTAATTTCCCTCTAACAGACAACACCAGTTCTAAAAAGACTATGCCAAATTCATAACCAAACATCAATCCAAAACTTACTAACTTTGCAGATTTTTTTAAGAAGACAGCCAATTCACTATATGTAGCATATAGAAAATGACTTCCATTGAAAGTTAGAGAAGCTGCTACTCTGTTGGATATGAATCAAAATACTGTGTAGAATGCACTCAGCAAATGGCTCCGCAAAAATAAGAAAACTGGGTAATGACCAAAACTACACCAGTATGAAATGATAAAGGGGTGTCTGGTAGTCAGTTGGGAATGTTGTCTGTGTTTGCAGTGGCTTTTATGTTTCCAAGACTGATAACTGTATTAAAAGCACCGGAATGATCTTTAAATCAATTTCTTGTCAGCTGCTCCAAAATTAAACTGTGTGTATACAATGTAGATGAATCAATTAAATCAGAAAAAGTGAAGAACAGACTGTG
The DNA here is from genome assembly GCF_002775205.1 of Xiphophorus maculatus. Classification (NCBI taxonomy): domain Eukaryota; kingdom Metazoa; phylum Chordata; class Actinopteri; order Cyprinodontiformes; family Poeciliidae; genus Xiphophorus; species Xiphophorus maculatus. Next base: position 9,003,755 of record NC_036464.1, on the reverse strand, counting down.
ACATGCATGTATTTTAACTTTTACTAGGAGTTCACATTGTTAGCTAAGTTATCATAGCTACCTGCAACAGCAATGGGATTTTTTTACCTAGATTCTTATCATTACCAATCTGCGTCCAAGTGTTCCTATGGCTGGTGAAATAACCGAGGAAGGAGAGTGGAAACTGAAATGAAAAGAGAACTCGAATGTCTTCAGTTAGACCTCCTGCTGCTGCTGGAGCTCTTCAAGGCACCAAGACTTGTGTTATATTTACTGTAACAATATGTCTTTTAAATGTTTTCCAAAAACACAAACTGATGTCTTCACTCTAAAGCATTTCTGAAAGGGGCCATATTGAGCAAAATGTTAACAAGCTCCACTTTTCCGTTTAAACCTTAAGTAATCATAAAAATACACATATTGCTGTACACTAATGGCATTATGCAGGGGTGGGCACTCCTGGTCCTCGAGGGCCGGTGTCCTGCAACTCTTAGATGTCTCCCTGGTCCAACACACCTGAATCCAACAGCTGAATCTCCTCCTAAGTGCAGTCAAGTTCTCCAGAGTCCTGTTAACGACCTCATTATTTGACTCAGGTGTGTTGAAGTAGAGATACATCTAAAAGTTGCAGGACAGCGGCCCTCGAGGACCAGGAGTGCCCACCCCTGGCATTATGACTACTTAGTCCAATCCAATATTACAATCTTATGATTCACCCACCCTAAGCTGTATAATTTTCAGTGATGCATCTTAGTGAGGATGGAAGGTGGGTGGGCAGCGAGTGTCAATAGAGCATCCGAGTGAATGCCAAGATGTGGGTTTTCTATGCAAACCTTTCCATTGTAATGAGATGAGCAATATTACAGTAATCAACTTGTCATTCAGTGTTCTTAATGTTCTGGCTGATTAGTGTTTATAAAACACTGATCCAATGAAGGTTTGGACAGTTTAATAATAAGCAAAGGTATTTCCCCAATTATGATTTAATGACATCCTCATACACATCAAGAAATAAGTATCATTTTCATCTACAGCAACTACATCAACTCAGTTCTGAGTCTTCCGTTGATTTTGTCAGCTACAGAACAGAAACAATAGCAATGAACATAAAGTCCATGAAAACAAAATGAAAACTGTCAATCATTTTCCTGTTTCACAGAAACTGAAATGCATGTTTTGTCTGTTGGTCAGAAAATCAAGATGTAGACCAGTAGAGCTTTTGATAGATAGTTTTGATAAATATCACAATACAGGTGAACATTTCTAAGACCACATCTGTTTTAATACAGACATAAACATATTAAATGAATTTAAAAACATGAACAGATTTAATTAGAAAAATTGTGAAATAGACAATGAATTCACATACAAATTGCAAGATGTTATGAATAATGACACTTTAAAAGTGAAAATATGTTTGAAAACCAGAAAAAATTGCTAATGAAGTTCACACTTTAATTAGCATTTTGTAAAAATGCTAATTAAATACTGATGTACTGCCTGTAAGGATATGTATTGTCTGTCTCTAGTCTGCCTTTAATGCTTGTACTGAGCTTTTCTGTTGTTCAGTAAATAATTGAAATTTTGCCCAGCATTCGATGCAGGTATACATATAGATTGAGTAATATAATGCTTCCTTTTAGACCACAAAAAGACACTGAGGCAATTTAACTTGGCAGTTGCCTCCATAAATAAATAAATAAATAGCTGGTAAAACCAGCTGTGTAAGACATGACAGAACTGTGGAAGACTGAATAAAAAGTTAAAAGGAGTAGCAGTGGGGGTTCAGCTACCCTCCTTGTATATTTTTCCAGGTTTTCACACAGAATAACCCAATCTTTATCCACACTCAAAGTAAGTCTACTCTGGCTTCATAAGGAGGCTTTTCTGTTGCTCTCTTTGCTAAATGGATGTGAGCCATTTCATTCAACTACTAGACTGTAAAGAAGGGCTACACTTCACATAAAGAGAATAAAGGCTTGATTAAATGGATTTAATGTTCTGATTTAACAAGAGTGAAATGATTAATGTCACTGACTTAAAAAAGCAAGGATTTGTGTCATTAATATATTTTAAGTGACGCTTTCAAAAATTACAAGTGTCTTAGCCTTGAAAGGAAGACACAAAGCAAAGCAATGGCTGTTAGGTGGTACAACCAGTTAAGATGAAGTAAGCTCTCAGGTTCACAGGAATGGGATTTCAATCTTTTTTTCTTAACTAAGAATCTCTTCTGTTATTGGACAGAATGTTTCACTCCTGTCAAATTTAGGAGTAAAGAGAAAATATATCTGGAGAGGAGTTAAACTGGAGTTACTAAAAGAAAATTCAGGGAATATTGAACCAGTCAGAAATGTTTAGCACTCCTCCATCACTCCCACCTGCAGTTCAGGTTACCCACCGAAAATACCACCCGCTGTTTTCTGTGGTAGATTTCTACCCAGTATTACAGATTTGTCCCAATCTTCTGTAGCGGAGACAAGGGGAGCAGAAAAACCACCATGATTCCTGCCAAAGAAAGTAACATTTTGCCATTGCTGCTACTTGTGAAATGACAAAGTATTTTCAGAACTCATTTATCGTGCATCTTGATTGACTGACAGGTTCCGACATAGAATGGGGGGTTGAAGGAATCATACCGGCAGAACAGACATGATGCACAACAAAGCAAGGAGAGGAATAGCAGCGGATGAGATTGCAAGTGCTCACTAGATTGCTGGGATCTGTTCTGGAATTGCACCGCTCATGGTGGCAGCATATTGCAGTAGCTGTTGCCTTAGTATAAATGTTTGTTTTTTTGTAGACTTTTTTTCATTTTTTGTTTGCTTTTGAGGTATCACTTAATTTCTTGTGCTTAATTTCTTTGAATGCTGTGCAGCTGTAGGGGTTTTTATTAGTACGTTTTTACTTCTGGACAGTTATTTGTATTGTTTTTACAACTGGGAGAAGCTAATTAGCACCAAAAACCTGAACTGTGACGTCAAATCCCAGAGGAGTTGAATAGGACTTTTCATGAATGCAGAGCAAGACCAAAGAGCAAAGAGGAAAGAGGAAAGGAGGAAGCCCAAACCATCTCTTCCATTAATCCTAATGATCCAGGATCATATCCCTGACTTCAATGTCTCTCTGTCCAGCATTCTTACCAGCTGGCCAGACAAATATTTAAATAGGAGTAGCAAAAGCAAATGAGGTTGATTAACAGTGATAGTGTCATTCAGAACATGTTACTATGGAATATTCCTTTCCACAGCATCATCAACCATGATTAGACATATCAAAACTACAATACCTGCTTGATGCTGCCTTTACTCACAACCAAACAACAACAAAGGAAATGTATTTGAAGTGATTATTCAAAGCATCAAATAATGTTTCTCAGCTTGAATAATATACAGCAGTGTCAATAATGCAGAAATTGAATGCTTCCTATAAACTCCAATCCAAAAGGATGTGCTCGCTAGTGATGTCCTAGTGTTGTTCGATTAAATTCACTTGCTTTGTATTAAAGTATTAAAGTGACTTTGTATTCTCCATCAGTGAGCTCAATTCAGACTCACAGTGCCTCTCACAATAACCTGCCAGGCCTGAAGCTCATCCTGTATTACAACCTCTTTGCTTCATCATGCATTCTGTCATTATCCCTTGAAAACCTAATGCTAATATTTAAACAGAGGGTTCACTCTGTTCTGGACACCAAAAACCTGACTAAACAGGGTCCCTCAAACTCATAAGAGCCTAATAACCACAGTAACATGACCTGTCCTCTTGCCTGCATTTGCCTCCAAGCAGCTAGACTCTTAAATCGCTTATCAGTGCAAGAGAAAGTACAGAATTACAGTTAGAATTGCCAGCATTTCTGACTGAACTACTCATAAAATGTAATATGAACATTATCTGAGTCCCATTACAGGCACACACAATACGGTTAAATTAATAAAACACATGCAGTTATACCTTTCACACTGTTAGACTCTAGCAAGGCTGACATCAAACAATCTTAGGAAGAGCTACAATCAAAACATCCCCCCACTTACCCACTCAGAAGAGAATGAAACAACAGTCATCTACATTACACTAAATAATTGACAGACACGCTTCAGGCTGAGGAGTTCTAATAGCTATCTTGGGGATACCAACAAGAAGGATAGATTGACAATGATTATATCTCCCTAAATGATATCCCTGTTTTCCTGCTGAACTTTGCAGAACTGCTTTAATTGAAGCAGTTTAATGACTTCCTTCAAAGCTCTTTGCTTCCTCACTGAACATGGACATTATTCCACTACAGCTGTCATGTTGTATGTCAAAGCAAAGATTGAAATGAGATGCCCACTATCTATTGGAAAATACCCAAGAGTCTTCATTCAAAGAGCACAAAACGAATAGTTCATATCCCATTTTAGAAGTGCAACAATATGTGCCTCCTCTGGTAGTTTATCCAAGCTGTGACAGTTTTACACCAGACTGCCAGGTTTAGTGTTCCTGTGTGAGGAGCCTTACAAAAAAAGGAGGTGGGGTAGTGCACAGAGTTTCTGCAGTTTGGTACACTCAACACTAAATCACATCTGAACGCAAGTTACATTGTTGGAGGGCTGTCACTTCTGGAGAGGCAATTTATGTTTCTTTTAGACATGCCAATGAAAATTAAGGCTTTCTGTAGCTCACATACTGAGAGTAACTGTGAGGCTGATTATAGAACTGAATCTTAAAGGCGAAGACGACACAGCTGGAAGAACCCCTCTAAGATTTATTCTCTTTCCTTATAATTCCTTTCCCTTGCACTCGACTGGGCACAGAAGACACAGATCCCAGAGTAAAACGATTTAAATCCCTATCTCATCCTCACCAGTGAGCTACCTCTCTGCCAGGTGGGATCCCATAGCTGGAGAAAAAGAAAAATAGTTAAAAAAAAAATCCCAACAGAAAACAATCTGAAAAAGAGATAGAGTGAAAGCAAACACCCTGAAAGATAATTCTGCAACTAGGAAGAAAGAAAAGTGACTTTGTACACATAAATAAGAGTGGGAAAAAGCGTACAGGATTTTCTTGTAATTAAGACTATGAAGCCAAAAACTGAAGAAGAGAGACCAAGAGAGGCAGACAATTTATCCTCCTGTTTGGATGAAAAGAACTCATTAGAATAAAATTGTCGGTGCCAAGTCCTTTCCCCCCACCCCCTTCTGGTTTGCAAGGTCAAAGAAAATTTGTAATGCATAATTTTGATGTTCAATGTAATACTCATTTTAATACTGTAGAATAAAAAGGGTGTGCACATTTAGATCTATTAGAGTAGTGCTCTAATAGATGCAAAAGGAAATAGCCGCTCCAAATGATTATGATAAAGCAGAATAAGATTAGAGAGTAAATTTCAGCCTGTAAAAAACATGCTAGTGTTATACATTCAAAAAAAAATCAGAGCTTAAGATACACAAACTTAGACTGCAGCACAAAATTAAAAACAATCAAAAATTAGTAGGCTGTCTCTGCAGAGTGTTGGAGAGGCTTCCCGAGGTGCTCTGTGCTCCTCATTATATACATGAGTAGGAGATTTCTCTACTGACCGAAATGTCTGTGATTAGATCGTAGTGGAAGCACATCAGAGTTCTGATTTGCTGCATGGAAGGTTCACGTAGTACCCGTGATTACTTATCACAACATATTACTGAAGTTCAGTCATAGATAGTTTTAGAAGAGACACTGATGCTTCTGAAAGGAAAACGTTTTAAAAATACTCGCTGGGTGTTGTGCCTTTAATCATCAACCACCATCCAGATGTGGTGGGTGTGTGTTATTTGGCTGCAACCAACTGAAACTAACCATGCTTCAGCTCCACAGCTATTAATATAATGCCCAGTGCACATGGAGATTAGCGTGCTCTGCTCCGAGTAAACAGCGATCCCAACTGTGGAGAAGCGCACACCTCCAGATTGCACATAAGGTGCTGGTTGTTCAGAAACTGAAAGATGTGAGACTTTTACACGTTTGATTCTGAGTGCATCATGCTTTCTGACCCAACATATATGGAAGAAGGGCTATACCCTCAAATTTAATTGTACAAGATGTTGCATCCTGCATAGAGCAACATTTTGTACAGAAAACTTGTCTACTTGGATCCCATGTATGAACACAGAGAAACAAACACAAAAGTGGATGAAAATTGTGGTTGAGTGGCTCGGAAAGCAGCATTGAAACTCCAATTTGGCAAATATTATACAGCATAGTGATGTCAAAACTGTCTTCACTTTGAAATAGTGTTTGCAAGATTCATCATAACAAAGATGTTTCAAATCATCTTGCATTTCCTCTAGACTGTTGATATGGTGTAAAATGGGGCCTCGTGCAACAATCCTCCAGCCAATATTATAACTTGCAGAGGACGTAGCACACCATTAACTAGCTAAGCAAAAGACCAACAATTTTACAAGCTGTACTGGAGTCCCATTTCATTTAATCATTTTACAAAAATAGATGTGCCTTCTGTGTAACTGCATGCAAGTGAAAGTCAACAGGACCTTTTCATTCTTCTCTTCTATAGAAACATTTCACTAATACCTATAGTTTACTCAGCCTGTTTCTGGTGAGAGGACTCAGCAGTAACCTTGCATCCCAAGGACACAACATTTGAAATGCATTGGGTGCCACATCACTTGATACATCCTTTTTTTCCCCCCAAATTACCCTTACCTAGACTTTTCTGTCACCAACCATTCCCAGAGTATGAGCGGGACAGGTCCTGAGACACAAATAGAAAGCAGCCCTCACACTGCCTATTGTATAGTTGCCAAACCACTGGGCAAGAGGTAAATATGACAAATTGCTTGAAAGGTCAGTCAGTTGTAAGTTTGACAAAGAGAATCTGATTTTAAAGCATTTGTAAGAAAAAAACAAACACACATTTCTGTTAACATGAAGGATAGAAATGTCATTGTGACCTCTATTAGAGGCAGAGATCAATCTGTATTCCAGTGTTACCCCAATTACGAGGCAGTCCAGAATGGTAGCAAAAGGGCTGCTGTCTGTTTGTCTCCAAATAGATAATGTGAATGCACTAAAGGAAAGGGAAAAACTGGAACCACAAAATGGTTTCAAGCATGCATGATTAAAATGCAATTCAGTTTGGAACGTTAGATGGATGAATGACCTAAAAAGAAATGGCAGGTGCAGAGGTAGACAAACTGAGAAAACCTGCTTAGATCAGTGGATTTTAATTTGGCTCACGTTTCCGCCAGTTAAATGTGAGCTGAAAATACGATAGGAGGATCAAATGTTGGATTATACACAGAGGAATTCAGTTAAAGATAGCAAAATTACTAACAATGTCAGATTTACTGAAAGCAATTTAAAAAAACAACTGAGACATCAGCACCTGTATGATGACAAAAGAGGCATAAGAACTTTCCCAATGTGGATTTTTAAAAATATTTTACAGAGGAACTAATATTATCATGTTGCAACCTGGAGTTTTTTTGATGCAGTCAACCGATCTGTGTTTCTATGACGACATGACGAGGCACGACAAAGCAACAGCACCTGGCTGCAGATGCTGTAACAGGCAGAGCTCCACTGGTAGTCAGACATCGCTCAGAAGTAGAGAAGGCATCTGGTGGAGCTTTGCTGGTGTGAGCAGGCTCTATCTCCGTCTGTTCAGCCACCGCCAAAACATGGAGCAGCATGGGAAAAAAGTGCTTCCTCGTGAAAACAGAAATAGAGACATGATGGTCCTGCCTCTCTGTTGTAGGGGCCCAGTTAACTTAAATTATTTAATTTTCATCAGCTTTTAACAAAAGTTTTTCTCCACTTTTTTTTTTCCAGGGGTTTAAATTTCTCAAACAATAGGTAATTTCACTAGAGCCTTATTATCTAGACAGCATTGTTTGAGAACACATTCATCGAGTGTTTTATGATAATAAATGGAAAATTAAATGAAAAGAAATATGTCTTCAAGCAAAGGTATTCATTAAGCAATAATATCAATACCAATTTCTTAAAAAATGTATTACCAGACATCAATCCAAGATTTATTTTATTTTTTTTGCTTTACAAAACTCAGGTAGGCAAATATTCTATTGAAATTTTTCTTTAGAAGTAATGGCCAAATGGGCGATTCATTTATGTTTTGTTTTATGAAAGTAGAGTTGCTAATAAGATGCTTCTCTATAATGGAAAGACAAACTCAGAAGATCAAAAATGCTGAAAAGTAGCTCACTTATTTCTTGACTTAAAAGAAGATAAAATAACTAGAGGGGAAATTCAATTGAATATCATATGCATCAATATTAATATTTTCCTTACTTTTTCTTTAACTACAATCAAACATTTTATTTTGTCTTGAAGAGATCGGGAAAGTTTTGTTCATATAAAAAAGAGGAGGACACGTGGGAGTTTGTATAACAGCACAATAAGAATCACGCTGAACTCAGATTTGGCATCAGATGAGCATCTTTGAGCTTTCCCCCTCACTTCACTGAAAGAATGTGACAATGTCTGGATTAAGGAAGTACTTCAAAGACGAGGTAATTTGGGATCATTAATGGGGCTTCTAATTACTGAGGAGCCAGCAGTAAAGAGCCATGGCTAGCACTCGCTGCGTTCATCATTTATGAAGCTGGGATGCAGTTTCAAACCTTAAAAGGATTTAATTGGCTTAACTCTTGTTCTGCAGCACAAAAGTACAAAAGGAAACGTAGCTTCAGCCTCATTCTGAGGAACAGTTTCCGACAGCTGCACATAAGTCAGTTTCACACAGCCGATTCACATACAACACCACACAGTTCATATATATTTGCAAAAAAAAAAAAAAAAAGCCTAATGCAAGACATATACTATTCCTAAAAGGCTTTAAATGTCTTCTTTGAGCAGTTCCCAACTCTATTATCTTTAAATGATGCATTTTTTCTTCTGCAAAATTTACAATTCTGTTTATTACAGCACTAAAGTATTTTTCGTCATTCCTGAAGAAAAACCCCTCCACTGGTGTACCAAACAAGCCTCATTTTTGCCGCTGCAGGAACTGCCTGTTCAATCTTATTCATAAGTAATAGAAGGGAAGTGGATGTCTCCTGCCCAGTGCCACAGTGTACTAAAGAGGATGTGGTTTAATCTTCACTTCCATCTTTAATGAGATCTGATGCAGGATGAAGCAGGATCCTGCGATCGCTGCTAAAACACAAAACAGGCCAAGCAGAGCTGCACATGGTAGAGCAATAGATGCTGTGTGATAAAGTGATACACAGAGAAGATTAATGCTTTATCTTATTTTTTTCAGTTAGCCATGTCAGAGCTCAAACAAAGCTCTTTGAGCTAGCTGGGGAAAAAAGTAACTAGTCAAGGTGCAAAAGGAGATTCTTACACAAGAGTTTTAACACACAAATTCAAAAAAATGTATAAACAGATTAAACTGATTTTATTAAAAAGAGGAAGCTCTGTTTAATAAACAGTTATTCTAACTGCTCTAAAGTAATAGAACACTGTTATTAATAAAGCTGCACTAATATTTACAGATGTGCCAATCTACTACAGATTTTAGCAGTCTTTTTTTGCCAGCCTTTGTACTGGACAGTTAGACTGGGAGGGAAGGCGATGTCACACTGTGTGAGAGAGACATCAATATAATACATGGCATCACCAATACTTTTAAGCAAAGACTAATAACTGCAGAGCTAACATTTTAAATGGTCTTTACCTTCTTATATCAGCAATTAGTGTTACTAGCCGCAATAAAATACAGCGATGGGCTGTTGGTCTTCAAGATATTTTAAGAAGGCCCAAAGTTAAGGCTCTCCATTCCTAGAGGGCCAGTGTCCTCAGACTTTTACATGTGGACCTTCTAGCACATCTAAATCAATTGGCTGAATTTCTTTCTCAGCATGTAGTCAAGTCAGAGTCCTGCTGATGACCTGATTATTTGATTTAAGAAGAGGCATCTAAAATTTGCAGGCACTGGCTCTCAAGGATATAAATAAATAAATAATGTTCAGGCACACTGAAAAATCATCAGGGGGAATAACAGCATTGTTGTAGAGTTTTATTTTTGCCCTTTTTTTAAATCAGACAACTGTATCATAATAAAGATGACATGTTAAAACAGTTCGCACAGTACATTGAACTCTTTCAGTCGTGGATCTGTTAGCTGATTTCATGCAAGCCAACAGAAAGTATTTCGAAGCGCTTTCAAACAACATGCTCAGCTGAATGTTGAGTGGGATTAAACAAAGTAATGTTGCTGTAAAATGTTTAACATTCCTGTTATTTGTTTTAAGTCTCTCCTGAATGGAGAGATGGACCTCATATATATATTCCAACAGATCCACATTTTCATCTCTCGCCCATTTCCGTCTTGTTCCAGTAGCCCATTTGTCATCAAGGTGCTCTGGTTCCCCAACACCTGACGCAGACCTTGTTTGGCCGGGCGACGTCTGAGCCGGCATGTTATGCATTTTTGTGTCTCTCATGGTATGAGTTAGGCAGTAGCTTGAAGGGTCATGCCTAAGGACCCAGACTGGATTCGAACCCCCGCCCTCTCGGGTAATATACCGATGCCTTATCTATTGAGCTATCCAGCCAGCATGTTGATGTCTGATGTTGATCCCCAGGAACAACATCAGACATCTCAGTCCAGAAATGTGCAGTCCTTGGCACAGCCAAGATACTGCGCAGAACCCTCAAGCTCCCAGGCCTCTGGTAGAGGACCCGAGCTCAGAGGATAAGAACCACCCGCGGTGGGTGAGAAGGGAATTTTTTTTTTTTATTTATATATATATACATACAGTATATATCCAGTACCGAAGGATAACTATCTCTAAAGAAATTGTTTGAATAAAATTTATCAACTTAAAGTTGTTGCCCTCTGGTGAGCATATTCTGTTGTATTAGAATGTTTGTTAAGTGGCAAATATATACACAGCTCTCTCTAGAGACAAACATCCGAAGAGATAAATTCTACCTACTCTTTCTACATCTAACAGGTAATGTAAACATTCACTTTGGTGCTCCCCTGGATACACTTTATATTCTAGTTACAAAGCCTGACCGCTTTCACTGAATCCTTTGAGGTATGAAAACATACTCTTAAAGGTCTGTGGCCTGCTCCGGGGGCACCAATAGCCTGTCAATAACTCTCTTAGGCTGTCCTCCCCCACCTTGCTCAAAGAGAGGCAGCATTCATTCTCCAATTAGACTTAATCAAGTTTGAAATGAGTTAACAGTGCTATGTCAATCTCTCCTAGCACTCCGGTTGCAGATATGTAATCTCCACTGTTGTCTCCTGGGCATTTTTAACTCGTATATAAATACAGTGATTGTCTCTTGCAAATATATAATATGTCGCTGCTGGTCAGACAGCAGGTATTGGTTACAGCCACCTAGTCTAGACTGGCGGCACACGGGCTTTGAGGAAAACAATATTTATTTATGTAATTTCTCTTTAAGGATGCCATTTCACTGCAAAAATAAGGAAAAAAGTAATTTAGTTCAAAAAGTTTTAAAACAAAACTTGATAAAAACACAAAGTCAAAAAATGAGCTCCCAAATAATAGTTGTATGCAGAACCATCTTCTGAACAATGTAGGTTTGTCAGAAAGGACTAATGATCCATATGGGAGGCTGATTAAGTATACGGTGACACGGGAGCTAACAACCCAAAGGATATAAAAACGAAGGGGTCCCACTGTGGAAACCCATCGGCCTTCAGAGTCTCCTCTCCGACTAATGTAATCTATGATCTCTCCCGTCCCAATTAAAAGACGGAATGGCCTCAGAACAGCTGTAAAGGGAGGCCTCACAGGAGCGCAGTAACTGCTGTTAATGTCAGAAGTTTCATTTAAAGAGCAGCAGCTGTTTGGGCTCCATGCAGGCCTCATGCCTCGGAGCCCGCTAACAGCACATATAACCCTGCCCATCTGGTGTGTTGAAGCAACACACCCTTCCCGGCTCACACAACCAACTATCATTTCCATTCTTCTGGTCAAGGCCTCGTATATGGATTACTAAATGCTTATTACACTTTGTATAAAAAGGTCACAAGAGCTACTGAACAGCCAATATTTATTGATTTCAATGTTTAAAGCAGGAGGAGTCTTAAACTCAAGTCCACTGGGGATGATAGGTGGTGCTTCTTCACTTTCCACAGAACTAATAACTTTGGAGAAAATAAATACTTCTCAACTTTTAAATCATTCCTGTAAGCAGCTTTAGCACCCTAATCTGGCAGAGGCCACACTCCATTACTCAACACACCTTGTACAACTTTATATCTGCTTATTTCACACATTAAATCAAACCTGGCTGGAAGCATTTCATTGGCCAAATCTGAGTGAAAAGTCTGAATTAGAAATATTTTAGACAGTTCTGTTAGTAATGCACATATAAAAAATTATTTCCACATACAAATAGTGCTAGGGTTGTAAAAGTGCACACTTTAATGCAAATGGATGATAAGTACGAGTGACCAAAACTGAAAGCCCCACACTAATTGTGTTTCGACAAGTATGTGTTCTCCAAAGCTGTAAAAATGCACTCAGCTGTGATTTGATTTTTACTTGTTAAAAATTCTCAGATCATTCTGCAGTCTGTCCAACAAAAACACTCCCCGCAGTTTGTTCTGATTCAAGGAGCAGGAAACAGAAACGCATACAGCCAGGAAATGGGCTGCCAAGTGAGAGAACAGGAGGTCCAGTAAAAGATGAAATGACAGTTATTTGTTTAGGAAGACGGCAGAAGGATGTTCACTTCAGCAAATGTGATCAGATAATTCCATAGTTCAGCGTCTTTCGACAGGAAGTAAGTTCATGCATGTCTATCACTGCTGTCCAAACGAGCAGGAATCTTGTCGTGTCTCGATTATGTCATTTCCTAACCAAGTAACTAACAAAGTTGCCTCAGATGTTATCAGACACGTCCCATTTCAGACGGAGCTGGGCCAGTATATAAAGCATAAAACAAAGTGCTCGGAGCATCCCATGTGTGTTTTCAGATTTGATCAAACTTCAATATCTTTTCTTAGGATTTTATGTGACGAACCAACGCAAAGTAATAAACAATTCTCAGGTGGAAGGAAATTTTTTATTTTTAACCCAAAAATTGCAACATACATGTATTTGCTGTACACAAATTAGGACAGGCTTCATAAATACAAAATTCAGCTGGAACGCTCCCCAAATCTGGCCAGAAGATAGAGAATACAACCAGAAGACTCGCAGGCAAACTCAAGCAAGAAGTTGGTCTGATCATGTGAAATTAAAATCTTTCAAGTCCATAAGCAAAACAGTTTGTCCTCAAAGTTAAGTTCAATTTATAAAGCCCATTTAAAATAAGGTTAACCTCAATTCTGTACAAAACATTTAACAAAATGAAAACAAATCCGAAAGACAAAATAAGTTACTGATGCACAAATCTAAAATAATGGTGAAGTTACTTTAAAAATCAAATAAAGCAAAGTAAAACAAAAGTAGGTGAGAAAAACAAGCCCGGCACATAATCCTAAACATATCATCTCTGCATCAAAATACGGTGAATGTCAGAATTGTGCAGCATAAATACTTGTCTTCAGCAAAGACATTGATTGAGTTAATAAAAAAATATGTGTAGCTATAATGTAATCATGAAAGAAAAGCTGAGGCAGGGGTGGAAATTCCCCTCACAGCAGGATGACAACTGCACACAACCAAACTCTTCATGTAAAGAGGAGAATAAGGAGACTGCGCCTCTTTAATGTATCGTTTTGAGTTTGGTGGAAAAAGAAAAAGGGTCTCTAGTTGAATCTCCAACAGCATATGTATATAACCATGTGTGGGTGTTTTTATAGCCATGTGTGTGGGTGTTTTTATAGCCATGTGTGTGGGTGTTTTTATGTGCGTCAGAGAATGAGAAAAGGGTGACTGTGCATAGCTTGTAGGGTTAGGTCAAGTTTTGATAAAAGGGTTCTGAAAACAAATTCCTTTTTAAACTTGAAGTTTCACTAACATTTTTAATTAAAATCTAGGATTTAATAAACTTAGTGGGTTGGATTTTTTTGCTGCTGAACAAATGATTTGAATCATATAGTAGGAAGCATCGAGCCAGTGTCGTCACTTCTAGCAGCTTTCCCTCAGTTCTTTGAATTTGTTTTCTTGGCCTAGATATGAAATGTAACCTGCATGAAAACATGAGAGCTACAATATGTTTTTGGCTATCATGGCTATGGTATGTAAAATGTTCAAGACTGAAGGCAATGCATTTAGCTTATAAACATCATCGCAAACAAGGAAAATACAATAATTAGACGACTCAAAAGTTTCTGGCTCTCTCTTCTATATATGAACAAGAAACACTGTTTAGAAACTACAATTTAATCATCGAATGAAGGAATAAAAGTTTTCTTACTCTCTAATTCTAGATTCCTTTTAATTTGTACGAAGCAACATCATTTTTTTGGTAAGGAACAACGGACTAAGATCCAAGCATGTGCCGGTGTGTACAATCACATCTCAGCAAAGCGTTTCTACGGCTCCTAACAACCTCCTTCTCGCCCTCAGCAGGGCACAGATTAATAGTATGCATTAGTTTTCCAAACCCTGAAAAGGAAACAGCCCTGAACCAACCATGTAATACTGTAGTATTACATTAATGCAAGAAATGTTTTCATTGATGTCACAAATAACCCTCTATGTGCATCTCCTGCAACAAGCAATCCACACAAGAAGGTTACATAGGTGTGCACTCCCATATGTATGAGAGAAATCAAAATGGAAATAACATTGATATCTTTATTTATTTAACCAGACATTTGTGTAAAATGGATCCAATTCATTTAAAATAGTTTGTTATCTGTAAAACAGTAGGTCAGGGTCTGTTTGTCCATTTGCTTTTGCCATTTTGTTGTATTTTATTTAAAATGAGATGAAGTCTCCCAATGCATACTTTAGGAAGCACATGTTTCTGGTCACATCACATAAGGCAACTGTTCATTTGAGTGCACCCATTTAAAGTTCTCTAGCCTTTTAATCTGCATTTCTTAGGAAGTTCTTCTTTCAAAGTTGTTTACTTGCATAATCTGTTATATATATATATATATAGTACAGACCAAAAGTTTGGACACAACTGTGTGTCCAAACTTTTGGTCTGCACTCAGTTCAGACCAAAAGTTTGGACACACTTTCTCATTGAATTCAATGAGAAAGTGTGTCCCAACGTTTGGTCTGTACTGTATATATCTATATATATCTATATATATATATATATCTCTATATATATATATATATAGATATATATATATATATATCGATATATATATATAATAGATCCAGAGGCAGACTTGAAGACTGTTGACTTGTGTTCTCTCTATCCTTCTCTCTCCTCCACTTTTGTCTCCTTTCCTTCTAAACTTTTTTCTCACCTTTCTCCCTTTTTCTGTCACCTTGTACATTACATTTCAAATAAAGTCAAAACTATTTCTAGTAAAGTTTCATATATACGCACATACTGTACATATCAAGTATAGGATGACGTCCACTTGTGAAAGTTGGGCCTTACCTGGACTCTGGAACAATTCTGGGTGCCTCACTGACAGACAGGACACGATAAAAAAATAGAAAGAAAGATACTAATGCTAGAATGTTTCAACTTGTCTAATAATCACTCCGGAATTGCTTGTCTGCCATAATATTTGTTAATGAGCTTGATTTCTCTAGCTCTTGTATTGTTATTGAGTCAAATACACACAAAACAAATTTCTTTTTTTTTCTTCAATCTGCTTTAATAAACCTTTTTTTAAGAAAATCCTGCAGTGGAAATCAACAGCTGATTACCATACCGGCTTTTTATTGACATTGTAACAACAAATTTCAGAACTGGGTAATTTCTTTAAACTTATCAAAGAGTTGCCCTGTACTGAAAAGTAGCAACGTCCTGCCTAATTAATGACTCTACGAGCCAGAAGCCCCAATGTTTACCCTACTCTGTCATTTTGCAGCTTGTACTTGGGTATTTTTGTCAGGACAAGTTTAATTATCTCCTCAGCGATTAATTGCTTTCTAATGCAATGACAGATTCTTTTTTTTTTTTTTTTAACAAAGTGGGGCATCATTGGAGGTATTTTCACTCTTCTTGTTCCCCTTGAAACCAGCCTGGTGTTGAATGTGGGTTTTAAAAACTTTCAAAAGAAGCCTGTCTGGAACTGGACCAAAGTTTATGCTTAAGAATCCAGGCAAGCACAGCATCAATCAATCAATCAATCAAATTTTATTTGTATAGCACATTTCAGCAGCAAGACATTTCAAAGTGCTTTACATCATTACAAACACAGAAACACAATGCAACATAATCAAAACAAAGCATTAAGTCAAGTTCCATTCATAAATTTGTAATTGATTATGTTTCAAATACAATTCTAAACAGGTGGGTTTTTAGTTGAGATTTAAAAGAAGTCAGTGTTTCAGCTGTTTTACAGTTTTCTGGAAGTTTGTTCCAAATTTGTGGTGCATAGATGCTGAAAGCTGCTTCTCCTCGTTTGGTTCTGGTTCTGGGGATGCAGAGTAGACCAGAACCGCATGCATGGTTAACAGAGATACTCTACAAATGAACAGCTTTTTTTTATTGTTATTGGCCTTTTTGTTTTTCTATAGAAGCAATTCACTTAAGATAAATTGGACTTGTGAATCCAAGCATCCTTGGGTTGCTTTCAAACCAAACAGCCGACAGGGTAGCTGTCTTGGAACAATAATTACAGAATAATATTCTATTCCCTCCAAGAACTTATGTAAATTATTCAGAGGTCTGCCTTACCTGGACCTTGAAACAAAGCATGAAAAGAATTAGGGTCACATGTGGTTGTTTATGCTTTGAAAGAAAAAAAATATATGGAATCCGATTTTTCTGTGCACAAGCAAATATGCATTATCTCTACAGCAAGCTCTAGTGAAGTGAAATCTGTCCTTTTTATTACAACACCAACAGCCTTGGTTGTTAGCAGTAATTCTGTATGGATGACTCTTTTTAAATGGAATTGAAATTATAGGGGCATTTGTCTACAGTTGATTGCATACTGACATCTTTTTCCTCCAGATGAAAGGAGTTTTTTTATGTGATGGGACTACATATAATATGGCAATTCTAGCAAACATTGCAGTCTCATAAAAAAGCAATGCAGTATAGCCTGCAAAGCCAATGTTAAAACACAAATGGTATAATGTGTAAAGATCATCTCTGGTAATAAACTAAGAATGTTTCTTATTTACAAAGAGGAGTTTTGCTTAGAGTAATTATTTTGTAAAATCTCAAATTTTAATTATGTTAACCATTTTCTCAAAACAAAAACATTGAATTTATTTATTCTACATTGGTTTTAAAATTATTTGCATGGTTAGCAATAGGGCATTCTCCTGTATGAATACTCCATGTCCTCCTTTTGCAAACGATTACATTACATAAATGATGCTTTAGGCTAGACGCTGAATTAGTACAACAGAACATTTGTTCAGCCTCCAATGTGAGATTGCTATTTCCAGCTCAGTTCACTGTAAATCCATCATGTTTAGACTGTAAACAGGAAGACTTTCACCTGAACTTTTGAAATGATCACTTTCTGTTCTCCCAAGGGTAAGGAGAAAGTAATTTCAAGAACTGATCAGTATAGAAAGGGAACGTGAATGTGTCGGTTCCAAGTGGCTTAATCCAACGCTTAACAGGCAGGAGCATAAGGACGCCATGCTTGGCTGCAGCTCTAATCATCCTGAAAGAACATCTATGTGTTAAATCCAATTTCTATTTAGCATTAATGCCCTTTGAGGAAACTGTGCCTTTTTGTTGTGAAGAACATCAGGTTGAAAAATACAGAAAAGACCAGCACCGAGATATTGGCTATCCCCCAAAAAGATTTCAAGTTCTTCATTGAAAGTGAATGGTGATCGTTAATATCAACCAATCTGTTATTCCATGAAGTTTTGTGATTAAGTTTTCTTTAACCAAGACTTCAAACAAATCAACTTTAATTAACTAGTGTGACAATAGTCAGGATTCCTACATTTTTTTTTACCTAAAATATCCACACTTTTCCAGACTCCTAATTCCAGTGTACTCAGTCCTTTGTTAGATGATTTTAAAGTATTACTACAAACTTAGAAAGGTCAACACCAGGTGGATGAATGGATGGCTGAATGAATGAATAAAAGCATGGATGGAAAATGAGCAGATGGTTTCATGAATGGATGAATAGACAAACTGATGTTCTGGTGTAAAGATGAATGGATGAGTGGATGATTGGCCAAATATGAATGGATACAACAAAGTTGGATGTAACTTTTAGGTGGTAGGGAAGTGAATAAAGTCTGACAAAATCTTTCTGGATATTGTCAAAGGTAAACTTGATTCATTCATTCATTTAATACATTTGATTTTTGAATAAAACTTGATCAGTTAAACACCCCACTTTAAAAGACATGTTCACTCAAAATGTTTAATCTACCACCATACACAGGGACTGAGCCATGCTAATCTCCTCCATGACAAAATAAAATCTCTATCTGACAATGATTACAGTACTAGATAATTTAGAGATGTTAAATACAGTGGAAAAGCAAGTTGGTAAGAAGAGAGGAAGTTTTTTTTTTTTTTTCTTGAATAAGGTGCCGCTTCTACAGCAGATGTAGGCAGCGGTGTTGAAACATGTGCCCATGTTCCATGGTTCTTTGGTCAAGAGGATTAAAAACTGCTGGTATTAAAGTGTTACAGGCCAACAGCAGAAGAGTTAAAGCTTTGGGAAGTAGCAACTATTGTTAAAAAAGAGCAACTGGGAATCCAAAGAGGACTAAAGAGGGAGCAGGACTGACCCCCGGCTAATGATGCTATGCAAACACAAGAGAAAAACTTGGTGGCTGAGTGACCAACAGTCAGACTGGGAGAAGGAGGATTAGACCTTTGTACCAGGGAAACTGCAGCTTTGTATGCTGATGCAAAAAGTGTTAGAATAGCTACCCATGCCTTCTCTAAGCCTGCTTTGTCCTTTGAGACAAAAGGGGGGTAGCTACTCTGATTTAAATCCTCTCTGGTTATGATCACAGCCCCTTGCAATTGCACAACTCGTGTTCTTAAGACAGCAATTTACTGATTGCCAGGAACTTCAGATGTTGAGGCAGTGCCTTGAGTCATCCATTTTAAAAGAAATTTGTTATGATGGGATTTATGTGGGGGTCTCAGGTGGAGAAGCACAGTCTGCCCCTGATCCACGCGGATGAAAAATGCATACAGCAGGATGAAGTGAAGAGGAAAATAAATGAAGGTGGCTGAGGCCGCTTTGTGTGAGTAATGAAGAGAAATTGCGTGGGATTCCAACTGATCCAGCTGCTGCTTTAAATAAAGAGCTCGTTTAAACGTTTTTTGTTTTTTTTGTCACACAACGTCATGCAAATCTCTGAGCTACCTTCTGACCTGTACGCAACAGTGGGACAGTACTTAGAAAAGGTAATCTCCCACACTTGAATTAGGGAGGCTTCACATTACCATGCATCATAGATTACTAACGTTTTCAAATCATTTAAACTAATTCACATTTTGAAAATCATCACAAACACACAATGCTTATGCTCATCACAAACTACAATGCTTAAAGGAAAGAAAAATATTTACTAATTTTTAGCATTTAGTTCTGCATATACCTACTAATGAGCCATCCACTTGTTTCAGGTGTGTTGAAAACAGGGACACAGCTAAAAGTTGCAGGAAAGTTGCTGTCCAGGATTGGACTTGGGCATACCTGGTTTAAGATTTTTCAAGTAGTCCTAGATTAAGGTATTTTTTTAATCACCGTTTACACACAATTGAAATTACCTAACGAAAATACACAGGAAAAGTCCAGCTTCTACAATACAATACCCTTTAAAAGTTATAATGGAGTGCCGGTACGTGCATCTAAGTGTGAAGCTAACAAAACTGCAGTTGAAACTAACTTGGAATTGTGGAAAAAAAAACAACAACTATAAAGCTTAGTCAAAAGTAACAAAAAAAAGTTTTAAATATAAGTATTGTATCTTACCCATTAAAGTATAAGCAAATTATCCTTTAATGAAGCTAGTTATTTCTTAATTCTCTGCTACTCTTTGGTGGATGTCATGTTTGTTTTGGATCATTGTCTAGTTGCAAGGTTTAGCCCTGCTTTATATTTATCAAAAAAAAAAAAATCAAAATCAAATTTTATTTGTATAGCACATTTCAGCAGCAAGGCATTTCAAAGTGCTTTACATCATTACAAACACAGAAACATAATGCAACATAGAATCAACAATCAAAACACGACATTAAGTCAGGTTCCATCAATAAATTTGTAATTGATTACGTTTCAAATACAATCCTAAACAGATGAGTTTTTAGTCGAGTTTGCATCCATAAAAGGTTTATCTGTTACACTCCTACTGTGTTATATGGAACAAAATAGCTATTTTTATTCCCACTCACGCTCACAATCACACAGTTTAAAACGATGTAGACAGCATTTTAATGGGCTTCTGGCACAAGGCTCCGTACACCTCTTTCACGGAATTTCGAGCTGGGACTCCGCCGTCCCTCATGGATTTTTGTGCAATTCTATGGTACCTGTTAGTGTCTAGAATTTACAGGGTTTCCGTTACGCTCAATGACCCTCGCCGTTTTGCATTTATCCAGATCATCTCACATTTTCTCAAGAATCATATAATACATAATAGACTTAATAGTGGGTTGGATGATAGTGAGCTGTTCAGGTTCTACTGCAACACAGAATCCTAACATCATGACCCTGTCAGTTCTGTACTTCATAAGTGGCATCAGGTTGGTTTCCTAGGATGCTATGTTGGTACATGCCAAATTCGTCATCTCTTCTGGTGTCCGTATAATACAGTTTTATGCTAATCTTTTCAAATAATGTAATTACAAATGTCCTTTGCTTTATTCTTTATGACAGACAGACTTGCAGAGTCAGAAAATCAAAAACTCCTTACACAAGCTTTATCAGTGCTTAACATTTTCACATTTTGCCACAGTCTGGTTTATTTTCTTATGTTTTTCTTAGACAATGCCTGCTCCTTGCATGCCTACTTCCATACTACTCTCACAGCAGTAAGAGCCTACTGTAAGTTCCATGATGACATTTGCATCTTTTAGAGTTTTTTTGTGAACTTGCTTGAATAGCTAGACCTAAGAACCTTGCAAGTCGTTTTAAATGTTCACCACTTGTAGGCTCTTTTCTACACTGTGGAATTGTTGATTTCAGGTTATTCTGAGTCCTCAGTAGATCTCTTCTCAAACTCATAAGCTGCCATTTTCTTTCAAAAGATGTGAGACAGCTAGGTTTAAACATATCATGGTGTTCCTTCTCACGTCAACAGTCATGATAAGACCAAGTTAAATATCTTCTGTTTAAAACTGTTCAAATTTAGAGTCACGCTACATACAGCGAGTGGGTTACTTTAAATGCTGAGCACAATCTAATCACCCTCTGATCATATGTACATGATATGATATACCTGTGTGTAAATTAAGCCACTCAAAGTGGGAGCAAATGTGGGTGTGTCCCAAATGATTTACTACTAAAAAATGCAGTTTTTAAATAAAACCTTACAGAAAAACATAATTTCTTCAGTTTTACTTGTTTAGTCAAATCACTTTAAAAAAATAAGTTTTTAAAATTTATATTAAAAATCAATATGTCAAAATATGTTAGAAAAACACACCGGCTTTGCGGTCAAATTAAAAGAAAAAGTACCCAATTTTGCTCCTCTAGTGTTAAGTATAATACATTTTTGTTCTATTTAAATATATTGTTTCTGAGGATTACTGTGACATACTTGGGGATCCCATCTAAACAGTGAGCTTCCTGATTTTTAAAGTATTACATGTCCATTAACAAGGTAGATAACTCGACCCTTTGGCACAACTTAACTTTTGATCTGAGTGCAATTTCCTCTCATTTCATCAAACAACAAGAGTACCTATCAAGCTTTGTGACTCATCTAAGTACAAATTAAGACCTACTCCAATAGGAAATTACCATAAAAGGCCAGAGGGGTCAAAAATAATGAAGCACCAAAAGTTGATATTTTTTAGATTTTCGCTGCACCTTGTGAAGTACACAGGGTAAAACGCTTCATCTGAAAGGTCAAAGACTTTTTATCAGTGAGAAAGAGGAGCCAACTCTGGAGCTAAGAAAGACTGAAAACATTGCAAACGAGAGAAACCGAATGAGGGATGGGCTTTGACAGCAACGCTACATACAGCGAGACATGCATAAAGATTTCACTTACAGCTTGCCGGAGCACTTATCACCTGTCACTTTGGCCGAGCATCTGTTTGCCAATCCATTTGAGTGCTAAGGGGAGGCTTGTTTTTTTGGTCTCCGTCTCATCAGAGATTCATTGAAATTCAATCGCTCGCATGGACTCAGTGGGTTTGAGGAGAATTACCTGAGTAGATTAGGCAGCTGGAAAGAGATGTAGTCTGGTCATTTCAGCTTCTTCCTTCTGTTTGCTTTTCTCCACACGTTAGCTAAATTAGCAATTACATCTACTCTCACCATGGCCACCATCAAGCAGAAGAGGCACCTTTAGAAGCCACAGAAATGCTGACAAACTAATGAGAAAAACTGTTTGTTTCTGCAATCACTTTGTGAAACAAAGTGGAATTAAAGTGGGCGAACACAATCAGAAGTTTAAAATTTGAACTCTAAATGGTCAGTAAGTATAGGCAGCCTGTTTACCTCAGAGATCAATATGAATTTTCTGAAGGGAAACTGTTGAGTGAATCAAGAGCATTTAAAGAGTGATGCAGTTCTGAATCTGCTATAAATAAAGGTTTTTCTTATCTTTAAACAGAATTGACCAAATATCTCTCCTGCAACGACCAGCACTTAACGGGGAAAAACTTTCAAATTGGGATTTATTTGCTCAGGTAGCAATTATCAATATGAACATTTTCTAACATGTCCAAGTGCAAATTAATCAGATTACTTTGAATAAAAAAATTACATACTGAAATTAGTGTACAACAGTTGGAATCAGTTGCAAAACGTAGCTTTTTCTGCAGTTCAATTATAAAGTTATTGCTGTAACTTCTTAATTGAATCTTCATTAACCTACAATAAATATATAAAGCGTTACATTTTACCTATTTCTTACTGTAGTTGTTTAAAACAAGTCTGCTTTCTCTCAACAGCTCACATGTAAAAAAATTTAAAATACTAACTAAACAAGTAGCTAAACTATTAGATTTGCATATTTAGAGCAGTGACAGTAATTTCACTGTAAAACATAAAGTCAAGAGACATCTGTACACATGGTAACATGTTTATTTGCTGACACAAATTCACAAGAATTCCAGCTGCTGTTGGGTTCTAAATATTAAAAAAAAACATTGGAAATACTATTTGGAAGAATGTATACTAAACCAATAACAAGCAAATCAAGCTATTTTTAATTCCCACAAAATGAAGTATGATGGTGCTACCATCACCACTCCACACTGTTGATATACTGATGCTAATACTGACTACTGTATATACTTTGTGGATTTGGTACTTCAAATTTGGCCAACTTTGGCAGGTACTGTATTGGATGCTTTGCAACAACAAAAAAACATGGTTCAAACTTGCTTCTCTACTGCTGTCAAAGTATACTGGAGATCTTCGATGGTTTATCAATACCTACCAATTCTGTTTAAAATTAATTTCAATATGATGGTAAATTCTAAGCACATGCATGCCCCCAACTTTAATATTTTAGCTTATTTTTAAAACATTTCAGTTGAGCTGCACAGGCCATAGGTCAGATCAAATGGGCAATATTTTGTGTAATTCCCCACCTTAAATTCATAATCTAAATCAGAAAAAAATGGCATTTTAACAGAAGAAGTGCAGACTTTTTATATCCACTGTCCAGTTCCCAGGTAAGTACTAAGGTGATCAAAAAAATCCTGAACCAGAAACATCAACCACATTCCTAACCAAACAGTTCACCGATGGCTTCCTGGATCATCTATAAACAAAACTCCACTTTCCTCAGCCTATCAGAAGAGGTGACAAGATTACTGGTCTCCAGACAGCAATCAAAAACCTGAGATAAATCTGGAAGTGCTGCAAGAGTTTGATGTGTTTTATCCTCACATTAATATTAACACCTCCCTGGGGTCTTGTGAGGCTATGTGTGTTTGCTAGGTCTCAAAATCTGGTGGTCCACAATGACTGAGGCAATTCAGCAGGGTCGCCAGAGAAAGATCAGCCAGAAAGGTAATGCAAGAAACCCCAAGAGATTTCAGAGGTGAAGGAACAAACTTTGTTAAAACTAACAAAAACAGAAACTGGCTGGGACTTTGTCAATTGCATCTCCACAAGAGTTTCTCAGACAGCGGCTCACGTATTCTGACAGCTAGACAAGTGCAAAGTCTCTTCTAACCATCAGACTATAAGAAAAATCAAACACAGTCTCTAAAGAGAATTCCAAGTGAGTGCATTCAAAGGAACAGAGGCCTGAGTCCCAATTACAACCCAGCAGATGACTGCACATCAAACAGATTGCAGCTTCTCTACATGCTCACACTTCTGACACATTAAGCCTCAGATCTGATGAGTTATATGACTGATCCCCGCCAACCCACTGCAAGATCTGGTGACAGAGAGGGACTCTGTTGCTCCCCACTGCACCACTATAAGAATCTGCTGGCACAGCAAAGAATTAAGAAAATAAAAAAGTTTGCAACTGGGGCTTACTTATTGCTGAAAAAAGTGCTTATGTAGTTTACTTAGTAGGAAATAAAACTGAAGGTGGGAAGTGAAACTCAGAGACTGTCCATAGATCAGTATGAGTTCGTTGAGCTTCTCCACAGTATTTTGATAAACAGAGAGGAAGAAAAGAGGCGTTCTCCAGGGAACGCTAGATAATTCCCAATTGAGCCTATTGGCTCCCACACACACAAGCACAAATACAGAGGAGACAAGAATGAGGATATTCATTAGGAGGATGCTGAACTCTAATTAAGCAAGGTGGACGGGACACATGCAGGTGTGGGATGCACCTGCTTTCTAAAACTCTCTCCTCCATACATTGCAGCTGAGTTGAGATGGTAAGCACTCTCCCTTTTCAGTGGCTGTGATGTCACTTTTGCCAGACAACGCATCTCATCTGTTCCCCCACTAGAGCGGCCACCACTGCAAGAATGAAATCTGGAGTCCTGGGAAGCTTTCCAGACGCCGATCCACATCAGTAGAAGACACTCGTCCTGCTTGACTGGCTGAAAAATGCCTGCTGGCTGCCTCCCGTGCTGACTGAACAATACATACCAGCTACAGTAGAAAATACAAAACCAATGCATCCATTTGATATTTTGTGCTAGCCCAACGTTGGGTTGTGAGGGGTAACTGGTCCAGAAGGAAAGCCCAGACCTCCTTCTTCCTGGCAGCACCATGCAGCTCATTCTAGGAGATACCAAGGCCCAGTTCTCGGTCCTCAAGGGATATATATAGTCCCTCCAGCAAGTTCTGGGTTTTTAATTTTACTTTTGATAAAGTCAACAAGAAACAACAACTCTTTAAATATTTTTTTAGGAAGAAATTAGTATTGGTTGCCAAGACCAGCACATTGTGTTAGATCAAACTGTTTCTCTTCTGGCATATTCTCTTTGGCAAAAAAATGTGTATTTAAAAAAATAAACAGCAATAAAAAAAAATGACATTTCTTCTGCTTTTATTTTTTACGTTCAAAATTATAAAAGAAAAGTAGATAAATTAGCCTTATTATTGCATATATTCATAATTATCTAATTAAAGTAGGATCAGAATGGAAACTCTGACATTTAGAATCAGCAACATTCTCCAGATCATTCTGGAAGATCCCAGGGAATTGGGATCTCATTCGTTAAGACAAGATTCATATCTTATAATGACAGGATTAGGCCAAAACATGGATAGACCTGTAAATCAAGTGTTTTACTTTGTGGTTCAGGTATGTTATCCATCTTACCATCATTGTGAAGAAGACACCAATATACTTTAGCTGCTCTGCTTAAGGAGGGAGAAAACAGTCCAGCTTTTTCCTACTGAGAACTGCAGCGCAAGACTTGGTGGGAAAGAAACAGAAAATGTGGTGAGATGTAAAAATGCTACTTTTTATTTCTATTAGAGAATGAAATGATAGCTTTTACCCCCCGACAATCTATTAATCAGCTATATCCTGACAGCAGGACATACTCATTTCATATCTTTAACAGTCGTTATTTCTCCAAGAACTCCACTGGAAACCCACAACACAGCTGCTATGGCTTTGACTCTGATGTAGGTCATCACCTGTTGCTATGAAGTCCAATCAAAGTCTGTCTATGCATGTGTGCGCTCACGTGTGCGTCTTCCTGTGAGTTAGCGAGAAAATGTCTTTCCAGTGGCTGCCGTTTGTTTGAACAGAGCTGTGATGAAAGCCTAGACAAACACAAGGGAATGTCAGCAAGAGCTAAAGTCAATAGACTGAGACTGAACAGAGCCGGGGACCCAAGTGAGAGATGCCACGCCCTCTGACACTGCACTGGACTCTCTCTACATCATTGCTTTCCACTCAGAACAATGCTGACAAATACCTTCACTGATACAGCATAAACAGAGCAAGAATAATAACTAAAAGACAAAGGAGGATTTTTTTTTAGGCATACAAGACGAAAGAACAACGAGAAACTGCTGTCTGAGAACAACACAGCAAAAGCTGAAATAAACCCAATTTTAATACTAGCAGCGTATGCAAATAGCAAAATCTCCCCATTTCTAGCAACCTTCCTTCAACTTTAAGTGGACTAACTGATGCAGATAAAATATTCAAGCCAAAGCTCTACACACCAGCTTGGAATATATTATTGAGATTACTGCCTCGTATTTTTGGTCCAGTAATGTACTGTGAAGGCTGCGGAAGGGCAAACGGTAAAGCAAATATCCAACTCTATTCAAGTCAGAGCCGAATCTTCGCTCTCGTTTTCTACTCTTTTTTTTTTATTGTCCATTTTAGTGTGGGAAGCAAGCAGAGCAAGCCTGAGTCCCTGTTGACTCAATGTGCTGAGACGTTTTCCCTTTTACTGGTGCTAAAGTAGGCATGAGCACTAATCCTAAGGGGTTAAATGGAGCCTCCTCTGGGGTTTCCCAATCCTGAGAGAGCTGGGGGCGGCTGCTGCTGCAAGAGTTGAACGCTGCGCTTCAATGGATTTGGGAGAATTTGGGCTTCACTTTTCAAACCATGAAAAAAAAATGCTCTTCAAAAATAATTTTTCATAGTATTAAAACAATGCTTAAAATGACTAATTCCACAATGTAAGGCATTCACGCTACACCTCTTGAACTTCTTCACTTTAAGTCATCCTACAAGTACATTAAAGTTAATGTACTTCATAGGGATCTCTTGCAAAAGTAGAACAATGCAATATTTATCCCAAAATAAAACTTAGTGCCAGGAATTTTATTCAGAGGTCAACTAGGTAATAAATAAATACATAATAAATAAACACAAACAATTTAATTATTGTCTTCTTGTAAAATGTTCATGTTATGTATTTCACAATAAATGGCACTTTTAGCTATCTCAGTGGTAAAAATGAGTTAATATACAGTAAGACTACAACAAAGATATAAAAAATAATATACAAAATACTTTATTTTATTTTGTAGCTGGAGCAGTGCAGTTTTGTAGCTCTGACATCTCTTCTTCACATTGTTTAAAACAGGAAATGGGCAGAGAAAGAAAGGGAACACACACAGCTAGGTTAGTGAGGTTGGGAATTGAACCCTGGATGGTTCCATCGTGGATTAATACTGTAGCCTCCACATCTGGGCCACTCGCTGCACCGCTACACCAACTCCAAATGCAGGCATCTTAAATAATGAAGGTAGTGCCTGGAAAAGCATTACACACTGCTAAAAATGGACCACAGAGACAAACAATAAAATGATAAAGTGATGAATGTTTCTAAGCCAGAAATGCTGGTTAATCTCCTCATTAACAATGACCTTTATTTATAAAAAAATGCATATTGGTTAGCCAGTTAAAGCAGCTTTACATGTTCACAAAAACATCTGAAGAGAGAGCTCCTTGCCCTTTCAAATCCAGTTTTACACAGACAGCAGAATAGGCTAGTACGATCTCGCTGCTCGGCTCTTACCACCTATGCTTCATTCAAAATGTATACATTTGCATCCTTATATAGCCCAAGTGACAAATGGTGGCTATAAGGGAAGGACTTCTGTTTACGCAACACACCACCTCCTCAATCCACATCTTGCTTCTAAATTTCCTGAAACACCCTGGATGTCTTTGAAGTGTCGGTTTAAAAGCAGGAAGAAGAAAAACATGTTCCTGCTATTCTTTTTCTCTCCTTTAAGTCACACATTGCAGTTCAGCCTTTACCTCGTCTAACCCAACTATTGCATCATTTTAGGGCCAGAAAAAAATTTAAAAACGGTGTCTAGAAGCTGTGGATATTCTCCTTTAGAAGTTCACATAAACCTAACAAAAAGCTCAGTGCAGCAGCAGCAGAATAAGCAAAATAAAAAAAAACACACAAGTGACATTTCAAAATCATCAAATCACAGCTGCTCTGAGATTCTTTTCCTACAATGATGAATTTGGTTTTACACCAAGTTTGTCCTTGTTGATGTATTTCTGAGACCACAGAGGTGTCCCTCCTTGCTCACCTGCTTTAAATGTTAAACTTGTGCAATCTTTTTCTGATTATCATGTATTTTTATATACGAATAGTAGCAAAAACCTGCTGAAGTCCTTTAAAGGTTTTGGAGACTTTTAACATCTTTAGCATTCTGCGCTGAGGGTGAACTTGCTTGCATGACACGACCAGGGTATATTGACAGTTGCTTTGCATGCCTCTCCATTTCTGGATTCTTTTTGGTAAACTGTTATGGTTCATATTCTGTTGAGGCCATTTAAATACCTGACTCAGAAGTTATGACAATCTTCATTCTTAGGGCCTCAGATAGCTCTTTGGATATCACTATGGTGCTTACCCTCACTTCAGCAGTGAATAGCACATTATATTCAATGTTTGAGGTTTAAACAGAGAAAACCTCCTACAAAAATGATGTGCAATTATTTTCTAATCATTTGTGCCTGATATGTCAAAAGGTTCAAATGTAATTGATATTTTCAGGCCATTAACCAAAATGAGAAAAACACACTTTAACAGGCCTTCACTAAAGCTACAAAACCATCAACAACTTGAAGATGCACCAAAACTAGATTAAGTTTTAATAGATTAATACTGAGCTAGTATTCTAATTTATTATGTCTTCCTCCTGCTGGTGCCTGTTTTAATGGTGAAAGTTGAACTGCGAATGCATACTAACACACTCCACAAAGCTGAATTCACAATCTCTGTCTTTCATTTAATTTATGGATGTGGTTTGCAACTTCATCTATAAACACATTGGAAATACCAGCTGCGACATTGTACAGAGAGTCCACAGGCTGATTGTTGTTTAAAACAGAGTAATGACAACAGGACACCTGTTTAGACAGATAAAAAGACAAACATCTTGATCTGGAAAGATAAACTCTCTCCCTGCACCGCAATCTGCTGCTGTAAGCCAGTGAAGGTAAGATGAAACCTATCAATGGAGATGCTTTAGGTCACAGGTGCCAAAGTCCAGTCCTGCTTTAGGTGATCAAATTATGTTACCCCATGGTGGCTCTTTAGTTGAACGAAATCAATTCTTGAGAGTTTGTATTGAATATATTATTGCTTTAGTAGTAGATAGTTTTGTATTTCTATGTATTTTAATAAACTATAAGCAGAAAAAAGCATGTCTATAAAATGTTCTATCAATATTTAAGGAGTTGTTACTAGTTAACCTTGAGAAAAGATCTAAATGGGATAATTAGTTCATAACTTTAATACTTTAAATTATTTATGTTGTTGTTATTAACAAAATAAAATTGGGAAGGTCTCATGCTTTAGAAGAGACAGAGGGGGAAAAAAAACCTCACAGAGGATTAACTAATTTTATGTATATGTAGATTAAATCGGAACCCCCTGAAATCTGATGCGCCAACAGTGTAATACACACCTAAGTTACTCTTGGTCTCGTTGAACGTTAACCTAAAATCACCCCGGCAACAGCGGGATAAAAAGGCTCTACTCCAGTTACTCCAGTTATGCTCATAATGTGTCATTCACAACTCCAGCACAGACACCTTACGCACTACTGTTAATTGGTGGGTGGGTGCTTTACAAATATTTCTTTCAAGTGAGTCATAGATGTCTCCTCACTTCAAACTGTCTTTTTTATTTCCCAATCGCCTCTTTCTGTAGGGCCTCCTTTGAATGTGGCTCCTGGCTGCAGACTAGACATCTGATATCCGAGTCACTTGGGATGTACGAAGGAGCACTGCTGTCAGACAGTGAGGCACGAATGCCAACATTTTTGTAGGGGCAGCTGAAAGTGTCACCTGAAAACATCCTTAGGTGAAATTTAAAGCTCCGGATTCCCAGTTTTTAAGACGGATTCACAAAAAGGCCCCACAAACGTCGACATCGCTACTTCGTTGCTTCACTAATTTATGTTGAAATGCTAGGCTAATGCTACATGCTTCTGGACTGTTTTAAATGATTTAGTCGTAATTCAGCTAATCACATATTTTAATGCTGCTCCTCTGAATCATGTAAAGAGAAAACTCGCCAATGAAGTTATTCTCCGGCTTATTTTTAAGGCTATAAAATTTAAAAAGTAATGTTTCAGGTGCTCTTAAGGAACTTTTCCCCTCCACCAATGGCTCTCTCAGTTCAGTTCAGAACAGCTTTAAAAATGCCTTGAAAAGGACCCCAAACAGTGGTGAGCTTTCCTGGAAAGGTTCACCACTGCTCCAATTAGGATCTAATTCATGTTATCAGACAGGTTGCATTTCTGTGTTCTTTTTTTTTTAAAAATATCTAATACTCTGACCTTAACCCAGCAAAATATAACTTTAATCAAGATATTTTCTAGTCCAAGGGACGTCATCGGTTAATTTGTCTGAGTCATATTAAAGGACATTTTAAAACTGACAAGCTGCAGAAAAAAGAACTCAATAAAACGCTTTTGATCTTTAATTTCTGGATGCAATTTCTTATCCGATCAACCATGTGTAACAATCACTGCTGTCAGTATCACTGATTTCTAGTAGACATTTGCATCTTTAAGAGCAACAACTGCCTAAAAACATTTTTAAAAGTCTCTTGTTCAAATTTCTAAACATCCACTGATGTAAGACAGGTGTCTTTCAAAGATTAGTGAGGACTTTGATATCTGTGATGTCAGTTGTGTCTGTTAAGGCAGTACGTTTACCTAATACCCACACTTCCTGTAGTGATCCAGCAAACAAGACACTGCAATCCATGAGGTACTGTATAATCTATTTTATCTTATCAAGAGCGCCTTTGTTCCCCTCGATAACATTAGCACCAACTTCCTGTCCTTACAACTCTAAACTTCAATTGACCTTTTTAGTAGAACACATACATGTGTTCTCCGTAGACTAAGACACCATACTGAAGGAATACTGCGTGTTGTCTTAAAGATTGTGTCAGCATTTACACAGACATGTGCAGCCCAGTGAAAAGATAAATGCTAGAGTTTAACTACAGCTGGTAAAAGATGCTAAGTTGGCTAAATACATTTTAGTGCAGAAGTAGTAAACCAGTTACAAAGCAGGACAAAGGCGGGCTTCAATTAGCTATATTGGCGATGTACGCTCAACTGAGAAAACATTATATGGTAATTCTATCTTTTATCTCCTTTATTGTGCTGATTAGTGTCGTGGGGGAAGCGTGCTCTATCTAATCTGATCAGAGAGCATTGTGTTTTGGGTCATTAACCGACAGGAGGTCCCGGAGGTTGACAAGTCGAATAGCCACAACCCCCTTTCTGAGCTACTCTGAGGCTCTCTCAGCCTCATGTTTCCCCATCTAAGCAGACGACACACCAGCAGCCACAAAAGCAGCCGACAAAAGACAAGAAGAGAAACAGCTGATTTAGGTTTTTTGCTTGTCTACAAATCCATGTCCTGAATGAGTGCTGACCAAGGCCTCTGAGCAGCAGGACGCCCCATGTAGTCTCTGTTGTTGTTGGTTCTTTAAAGATGAAGAAGGGTCATCCTATCCTTCACATCTGGAATTTCCATTAGAAAAGACTAGTGCCTTACTGCAAGGCATGGTAGCAACCCATAGCAAAACAATGACTTATGTAACCAACATTGCATTTATATACATGAAGACTCAAATTCTATCAGTCAAAGCTCACTTTACCAACTATTTTGGTTAATAGTAAACATTACATTTGAAACAGGCTCACATCCATAAAATCCGGCATCCGTGTTCTTTTAGCACTTTCACCAACTTGTGCTTTTGCTCTCTCCATTCATGTCACATTGATTACATGCTTTCTAAATCAAAAATGTGAATGTGGCAGCAAAACTAACAGCACAAATCAAATTTCAAACATTTTGATTCTGAAAAGCTGCCTTTCTGGATGGGGAAAAAAAAAAAAGAAGCAGAAATGAAAGGCCCAGAGCAAAGATCACCGACGACTGCTTGCTGAGGGTGAATATGCAAATAAAGCAGAAGGTAAATGAAAAACAAAGCGGGGATTTTGGCACCTAGTTTTGACATGTTCCTGTTAATTTGGCATTGGTTAAAAACGTGTTAATGTCAATAATGAATTCAAGCCAGAGGATTGGAGCTCAGGAGGTGCAATCAGTGCATTTTCCCTCATGAGCCTCAAAGCAGTTTTGGGATTTATTGTCTTTTTATAACAGGAAAAGCCATAACACCGAGCTACATAGGACAAATCCAACTGTGTCCATGTGTCCTGCAGAAAAGTCCAGGAAAGTAGGACACAGCCAGTCAACTGCAAACAGCCACGTATTGACTGTAGCACAGGCAAAAAAAAAAAGTTAATCAATTATCTGTTTCAATGTATTTGATGAAGCAAAACAAAAAGGTTCTGAGTATTACAATAAAGACAAAGCAGAAACTAGACTATAAAAGGTAAAAATCAAGCTTCATAGCAAAGTAGGAAGCAATCTTAATTTTGTTTAAACACTAAAAGCAGCCAGACAGACTGGAGCATGTCCTTGGGAAAGGAGAGCACCTTTCCCCCCTCAACAAAGACCAACAGGGGCAACAGATTTCCCCCAGTCTTGAGATAACAGAAACCCAACACCTTCGTCCTCCAGTGGGGCTCTTTGTACGTCTAAGAGGGGGGTCAATCACCAGTCGCTGACAGATGTGTCTGCAGTCGATTTAGGAGAGGAAGACATGTTGAGGTTAGACACAGACTTCTCTGCTCTGTCCCCATGGAAGGAAGACACGGATCAGGCCAGGATGTCCAAGGTTGACCTTTGATTGCCCTGAAGTCTCTGACAGACAACACCTGGGCTATTATAGTTAGGTTAAGAAATTGCTTTTTTTTTTTTAAACATGTGCTTTAGTTAACAAATTAATAGCATACAGACAGGAAGGAATCTGGAATCCCATTGTGTCGCAAACAAAAGTGAGAGTCACTCCAGCTGGAAAGCAAACAAATCAGAGAACCTCCAGTGGAGGTCTAAGTAGTTTCGGCAGATGCTCCAGGCTTAAGTGTCTGTTCAATTAGGTACTCCAGTTAAGATGGCAATCATGGTCTAAACCCTGTGCTGCTGAGGTTGAAGTTGGATCACATTCTGTCCCTGGCAAAATGCGAACATGGGATGATGAAGACAGCCATTGAGCTTTTCTCTTGTTTGTTTAACACCCCATGAACAGAGCTGAGCATATATTATCGCTAAGATACCCTGCGAGCGGTCTTCATTTTCAAAATGCCAGCTTTTTCCATTCATTACTGAGCCTCCAATTTTGCTTCAGAAGAGATTTTTCTTTGTGATTTTTTTTCCCGTTTTAAAGATGTCATTAATTATTACAGAGCAGCATCCCTGTCGTGACAAACACAAAGATATTTTTGCATCCCCACAGCAAGAGAATACAAAAGCTCCCTAATAAATCTGAGCATTCGCTGAAAATTAATGCAGACCCTAAAAGCACTTAAAGCCGGATTGTAAAGGTTTGAGATAATTATCGAAGGTAACTGTGGATGACAGGAGTCTAAAATTTCTCACTTTAAATTTTATAGCGCTCTGAGAGCTGATCTCTACAGGCATCAACAAGATGATGTCATTCAACAAGAAATAAACAGATGGCATGGCAATGTAACGTGTGGGACTGTGGGGTCCGACTTGTCAAGTAGCCAGAGGGGGAAAACCCAGGAGATGACGTAGGCTAAGAGGGTGTTGGCCAGGTCAGACACTCTTCTGTAAAACCCCTGACTGCCTCATCTCTGCTCTGCTTTATTTTTCTTCATCTAAATAGAGAAAGAAAAAAAATTCAAATAAGGTCAAGAGGCACTTCAGGTATGTTAAAGCAGCTCAAGCCCATGCTGTACTAATACACTTATTCGTAATTATCTAAATGCAGGCTCATATATAAAGGCCTACATATGCAGCCCCTTTAAGCTGTATAAACCAACTATCAACATTTTGTCACGCTACAATTTAAACTTTAATGCGCTTCTTGGGGACTTTTGTCAAACGCACCAAAATAACTGTAGAAAAGTGAGGGAAAATGTGTTTTAACATGTCTTACAAATAAAAATCTGAAAAGTGTGGTGTGCTTTTGTGCTCAGGCCCTCTAAGTCATGTCTTTGTTCAACCACCATTCTCTAAAATTACAGCTGCAAGTATTTTAAGCATCTCTGCTATTCTTGTGTTGATACTTTTTTTCCAAGTATGGTTCAAACTCACGGAGATTAGATGTACAACATCAACTGGATTTAGATCTCGCCTTTGACTAGGTCATTTTAACACACAATATTTTATCTAAACCATTGCATTATAGTTCTTATTATATGTTTATGGTTGTTGTCCTGCTGAAACATCTATCCCAGTCTCAAGACTCTAGCACACTGACAGGGTTTCTCTGGGACTGTATTTATCTCCATCCATCTTCCTGTCAACTTTCACCTGTCCTTAATTAAAATAAGCAGTCCCACAGCATGATGTAGCCACTCACATGTTTCACTGTGAGATGAGGTGCCCGAGAGTGTTATTTTTCTACAGTGTTCTGAATCTAGGTGAAAAGTTCAGTACTCAAGTACTTTCTTTAACCTATTTTCTATTTTCCCTATGTGACAAACCTTATGACTGTTTTCTGTTAACAGTTTCTCCCACCTGAGCTGCGAGTCACTGCAACTTTCCAGTAGCATTAGTATAGGCCTTTTGGCTAGTTTCTGATTAATGTACTTCATTATGCCATTTGTTCACTAGTGTTCTCTATTAAGACTCAAAGCTTCACAGAACATCTGGCTTTATACAGAGATTAAATTGCACAGTAATTAGGTGACTTTTGAAGGCAAATGGTTGCATTGGCTTTTTAGGAAAATCAATGTAAAATGGGGCAGAAAAAAGTTGGAACGCCACATTTATTATTTATGGGGTTTTTTGAGGGGTGTGGGGGGAGGTTTCCAATTCACAATTACTCTACTTTGTGTTTGTCTAGTATGTAAAATCTCAATTATAGGCACTAAGCCCCCTCCTTCAGACCCTGCAAAGATAAGTTAAGACAATGGATGGATGAATGGATAAACGTTTGTTATAATTTGACAGAATGTGCACATAATTTCTTATAAACTATTCTGGTCCAACATCAGACAATATCTTTTAGCTGTCAATGTACAAAAAAAAAATATTTTTTTTTAGACCTTCACATATTTTTATTTTTAAAACACTAACCCATTTAATTGTCTAAAGTACAAATACTGAAAAAAAGTACATCTGAGATAAAACACCCCTTGCAGAGTTCATGACAACTGATGACATCGTTTATGGAAAACTGAAATTGATTTTGTTCTTTAGATCAAGTGACACAGGTAATAACAGTTTTTCTAATATTTATCAACATTCTCACACATATTATATGCTTGTATTTTGGGGTCCTCTTCTGACTTTTGTGGCACATGGTGAGTGAATCTCTGCTTTTTCCTCTTTCCTCCACTCCCCCTAGTGCGCCTAATCGGAACTGCATCTTCAAGCACCAAAACAGAGACCATGACGGAGAGAGAGAGGCAGAGAGAGAAAGAGAGAGAGAGCTTGAGAGAGAGTGAGAGAAAGAAGGACCTCCCCCAGATGACATCAGAGCTCTATTGAAGCAGAGCTAGAGGCGCACACAACTCCACATTTGTACTGAGGTCCACACTTGCGCCCATGTCCTCTCACAGCCAGTTGATTGTGTATTTGTGTGAGGGGGGCTGCCACTGAAAACAGAGCAGTGCTGCTACAGATAAACTCCAAGTAGCTCTTAATCTGTGTGTTAGGAGGGTTTATTCTTCGTTTTCTTCACTTGGATCTGCGTTTCAATTTTCACTAGCCTGGATTGGATTATTTTTTTTTTTTACTTATTTTTATTTTCCCTGTTCTGAGCCACATTTAAAGAGGATACCTGTTACTTTTCATTTTGCTGATTGTTTTGAGAGGTAAGTAATCTTTCTGCTGGTGCAGCAGTCCTGTTGGAAGCGTTTCCCTTTCTCTCTTTTTGCCTTTTGGATTTTCTCTTCGACTAACTGAAAGTAATGCGGAATCCTCAGGAGTTGCGTGAATCTGAACTGCTCCTATTTTCCAGGCGAATAATACCGGGTCCTGTCTATGCTGACAGGCGCGAATCTTTTTATATACATAATAATAAAAATGTGAGCCCACCTTTCTCCAAACACAAAAAAGCGTTTCTTCAGCTGCACAGATTTTGCAGCACACAGAATATGTTTTTATGTCACCAATTCAAGCCTTTTCCCCCGGTGCCTGCCACTTGCTGCTGCGATCTATACAAAATCCCTTTAATTTTGCATTTCTAACAAAGACAAAAAATCACCAACTCAGTATTGTTTTTCCACAATCACATTTTAGTCTCGGCACCACTAGTGCGCAACGCAAATCGTTGCGCTCCTTGCAAACATTCCAGATTTTAAGCACTGCATAGAGAGGCGCATGTATGTATGGGAATGGTCTGGGATGAATATGCAAACTTGGAGGGGATTAGCGAGGTTCACTGTCTGGAGCAGTCTCGGTGTCGCAGCCTGAGGAGACACCCCGGTGCGCTCCTGAAATTGCAGCGCGGATCCCGCGGAGTTGGACGTGAAGGGGCAGCTGGGGAGACTGAATGCCGCCTAAACGCTCGTTCTCTGTCGCTGTCTGGAGTACTTCCATCGGTTGTTAGCGTAGATCCAACGAAAAAAATTTCCTCATAACCTAGTTATATGTTTTAGATAGGCATGCAATGCAACGTGCAATTTCATGCAAGTTTTACGCACATCAGGACGCGTATAGGTAAGCACAGTATTTCGCAAAATTGCACGCTTGCAATGTAACAACCTCGTTAATATACAGAAACATATGCTTAAAACTAAAACCAACTCAGCGCTATTCTCCCTTCATCCAAACTGATATTTATCTTATTAGTCCAATAAAATATAGCGGCATGCCTATTGGCAACACCGAAGCAGGGACAGTTGTTAATCCAATTTAAGAGAGCCTTTTATCTTCATGAGACGATAAGGTCATCCAGGCTCTAAATAATGACCCCAAGGCTGTGCACCAATTCTGCACACAGCAAACTTCTTGCTTCACCTCTCATGGAAAGCAACGGTGGTTTCCCTTGTTTTCATTATGGAAAAAGATAGCTGGTTAAACATGGCAGTCATGAAGACAGGCCCAGTTCCTCTCTGATAGCTTGCCTGAGGCTAAAGTCCCCAGTCAGTTGTTTTTCAGAGGGAACTCATATAGAAGATTAACAGCTAACCAGGTCACAAAGGATGGAATAATCTAATTGTAGGAAAGAACACATAAAATATATATTTATGCCCAGTTCATGTGGAGAAATGTTTATTTTGGTTGCAGAACTGCAGGCCCTAATCTAAAATAACCTAATGCAGTTCTTTCATATTTTACAGAGCCACTAAGGTGTATTTTTTACCAGGTTTTCCAAGATTTAAAAAACACATTTAGTCAAGAAGAAATCCAAAGTTGGGAGAAAACCATAAATACTGAGAGTGCCTCAGATAAAACAGCGGGGAGGTTAACAAATCCCTTTATTTTGGGAAAGGTGTCCGGCCTGAGCCAAGATAGGTTTGTGCCGCTTAACAGAAGCATTCATGTCTTGGGTTTTGCTTGTCAAAGAGACACACACACACCCATACACACATACATACATTTCATCTCGCAGTGCCTACCACCCCCATGTGGGGAAAAACAATTGCAGCTGCTGCAGATCTCTCCTTTCAGCCAGCTACAAAAGAGAGACCCCCGTCTGTCTTGGGCCTATATGTTATTAATGGGCCAGCAAAAGTATCATCTGTTCAGCCTATTTAGAGATAACACTAGGAGGCCACATACTAAATCTGAGAAAGACTCAGAGATTTTTCTTTTCATCCTGTTTTTGCTTTTTGTGTGTGTGTGTGTAATTTGCGTCATTTAGATTTCGAATAGGATCATGAACATTTCATTGTGATTTGGCAGCACAGTCGACCCCTGCCAAGTACCCTGACGTCTTCATCCGAGAAATAAGAAATTCTCTGCATATAAACACACAAAGAAGTTTCAAATAATAGCTGACAAACTGGCTTTCAAGACTTTTACTTGTCCATTACTAGAAGATATACATATAATTTAATGATATAATACTAAATCATTCATGTCTTCCATTGAAAAAATCCTACCTGCTTAATGTGCTAATTTGCACATGCACACGTTTCTGGACCAATCACAGATCCAACAAAAACTATACCTGTGCAATCAGTCATAATTCAAAATAATATTGTGAATTAGAGTGAATATCAGAACAACATAATAACAGAATTGATTTCCCAATGGAGAGCTCTACTGTGGTTCAAAATTAATTTCAGAGTTCATGAATAATTTAACAGCCAGCCATTGCAATTTCTATGCAGCTCTTTCCTCTATAAATGCAAGCTTACAAAACTTTCAGTATTTTGCTAAAGTAAAAGTCATCATGTTCTGCAATAATTACACAGGCATGAAATTGTTTGTGCTTGAGGTATTTTGCAGCATTTCTTGTGGAGTACATGACTCCAGGGCATTGAGCCCTTGTCTCTGTTATTTCAGACTAATGTACATTTGGGTGTATTTTGCTCACAATGGCTATCAGTGTCCAGCTTTATGTCTCTCCTGCTCTTCTCCCCTGTAAACACACTTGCGCCCATTTTTTCCCCAACAATGGTCAATTTAACTTTGCCAGTTCAGATTAAACGAAGCAGACTCCACTCTATAACAGCTAGTGAAAACCCACTTTCCTGTTGGCGGAGCTTATCAAAACGATGGAGAAAAGCATCCATCACAAAAGAATAAACCAAAAAAAAAAAATTGGCACAACTACCGTTGCTCTAAAAAACGCTCAAATGTAAATAAATTTGCAAAATATAGAGCCATTTATGACAGGTTAATGCAATAACAATGCTTGATTGATTCACTGCTTAAATGAGATAAGTTTTAATAAAAAGTTTACATTTTTATAACCCCCACCCCACCAGCCCCGATCCTCTCTGTGAGGCTACAAGGTCTGCATGCTTGCCCTGGAGCAAACAATGAAGAGGGGCCACTCTCCTGAAATCCGATGAGTCGAGAGAAGGAAAAAAAAGTAGGGGAGAAAAGTATCCAGGCCCGAATATGCTCTGTTAAATTAAGCAAAAACTTACCCAACATACCAATGATCACCATCTGATTAAATAACTGCCCCCTTTTTTGTTTTACA
The DNA here is from genome assembly GCF_002775205.1 of Xiphophorus maculatus. Lineage (NCBI taxonomy): Eukaryota > Metazoa > Chordata > Actinopteri > Cyprinodontiformes > Poeciliidae > Xiphophorus > Xiphophorus maculatus. The sequence continues at coordinate 8,963,984 of NC_036464.1, read as the reverse complement.
CCTTGACCCTAAGCTAGACTGTTACCTAAGGTTCTAACAATTCTGATGGCAAAAAATAAGCAAAAAACAAAGGTAGGCATGGGTAGTACGAAATTCTTATGGCAGGATAAAAACAAAATAACAGCAACAATCCCTCCTGCTGTTCAAAAATAAGATATAATACTACTATAAACTGTAAGGGTTATTTTGAAACAAAGGCAGACACCTGCACAATTTAGTAACTCTTCAGATAGTCTTAATAAGAATGCTGTTTCTTTGGTTTACACAATTATTTTTTTTTACAGCAAGCTGAATTATTTCCAAATAGGCTAAATTGATTTATTTTATTTTTTTTTGCAAGTAAGAGAAAATCATAAGAGCATTCTTTCTGTTGGCTCTTCAGCAGGGTGCAGTAACAAGTGGAGCAAAGGAAGCAGACAATTTAGCAGCTTTGACACAGAAACTTTGTAAAATCTTGGTATAAGTTCTTGATGTTATCCTGTTCATGTCTAAACTCTACGGTGTACCATAAGTGATGAATGAATCCATGGCACAACCTTAGAAGTCAAAATTTGCTCGATGGAACAGAAAAGAATAATTTTTTTTTCAAAATGCTAAATTTCCAAGCAATTTAAATGAAACTCCATATTTAACAATATTCATAAAGTGAAAAAAACATCTTAGAAAAAGCACATTTTCTATTTAAATAGCTCAACAAAGTGCTGCATTACGAGTCCATTCCAACAGACCAATATGCCATATCCCTCTATCATCCTGCCATTTTGTAAAACTCCATTACTGTATTTAATCTTTTTTTTTCCTCTCATCAAACTCTCTTTATTCCACAAGTTACTGGAGGTCGCATCTGGTGCTTTTTTTCCCTAGACTCTAATCTACTACTAATGTAATACTGGACAGAGAGAGCCCATGTTTAGATGGAACAGAAGGAAGGGGGGGTGGCTGTTATTATGAGACAGCATCTCAGGAGTTGTAATCGAGTTACAAGCCTCTCAATTCCCTAATCTTCTCCTTGTCAGGGGTTACAACTGTTAAACGGCTGGGCTTCTTGTTCCTAATTTACCTTTGAATGTTTTACAGCACACGGTAGCAGCCATAAGGGCACACGGATAGTTACAGAGCTATTGTGTTCTGAGAGGAAACGTAACATTTTCTTTGGTGAAGGAAATCTATTTTCGTGAGCAGAAAACGGCAGTCGGTGTGTGTAAGCAGAGGATGAGGTGGGCGTGAAGGGTCACACGAAGTAGCTGGGAGCAGCCTGGTGGGATGCAACACCCATCCTTTGCTTAATATGAAATTCAAATGGACTTCATATGTCACTGGTGTTTTTCACAGTGTGAGTAATTACACTAAGCTCTGACTGGATCCGTTTTTGTTTCACGGAAAAGAATTTGGACAGACTTCTTTATTTTTAATCACAGGACCGGTTCTCTTGTAAAATACTTAGAGCTCAGCTATGCATTGAAGCGGAGAGAGAAGGGCACATGAGCTCCACCCTCCCCTATTGTTGAGTTTGGGGTCCATATCACAGATGTGTTGTGCATGCACAAGCATTCTTTCCTCCATCTCCATAGAAAAGATTTGGTTATTTAGAGTAACTGGGAGTAAAAGGTCAATGGACTAAAAGGCAGGAAAAAAGGGGTTTTTTGAATGTGACATTGTAAAGCAGTTTTAAGACTGCTTTACAATGCTTTGATTTATACCTATAAATCAAATTTGGTGAGGTACAGAAAAATAATTTTGTTTTTCTACCCAATAAATATGTTTAAACTCCAAAGTTCAGCCGTTTTTATTCCTCAGATTTTTTTTTTAACAAAAAGGAAATAATTCTTTTTTTTTTTTCTCTTTTTTCTTTTTTTTTTTGGTGGATCTAAAGCTAAAATTAGAAGGTCAGACATAAAAGAAAAACTGAAATCAGTATCAACTAGGAAAAGGCTGATTGGTCAATTTATTCATGGTCATTGATCATTTATCAAAATTAAACTTGATAAATGTTTAATTTTGATAAATTAAACATAATACATATAATAATATTATTATTCAATTAATTACTAAGTTTTTGTACAAATGGTATTATTAACAATATTTCTAAAAGCAAAATTTGTGACAAATGTTGTGTCTACCACCAATAATACTGTGTATCGTATATAAATATTTTACTGTCTGGTTTAAATCTCACATACATTTGTGCTGAACTGAAAAGGAATTTGGATTCTACCACTGCAATTATTAAACCATGAAAAAGCAAGACTTGCATGAAAAATACTGACATGCTAGAATTAGCATGTTGCTATCAAGTGGCATATTATTATGATCGAATTGGCTAGTAGGTGAAGAGCTGTAAATTGCATGTTTATTATCATATTTTATTAGCTGATAAATGATATCCCAATAATAGCTAAAGTACTAACAGTTGCTATAATTATAAAAGATTACCATTTCAGGTATAAATATTGAACACTTTAGAACATACTAAAGTTAGATAGCAAGTATTTGAAACAGTATTGTTCTTATGCTAGCCAGAAAGCTACTATAAATCCCAATATTTTATTATTTCAGCTTTTCTCCACTAAATGTTATCATTGTGATTTTTTTCAGAGAACTGTCCCAGGTTTCAGGAGGACATGATGACTCGAGGTGCAGATGCATGAGGGAGATTGGGCCCTTCAGGAACAGCAACTCATCCCGTATTGCTCTTTAGAGAAGAAGGGGACACTGGTTATCTGCTTCAGGAAAAAGATCTTGAGCCCTGGATTAATGTGTGTACTGGCTCAACAAGGAAACAGAGGATTCTGGGTTACCTGAAAGCACGGTCGGCACAAGCAAACAGGCCAGGATTGAGCCTGTGGCCAAGGGGATTGACATGGCTCAGACCGGCTTTGTGTCAACCCATCATGTCTGACGAGCCTGATGGCAGGAAGGATTCTTTGCCATCCGACTCACGGATCTCTATAAAAACACAAAAAAACCTTAGGGGCTGTTATGGCTGTTGAACCTGACTACAGCAACAGCCGCTGGGATTTTTAATATCAGCTAAGGGTGCATGTTCTTTTTTTAGCAAGAAGGGATGCTTTTTTCTGCAAGCTTATCTGCCATGGCAAAGGCATTGAAAGAATGAGCCTTTGACAACACAGAAGAGGTCGTCGTCCAAACAAGGATCAGCTTGGCAAATACTGACCAGGTCAGGACATCACCAGAACCCATCCTCCCTCCCTTTGGACAAACATTTACTTTCAGTGAGGATAAGAACAAATTTAAGAAGAAATCTTGATTGGATTTTTCTTTCGTTGGAAAGGATTTACAGCCTCGTCTAAATCAGGTATTGTAAATAAAGATTGCTATGAGTCTTTTTGATTTATTCACAAGATCCCTATTTTAAAAAGATAAAGATAAGTAAATGTGGGTGTAAATGTTCAGTTAAAGCCCAATGTATTCTCGGGCTGATTAAAATGGGAATTCTGCTTCATTTTCATAGTCTTAATCGACTGCCCCAACGTTACTAACATTGAGGGGAATAAAAATTTTAAAAAACTCAATTTGAAAAAGGTTTTACAACCCAGAGTTGTAAGAAACTAGTAATAGCCAAGACAAAAAACTGCAAAAAAAGAAGAAAAAACAAACAATCAAACCACTGCATCGAGATTCAATACATTATAAAAGATGTAAAACTTAGGAAGTTGTGACCAAAAACTTAAGACGTACTTTCAACCAAAGCTTTAAAATTCACTTTACCTTGAAAACTTGCATGACAAAACAAATTTCAGTGAGCGCTAAAGAAGTATAAAGTAAAACCTTAAGATAGGCCTTCATACCCTAATCCTCATAATCAGTTCATATCAGTCAAACGGAAAAATGCAAAATGATTCTTTCAGCAGTTACTTAATCAAGAAAGTGCTGTAGGCAGCTTTTCAAACCTGCAGCAATTACAAAAACTGGAATTTGGCTCCCTCTCTCAGGGCCTTGTCCATTAATCTGCTTTTTCTGCTCTTTTCCCCAGGGCCCTTTGAGTGATTAGACTGCCAGGATACGCACCTTCAAGATGGTACGTCACTGCAAGTCCTTTGTCCTTTTCCTAATAAGGATTGGGCTGCTGTTGGGTCTAGCAAACCCCTTGGTCACCTCTGCCTCGTGTCCCTCAGCTTGTCGCTGTGACGGGACCTTCATATACTGTAATGACCGAGGCTTGACTTCCATACCTACAGGGATGCCTCTGGATGCTACAGTGCTCTTTCTGCAAAACAACCGCATCAAGAGTTCAGGCATCCCCTCAGAGCTCCGCGGACTGGTAAATGTGGAGAAGATCTATCTTTATTGCAACAATCTGGATGAATTCCCAACTAATCTTCCACTTGGACTAAAAGAGCTCCACCTGCAGGAGAATAATGTCAGAATGATAACCCATGCCTCATTAGCTCAGATTCCTTACATTGAGGAACTTCACCTGGATGACAACTCTGTGTCAGCAGTCAGCATAGAAGAGGGGGCTTTCAGGGACAGTAATCACTTGAGACTGCTTTTTCTCTCCAGAAACCATTTGAGTACCATCCCAATAGGCCTACCCATGAGCATTGAGGAGCTGCGCTTTGACGATAACCGCATCTCGTCCATCTCAGAGCAATCGTTACAAGATCTCATCAATCTGAAACGACTAATCTTAGATGGCAACCTTCTGAACAACCGTGGGATTGGAGAAATGGCTTTCATCAACTTGATCAACTTGACTGAGCTGTCACTGGTGAGGAACTCCCTGACTTCACCGCCAGCAAACCTCCCAGGCACCAGTTTGGAAAAACTGCACCTACAAGATAATCACATAAACCGGGTGCCATCTGGGGCTTTTGCCTACTTGAGGCAGCTGTATCGCCTGGACCTATCTGGTAACAACCTAAGTAGCCTCCCACAGGGTGCATTTGAAGATTTGGACAATCTTACACATCTTCTGCTGAGAAACAACCCATGGCAGTGCACTTGCAGGATGAAATGGGTGCGGGACTGGTTGCGGTCACTGCCAACAAAAGTGAATGTACGTGGTTTCATGTGCCAGGGTCCAGATAAGGTCAAAGGCATGGCTATTAAAGATCTGACCACAGATATGTTTGACTGTGCTGATTCAGAACTGTTCTCCACATATGAGACAAGCACAGTCTCCAACAATTTACGCCCTTCACAGCCCCAGTGGCCACCGTTTGTCACCAGAAGGCCTGTGGTGAAAGGGCCTGACATCAGTAAGAATTACCACAGTACTACCAGCTCTTCAGGCAGAAAGATCATCACCATCAGTGTGAAATCAAGTAGTGCAGATGCAATTCATATATCATGGAGAGTGTCACAACCCATGACTGCCCTGCGGCTCAGCTGGCTAAAGCTGGGACACAGCCCTGCCTTTGGCTCCATAACTGAAACCATTGTGCAGGGAGAGAAGACAGAGTATCTCCTCACTGCACTGGAGCCAGACTCTGCCTATAGGATATGCATGGTTCCCATGGAGACCAGCAATATTTACCTGTCAGATGAGACCCCTGTTTGCATCGAGACAGAGACCGGGCCTCACAAATCCTACCAACCGACTACAACTTTAAATAGAGAGCAGGAAAAAGAGCCTTATAAAAATTCCAGTCTGCCTTTGGCTGCCATTATCGGAGGGGCCGTGGCTCTTTTGGCAATAATCATGCTGGCACTGGTGTGCTGGTATGTGCACAGGAATGGGTCGCTTTTTTCCAGGAACTGCACCTACAACAAAGGTCGACGGAGAAAGGACGATTACGCTGAGGCTGGCACCAAGAAGGACAATTCCATTCTGGAGATAAGAGAAACTTCTTTTCAAATGATACCTATAAATCATCTGCCCGTGTCCAAGGAGGAGTTTGTGATACACACAATTTTCCCACCAAATGGCTTAAGTTTATACAAAAGTCCACACAATGAGAACAGCATTAACAACAGGAGCTACAGAGACAGTGGAATACCAGATTCAGATCATTCCCATTCATGATGATGCACACAGACATCCAAGAGCAGTGTGTGACTAAAACAGAGCGGCAAGACTTTTACAAAACACTGGATATATGAGACTAAGGGAGCAATGTTCTGTACATTTGCCATATAATTTATATTTAAGGACATTTTATGAAGACTGAGAAGATTCCAATTGCAGGCTGTCACTGAACTATCAAATGCAATTCTATATTTTAGGGATTTGTAGTAATTTGTACTGTATTTCCTTTGCTTAAGGTTACCAACCGACTAAAGAAACTCTTTGTTCTATTAAGATATGATGACTTGTCAACTGTGAAAGTGGGTTTTCATTGCTGTGTTGAACAATCAGACTTTAGGAAACCTTGTAATATAAGCACAGGTCATTATTTTAACTTTGTGGCTGTTAGAAAAACAAAAAGGCAAAAAAATGACAAGGCAAGTAATGTAAGGCACAGATGATCGGCCAATTCACCAAACAGGCACGATAAAGCATCTTAAAGAATGAGCAGAGACTAGCTGTCTCCACTTACTATGGACCAAGAATTTTACTCAAGTATTCACCTAATGTGTGATTATGAATAACTAAAAATGAGGTGCCATGATGTTATTATTTCTGCTTTGCTGGGTGTGTTATTTTGCTCTGTTTTACAGGTAGACAAAACACAGCAAAGCAGGGTTCCAATGTATCTGATAGGATTGTAGGCCACAGCACAGGGCATAAAGCACACCAACCTTAACTAAGTAGACATGTCTGGCTGACACATAGGACCCCCCACTACCACCTACTCTATTTGTAGAATGGCCAAATGACAATGGCGGCATTCTTTAGTACTATGTACCATACGTCATTCTAGTCTGCAGGCCAAAAAAGCCCCATCTTGTTGGCTTTCATACAAATTACCACCTTATCAGCAACTCCTTAATCCCCTATGAGTATTATTTTCATATTATTTTCCAAATGGACACTTTTTTGTTGCCACAATTTAAAGTAAACGGTTCTTTACAATTGAAAAACCAAAGTGCATTTTATGCCCTTTGGCCAGTCTTGTATGTGCCTTGATCTAATGCTTATTGTATTTAGCTTTTTAAGAAACCAGTGACTTTTTTTCATACACACTTGAATATGAGAAATATTGGTCATATTAAAGAATAAAAGTGGACAAAAACAACTTTTCCCTGTCTTACATTGAATACAACAAAACTACACTCAGAATAAATTATATTTCTATTCAAGTACAATATGTCACTATGGATATGATTTCTGAGTTTATTATGATTATATTAAGTTTTCAAACTCTATCTAAGCACCATAGAGCCTGAGAGGCTCCAGGGGTCCAATTTAATTCATTGATAGCTCAAATTACCCACTAAAAGCTTAATTTGAAAATGATAGGAAATTAAACACATCCTCTTTTTATACTTTATGCACATTTCCCCTTCTACAATATGGGATGTAAAATTAACTCATACTTGTACCACACCACAAGCAGAGCAACATCTGTTTGAGGCTGCTGTTGCTCTATCCTGCTGGTAAGTCATGTGTAACCAAACAATGGGTCAGGAAGAAAAATACCACAATGGAGCAGAAATTGAGACACTGGACTCTTGGGTTTGATAAACCTCCCAGGCATCAGGCACACAACAGACCACCATATGGAGGGGTGGTACAGCAGACCCTGTAGGGGATGCCCCTCTCTGCAGTGCACAGAGTCCACACTGCTTCAGGCAGCATGATTGCTGTTCAAACTGGCAGAGGCCCAATTAAGGTGCACATGAAATTGCTGAAGAAAATTGGACCTTTTTTGCATATTCAAACCCATAAGGACCTCATATTAAATGTTTTTTTTTAAGTTGGTAAATTATAGAAGTAAAAGCATATTTCCATTAAGCCACTATGTTCACACATCCTCAGGCTTATGCTATCATATAAAGCCTTCAGTTAAACTGAATGAGTTTAACTGCAGAAAACAGCAAAGTCATCCTGACCTCAGTAACATCATAACCCTGACCTACGCCAGCATACGATGCCTTATATTCATCTCCTTTCTTTTTTACATTTTGAACCCTTACAACCTCAAACTTCAGTGTTTTTCATTTTAATGTTATATGACAGAGCAAGACAAAGTTGTTCATAACTGTAGCAAGATGACACATGGTTTTCAAGGTTTTTTGTACATGCATTTCATTTAGTCATACTGCGTCAATTTAATTACACTTTACTAAACAATAGCCAGGCTTTCCCCCCCCTAAACCGATAACTCTGAATGGCAAGTGGATGCACTAAATTTTAATTTGTTATTCTGTCCACAAGTCTATTGATTTAGTTATTTAACTTATAAATAGTTGGATGCTTTTCTCTAAATAGGTGATTTGCTTAAGGCCACCTGAGTAAAGGAGGCCGAATACAGAAGTACCTTCTCTTTTAACATATTTATTTGCAGCATAACTTTTAAAAATAATTATGTTGCATTCAATGCATCGAAGATTGTGGTCGTAATTTGAGAAAATGTAAAAATGTTCAGGAAGAATAAATACTTTTGCAAGGCACTGCATATCACATTAAGTGAGAATCAAAATTAGTTGTTTTACCAAACAAGCTTTATCTCATTACCAATAGTAATTGTTTGACTATGAATGATGTCAGCAATTCGTTTTTTGTAAGCCTTTGTTTTCCTTTTCTAAATTAAATATTTAGACAAAGTCACACAAAAGCCTAACCTTGTACAACATATAACAACATATCTGTTGTAATTTCACATAGCTTACACTAAGAAAGAAATAAAAATTATTTATATTTATACTCCAAGCTTGCCTAAAATATATCAGCAGGTTTCATACTCTCAGTGTCACTAATGAATAAGGGACTTAACAGATACCATGAATTGAAAATTATTGGAGTGATCCAATATTCAGATATTATGAGAAACTCTTGAAATGTTTGCTGAATTATTATTGAGCCAGAAACATGATTCAAAATTGAAAAAAAGTGTAGCTCCTTTAGTCAGAAACCTTTTGTGTTTTTTGGGTTTTTTTGCGTGTTTGTAATGACACAACCTGGTTGAACAAAAAAAAAAACATTGTGAAAAGAGCATTTTATTGTTCAGATTTTAACTAGGTAAATCACACAAAACAAAATAACTTTGGGCATTTTGAGTGAACCACGTAAGAGACAAAATTAATGAACCAGACTCCTTACAACCCTCTGTGCAGACTTATCACCCACGACCCCTGACCCACGTGTCCCTTTAAACTATTCTTTAATCACTGTCAAGTTTTCACTAAGGTCAAACAATCCTCTAAACAACAGAAGCTGCCTGAAGCATTTGTCTCTTGCTTGACACATGCAGCTTGATGATGTTTTTCCTTTTATGTAACCCAGCGATTAACGCTAATGGGGGCAGCTGCACTGTCTGCCCCAAGCTCCTGTTATTCCCATTGTACCGCTGTGGTCAGTCAGTCGGTCACATTTGCATACCTATAGATGCCTGCGTTTATGCTCCCCTGAATGACCTCGCAGTTTCTGGTAGCTGTGCATGGCTTCTCTCCATCAGCACCATTAGTTGGATCAAAAAGTAAAATCCTTGTGACCCTTTGACTGATTAGAGGTTGTGGAGGTCAGGTCAGTCTTGGTTCAAAGATCTCAAGAGATGAAAAATTGATGTACATCAGAGACCTGGATAAGCAACAAGCCCATCATTAGAATGCTTTGCTCAAGAAAAGGTCTTCTGCCTTTTATTATCCAGAGTTTCCAAAAGTGATGCCTGAAAATATGGAGAGCAGCATTTTAAAGAAAAGTCTAATATTCTGTAATTATTTCAGAGCTTTTAGGACCCAACAAAGAGACAATAACAAGGAGAGACTATAGCTCAATGCTAAGACTTGTTTGATTTTAACTAAATTTTAGCTGGTGTATTAACTTTTAAGTGTTATAAGACAACTTTTCCCATAATGGTTAAGAGATCTTGCGAAACAAAATGCCAGTTTGTATCAAAAGTAAATATTTTTTATTGGAGTTTAACAAAGATTTTGAAAATAAATATACCTCATCTAAGAGGCATGGATGAGAAAAAATAAAAAACAATGTTTTGTTCAACTCTTCCTTCTCACATTACAGCTGCACATTATAAAGCATTGCAGTTGCAATGACAATATCAATATTAGCAAAATCACAGCCAAAAATGTCTGCTTGAATGCAGTATCGCATGTTATATTTGAAGCGCCATGCATTCATGCTCAGGTAATAATATGTTTGGCCGGCTGGATGGAGTTTTCCTACCTTTGACGCACCAAGCTGCTACTGAGCAGTGCGAACATTGTGATAATGAGGGTTAATCACAGCAATATCATTTTCACAATGTTCGACAATGATAGCCCTACATCATGGTTAAGACAGAATTCATACTGAATAGACCATTTTAGGGCTTGAATTACTATTGTCAATAGCCTAACACCCTAAGACCTCCACTAATTCTGTTCTTGTTCCACTGAGTAATTTTGCATATAATGCACGTTTATTTAAAGACTACAAAACAAGGGACATGATGTAAAAGCTTTGATGTGATTTGTTTCTGATCTACCCTCACCGTGTCTTTAATGGAAGACTGTTTTTCTTTTTTGTTCAAAGCTGTTTTCATTTTTTCTTACCAAAACACTGAAGAAAAAACGCAGTGCTATTCCTATGTAGTAGCGATTTAAAAAACACAACTGAGCTACATTAAGTTTTGCATAGGAAAGAAATGATGCCATTTGTACTTTTTTTGGCAACTAGGTTGACTTTATTACAGCAATCCGGCGGTTTAGATATGAGGGGGTTTAAGACATGTGGCACACTACAATAAAGTTCTAAATTGAATAAAACTTTTAAGAAAAATTAAAATGAGTTGGTCTCACTGGCAAATGAACTTATGTTCTGTAATTGTATTGACATTTGCAATAATTTTGAAGCTCAGCATGGCATCATTTTGAATCAACTTACATCTACTACACAGGGAAAATTATGATAAAATAAAATTAATCACGTTATTTGCCATTTATTGATGCAATCATAAAAGTGTCAGTTAAAAAAAAAAAAAAAACAGAATTTAGACTTTTTGCAGCAGGTATTTTGATGTATACAGTCAGAGCTTTCTGGGTACTTTCTGTACACAATAATTGTGCTCAATCAGGATTTTGCAGAACAAACAAAGCATTGTATTAAGGTCTAAATCAGGATTTTGCAGAACAAACAAAGCATTGTATTAAGGTCTAATTGAACCAATTGTTTGAAAAAAATAATTCAAACACCATAAATAATCTGAATCAAGCCGCTAGGAAGAGTTTACCATTATTCTTGCAGGATGACTATTTTTTTCAACTGGTATATGGTAAAAAGAATATTGATGCTTGAATTTATCGGTTTGCATATAATTAAATCCAACTTTTAAAGCTTGTCTATAAATATGTTGGATTAAACCGAATGATGAGTTTTAATCTTTAAAATTAATTAATTAGATCTTTCACCAAATATACTGCAAAGCATTTAAAAGATTACAACTTCATTTTAGTGCATAAAAGTCATAAAATGTTACCAAATAGGTTATTATATTTATATTAACAACAAGTCTAATAAAGTAAGAACAAATGTTTTTGAGATAATATACACAAAAGATAAACTTAAATAGCTTCTGATGTTATTACAAAGAAAGTGACATCTGTATGTAGGGTAAGTACTTTTTAGAAAACTATAGCTTTTAGAATATACTTTAAAATAAATCTATAGAAATGAAAATCAAAACAATAATGTTACAGAAAGCATTGTAACTGTATTTTTCTAAACACTTTGATACCATGAAGCAGTGATATTTTTACTCCGTGCTGTAATGCGAGGATCTCATGCCAGCCCATGCCTAATTGCATTTGACACTGAAGGACTAGCTCATGTGAATGTCTCCATCTGCGAGTGTTTTCTGTTTGTTTGTAATAATTAATGCTGGTTATGATTACTTGTGCTTTCATGTGAACCAGTGCACATTGTCCCTACATCGAATTAGCATAAACCATCATACATGCATATTAATATAGAGTAGAAAGTGAAGCTCAAGTCATCAAGTCTTTTCTATCCAGTTGTCCTTTGACTGTCATGTGGCTCCCGGTCACTGGTGCAATGTGTTCTGGCAGCAAAAGAGCGGAGGAGAGACAACACTGTATGGTGAGAGACATGTCATTGTGAGTGATGTCTCCCAATGTGGGGGTGTTGTCCTTCGTCCTCCATCTCTGACTGGCTCCCCCCAACCTCCAGGCCAGGACCCTCTCCATCTCTTCACATTACTCAGTGACCTGAAACCGCAAGGCCAAAAAACTTAACCAGCTCCTCCGTCTTCTTAATGAATCCAATTTTTTGCCTGAAAGCACAAGGCATGCACATATATCCATCGCAACTCGGAATTGGCTGACATTAATATAAATTAACAAGAGGCTTTGCCATCAAGACCGCGCCAGTCGACAACACCAGACAATGACGACACTTCTATTTCACAACTTATTGTGCACCCTAGAATACAGAGTCGATAGTCTCATTTAAAACAGGCAATAACCAAAACAAAAGCAGAGGAGCTGATTAGTGCTGATGGCATTACACTATGAATTATACACAATATGTTATGAAAATATCCATATAATTGACTCTTCTCTGTGGCAGCCATTAATTTCTGTCTTACTTTAAGTGGTTTAAATGATCTTGTAAGAGGCCATACATCTCCTGATGCCCTTTATGAGATCAACACCACATCCCCCCGTTAGAACTTAATCGACCCTCACTTTCATTTGTCTACAAAGTCTGATGCAGAAGAGAAATCATTTCATTTCTGAAGGTTCTGATAGGACCCAACTTGTGTCTAACCCGCAGCAGGTTTGAAGCTCAGCAGTGAGGCAAAAGCTTCACTTCGATCCATTTTCTTCCCTCATTTATGTTAAGCCAGCTTTGAATGTCAGTACAGTATTTGCATGCCAATGTGGCTCTGTCTGCAGCTCATTATTTTCAGACGCTGACAGTCTAATCGCATGCAAGTTTAGCCCACTTTGTGAACCTAATGTCTGCTACAGCCAAGTAATGCTGAAAGCAAGCCAAGGTTTATAACTGCAGTGTTCTGCTGCACGCGTCCTACTCACTTTGGCTTTCAGGTGTGAGACACAGAAAAAGCTGCAGCTTTTCACATAAAGAATTATTCCAGGCTGACCATACGACAGCACGCTCTTTAAGTAGAGTCGCAGAAATATGAGGTTTTCTGGCCAATTTCTGGTCAGAAATTTTGGAAAGCTTCAAGTGGCCAATAAAGATTTATGTTTAAAAATTATAACAGATCTACAAATTTAGTAAAACCATGAAGGTTATGGAGCTGAGATTTCAGCACAAATAAACCAACTACACAAAATCCCTGCTTAACTCAGCTCAAACTGTTTTTAATCCATGTAAAGTGAATTAGTTTTTACCTACTGGTTTGCCAAATCTTTTGTGTTTAAAATTATTACAATTGTGAGTAGGATAATTTTATTCCTTTTCTTTTAAATTGCATTCTTTAATTCTTAGATTTAAATATTATTTCTTATTTGGTTTGCTGCTGTAACAACTACAGAAACTTTAGAGACAATTATCTTAAGCCGTCTTTACCCATTTGTATCAGAATTTGACCTGTCTATCAGATTAGCACAATTGTCATTACTACAAGTTCAGAAAGTTGAAAAATTTCAAACCTCTAGGTGATTTGGTTTTATTTTCTCCCACACTTTTCAAAACAGTCCAAGACATTCTTTGGTTACAACAACTAGTCATGTGGGGCATCATCACTCAAACCTGGCCAATATGAGCAGCAGGCAAAGCTACAACGTACAACCATACTGCTCTGGATAAATGAGGCAAATGCATCAGTACAGAAGATAACTGCAGAGAGAGCGACTCTAGAGTTATGATGCGTCTACAGAAATGAAGATGTAGACAACATATGGGTCTGTTATTCATATGCCAATTTCCTTTTTATTTGCTATATGGTCTGTTTGCTTTCCCAACAGTAAGTGAACGGTTCATTTTGTAAGTAAACCATGACCCCAATTTTGAGTCGGTCTTCAATTAATTCATTCAAACTCTAGTTTGAATACATTTTTCCAACATATCCAGCAGATAGTTGGAAAAATAAAACAACAACTATTGTCTACCTTAAGTGACCTAAACAGCTGTAGTGTGAAAACTTGCTAAATGTAAACTTCAGTCAAGAAAGGTGTGCTTACTGAAAAAGATTAGATTTTTAGTTTCCAACCAGCAGATCAGAAACCAGGGCTGGTAGAGCATTCAGCAATTTAACTCACTAGATGATTTCTCTGTGTGTCTTTATTTTTACTGATATTAATGTAATGAGAAAACCATTATATATTACCAATGTATATACGATCAACTGTCTTACAAAAATTTTCTAGTCATAATCCTGATTTGGTTCCGTGATGCTGCAGTTGCACAGGAGGCAGTCTCAGCAGATCTGATAATACCCGACTGACAGTCTGACCTTCAGGCGTGAGCTCAGTTTATCTCTCCTGTGAAGTCTATCTAGCTTCCCTTCACTAAGACAACTCAGCCAGATTTTAGCTGAAGCTTCACATTTGGTCAAAGATTGCAATATTTTCCTATGTTTCACAGGGGCGAGAGAATTTCAGCAGATTCAGCACCTTTTAAAATTGTAAATATTCGGTGTCATAGTTAGTCAGTTGCTTGAAAGTGTCATTATTTAAATGTCCTATCGAGCCAATGTGATGCTACCAGTAGGATACATTACTCAGTGTGGGCCATCTACTAGTAATGACTACATTTCACAAACACCGAGTCTGTTTTGGAGGAGCAAATAAAAACCAGTGTGAATAAATCAACAGCAGAGGTATCCTATAACTTTGAAAGTTTTGCACATAACACTGCAGTGGGTTGGGAGACTGCAGAGAAAAGCCCCCCAACTGCTGCAACCAAACAAAAGTTCAGAGGAAAAAGTTTAGGGGAGAAACCACCAATGGGCAAGTCGGGGTGGTGGGATGTGGGATTAATTAAAGGCTGCTGTCACTGCGGTGTGCTGGTGACACACAGCTACCCGATTACTGAGATCTCTGTGTGAGAGGAATCTGCTCCCACAACTCATTTCCTCCCCATTGAGGAGCTGGGGGCAAAGAGCCGTCTGTTGTACAAAATACCAAGGAATCATTTTTCATTTGGTGGAATTTAAAAATCTAAACAAAAGAAAAGAGGCAAGAAGAATGAAACTGACAGATGATGGGGAATTCTTTGGTTTTCAAATAAGTCAGAGGAATCCATTTCAATCAAGTGACACACTGGGCTTGTGGGAGGGGTAGGGTCAAAGGATGTAAGCCACTGTAATCCTCCGATCACCACTGCTTAAAACCTGCTTAAGTTAGTGGTGTAATGTGTGTTGACATTCACACAGACATTCACACAGCTTAAAACAACATCTGTCAATTGTACCATATGTGCTGGTTTCGTGGTATGCTTTGTTATCCACCTCTTGCAATCAATATGGAAACACAAACTTCTATGGTAAAAGTCTATAGCAGATAGTCTATTGGTGAGTTCAATTGAGAAAAAAAAACATTTTTATGCTATATATCCAAAATGTTGTCTGATGTTGACTGATCTTATCCAACATAATTTATATCATCTATTCTCTTTAAATTAAGAGAGAACAGCTCAAATCAGTCATGACCAACTAGCAAAATACTAAAACATAACTGATCAAAATCTAATTTGGCTCATTTACGTCAACAATTTAATATGTTTTAAGAAATTAAAGGTTATCTGTATCTACTCCAGGAATAGAGGTCTATTAGTGGGAAATAAACTCAATAAGCATAGATAAAAATCAACTTTCAGTATTAACGTTTTATTAGATTCTCATTGACAAACTTTTTCTGATGAAGAGTTCCTGTTGTTCTGGTTAATTTGGCTCTGCAGCACACATACAACAAAAATAACTCAGGAGGCCTTGATGTAGATATAATCAGCGAGTCAGGCTTCTAGTAAAGGTTCAGTGGAGAAATGATGTGGAAGCTGATGCCTGATGTTGTTGGCTTCGTGTTAGGATTTGCAACTACCAGGTCGCTACAGTACAATAAACACAATTTTCAGCTACCTGGAAGGAAGCTGATTTCTCACTAAAAGCTGGTTCTTTAAGAGCATGTAAGCAAATCTCTTTTTCCCAGCAGCTGCTGTTAGCTGTCATAAATGGATCTTTGAGTGTGGCAATGCAAGAGAAACTACTGCTCAGTGTGTGTGTGCAGTATTTATGGAGAAATCAGTTTTGTTCAGAAAGGCCAGCTGCTTAAAAAACTGTTTACAATCTACTTTGACACAGAAACAATAGGCTTGCCATTTGTTTGCATCATATCCGAACAATTGTCTGTACTGTTTGAGTTCATTTATAGCGAGGTTTAAAAGTAAAAATAAAAATATCTCGGGACATTTTGAAGACATGCCACTTGTTGTTAAAGCTGCGAGAACGACACATATCACAATGGTGTTGAAGCGCTAAAGGTTACACCAAAGCTACAAATGTCTTTAACAAAAACTCTTATTAAAGGTGATAGCTGTGGTGAAAGCAGGATCCTGCAGACAAGGAAGAGTGCACCAGGGTTTATTAATTCACACCTCAATGTTCCTGTAGAAGAAAAATAGATTTCAACACAGAAAGGAAGTTTGTAAAACAGAAAGTTTTCACATGTGATCTCAGTTTGGCAGTTATCCAACAGTTCCTTGCAAAAGTATTCCTACCCCTTTTTGATAGTACAAGCTCAGTCACATTTAGTCAGATTTGACAAAATGTGTCTAAACATGAAATTGGAATAAAACAAATTTCTTCCATGAGATTCTTAATTGAATGGGCTTTGACTGGGCCATTTAAGCACATAAATCTGCTGTGATATGGATACTTTTGCCAGACATGTATAAGACAGAATTCACTTAATAAAGACACATTTCAAAAATCAGATGAATCCATAAGCTTTTTGAGAGCAATAATGATTCAGCTAATTTTTGCAAAAATATAATCAGTTTAGAAGATAAAAGAAAAGTTTCTTTTTCTTTTTACAGAAAAAGGACTCTGGCAGGGCCATTCCTCATTTTATACTTATGCTGGTTTATTGTTAGCTGAAGACACAACTGATACAGAAGACTAACTGATGAAAACTGTGCTAATGAAATCAGAGGACGGCAAGAAATGTGCGCTTCATAACTTGTCTTATTATAAATGGATTCTAAAGTACATGAAGTAAAAGGCAAACAAAAGCTTAGGATTTCAGAGAAAATTAAAGAAAGTTAAATAAATTTCTTCTTTATTTATTTTGAGGCAGAAAGTCTTTGTATTATGTATCAGTGTAAAACAACTTGTCTGTACTGCAAGCCAGCAGCATGAGGCTAAATGTTCCCAGACTGGTGCTAATGTGACAAGGGTGGTGGCTTTTGTGAGGAGTCACCACAACTTCTCAATGGCACCACGAGCTTGGTCATTAATCACCCGTTCATACAGTTTTGTGCATACATGACATGAGGGCAGCCCTGCTTTGGAAAGGGGCCGGGTCCTTTACCATAGACTTTGGCCCCAGGAGCCCCAGAGGACTTGAACAAAAAGGTCCTATACATGTATAATTACCAGGTCACTAATCAAATTATTGTGATAGGTAGCAAAAGCACACAGCACAACAGAATTCATTTAGTATCTCAACTCCTTTGTCTCTATGCCGTGGCATTACTGGGCTCTGGGATAAATAAGTAACCTCCTTTTGTACTCAATTTACTTGAATCCCTTCAAATGAATTGTGGCGCCTTGTGAGAGTCATGAATTAAACAACAATGAGAGAAGGTAATTTTGAACCTTTGACAACATAGTTGTCACAGCAAGAAAAACTATGCAAATGCAAATCATCAGCAGGAGCCAGATGGCTATAGTTTGGGGCAAGTTCAGCCAGACACATGGGCATAAGTAATGTGTTGCAATATAATTATATTCAATAAGGGGAAACATATCTATGAATGGAAGCCGGGGCGACATCTGTCCATCAGATACAAAACGTGACCATTTTGTTACAAGTCCCCCAAGGTCATTTAATCTGAAAACATGTCCCCGTGTCAGACAGGACACAGTCTGAGTGGGAGCACACATGTGCATGTCATTCATGCATACACTGTCGCCCAAAAGGGATCCGGTCCTTTGCTGTGTGGCATTTTAATTAATGCTGTGATGACAGAGTGGATCTGGCAAGTTCTGTATCTCACACGGGACTGGATTGAACGGGTGGAGAGGAAAGGGAACATCACACAGTGAGGTTAATGCCAAACCGTCCCAAAAGACATTCCACAGATAGCAGGATGTCCACTGTGAGACAGGTGCCATCTTACCTGTAAACACATTACAACTGTGCGTAAAAGCAAACTTAACCCTTGTGTCTTGGGAACATGTTAGTTATTTTTATCGCATATTAATATTTATCAATTTAAATTTTTTTAAACAGATGGTTAAAATGTAGCATGTGGTATATTGCTTAGATTTCCTCCTCATTTACCTCAGTCAAGGTTTTATTTAGAGCTGTGATTTTTTTTTTCTTTTTTTTTTTTTTGAGCAGTTTTAATGTGAGCTTGACAGAGCGTAGAAGATGTATTATCGCTGCTGGTACCTTTGCTTTGTGAAATTTGTCTTTGCAATGACCATTAGACCTTATATTTCACACTAAATGTGAGCTGAATATAAAGATGTTCCTACTTTATGCCATCCAAAGCGATTGCTGAAAAAAACAAACCTTTATAGAGGATGATTAATTGGAACTTTGAATTTAGTGGCCACTGTTTTCATACCTTGGGAGGGGAACAAACCGGCTCAATGCACATGTTGGGGGTAATTGTCAATCTAGGTCAAGTATTCCATGTTTAATTTTGCCAGCTTGAATAATAAACACTAAATACTAAACCCTAAACAATAGGATTATGACTAATGATAAAATTGTAATTTAAATTAACATTGAAATGCAAAGGCAGCCAGACTTATAGGTACCCCCTTGCTGGAGTAGCAGAATTTCACCCAGATTATTTTTTTCTTCAGTGCAACCTTTAACTTGAGTACATTCATTTAGTGTGGGAAAGAAGCTGACGTTAAGCAAACTGTAATTCAATAAGATCACCAGTTACACATTGGCACCCAAGACTTTGTATAAACCCACATTTCTCAAAATGTCAGCATTTAGTGTTGTTGAACAGCATTTCATAAGGTTGAAGAACACAAGAGACATATTTTTAAGCATTCCTCTTAAGACCTATATTAATATAGAAATTGGTGGACTTTACTGGTAAAGTAAAGTCCACCAATTTTGGAAAGGGTACTTTAAATTTCTTTAAAGTACCAATTTCAATTTCTTTCTTTAATTTCTTTAGAAATTTCTTTAAAGTATTAAATTCTTATTTAAAGTATCCAGGTATGTCAACTTAAAGGTACCATGCAGTTTGAAAAAAAAAAGACATCAGATATCATCCACTGCACAGATGGGGATGAGTAGCTTTTGATTCATGTAAAACCTGGAGTGCTTGTTGCTGAAAAATTACAATCTGGTTCCATAAACACACAGCACACAGATCCAGTTAGACCTAGAAGAGTTTTGAAATCTCTACATGTCTACTTTTCTAAAGAAAATGCTTCCTTTTGACAGAAAAAGGAAGCATTTTGCCACCTCTATGCAAATTAATGCATAGAGGTGGCATTAATTTGTTGTGTGAACAGTTGTTTACCCCAAGACACCACTCTTGAGCAAAAAAAACATTACAAGTAAAAAAACAGGAATTCTCCATAGGTCACTTTGTCCTTTCATATGCCACATGTTGATCTGTTGAGATAAAGAGCGTGTTGTGTGACTTAAACCAACCATTTTGTGTTGACACATTTCAGTCAATTGTGAGGTATAAATAATGTATATGTTATGGCATCAAGGATGATTTGAAAAGGGGTTGGATTAGAGTTTCAAGGATTTTTCGACTTCAGTATCCATGGCGGTGAGAATAGCTGTCAACTCCACTCTGTCAAGTAATTTTATACCTTGTGGAAACAGGAAGTCATTAATTACTTAATTTTTTTTATTATTATTTCTTTACTTGAAGAGATTTAGTATCAAAGTTAGATTCATTTTAAATAATTGTTAGGGGCACCAATAACTGTGTGCTGTTGATTTTGTTAAAACAATTACTTAACATAATTTTCCCCACTGAATAAGCTTGATTAAATTAAATGTTGGATTGTTGTCTAGAACTGCAAATTGAGCCTGAATTTCTTAGAATAAGATTATGCTGTTGCAATAAAAATATATATTTTGAGCCTTCTTACATCTGCATTTGCAAATAAATGTGGCCAGCCCTACACAAACACATAAAGAAGAAGAAAGAATCCCATTTATGTGTGCAGTTTACACACATATATTTACTGGTAAAGTCCACCAATTGTATTTATTACCTGCTGACCTAGTCAGAAGCACTAGATGGAAAGTTATGTAAATTCTCAGAAAAAAGTACACACTCTTGATATTAAATACAGAGCATCTACCCACTAGATGCAAAAGTGGCAGTTTAGTTTTAAAATGAAAAAAGGCATTAGGGGCTGGTGTGGTTATCAGGCTTTATAACTAAAAGAATCCATAATAATGAGAGTCTTTTGGCAACACAACAGGACAGTACCAATCATGAGAACAAATAGATGAAATATTGATGTGATACTTGACAAAGACAATGGTCCTTATTGGTTGACTGTCACTTTAATTAGAGCAATTAGGTTTTACTGCAGATCACAGAAGCTGCTAGAAAATGAGAAGGATCGTGTAGCAGTTGCAAAATGAGACGGGCACAGAGGAATGTCTGGTGTGAACGCATCCATTGTGAAGAAGCTTCAGTGCTTGAGTGTGCAGCACAATCAAAATATTTCACTGACATCATCATGCTGTTATTAGAAATGATTAATAAGAAGCAAAAACAAAGAAAAGGAAAATGAGCATTAGATGGACAGGAAATAATTGTGAGGGAGAAAAACTAAGATCACGATGGCAAATCATTATCTGGTTCAATCTGTAAAAGTCTTCTTGACGTGAGAGACTCTGAACAATAAAGTGGAATGTTGGTGAGGAAGTGAGAACATTTCCAGTTAAGGAAGACTGCCAAAGGTCAGGAAGTGACATTCATGTCTTTGCCCAGGTTTTAAAAACATACCTTATGGATCCTCTACCAACAAAAACATAACAGTGATGTACATTGAATATATGGGGAAGAGTAAGGTATCAATAAGAGTGAATTACTATATTGATAACAATGGTGTCTGTCTAGCCTTTAAAGTATTAAATTCGCAACACAAATTAAGGAATTTACCTTAATTTTAAGCAGTAAAACAAAAGCTTAAGCTACAGTATGTTCTTTGTACACAAATAGTTTCTATACTCTCTGTTTCAAGTAGTATTTCTTTCCTCCACTGTGAGAACAAATCCAATATGGTGGATGTGGTTTGTGTTGCAATGTGATAAATTATTATTGTTGGTGAACTGGGTTGGGTTAATTCACAATAAAGATCTTCTCTGTCCTTCTGAGGCCCTGCAAACACTTTGAATTGCCTTGCGCACAAATGGTGCAATATGAACAAACTTGCTTTGCCTTTGTGATTGTGACATTGGTGTGACAATTGTTGTTTGATACTTCACAAAGTTGTTACTGGTCAGAAGAAAATGTTATCAAGCTGCATGATGGAGCCCCTTTATAGTATTGTTGCTACACAGACAGAATGCAGACTTTCAAGTTCAAGTTTCAAGTTTATTTGTATAGCACATTTCAGCAACAAGGCAGTTCATCATAAAAACATATCAAGTCATAGAACACACAGTCAACAGTTGAAGAATTACATTTTGTCAGGTGCCATCGCTACACATCAGATTGCTGATTAATGTTTCATTGATTATGCTTCAAAAGCAAAGTGTATTTATCTTATTTTTAAAATAGACCCTTTTAATCACAAAACTGTGACAAGCTGCAATATAAACCACCCCTGCTTTTATCTTTTAACAGTTTATGTAGGTTCCAATCAATAATTACTTGTTTCATAATTATAAATCGTCTGTCCTGTAATTCTAACGTGTTTTTTTTATTGTAATAAAAGAAAGACTGTGGCCAAATTACAGTGCTAATGCTCTCCTTGTATTAAAATAATGTGCCTGATGAAGCCATTTTACAGACTGGCTTCATTTAAGCCGATGGGCTTCGTTAGGCTCAGCCTCCAAACCGGCACTTAAACTTCATGGTCAAACAGTTATCAAGTGCTAAGAGCCAAACTGAGACTTGCACCACACACAATAAACCCTTGATATTAATTAAAGTTGATTGTTCACAGGTTTTACTGGGTGATGCCTTTTTAATTGACACTAGCTACGAACAGCGCATTCAAGACGTACACTATCCGTTGGAGGACACAAAAGACAAATTAAAGTCAATTAATTTGAAGCAGTCTGAAAGAGGAGATTGCTGTGCAGATGAAGGAAAACAATCAGCCCTCTAGGTGCTCAGGCTCAGACAGAAGTCCAGACTATGGGGAGACCCAATGTCTGCCAATGTGAGATAAGGGCAGCAAACAGACTATGGCGCGCTGCCTTATAACTGCTGCTTTAGAAAATGGAGCGAACAGAAAAGGCCAGGGTCAGGCCTGCAGCAGGATCAGTTTTAAGGGAGTTCCACTGCTGAAGAGGCCCTCTGATATGTGGAGAACAAGCTACTTTTGTTCTTTATTTACGTTTTTGTTGGCTAGCCTGGGATGAATTATGGAGCCAGTTTTGGTTTGCAAATGGGTTGACGTGAAGGTGGGCCAAGACGTAAGTGAAACCGCAGAAGCCGTGTACCCCATACACCATACAGTATCCTGTCAAAGTGGTCTTGTGCATGAGGCATAAACCCTGCTTTCAAAAAAATAGAGGTCATGTCTGAACAGGAGCCAGGTGGAGAAAGAAGAGAGCAAGACTTCAGCAACAGAAAAAAAACACCCCTAATAGTTACACTAAAATATTCAGGCTTGCAAGTGCACAGTAAATAGAGGTAAATAAAGTAAATATTTCTCAGTATGTGCAGCATGGTCAATTCCTTTTCATTCCCTTGTGATATCTCATGTTGTTATGTGTAGAAGTGATAAAATATGTAGAAAAATGCCAGATGAAAATTTCCTTATACTTGTAGCATCTGTCCTCAATCAGTTACCACTTTCAATAAACTCACAAGAATGTGGGTCTTTATTGTTTGAAAAGTAGGATGAAAATCCAATACTAGGATTCCGTTCAGGGTCCTTTCCAAGTCAAAGAATATTTAAATCACTCGGCTTTACTTTAGGCAAAGCAGTTGTGTTTTTATGAAAGATTTTTGAAAGTGAGAACTCAAAAAGAAAAGCCAGCCTAACTACTTTGGAACAAATGTAAAACTTTTGAATATTATGTAAGGTTGATGTACCATAACACTTTTACATCTGCAGCATAAAAATAATAATTACATGTACAATTCACTATATGTTTTCAAGTTCATCTTTCTCTATTCTTAAGATCAGAAAAAAAACAAATCAATTCCATTATCTTTCAGACTGTAGGAATACTGCATGAAAGTGTAAAAGTATCTTTAAAAAAATCTCTTCTGATAGTACATCTAACATTGTGGTTTTCCTAGTTGTTTAATTACTCCTGCAAACCAAAATGTTTCTTTATTTGCCAAGTTTTTGTGGTAATAATTTATGTTGGCATCCTGCCCATCCAAAAATTAAAAGCCACACACTAATATTTTGTTGGACCATCTTTAGCTTTGATTACAGTAGGCATTATTGAAGCAACATCTTCAACCTTTTGCAGCGTCTAAATGTTTATTCCATCCAGAGTTTTCTTTGTTTTTCCACCAGAATCTTCTAGAAAGTATGTGAGAATTGGTCCAGCATATCTTAAAGATTATATATGTGGTGGGAAATGATGGGTGCATCACTTCATCCCACACCTATCCCTCTGGAAGAGGGTAAATCTGGACTCGAACCACATGACTTTCATTCATTGCTCCAATGTCCGATCTTTGTGTTCTCTTGCAAATTAAAGCCTTTTTTATCCCTGATTAGTAGTTTTTTTATGGCTCCACAGCTGTTCAGTCCTAATCCCTCAAGTTCCATTTGCATTGTGAATGTGGAAAAACATAGATGAAAGGTCTGCGATTTGTTTTTGTTACTTATTAAATAAGCTACTCATTGCATCAGTTGGGGTTGAATAACTTGTTGCCAGCTGAAACAATCATCCATGTAGTAATTAAGCAAAAGGAAGCTTATGCATATTTGCTTTGTTAAATCCAGGTGGCAGCATTTTCTTTGGACAGACAGTATGCAAAGTTTTTTTATTTCAGGTGTTCATATTTATAACAGATTGTTATTTCATTCTCAGCACATTTCCTAGTAAAATGTGAGGTAAAAGTAACTCAGTCATACTACGAGGTGAATATTTTCATTTTAGGCAAGAGTGATGAAGTCTGGAGTACAGATGCATGTCAAAAGCAGACTGCAGTAAAACAAATTCCTGCTTCTAAACTTACATTTATTCTAACATATAGCTCTACAGCAGTGTTTGGAGATATGTTAATGTCAGCAAAAGCTGGTTGCAAAAGTGCTTACTTTCACACCTTTGTACAGCTTTAATAAATCCAAGGAAGCTCTGACATTTTTATTTAAATTACAAATACAACAAAGGCACACAATACCTCAAATGTTCGAATAAGTCAAACTGGACAACATGCAGACTCGACCTGTACATCCCCCAACAAAAACATGCAGCAAGAGCCAATTAAGTGTCTTGTCCAAAATATGTACACCAAACCACAGTTTTACAGGGCTTCCAGAAATATCACACATCTACAAATGCATGTAATAATGACAAAAATGCAAAAAAGCATTAGTGTCCTACAGCAGCCCTTATGTCAAGCGTAACTTCACAACATTTGCAACTAACAATTACGGCCTGCATCAGTTTTCAATGCAGCAACTTCCCCTTTACTGACCTAGAAACCAGCATCTGTAAATGTGAATATTTTCAGGAGTTAAAGTAGTGTTTACTTTCTCCTTCTGAAGTAATTTAGATATGGAGGCAGCTGCATCCGTTTACCGAAGCTAATTTTATGTCTGCAATAAACCTGAAAATCCACACAAGTGAAAGCAGAGACAACTACACAGCATGCCCAGAACCAGATGTTGCCTTTTGTTTATAGGGCAGCACTTTCAATATACCTGGTTGCTTCACAGCATCCACATTTACAAGCTGGTTAGCATTCAAAGATGTCCCTAACTACAATATTTTAGGACGTCTGCAGCTGAAATCTGAAATAAAACCCAGGCACACTCCCTGGACAGTTAGAATGCCTGTCTTCTATTCTGAGGACCAACAAAAAGCAAAGCCCTGAGGATCAGGACCAACAGCAAAGCAGGAGGAAGACACTTCTGGTCAGTTCTACACACTCATTAACCTTTTTCCATCAAGGAAGGCCAAGTGCTTTCTTCTTCTACTCCATTCGCTCACTTCATTACACAGCTCCCTTTCAGAGACTAATTCCCATTTCAAATTTGCTTTTTGTTAATTAGCAGCAGGTTTAACCTCACAAACAGCCTCTATTGTGTTTACTTTTCAATATTGCCCCGTATAAATGAATTAGCAGAAAAACACACTGTCCGTTGTAGGCATTTCAAAAATGCAATGCCAAGTAATTGAGGACAGTTGCAAATATATTTGAGTCTTCAGTCAAAAACCATGCGTCTTGTTTTGGACTGTGCCTCAGCTAGAGATCCTAATTAACAGATGTGTTCAGGGGGATTGAAAATGCCCAAATGAAGAGACTTGCTCAGGGCGAGTTGCAATAGTCTTCTCATCCAGTAAATTAACATTGGATAGCTTTAGTATATAAAATGCAACAGATTAAAGTTATGTAGCTATTCAAAGCAGTTCTTTCAGAAGCAAGGAAGGAATAAATGAGAAACAAGAACGATGTTGCTGACTTATTTTATCCAAAACCTTTTAGGATGTTAATTGTGTTTACTTATTTGACATTGTGGAAACAAAAATAGGTGTTTCAAACATTGGGAATTATGTAGTCTGGCTAGGATTTTAGATGCCAGTATAATAGAGATATACTGTAGGTAATATTAGTTTGGTCTTGAAACAGTAACTACCTTTTAACAGGTAAAAGGTCCGTACTTAATTATCAATCTAGAAAATAGATTATTACACTTAGTAATGCTTTTCCTGCCAGTGATGGTCACTTAAAGGCATTAGAAAAGGTTTTAAAAAATGTTACCCTCTTATTTACTTGATGGTTGCTTTGGTGAAATGGTAAACTATCTTGCTGAGCCATTTGTTTAACTTTTATGCAATCTGTCACAAACGTAACATCACCTCAACTCATGAGTATTAAATTAACGTACTGGCAGTAAAGCCAAATAAGGCCCCGTACACATTGGAAAGTTTATATCTATAATGGTTTGTCGGTTTCAAAAACACCCACATCTACATGGGACCAGTTCCAGAAATGTTTTCATCCACATGGTGAGACCGAGGACAGCCCAAAGCACTACTTATACTCAACCAGAACTGTAAGTTGTGCAATAGTTCACATGGACGATTGGACACGTGCATGAAGCCTCCACACAAGGTTAGAGGTTGGACTAATAAGTCATCATTTTCATAAAAAAGCCCTTTTTGCTGTCATTGAATATTCAAAGGCCAAATGTTCACTTTGAAACCCATTAAAAAAAAAACCAAAAACCAACAACAAAAACATTTCAAGTCCCTTATGATGCCATTTCCATGTGGTCGTGGAGCACAAAAATGTAAAAATAAATGTGCCCATTTTAGAAAACTCAATCCCGTATGTATGTGGACCAGGACTAAACTACATTGTGGATTTTTGTAGCTTCTCTAGATCCTGTAAATTACTTTTCTAGATCATTTGTCAAATGTATTTCTTATAAAAGCAGCAGCTTTTTACAGTTACTTTTTTAAAATGACCGTTATGCTCTGGAGCCGTTTGTGCGCTCCCACGTCTCACTCTGTATTCAAATGTAGCAGCAAAAATAAAACTGAAGAGTGGTACTCCTGAAAACAGGTATTGTTTATCACAACAAGAGGAGAAACAAAACACAAATGGGACCAGAAAATATCTAAATTTGTTGCTTTGGCATAATGTAAACAGTGAAATCTGGGACTCAACTATTCACATTTGTATACTCTGTAGAGCTATTGACTCCAGCTACACACGTAAAAAGTACAGACTTAGGAGGATCATTTCACAGAAAATGTACCCTTGACTTTGGTTGCATAGACTGTTCCGCATCAAGGATTTCACTTCCTCCCACCTCTATTCACCAGAGTGTAATTAAACAAGGCAATTAATGTTCAGTGTCATTATTCTTTAAAGTTTTGGCATAAATCACAGAAATGAAATACAGTTGATTAATTTAATTTCTAATTTGAAGGTGAGAGTTTATACCTGCCTCACTCACAGCCAACTGTGACATGATGTCACCAAAATCTACTACTCACTGACATCTCATCTTACTCTAGGGATATATACATTGCCCTATCAAACACCGTGGCAGACATGTCCATATTAAACACTGTCATTTGATTTAAAAGCCGAAATGAGCCTGCATCATTTTGATGAGGGGTAAGGGATTGGACTATGAGCTTTTTGCTAATCGGCACTGACAGAACCCTGGAAGAGTCAGTGCTGCAATGCATGGGCAGGACTACTAAGGAGGTAATACAGAAAAAACACGGAGATGCACAGTATTTACTGTTGCATTTACTTTCTTTATGCAAGATAATGCAATTAGAGGAAACAAGGATGAATTTGTTTACACGTGTGTGCTTAAAAGCAAGTCAGATAGATTTAAAGACTGCGTGAAGTAAGCTGAGAACTATGTGCAGTCACACAAACATTTCCCCAATTACCTCCAATTCAGGGTTTTCATTAAGTACTTCCACATAAGAGTCTGACTGGCTGCTCTTTGTCTCTGCAGCCGTCTAGAGCTAATCAAATTCACAAGCCGTCTCACAAGCCATCTCAGCCTCCCATTATCATTAATCTGGATGGCCATCTCATCGGCACCGTGGTTAACGAACAATGTTAGGGCTAGAAATTCAATTTTCTTCAGTTAGCAACTGAATTGGTGATCAATTGTAGCCTTTCACAGATGAAGGATTGTCAAAGCGAGCTTCTCCAGTGTTCCATTATGGAAACGCTCAGATGAGCTCCCGAATCCCATTAATAAAGCGTCAGCTGTGCATCTCATACTGGCTACCACTGAATCTGGCTGCTTCATGTTTCCTGCGATTTTTTTTTTTTTTTTTTTGGCGTGAAGCAAGGGATGGAATTGCAAACCAAAACTACTTTAATATACTATAATAAGATGAAATATAGCTTTAATACTGCCTACAAAGACCAGTCACCACAAAACAGCAATCTACGTCATAAATATCCAACAGGAACATTATATGGGGAATAAGTGATACAAGAAAATTAAATCTCAAGCTAAAGGACTGAAAGGGAAATAAGGTTTCTGTTTGCTGTGATGAAAGGTGTTTTTAGAGTGTGCATGTGTGTGAGTGTTAGTGGGGAGGGAGTGGATAGGCACAAAGAAAACCATGTCACTGCTCCAACTTCAGTAGCCTGTCTACATTCAACTTAAAATTCAACTGAAAAAGTCAAATTAGCCATCATAAGTTAAAGGATTTGAACCTTTTATGAGTTTTATTATGCCTTGTAGCAATAAAAAAACATGTGTTTATTTCATCTTGTTGTCATTAATACATGAACAAAAAATAGAGATAGAGTCAAGGTTTCACACAAGAGAGGAGATGCAAAGGTGATTAAATAAGCATAACAAAAAAAACAATTTGAAATGAACTGGTACGCAGAAAGATTATGTATTTATCTCAAAGTGCCTTTTAAAATATTCAAAAGCATTTAACTTTATTATATTTTGTCAAGTAAAAGCCACAAACCATCGTATTTTATATCATAAGCAAACACAAAGCAGTGCTTAACTGTGTAGTGAAGTGTAGTGATGGTCCTTGGGGTCCTACTGTCCCACATGTTTTAGACATTTCCTGCTCCACTCCTGACTTAAATAAATGGGTGATTAACAAGATTCTGCTGCTCTTTATGGGAGGTAATGCAAGGTTGGGGACCACTGTGTAGTGGAAGGAAAACAGTAGATGGCTCTCAACATTTCCACACAAAGATTTTAACATCGAGGAGGACTGGCATGTGTTCACCTCCTTTAGTCTGATACCCCTAAAAATCAGGTGCAATCTATTGCCATCAAAAGTCACATAATTCTGGGTGTTGGTAAGGCTGGAACCACATCTGCAGAAGCAGTAGTCCTCAACATGGCCGTCTTTGGTTTGATTTCAGACTTAAAACCTTTGCTGCACGTCTTTTCCCCTACTCTCTCTGCCCATGTCTAACAACAAACTGTCACTAAAAGCTACTGGTGCAAAAAATGTTCTTCAGGAGCTGCAGACATTCACAGGACAGCTATTAGTTATGCCTGTCACAAGCCTGACTTGTGTGGATATAAGTGGCAAAAAGAAAACCATAAGTAGTTTCTACAGTTTACTAAAAGCCATCTTTAAGACACACTGTACTTCATGTTTTAGATGACCGACAGACTTTTGCTGAACTGCAGTCATCTAAATCAGATGGTTTGAAGCAAACATCTATAACATGATGCATGCCTATATGAAAAA
Organism: Xiphophorus maculatus; assembly: GCF_002775205.1. Lineage (NCBI taxonomy): Eukaryota > Metazoa > Chordata > Actinopteri > Cyprinodontiformes > Poeciliidae > Xiphophorus > Xiphophorus maculatus. The sequence continues at coordinate 8,934,182 of NC_036464.1, read as the reverse complement.
ACTCTCTGGGATGGAAAATAGACACTGCACATTACCTCGAGTACACCATACTAAGTGCTAAATGGTGTCAGCATCATGCTATGGACTGATTGTCTTCAGCAGGACAGGGAAGCGGACTGGAGTTAATGGGACGGAGAAACCTGTTAGAAGTTGCAAAAGACTTAAGACTAGAAAGAAAACTTCACCTTCTGCTACAGAGGCAAAATGTTAACATTTTGAAGCATTGTCATTCCATTTTTTTTTCATTTATGCAAACATTGTGTTTTTTCTTCAAATAAAAACCCAATAAAACATATTGCAGTCTATTGTAACCAACTGTAAGCTGAAGGAACATGAGTAGTCAAAAAAATTCCTTACAACAGATTTTTACTATGACAAATTTATTAAAGTATCAGAATCTGTCAATTACAAGCAAAGCTAAATCCATGAAATATACTGTATATGTTATTAAAGATGTTGCAAGTTGTAAAAAGTACAGCAGCTACAGTTTTTTTTTTTGTTTTCTGAGTGTGAGAAAGGAACCTGTGTTCAAGAAAAGGAAGTGAAACATTGTGAGCATATGGTAGAATACCTTTGTGTTACAAGAGTCCCATTATTTTCCTAACCACTGAAAAAGCATAGCCTAGGAGACTAGTGAGTAAGATTACCTACCAGAAAGATCTGAGACTAATATTCTGCCACTTTGTGAGTGCGTGCAACTGTGGGATGCAATTTTACTTCATTTTTATGTAGTTTACAGCTCGTTTCTGACAAGTCCCCCTAACACCTACCAAAAAACCACAATAAGAGTAACTTTGAACCCAGACAAGGTCAAACTAAAGAGCTTACGCTTTTTGAATGAAGCATTGATCAAAGTCTTTGATGTTGCTCTGTGGGTAGTTAAAAGACCCAGCAAAAACACATCTTTGCAAAACGTCTGAGCAGTGTTCGCAGACAGAGTTAAATGAAGAACTCTTTAAAATATTGGATGCTAGCTACAAATGCTAAAAATATTTAAAGAAACAGGATTTCACCACAACTTGATTTTTTTTTTATATATGTAAATGACTTTTCAGAGAAGGCAAAACCCTGAAATTCCCAAAGTCCCAAAGACTGGTGTCCCTGTAGTGGCCTGTGACCACCTCCCCAATGCCCCTTAGCCCTTCCTTCCATACAACCCCTCATCTGTCCAAAAGAGAAGGGGAATATGAAAGCCTCTGTCTGTTGGCCTTTGAGCAGTGAACTGCTCCATATGTGTGCTAAAGTTGTCCGTCATTCCCCAGCATACTCAAGACTGTTAGTGCTCGTATCTTGGTAACAGCACAAGGCAAGTAAGGTTTGTGGAAGTCTTCACTGTAGATATGATTGTCAAGAGCAGAGTTCAAGAAGCAAAGCCTGCGACCAGAGTTCGAAGAAGTGAAGTAACGAAAACATAAAACCACACTTAGAAAAAAACAACAAAAAAAAACAGGAAGTTTACGTGACAAGGTTTCCATTTATTTTTGTTCAGGACAAAATAAAAGACAATGACTGGAATGACTTTGCAACATAAACAGTGAATGGTTCATTTGGATCAATGTACACCTCACTGTACAAGGTGGGTGACCATCTTTTTTAGTTCCACCCATTTCCCAAGCTTTTGTTTCAGTCAAATTGTTCACAACTACAAAAGGTATGGCAGAAATATGAAAAACAGATGTGCCTGCACACAACATGGCAGGCATTGCCTCATTTTTTTTTTCTGTTTTCCCAAAGGTCAAGGCACGTTTTTAGAAAACAAAGACTTTAAAAGAACAACCACACATGGATTAGCAATCAGAAATGAGGACTGAATGTCCAATTCCTACACACAAAAACAACATTTTGTTATGTGATCATTTTATTAATAAAAAGAAAAAAAACAGTTGAAGCACTTAATTTATATGTAAAATTAGGGTCTTTGTGAGTGATTACACAATCACATTTTAATCCATTACCAATGCTTGAGAAAATTTGCACATGAAAAATGAATGTGTTCGAGAGCCATAAGGAAGGACAAATGAATCTTGATAAACTTTACAAAACATGCAATGAATTCAGAGTAAATACATTTTACTTTAATGGTGTAAACTATAATTTATTTCTTATAATTTGTGGCTGACATAGTATAATTTACCTGCAATGACTCTTTAAGAACTTGGCTTACAGAGCATTTCAACAGATTACCAAATACAAATATTGCACAACTAAAATGTAACTTGTCTATTAATATGAAACAAACTCTTCAACTTGCTCTTCTAACATTGTTTTAATTTGTTTATTGAAACCTTTTCTACAACAAAATGCCTGTCAGTACAAAAACTGACTGTTTCGAAACCAGTCATCATTATGACAAAAAGAAAAATGTTAGCCCCAGCACTAAACTTTCGGCTTTCCTAAGTAAAATCACATTTCACATTTGCATTGTTTATTTTAAAATGTAAATTTTTTTAACTAACTTTTTCACCAAGATAGTGTTTGCCATCTCCTTTAATGGAGCCTGTTGTTGGCCGTAACATGTTATGGCAAACGATATTGAATGCTTCTAATCCAAGAATACGCCTACAGCTATTCATAGTTCTTCTTCCTGTTCTAAATCTGTACAATTGCTTACAAAGTATGTTTTATGTAATGAAATTTAGCCTTACACATTTTTTAAGAGATTTTACAAAACTGTACAGATAGAAATTTTAAATACCTCAAGCTGTATCTTGCTTTACATGTTGGGATGACGTTAGCTAATTAAATTTTATCAAGGAATGTACCAGTTTGAAGAGGGGTTACAAAGATGTATATCTTCACATGATCCCTTTGTGTTGCAATAAATGAATGAACATTCAAGATTTATTTTTAATGCTTCTTCTGCATTTGGGTATTTTTAACATATTGTATAAATTCTATTTGTTCCTTAAAGCATCACAATTACATTACCTATTAAGACCAACTTGATATGACCAAATGCAAAACCTCCACAGGAGTCATAGGTGAGAATTTAGACACAGTGAAGCAGAGAAAAGGGAAGCTAATGGCATCAGGATGGAAGGGGGATGCAAGGAGAACCAGCAACTACACAGGACAGTGGCGTCCTCTCCTACTCTGATGGACATAAACCGAGACCCCCTTCGAGGACACTGAACTGATCCTGATTATCCCAGTGGGTTTAATCCTTGGAGACCAATGCTGCCTGGTCGTTTCCCCCCAAAAAGACTCACTTCAGTGGGCAGAGAATCCCAGACACTGTGCCCCTAAACTGTGAAAACTCTCTTCACAAAGGGGACCGAGTAGAAAAAAAGTCCCCAAATCCACCCTCTTTCCTCATACCCCCCCACACGCCCCATCGTCACACTTGGGAAAGCAAAGGAGCAAAGCCTCATCCTAGGAATCCTGCTCAATATCCTGGGATTAGCTGCAGACCCTCTCAGTGCCCCTTCTCTCCCTCCTGCTATGGCTAATTCAGGCTGTACTCATCTAACCAGAGCTGAAGTAAAAGTCCCACCATGGAGGGAAACAAACATATATATACAAACTTTAATCTCTTTTGAACTCGTATATCAATGTTCCCCAACTATGATCAAATCCCATTAAGGAAGAGACCTTGGGAGTCTGGTAAATGCAAAATGCCTCACCTACCTAAACATGCACACATCTGAAAACACGCAGCCTGACTTGTGTCATCTAGCAGCTTAAATTATTAGTCAATCTTTTCACAATTCAACTCCTGTTAAGGCTCACACATTCTAAACAGATGATATATAAAATAAAATCTTGTTTTTTCAGGATTTCTAGTCAGCCCAAACCAGTGAAAATAATGCAGGTGCAGTTTGTAGGGTGGTTTAAGCTTAAAGGAATTCCTTGAGGGAAAACATGCAATTGGGAGATCAACAGAGGCTTTGAGGAGTTCTCTAAAGCATCTGTGGAAGCCATGGGATGTCGGTCCAGCTGTAAATATACCAGTGCGCCTGGAAACTGCCACCCATGCAGCAGACAATTGTGTGTTTGTGGTCTGTGAGACTCCTGTTGCTACCATTTTTATATCCTGTCTCTTCCCCCTTTTTCACCCCTGCATACAAAGATACATTCATGCTGTGAGGTCTAACTTAAAGACTGCTGTCATCATTCAAGCTCATCTAAAAAGTTTGTTTTAAACACTAGAAATCAGAAGTAAGTAATAGATTATGCTTGCTACTAAATCCACTTTTGCAACTTCTGTGAGCATGCTTGCCATGGTTGGGTTGTTTAATGTGTAGCTTTAAGATTTTAGATTCAGAATTTTGACTTGGTAAAATGTTACAGTATTTCAAATCACTCACATTTAAAATCTGCTTAATATCCTTGATATTGCCAAGTTTTATAAATAAACATTAGTGAAGCCAGAGCTGCATTAACTTACATCTGTTTTTCAGATATAAGTTACATACGCTGTAAATAGGTAAGCAATAGCAGGATATGCAATAATGACAAAAACTCAGCAGTTCACCATTTCAAACATTTGTTTAAAGTGTTCCTATTAAGTGTGTCTTTAAGAGTGAGTTCTCAAATTTAACCTGCATAACAGCCTGTGTTAAAAATAAACACAACAAGGAACTAGTTTTAAATGTTTCAAAAGACCAGATCTTTACAATCATATACTATTGATATTTCAATTATTAGGTTTGTCTGTGTAGAACAGGAATAATTTTCCAAGGCTCAACCCTTGTAAGAACTGTGAATCACATTGGAGATGCCTCAGGAACAACATTGTTTGGGCCACCAATCAAACTGAATTCTCAACAATATAAAAAGTAGTTTTTTTAATAAACTGAATCCATGTATTTAGTAGTTTAAGATAAAATGGCAACATTAAACTTTAAACATAAAAGTCCATTGAGACAAAATGCAATCCATCCCATTTACTTCTAATTTAACGTCTCCATAAGCTACAAAAATCAAGATATTTAACACCCAAAACATCTGAACCTTTAAAGTAAAAATGTATGTCAGATCCTTTACCATTTTTGGTGTTATTAAATAGGGCTATATAAGTACGATGGTTGCATCACACATTGCAAAATTCACGATTTTCTTTTCCAACCACACTTACTTTTGCACATGACTGCACCAACAGATCAGAGATCAGCACAGTGAGTTCTGGCTGTGACGGCTACTTTGAGGTCAGTGCATCAGAGAGCCCAAGTGGAACCAAACTGACAGCTTGAAGCATTTGTGTTAATGTTAATATAGGAAGTTTCAAACTGTAGCATATGCACACATAATATTATGCTTCAATGCAACTACTGCTCCAATACAAATGTCAGAGCAAACACAGTGAATCCAATAGCTCATGAGAGGTAGGAAGTTAAGAATAAAATCAGTGAACATTCAGACATACTTTTCCCTCTTTAACATATGCAAAAAGAAGTCATGTCTTCTTTAGAAAAATTGTCTTCTTTAGAAGTCAACATTCAATCATGTATCTGAAGACAGCTTATGATGGAATGAAAGCTCATTAGCTTATAATTGGGTCATTTCTTCACAAATGCAGTTGTTACTCTTGGCCATATATTTTCATTTAACTTAGAAATGACAATGACATCCCACATATTACTGGAATTTTCAGGCTGAAAATATGCAGAGAGAAACTCTGCATCTGAATGCAAATTAATCGCCCTGAGTAAAATACAGAAACTGCTATTCAGACTTAACTCTTCAAATCTTGTTCATATTTGAGGACACTGAATTAGTGTGTCATCTGCGAGATAATAAAAGCAGCCATGTGCATCTGGTTAGCCAATATATATCATCACTAGGATATATATATATAGATAAACTGATGCAGGCAACAAAAGTTCAAATCCAAATCAAATTTATTTATAAAGCACATTTAGAAACAGTAAGTTTGCCAATGTGCTGTACATTCTAATAAATAAATAAAAATAGAAGTAAAACAAAAAACAACCAACCCAGTAGACTTTTGAAAAGACTCAAAAACTAGAGCAAACACAATATAAATGGCATATTAGCTCACTACTGATTAAAAGCAACTGAAAAAGGATGCTTGTAAAAGACACTTGTCTAACATTTAAAAGGGAGTTCATTCCAAAGTTCTGTGATCTGACTTATTCCTTTTTCAACCAGGCTCGATCTCCTTTAAACTTCAATCTAGTTTTTGGGACAACTAAAACCAGCTGGTTGGCTGATCAATGGGGTCTAGAAAGGAAGATAAACCTGGGGAAGATCCAAAAGGAATAAAGGAGAAAGACCATTCTTGCTTGTTTAAGCCATAAATAAAATTTTAAATAAATTCTATACAGTACAGAGAGTCAATGAAGAGAGGCCAGGACATGTGAGATGTGTTCATGTCTTTGTATGCCAGTAAGAAGACAGGCTGCAGCATTTTGAACAAGCTGAAGATGAGATGGGGATGCTTGACTGACACCAGCATAAAGTGCATTGCAGTAGTCGACACAAGTTGAGATGAGGGCATGTCCAAGCCATGCCTCGATAAAACTTGCTTAAGTTTTATTACTAGCCTTAACTGGAAGAAACTTTTTTGCCTAATAGATTTGATTTGTTTATCAAATTTAAAATCAGAGTCTATAATTATTGCTAAATTGGTTATGTTTTGTCAGATGTATGACCCAGGAAAACCAAATTACATAGGCAGGTTGTGTGAGTTACTATTAGGCCTGAATAGGATAACCTCTCTTTTACTACATTGGTAGTAATGCTGCTATTTATAATAGCAAGAATGAATTAATATTGTAGCTGTAATTAAAATGAGCTCATCACTTTTACAGCAAATTTAATTATTGCAATATCCACACAGGCATTTTTTTAGATTAAATGTGAGAGAAACAAACAATGATTCCACCTTTGATGAACAATTCTGGTCCAAAGTTTATGTATAGACATTTAAGGCATAAATGTCACCAACGCAGGGCTTTTAATGATATACTTTAAAATAATGATATATTTTCCAGGGTGATAATTATGCAACATTTGACTGTAGTGACTTTATAGATCAGGAGTTGGAGATGATTCAGTATATTTTCTAATCCACACTAGATCAAATCTACATGTAAAGACCCAAATATAAACATGTAACCTCACTGAGACAAATTTCTATTGCAAAATTTTGCTTAAGCAACATTCTTTTTGTATCCTTTAACAAGTTTCTATCATAACTAGATATTTGACCACTCTTCTTTCCACCGTTGACAATGGTAAATTTGATTTTTTTTTTTTTAAATTGAAATTTTTTCCTTGCACAGATTCTACTTTTAAACACTGTCCTCTCATCTCTAGTACAAGTCTTGGATGGGTAATGTTATCCATCAATAGGTTTGGAAAATCGAATGAATCCTGAGCTGTGTCATGACACTCAGGTTCACCTATCAAAAGGGAGAAACCAGGAACCCAAAGAGATGTACAAACCTGATGGCTCCCCATCAGAAAACAACATTACTGTTTATTTTCCATCAACTCTTATTTTGCCTCTACGGAAGCCAAATTGCCTCTTCAGAAAAGTATCTTTTAAAATTATACCACACACATAAATGAGAGGGGAGAGCAAATGATCATCAATCCGGTGCAGATGTCTCTGCAAAACATTGGCGAGAACAAAGAATAGGAAAACAGAAGGATAGCTGGGAAGTTATCTGCTGCCTGTTGAAGTCTTGGATAAGCAACTTTATTAATGTCCATTAAGTTGAGTTGCTTTGGTTTAACTGCCATGAATAATGGGTTGACTTTGCTTTTTAATTAAAGTAATAATTATTAAGGTGAATCTCTGTAAAGGTTTTTATGTTGCTTATCTTGCAACCTTGTATTTTGTCGACTCCAGGCACGTTGAAGGATGAAAACATAGGAGTTAACAGGGGATTTTCCCAGGAAAGTGGCCAAAAGGCAATCTCAGTCTCATGCAGCACCTGCAAAAAAATACCTACACATATTGGCTTACATCCTGTTTTGCAGTTTGCGTGCCAACCTCTTTCCTGTTATAATGGGGATATGAATGCAATGTAGTCGCAGATTGTCCTCAGATACAAACACGTAGAAATTTAATACACAAGTTAAATCTCAAATAATAAAACCTGGAGACATTGAAGGTAAAGGAGGAAAGGCAAAAAGTAAATTATAAATGAAAGAAGTAGAAGTTCAGTGCTATGAAATGACTATCACAGAGTGGATTTTTGTATAGTGGCCGTGTATGCAAATCCGGCCACTGGGAATGGTCTCTGGCTCTACCGCGCCCTATTCTGATGATGCAGTCCGAAGCAGTGAAGGAAGAAATTAAGTTTAGCCAGATAGAGAGGCTGAGTTAACATGGGGCCTAGAGGAAAAGCAGGAGTCACCTTGGTCCCATATATGTGTGTGGAGAGGGAAGTCCTCAAGAACCACTCTCAGGAAACAAGGATGTGAAGCTCAGTGGATTGCATGTTAATGACATTTAAATCTATATTCCACATGCGGGTGGAGATGATACGGGGAAATATGGGATCTAAAGCTGGAAAACTGAAACTCAGGGGTGTGGAGGCTTTTAAACTTGATTCTATTTTAAGGGATGGTCACCTTTCTGATGACAGCCTAAAACACACTCTTACTTTTACCTTCCCTGGTGGATGGCTATCCTTAGAGGCCTTTTTCTGCTGAACCTTACTTTAATAGCCACCAAAGGCCGACTGTCAGCCACCTTTGACCTGAATCTGAGGACTTTGCTGGAGAATGTAACAAAAGCAATGCAAAGGTGAAGCAGATGAAAAACACAGAGGAAAGAGGACCAAGTTGATTTGAGGAGCTGACATCTTTACTTCACTGAGTGCCTAAAACCTTCCCCTGGGCCTGGAGTTTTAACAGACTTGGTACGGAATGTGCAGCTTTAATCCGTCCCTCTCCTTGATTCATTACCACCTCACCTTGACATTCAGAGTCAGTAAAAACCCCTCTGCTACTGAAACAGCACCAATCTGAAAGATTCGACAGTTTTATAGAAAAGGTGCATAAAAAAATCTCAGTCCAAGTTAATACAGTCAGTAACTGACAGTAAACTCTTCAGCATGATTACTTCCCTCACTTCATTAACTTTCTATCAGGTATTTCAACCAGAATCATATCAAGCCTTGGTTGAATAACAGTGCTTAGCAAGGAATATTTTTCAAACACGTCAGGTCTGTTAAAAGAAAATGAACACTGACTAAACCATCTGGCCTTGACATGAACATCATGCTTTCAAAAACTGCATGGAGATGGCAGCCAATTGAAGCACAGGTCAGTCAATCCGAGCCGGGATGGTCCTGCCTTCTCTATTAAAGTTCTTTCTTTGTTGTTATTTTGCTTCTGCTAAATAAGTGGATACCAACTGTAACTGGATGAATTTATATTAATTGTTTTAAAGAATTGCACTAGATAAAATCCTTATTTTCCATTGTTGGCTTCAAAAATATGCATGGATTATTTTGAAATTGAATTGAATGGAAACACATATAATCATGAGTTAAGTATATCCTTTTGAGTAAACATACAAAATAGACTTCTTTTTGTTATAAAACACTAGTTGTCAACAAAAGGAGCTTTTGTGGCACTTTGGAGAAATACCAAACAGATAAAAATCTGTATTTTCCCTTTGTTTTTCTAATTTCTGAAAACAGTTTCACGTCAGTCATTTCTTCCTACTGTAGACGAAAGACTACACATCCAAAAGGTTCAAAGAATTGATATTAGCCTTTAACGGATGGTAAAACAGCCCAAAATGTGTTTAATACATGCATCAATGTGATGTTGCCTCCATTCCTCACGATTAACTGATGTCTCTTTGGTCAGTAAAAACTTTTAAAAAATGAAACAATTTGTGGTCGAATAATCGGCCAGAACATTCTGATTAGAGCAACTCTTAAAATTGATATAGACCTCACCATATCTTATGTAATTACACTCTAAACAAGAAATAGGTGACCTACAACACAAAACAATGTCATTTCTAAGCAATGGTTTAATATTGTGAAGAGATTAAGTCTAAAAAGTTTTAAAATAAAGTCTTGCTTGTCATAATTAATGAATAACCGATGTATTTTCAGAAAATCAGTTCTAAAACTAATCCTTAAAATAAACGGCAATTACTTGTGAGCTCTAGTAGGGAAGAGTGTCTAGAAGTCTATAGGCAGAAGCGTGAAATCAGTTTGCAGCATGAGCTAAAAATATCGTACTTCACACTCTAGAATCTTCTGCTCCCTTCATTTCGAAATTCAAAATGAAAGTCGGAAAGGTCCGGACAAAACTGGACCTTGTGAATGAATAAAAAGAATCTAAACAAAAATCATACATTCTTCTCTGCCTGTCAGATTGCGCCATATCATATGGTGCTTGAGGTCTTCTCAAAGCACAGCCGCAGCTGCCGCAAAGATTAAGAGATGATCAGCTAGTCTTTTGTGTCATGTTACTAAAAAGCTACACTACTGTTGGCTGCATGCCTAAGATCAACTTAGACACTCTTCAGACAGATAGAGTAAAGCTGTGGTTCCACTTTAAGGGTTTTGCAACAGTAAAGGATTAAAGGGGAAAAAAAATCTTCAAGATGAAAACCTACCATTAAGTGTAAAAAGCAAATACTTTTCTTAGAAAGCTTGTGGTTTATGTACAGTTGGACGATTTAAAAGCATCGACATTATTTGTACAGGTACATTTACGGGTCAAAATACTAGATCACAGTAAGTTTGAATGAAAAGGCGTTAACCATGCGGTCTCCAAATCTCCACTTCCCTACACTCATGTTCATTCTATGTGTGAAGAGCTTTTGATAATTAAACATAGTAAGTTTGCTTACAAGCACAAAAATAGATTAAGTGGAAACACAGTGGCAACTAAATAAAATATGATTAGCACAAGGGGGAAAAGAATGAATGTTTTAGTGCTCAGTCTGGCCTGAATTCCTCAAGTACTTCAATTTGAAGCTTCTCCCCACTTTTCCAAATCTCTCACTGCATGGATAAGCTGATATTTTGAGCTTGTATGAGGTCCATTTATGCATGTTTACGTATGAGGAACACTGGGGAGTAGGTGTTTTTGTGAGCAAAGTGTGGGTGGGGAAGCATCAAAAAGGCCAAATGAAGCACTTCCAGTACCACTGAGAGATTAGATGGCAGACTCTAGCTTCGAGATATCACTATTGATTTCCCTCTCTTTCTCCCATTTCTCACTCTGAGGAAAAATAACTTCATTACTGTTCTAACTGACTCATCGCCGCACAGAGAGAAAGAAGCCATATATTTTCAAGACAACCCATCTGAGAAATGCATTTTCTCATGACATGCAGCACACTATCTGGCTAATAACTTTAAAAAAGCCATTTGTTTTTTTTAGACTGACAAGCCCTATTCATGTGTACACATGGTCAACAAAAAGTTGCGTTAGCCCCAGCAGGTTTGAATTTAATGAGTTATTTCCAATATATTATTCTTTACAAAATTGATAGTAATAAAGAAATTTATTCAAATAATTCATTCATATTCCATTCAAATATATTCATTATGAAAGGAAACTGTGTCCAAAAACACATGGATTTTACATTTTCATTAAACAAAGAAAACATAATACAAAAGTCATATTTGAGATGCTATTAACACAAAGTTGACTTCAAAAAAAAAACTTTCAGCAGTCCTAATTGGAAAAGGAAAATAAGGACTTTGATTTGACAATTGATTAACTCAATTCTTTGATTTTTCAGGAATTCTGTTTTAAATTTGCTGCTGTGTTTTGAATTAAGGCCAATATCATGACCCAACGTTTATCCAAGAACTTTTGACAACTAAGTGACTGCCAGATTTCCCAGCTCTTGTGGCAGCAAAACAAGCACAAATCATTTCCCACTCCATCACCAGACCTGTTAGCTGGTTTGAGAGGTTTATGCTAATGATACTGTGTTTGGTTTTCTTCAGACGTTAGTGTGCATCTTGGCCTAATGTCATATCAGTCCAAGAACATTGCACCAGAATTATTGTGTAGCTTAAGTTGAGACCTTGCAGACCCCAACTTGTGTTGCCATTGCAGTTAAAAAGTGTACAGCCTTCAATTACTCCTACCAAGGCCCGCAGATTCAGGAAGCAGGAAAAACCAGGTAGAACGTCACCTCCATTAAAGATGGAGAATATCTTACATCTGTGACAAATTTGTCTCCAAACAATAAACTTCAAATTGTTGGAAATTACCTTAGCTTTGCTTTATGTAAAACAATATGTCTTTTCAGAGGTCAATGTCAAAATCTTTCAAACTTAGAATTATGTTACCTCAAACCATATGCTTGAGAACCAGAAAGTGATAAAAACTCCTGCTTGTAAAGAGATAGATGATCTTACTGATCAATAATGAATCAAGGGTTGCCACATTTCCACTCAAATACCCTGCAAGCAGTAAGGGTGTATTTAGTTTTTGACACATAGCTTTTCCATTTGGGAAATTTATTTTTACTCATTACTAATGCAAACTTGAAACTCAAAAATCTTATAAAACCAAGTCAGATTTAATTAAGTTCACCCTTTCAAACATAAAATCCATGGCTGATTACTTTGCATCCTCCTCACTCCATTATTATTTGACCCGCTTGCATGTCTAGTAAGCTCCAGAAAATAAAGCAGCCGAAAAGTTGGGTGGTTCTGCTTTAACACTCAAATACTACATTCACATTTAATTTTTAATAGAACAAAGTTCATGATTAATGGAAGAATTTGGAGCAGTGATAAAAAGGGAAAATTAAATTGTATCCCACAGTGATGTCTCCCTCTCAAACAAGCTTTTTCTATTCCTCCATTATTTAAGCTTTATATAACATTGGCCCGAAGTCCTGTAATGGCGCTGACTTTCTTTCCCAAGGAAAAAGATACATATTTTAAAAAATAATATTTAAAGGAACACTTTAATATCAGAAGAGCTTTAAGGGCTAAAAAATTACATATTCAAATTCACATTCAGAAGATCTTTATACAAGTAATTTCACAAACACTTTCATTATTAACCCATGATATTTTTGTATAAATAACTGAAATGTAGAATGTGTGAAATCTAAAACTGTCAATCATATCACTTTGGAGTAACGCCAATGAATCGGCAGGTGACTGGAATTATCCAAAACGGCCCATTTGGAATGCAAAAAGAGTTGGCAAATATTCCAAGTGTCACAAGGACACACTTTGGACGACAATCTAATATTTAAGTTGTTGATTTGAGTATGACTGCAGCATACATTCACAACTGACACACATTGCAGTGGCCAAAATGTTAAATGACAAAGAGACTATTGGAAGCAAAGACATGTAGCAGGAATCTGCAGCTCCAGTCCTCAAAGACCAATGTCCTGCAACGTTTAAATCCATCTCTGCTTCAACACATCTGAGCCAAATAATCAGGTACTTAGCAGAACTCTCAAGAAATTTGCTGCATATGCTGAAGAGATCATTCGGCCCTTTGATTCAGGTGTGCTGGACTGGGGACAGATCTAAAACCTGAAGGACACATTTGGACCAGTTGAATGGACTCACTGTCCTTGATATCCACAGTCGATCTGGATGAAAGAAGTCGAGATGCTCCGTTGTGGAGAAGTGTTGGGTGTGTTACAGAAACAGGAATCAATCCAGAAACTGTGTGCTTTTTGGCAACTATAGTCACTGCAATATTAAACACTGTTATAGCTGCCTGCTTTTTTCAATGTAATGCTGTCCCAATTTACTTTAATGGTTTCTGGTGTCAAACAATATTTAACATCAGAAATCAAAGGTTATTTCTCTCAACTTAATATTATCTTATTTTGTTGTTCAAGTATAAGCAGACTTTTTAAAAAAGTATGCAAACTAAACTATCCCAAACTGACTGCAATACATGTGCAACTGAAATAGTATTGAATTCCTCAGAGTAGGATAAACAAACCCCCAATAATGCAAAAAGAAGACAAATTACACCTCTTTATATGCAATCAATTTTCCCCTTTTGCCCTGAGCGCTTTGCAAATGTACTACTCCAATCTCTGGTCCATTTTCTATTTCTTTCTACACTTATTTGGTCGGTGACCTAATCACAAAAAAGCCAAATAAATACTTAGCATGTCGCATCAAGTTACTGTTGCGCATCAACATGTATCAATTTTCAATGGCATCACAAGTGCCATTAGCATGAGGAAGTAGCTTGTGATTTTATTTTGAGCGGTTTTCACACCACAAAGGCCAGAGTTGACAGGAACATGTGTGCTATTACACTTTACTGTCCCCTCTTCCCCCACAAACTCTTCTGAAGAGGTCTTTTTGTCTGAGGAGTAAGGCTTCTGTTTCACCGAAGAGAAAACCGCTCTAGTTCCATGGCTATGACTGCATTCAGAACATTGCTGTTGTCCCACAAGCAGATATAACATACAAAGAGGAGATGGGTTCAAAACGTACATAAGACTTTTTTGTACCAAGGCCATAATTATTGTGTGGGGATATTAATGTTCAATATCTTTAAGCGAATAAAGGGGTTTTTTTACCTGCAGTTCATGCTCTTGGAATATAAATGCTTTAAAGGAAAATTTCACATAGTGCTGTCAGTTTCAGTGTGATGCTCAGATGATAAAAGTGGAGATAAAAACATTGTAATCACATTACTGGAAGCATCAGAGCAGATGTTACTGAAGAGTGCAATTAGCTGAGTTCACTTTTCAGTCACTTTTGTGTTTGGTGGTCTCTTTCTCTTTCACTCTCCCTCACATATGTGCTTGAATTCAATACAGCTTCCACTAATATCCACACACAACTTTTCTACACAAAAGCCCCAGACGTTGTTTCTAATTTCACTTTCATCTCTGGCTTGTCTTTCAAATCAAGAAACTCAGTCTAATGCAGCAACATACATGTTTTATATCAAATCAACAGTGATGGCATGCACACTTTGGTTTCTGTAAAAACATTAAAAATAGAGAAAAATCTTGATTTAAATAGACTACTTGCCACTAAAACTTTTGAAATGCAATAATCTTGAGCTTGACTGCAGAGGTTATATTATGTAACAGGTCTAATTTGTTGTCTCTTTCAGTCTTCCTAGTTGTCATTTTAGCTGCTCTCTCGTTTCTTTACTTGTATCTCTTCCACTTACTAACAGAGGGCTTAAAAGAAAAACAGATTTCCAAGAATGGAAATGTATAAATGTATTTAGGGAGAGAGGGTACTACTTGTGAGATTAACTATAGATCTTGTCCCATTCTTACTGTCGTTGAAGACATTAATTAGTTTTCTTTTAAATCTCCTTCCCATTTATCATCACAGCTGCATCTGTGGCACTCCTTTGATTCCATGATCTACTCTTTTTTCTGATCTCATCCTTCTCAGCTGCATCTCTCTCCACAGTAACAATCTTGTTGGGGGGAAAATCTCAAATGGTTAAATTGCTCTCATGGCCACTGTGCTCTGCTGATATGGCATCAAAGATAATATAAACTGTCATTTCTTGCCTCTTTCCCCAATTCTTTGGGTCGCAACTATAATCCTGCTGGTGTCTCCCTTCTCTGTTGCCTCCATATTTTCTTTCTCCCTCCTCTGCTTCTTCTCATTCCAGGATAATTGTTTCTGCAATAAATTTGGTAATTTTTAGAGGGTCCTTTGGTGCTGTGGAGGACTTATCCTGCAAAAACTGACAATGAAAAATTGAAATAAACAGCTTGATAAAGGAATTAATGTGGCAAGCATTGCATTAAAATAAATAAGAAATAACACCTTTCCTAACTTAGAGCTTGGATCTTGATGTTGACAGATAGGAGAGATGCTGCCTCTGAATGTCCGCCTACAAGATTCCCTTGTCCTACCAATTCCCTCTTCTCACTTTATCTCCTTCAAAGAGTAAGAATGAAAAGAAAAAAATATGAGGAAAAGAAAAAAAGTAAAATTTGTAAATAAATACACAAGGGAGAAAACAGGAGGGCATAAAATGCAAAGAGGAAAGAGTAGAGAAATTAAATCTAAAAGGGACAGTGAATTAAAAATAAATACAGAATAAGAAAACTTAAAATGACAAAACCATGTACTACACAGAACATTTAAAAATGAGGGGGAAAAATACATAAAAAGAAGAAACCAAAATGAGGAAACTGTTTTAAAATGAGCTATAGGCAAAATTTCCCACACATCCCAGCTCATATCAGCTTGTTATGCACAATACAGTAGAAGAAATAGATCTTGTGTTTCACCACAAATTGGTGAAAATTGGTGTTTCACCAATTTTCTCTTTTTCATTGTTTTTATTAAATCAATAGTAGAAGACCACTAAAACTGGTTACCTATTTCATATGTAACCTTAGCTCTTTAAAGATTCTTTAACAAGTTGTTAGGATATTTGAGTGCTAGAGGTACTCCACTCTTACACGTAATGATTCAATAATTGATTAGTTTCTAATCTAGGCATTATGTGAGGAAAAAATGAGAATGAAATACTGTATCATAACATTTTCTATTAAACCCCCTGTGTTGCATCAGTCAGAAGAATAACTAAGAAGCGTCTCATTTCATTAGCAAAAGGAAGTAAGATATGTCAGAGTTCAACATGGCAGAGTCTGGCTTCGTTCTTTTTCCTTGGGCATAGCAGAAGACTGTCAAATATATATGTCAAGGTTTCCCCAAAAAAACTAGCTAAGCCCAGTGGTTGGGGCACTAGGCAGTCATTCATTCACCGGCCGGCTATGCTTTTTTATGCTTAAAGTTGACAGGGAATTTGAAAATATCCCTTTATAATTATGTGTTATTGAAAAATTGGAAGTTTACTACCTGAACATCAACTATGAAGTCTTAAAAAATGCAAATATTAAAAAAAAACTTAAATATGCAACGCTAAGCCTGGTGGGGGCACAAGGAATGCTTGGTGGCCCGCCAGTCTTATAATGTACTGGGGGAAACCCTGTATATATATATGTGCATTTCTTTTTTTAAATCAAAGACCATGAATGTAAAGAAATATATATATTTTTTGAATGTACAGGTTGTATGCACACAGATACAACCTGTACATTTTATCTGCCATTATTTATCTATAATCCATTCCCTAACATTCTTGTATATTCTGTATAATCTGTGCATATAGCTCCCATATTTATATTTATACACAATATCTATATCTCTTGCTGCAACCCCTTAGTCCATACATACATAGTCTTGTATATCCGTAAATAAATATTTATATCTCGTAGAGCACTTCTGGATAGATGCAAACTACATCTCGTTGCTTGTACTTGTGACAGTGCAATGACAATAAAGTTGAATTCTATTCTATTCTAATTCTATTCTGTGTGCCTCCAGAAAGAAGATGAAAGAACGCCTCATTATAAATGTTTAAAAGCAGGATGACTTGTCCTACTTTACATCAAAACCAGCAGCATTGCTTGTCAACATTGCTTAAAATGTTGACATGTTGCAAGGTTAAAATGTTGAACCTTCCTAACTGAGTCTAAGTGCTCTATGGCATAACAAGGGAAGTTTGATTGTGCATAGATTGGACAAAGGAAGCAAAGTCTGCCAAAAAGGAGAAAACAATTACAGTAACTACTGAGTAACTGTTTTAGGAACACAAACATAAACACAGCTGTCTCATTTCCCCCATCCTAAAGCCAGTATTTCCTGCATTGTTTTGGTCTTATACTGTACATTTGCTCCCCACTGAAGAAAAAGATACACCCCAGAATTTCACAAAATAAACCAATTTGCATGCATTGATGTTGAAGACTTTAAAAATATCATTTCTGGGTACATTCCCAGCAGCAGACAGAATAACTAATGTCCTATTAAAAAATTAGCAGTCTCAATTTCTTTTAGAAAAAAAATGAAAACATCCCGTAAGCTCCTTCAGTTATGAAGAAAAATGTTAAGCTAAAAGATATGCTGCAAAATTCAAGAAATAATATAATTTTTGCTTGTACATTAGGTAATACTTTAAACTAAATTCAGTACAAATGCTAAAATTCTTCATTTAACAGTTAAAATAGAGAAGCTAGTGACATGCATTGAAAAGATGTTGAGAAAGCAGGAAGGAGAAGGCTGGAAATGTGAACTCAAAGTTTAACGTTTATTAGTTTCTGTTTCTAATTATATTTGTCAGCGTGGCTAAGTATAGGACCCACTAATATTCATCTTTAACTCTAAAGTCAAACATGTTAAAGATTAGATAAAATAAGTATTTCTGATTAAATAAACCAATATTCTTCATTCAGCTGAATTAGATGGTAAAAGTCCACAAACCTGATTAAAATCGCATTACTGAGCTGTAGTTGTACACACCTAAGCAGTGCCCCGGTTAAAGAAGGAAAAAAAACATCTAAAGCAGTCAGACTAAATAGTACAAAAAAATTCCAAACTACACACATAAAAGGATCTAAGACAATGTGACAAAGGACAATTTTGTTCCAAAATAAAATCAGCATAAAAAGGGGAATGCAAGACAGACGCTGTAAATGCAGCTCTGGGAGAAGCAGGCAAATTAACATGAAGGAAAATGAATGCAAATGTATGCAGATTCCTTCCATCAGCATTTACTGTTATTTTTTTCTAAAACCTTTGGTCTTTTAAAACTGCTGGCAGACAAACAGCAAGCTGTTTAAAATTCATGAAACATTTTTTTCTCTTAATTTATCAGGAAGAAAAGTCTTCAGACAACCTTTTGCGTCTCCCACTCAAACTCAGTCAATCCGACAGTAAGGACTGTGTTGGCCCATGATGTACGGTACTTTCCATGACGGATTGGTCCCTAACTGTATCCACATCAGTCTCTTACGTCTGCTTTGATCATGGGATAAGCTTAACCATGACTAGCATGACACACTTCATATTAAGTAATACACAAATGCTAGACACATTGCAACATGACAGGAGCAGGGAGAGAAAAGAAGAGGAAAGCAAACATACACTTATAGATATAACTTAAAAGTTTTGCGGTGCACAGCAGATTTCAACTGTGACACAAAAAACACTTTCCTCCCGGTTCCTTAAAAATATGCTTGCTGTACTGTAATATTTAACCTCACTAACCGTTTGTGTCACAAGATGTCATTACACTATTATATTGAATAGAAATTTGGCTAAGATTAATTTCATTGCATAAGTATTCAATGAATCTTATTTTATCAATCCAGAAATTCAGAGAGCCATAAATGTGTCAAACTATAATGTGTTCCTGACATGCCGTAATTCAGGACAACTTCACAATCCATAAATCATAATTCCTCTGAATTTTTATTAAATTGAATGTTACATGTTTGAATCTTTGAATGTGAAAAAAAACTCTTCATCTAATTTTTCTAAATTGCTTCTAATTTGTTAACATTTTGATCTCCCTTTAGTTAAAGTTTTTCAAAGCCTGATTCACTGATCAGCACCTTCTGATGTCTCCTACGCTGGAAACTCCAGCTGCCAATAAGCTGCAGAGTTTTTGTGCTCAACATCACACCTTCTTACGTTTTAAAACCGTTTTTCCTTTGCATGCGACTTGGAGTCAAATCCAAAACAGTGAACCACGAACAAGCTGAAGCAGGCCAGTCAATTGCCAAACAAAACCACAGTGGGAAGAAAAAAGCTGATTATCCGTCCAGTCAAAAAATTGAAATCAAGGAAATCCCTGAGCAGTAATGCAAAGTACAACTGCATCTGACCCAAACTAAGCTACTCTTCACAGCTATATCCTGAGTGATTATGGAGTTGGGAGCCAATGGATCAAAGTTGATTCAGAACCTTTCCTTCATTCTGCTTCACTTTTCCCCCAAACCTTCCCCTCTCAGATGGCCGTAAGGCATTAAAAACCATAATTAGTCTACAGTCAGTGCCCCTTTTTCCTAGCTTCTGGGAAAACAATAGAATTTGATGAAAAATAGATTTTTAATTAGTTGACATTCTTTATTTTAAGCTCTATCACTAGAAAATGTTCCTAATAGTTCATAACAAGTAGTTTGTAGAGTAGCTTGAGTAACAAGCCTGTTGGAAATCATGCAGTTAATATTGTTGAATACTTTAGTGATTAAATTTGTTGTAAATCCATTTCTGTCATACTTCATCTTTTGTAATTTCAAAGTCCCGATTTTGATTAGATATTCTAATATTGTTAGCATCTCTGTTTTTAGCTTAATTTAATTAGGAAGTGAACCTTATGTAATCAATACTATAAATAATTCTTCATTACGTTTCAGGAGGTTTTCTCCAAATGATTTGTTGATTATTTGTCCTAATATAACCTTGTTTGGAGAATTGTACAGAAGTATTCTTGCTTGAATTAGATTTTGTTCATACTTAATTTTGAGATGTTTGTGTACATTAACGCATTTTAACAGAGTTATCAATCCTGTTTTTATTATTAGTGTTTCTCTAATATGTCAATGTTCTATCAGCAAACTAAATTACATAGTAAGGAGGTAATAATACACGGTGGCTTGATACAGAATTTTTAAACGCACTTCATTGTCAAACTGCAGATATCCGTGTAAACTAGAGGAAAAATTGAGCTTGATGATTGTAAAACTAATCTCTCCATTTCCCCTCTGCAGCAGCATGACTCAGCCCGTCTCATTCACAGCGACTGGCCGAGCCAAAGCCCAGCTGTCCACTGGCTTTTTTCTGCTTTATGAATGACAATGATTTGCAATGAAGGGGAACTGAACCACAGAATGTGGAGGAGTTTCTTCAAAATCCTCCAGGTTCTTTTCTTCAAGACTGCTCTGTGTTAAGTCCATCCACGCCCTCCATGACTTCCCCCCTTCCCCTGTGCATTAACCCCCTTAACTAACTCCCCATTCTTGTTCGCTGAGGTGTTCACTCTTCCATGGTCCCCTGTTCTGTAAAGAGGAGATGCCTACCCACAATTCTCCATGCTTGGTGCTTTTAAATTCCACAACAGGTGGTATTTGATGAGAGAACAAGGCTTTCTGTTGCATTTTTTTCTGGATTTTGTTCAAATGCAGCTTTATAGCCATATGGCTCCAGAATTACTAGGAACATAGTGGTAAATGCCAGGACAAACTTGGCACAGAAAAGTATTTATAAACGCTCAACTCATCAACTGTTTGACCTCAATCTTACTAGTTTTCAGGGAAGCACAAATACCACACAAGTTACCTGCAGAAATAAAACGAGGAATGTAACTTAGAGTTGAGCAAATTTTGGCCATCTGGTTTGAAGAGCTTAACCTCAGAGAGTTGTGCACAAAGAGAACGTGTTTGGTAACATGGGGAAAACCAAAGAAGAGCACTCATGCGTGGAACAATGACGCATGTCCAGTGCTTGCTCCACTCTCCGTTTTGTGCTTTCACAACAGATGAGCCATATGTCTCAGAATTCCTGTTTGGTCTTCTACTGATCGGGGCTGGACTGACCATCTGGGTAGTGGGAGTTTCAAGGGTGAGCTAATCAACCAGTATGACCAGCAGAGACAAACAAAGACATACAGCAGTACTTTTCAACTTTTGAAAATAATTTTTGAACCCCCTTTTACCACAACAAAGGTCTCGATAAATAGAAGTGTGTATTGGGAAATTAACTCTTGCATCTTACAGGAGCATCTTGTTGAATTACCACATTGTTGAATAAATCATTTCAGTAAAAGACTGACAATCCAAAATACTCGAGGTCTATTCCAGTGTTGCAGATGCTGTCATTTTTACTTTTATCTTCCACTCACATTTTCAAGAATATGCTTGAAAAGACAGCTTCTTTAGCAATAATCTTTTATGACTTACTATCTACGAGAGTGAGTCAATGGACAATTGTAGGATCAGCAGTCTTTCCCATGATAGTGTAAGTTACATTCTATTTTATTCATTTGGTTCAAATTTACTAAGAAGGCTTATTTTATTATTTTAAGACTGCATGGTGCATTGCTAAGATAAAACCTAGATCTTAATTTCATAACTCATTAGATCAGCTGTTAAAATTATTGTATTTATTTCTGCTATTTGTGTCATCTTAGACTAAGATCAACATGATTAAAAATCTACATCTATCTTGAGTTGTGTACAATGCTCCAATGTTTTGGAAACTGTTGACAGGTGTCAGAGGGATTGTGAGCCAAGAATGGCAAATGTCAGGGTGAAGCGAGGGATTACACTGTATTGCTTTCTGAATACTACTTCTTTCTAGTAGAGGAGTGGTAATCTCTTGTAAACATGCCCCATCTGGATTGAAAGTGGTTTAGTTTTATATAGATCAAACCTTCTGCTGCCCAGCACTAAAACTTGTCCAGCCAGGTCACATGAAAATGTTGGTATTCGCCTGTGCTGATGCAATCTCAGCCATATCACTTGACTTGGAGCGAAAAAATGCCGCCACATTCATGCTAAAATAAGGTGCTATCTAGAACATGATACAAGGCGTTAAAAACTTACTTGCAATCACAAAAGACTGTTTAGCTACAATTTTTGATGATAATATTTCAGATGTCATGCAGTGAAAATGTGCATTCTCACAATATATTTGGCCAATTTGATGGGCTTCCAAAGTTGTTTATACCCAAAACTGATATAGTTATTTATGTTGAACACCAAAAAGCTTGCAATCTCACAATCTGCCCCTTTGTAGTTCATCAAAAGTGTGTCACAATGCTATGCCACTTAGCTTACATACTTCCACCCTTCTTCCCAATACAGATGTAATATGTGATAAAGGGTGTATAATAGTTTATGTTTCTTCATGTTTGGATACATAAAATCTGTTTTTAAATAAAATGGTGGTAGAATAAACTGGAAAAACAGCTACACAGTGTGATTTTATCTGCTCATATTCTTTAAATATGTTTACTTAAAAACTAAATAAATAGACAAAATGAAAGACAACGACTATCTTGTTTTGTCAAACAAATTACTTATTTTGTCTTTGAATGGTCTAAATCTTCAGGGACACAGTAATTGTAATTATCTCTCTCAGAACACTCAACATTAGACAAAAATAATAATTTTCACTGACCCTTTCTAAATCACCAATAGTTTCATATCATGCATTTGTTGCAGGCTGTGACTTTAACAAATCTGTTTTCGATGCAGTGTTCATAATGCTGGCAAATAAAACATTTCAGCTTAGTTGTCTTCTCGTTTTACACAGTATCCAATTTCTAAACCCTCCTAGCATAAGAAAAGAAATGGTGTCATAATGACAATTTTCCACTTAGTAGACATAGATACGCTGAGTCTGAAATGATTATGTAATTAGGCTGAACAGCATGAAAGGTTTGTTGGCCAAAGAGTCATATTAGACTGACAAACAGAAACTTAAATAAATATGGACTCCTGTCAAATAGATAATTGATTATTTGATTATAACTCTGTTATATTTAGCTCAGCTTAGCTAATCATCTGGAAGAAAGTGGATTCATCTGCTTACGTTAGTGGTTGCAAACAGGAATAAAAATAAAACACATTTTAACTCCAGAGTAAACCACAAGTTGACAATCTCAGGATTTATCATCAAATGATATGAACATTTTGATTAGTACAAAATTTAGTCTGACGCAGCATAAAAGGATGACTACATTAAAAGCTACTGTATATAGTTCGAAAGGAGTTGTGTAACAAGGTCTGGGTCTTGGACATTTACAGTACAGCCCGAGCTAACTTGAAGAGCGGCATCAGAATGGCTAAGTCTGACTACAGGAGGAGGATAGAGGGCTACCTTGACAGCAACAACAGCAGGCAGGTGTGGCAGGGAATCCAGCATCTCACCAACTACAGGACCAACCTCGCAGCTGCGGAAGGCGACGCCACGCTGGCAGAGGAGCTGAACCTCTTCTTTGCCCGCTTTGAGGTGAAGCCAACAGAGGCAGCCACACTACACCAAGCGACCCACAACACCACACCCCTCGTTGTAGAGGAGCACGAGGTGAGGCGCACACTGCGGGCTGTCAACCGAAGGAAGGCTGCTGGACCTGATGGCGTCCCTGGACGTGTCCTGAAAGACTGCGCCGATCAGCTGGCTGGAGTCTTCACCAGGATCTTCAACCAGTCCCTAGCCCTGTCTACAGTCCCATCCTGCCTGAAATCTTCCACCATAGTCCCCATACCTAAGAAACCTCACATCTCTTGCCTCAACGACTACCGGCCAGTGGCACTAACCCCTGTGGTGACGAAGTGTTTTGAAAAACTGGTCCAGGGTCACATCACAGCACTTCTCCCTCCTGGCTTTGACCACCACCAGTTCGCCTACAGAGCCAACAGATCCACAGAGGATGCTGTGATCACGGCCCTCCATGCTGCTCTGTCACATCTGGAGCAGCAGGGGAGCTATATGCGGATGCTCTTTGTAGACTACAGCTCTGCTTTTAATACCATCCTCCCTCACAGACTGGTGGACAAATTGGGGACCTGGGCCTCCCTCACTCCACCTGCATGTGGATTCTGAGCTTACTGACCAACCGACATCAGAGAGTTAGGGTGGGAAAACATACATCCACTGCCCTCAGCCTTAGTACTGGCTCTCCACAGGGCTGTGTGCTGAGCCCCCCGCTCTATTGTCTGTACACATACGACTTCACCTCTGCCCATCACAGTAACATCATCATCAAGTTTGCTGATGACACCACAGTGGTGGGGCTCATCTCAGGAGGCGACGAGTCCGCCTACAGGGGTGAGGTGGAGCAGCTGTTGCAGTAGTGCAGGGAGAACAATCTGCTCCTCAACAACTCAAAGACAAAAGAACTCATAATAGATTACAGGAGGAATAAAACAGACATTACACCACTAACCATTGGGGGAAAATGTGTGGAGAGGGTAGCTGATTTCCGTTTCCTGGGGATCCACATTGAGCAGGGCCTCACATGGAACATGAACACCTTCGAGCTGATAAAAAAGGCCCAGCAAAGACTGTACTTCCTGAGGGTTCTCAGGAGGAACAACATCCATAAGGTGTCCTTCTACAAGTGCTCCATAGAGAGCATACTGACTTACTGTATCTGCGTATAGTATAACAGCAGCACTACGGCTCAAAGGAAAGCTCTCCATAGGGTTGTGAATACAGCCCAAAAAATCATTGGCTGCCCTCTTCCCTCACTGGAGGACCTGCACAGCGACCGCTGTCTAAGAAAAGCACAACACATCACAAAGGACACTTCTCACCCCGGACATTCTCTGTTCACACTGCTGCCTTCAGGCAGAAGATACAGAGCAAACAGAACAAGAACCAACTGTCTCAGAGACAGTTTTTACCCGATAGCAATAACAAAATGCAATCAAAAACAACCATTAATCATCATGAATGATGTATGTGAGAATGTGGCTGTTCTTATTTATTAGTTTTTTTGCTTGTTTTTTTTTTACCGGTTATTTGTTAATTCTTAAATTGTGTGTGAATTGTGAGACAGTTATTTTTTGTTTTTAAGCATATGCACTGACTGATGGCACCTTTTAAATTTCGTTGTCCTTGTGACAACGACAATAAAGATTTATCTCTCTTTATCTCTCTAAACATTTCTGCCCACACTTTCAATGCATGTTGACAACAATACAAGTTGTAATAGCTGAGCATTCAGGGATCAAATTAATTCACCCCTCATAAAAACTTTATGAATACACTCCGAAGGACTGAATATAAATGGGCAAAGCAGAAGCCGCACAGAATAAGCAGTCAGAGTCATCACCTTTAAATATTAATATGATCTGGGTCACTCAGTAAATTCGGAATTAAAGAATATGAGAAGAAATAGGACAATAAAATGTTTATCTTTTGGAAATTTTGTGTACAGAATTTTGCTCCCTAAAATTCTATACACAATAATTTTTAGGGAGCAAAATGTCCCTGTTGCACAGAAGCTTTAAAATAATTCAAAGCCTTTGTACAACATGACAGAACAAGTTGTTTCTGTCAGTCTTCAAATATATTCACAAACTTCACCTAATGTAGAGCAATAATCAAATTAAAGTAATCTTGTGTAACAGGCACCACAAGGGAAAAATCTAAGTAAATATGAAATGTAATTGAAGCTTTGATGGATGCAATACTATTCCAAGGTAAATTTTGCTAAATATTCATATATCATGTATTCCAACCATCATGTCCTGTGTGTAATAATCCAGTTAGGGTGAAATACCAGTTTTTGGACTCAAAGCTAAGAGTTTATTTATTATTTGGTATACTGAGGCATTTAAACACTCCCGTCCAAGTACAGCCATGCTTCATGATCAGCACAGTAACGTGACCATGTTAATATTGTGGAAACTTTGTTGACTCATGAATATGTAATATATTGCATGATGCAAAATTAGCCGTCTGCTGCTCAGCATGGGCTGCTTTGGCAATATTTTACTGACATTATAAAGAAAATACAAGAGATTAATTTGTTGTGTTTTGTGCAAACATTTAGATCAGTCAAAGTTGTGTTGGATTGTTATCGTACTAGGGAAGAAATCTCCATACTGCAACGTTGAGCTCTACAGAAGGGCAACAAAGAGTATGAAGTTGATTTATTTGTTTAATGATTAGGCTAGATTTGATTTGTTAATTAATTTTTTTCATATTCCATCTATTAAACCAGACTACTTTTGCCTAAAAGTACGTTTCAATAACTAAGAGTAACATAAGAATAAGACTGAATGTAACAGTATACACATTTGAAATAATTTCAATTTTGAAGTCTTTGCTACATGGTAAAGTCGCCAAATTACTTCACAATAATATAAAAACCAGGTATTGCAAACCCTTGTCAGCTATTGTTGCCATCAGATGTGGTGCCACCAGTTATCAGTTTGGGGGGTATTACTTTTCCACATATAGAGAGGAAGATTGACATGTTTTTCCCCCTATAACAATACTATTTTTATTTTTATGTGACAAAAATAAAAATCAGAAATAAAACAAAATTGTAAGAGAAATATTTTTTGATATGGGCCAAGTAAAAAATAATGTTAACAAATGTTTAAGTTAAACAGTTTTTTATTGGAATATATCATTACTATTAGATATTCTGATTCAAATATTGGATTGGTTTGTTTTGTTTTAAGTGAATTCTTATTTGGTATTGGAAAAATATTATGCATAAAAGATAAAATATACTTTGATAAATATGCAGAACTCTAAAGGATCTAAATAAAGAGTACATAAAAATTATACATACATCATGTTTTGATTAGGATAAGTACTAAAAATGACAGTTAATTCAAAATGGCTTCAAGGATGAAAGCAATGGATTGGCCAAGAGAGCAGCTTCTAATTTCCCTCAGCTACTTAAATCCTGGGTGGAGAAAAGAGGAAAATGGGTTATGGAGCATTAACCTCTGCATCCACAGTTGTCCCCACACCTCTTCCTCTCTCTGGTTTTCTGTTAGTCTCTCTGTCTTGGATTACACACCACTTAATGGCACCAAACTAACTGACAATCTCTGGAGGAGTCCTCTGTCAGCCAAGTGCCTGATGGTATTTTTTCACAACACTCCTCTGAATCCTAAGAGAGGGGCAAAGAAGCACCTTGATGATATCACTGATATTAAGTTTCAGAGAAGTCATCGCTCACCGTGTGGAGGGCAGTGGATGGGGGTGAGTGAGGAGAGGCTGGCTTGGCTGATAAAAATCTCTTTGTCTCAAAGAGATGACCTGCACTGCTGGGTCAACATCCTCAGGAGCTAACTGGTCTGAGGTATTTTTCAACCCAGGAAAGGTGTTAAGACGTTGAAGGGTGTTGTGGACAGAGCTATTGAGTTACTCTGATAGGAAGGGCTGAGGTCCATGTTTACCCAGGTCCCTAAGGCATTTATAAAGGCAATAATCTGGCCAGCAGCTCTCGTCTTTCTCCCAGTAGAGCCTGTTCTGAATCACTAGCATGTGACACCTGCCCTCTCACACCTGACTGTAGAACAACAGTTAAGGACTGATGCTGTTGCAACCATCAGTCGTCACATGATCCATTACCACTCACTGAAAATTGTCCGGGCTTAAATATGAGGTTGAAAAGTGTTAAATCCCAACAATAATGTGGAAAAAGGAGTAGATTGATGTGTTTAACTCATTACTGATCATACTTTTATTGCACCAAAAAATCCAATAATATAATAAAGATATTACTATCCATTTCCATTTAAAGAGATAAAATAATCCTTGCCAGAGTCTTGTCGGCGTGCCATCTTCAACAGACAACTTATTCAAAAAATTGATGAGTTCCAACTTCCAAGTGAGCTTTTCTTGTACTGCCTGATTGGCAATTCCTTGCAAGTCTCCATTTATGTCCACTAAAAGTTATTTCAGAAGTTGTCAAGCATACGAAGTGCTGATGATGATCTCCAAGAGCAAAGTAATTCCTACATTTTGCTCTTGTGATGCCAGAAGAAACTTGTATCATGTATTGTCACAGAGAACATGACACATGAGTCCTCAGTAAGGCTTAGCAAGTGAAAATTAATTATACTTTAGATCCATTTCAATAAAGAAGGAAAAGCTTACATTGTCCACAACAAAAAAATTGTAGATCCAAATTTGCACTGTTAATGCATGAACCCTTTCCCAAAAAAATCCACTTAAAGTCTTTTTTAAAATTCACTGTTAAGCTGTTATATGATAATACAGAGGTATCAAGGTGACTTTCAAACTGGTTTAAAGACTTAAGTGCAGTCAAACATGTACATGAACTGAGAACAGACAGTACAGAGATCCTGGTTGACTAATCACAAATATTGGCAGATTACCTGGCTTTCCAAAATAGTGATTTCATGCAGCCTGGCCCTTCTTGACTTTGATGGACAGGTGTAATATATAATTTATATCCACAGTGAGAAAAAATAGCATACAAAATTAGCATTACAAACATGAAAACAGAAAATTAAAAGGATTTGAAACAACAAGCCTAATTTGGGGCCACATGAGGTTCAATAAAACTACATAAAAAGAAATGCTTAAAACCAATATTCTTGCTTCTCACTGTTAGATGCAAATACAAGCTGCGATCTGAGAGAGTTGATAAACAGTTTTAGAAGAAGGGCATCGAGGCTCACCATCAAACACATGTAAACAACACATAAGACAAGCGTAACATTCAAATGCTGCAGAGTGGAATAGTTAAATGATTTTAGTTATTTACTTGATTTTTTTTACCCCCTCTTCCTTAAAAGAAGTGCTTTCATTTTAATTGCTGACTGAATCAAAGCAATGACACATTTCTCGTCTTCTCTGATCAATTTGACAAATTGCCTAATGAAAAAAAAGCTCCAACATTCTCGCAGGCTTTGCCGCCTTCTCCCCCCTGACCTGTAAAAATAAAAGTTGGTGAAATGTGCAATGCTAAACATTCGTTATGATGCGTCTCATTTTACTGAGAGGCTATTACAGTAACATCCTCAGAGCTGCTTTCATTCCCTGACAGTTATTGAGATTCTTCTCATCTATAAAACATGCAGGTTACTTTGAGATGTATCTGTAAAGTGCCAGTTTGCTCATTTAGTGATGTTTGGGGTGTCTATCTATCTAGTATGCACCTCCTGCCTGCTGGCCTCTTGCTGTGAACTTGACAGAGAGAATGCTGTCTTACTGTCATAAATGTACCAATAAAAGATAGAAATCCTGTCGTCAACTAATGGTGTTTCCAGCTTTGCACACCGCTTTAAACAGATAGGAGAATATCAAACCTCTCACTGATTCCTTCCCATTGAAAGATTATATAACAGAAAACTGACAGATCTGCCATAAAATGTTCATGTCAGATGGAGAGCATTTGTGTAAATTTATTTTTTTAGGAAATCAGTGATACCCTTCAGAGAAGATACCCCTAATAACACAATACTGAGTTTTCATTTTTCCCCTACTCTTAACATGAGTAAATGTGTTTTAAAGAATCACATCTGACTAGTTTACAAGACATGGGAACTACCACAAGAAGATGCCCACTAAATATGAAGTTTTGTTGACTAGTAAATACTCGGGTGTTGTTTCTATGCACACATACAAATTAAAATTGTAATTAAGTTATTTTAGTTGTGCATTTCTTTGAATTGGAGTACACAACCTTTAATAACTAAATAATATTTTTGTATGCAAAAAAAATGCAATGCTGTACAGTTTGTTATTCTCTGTACAGTTTGTTTTTGTGTAAAACGACATGCTTCAACTTGCCTGCTGTCACTTTGCTACTAGTACACCAGAATTTCTCCACTTAAGGACAATAAAAGTTTGTTTTTTCTGTTCCATTGTATTCATATCGTCCGCTCACCATTACCAGACTAAGTCACATCTTAACGGTAACCAAATACTGATTAACAGAAGTCAGTAAAAGTTCACTAAATTTAGTAGAAGTCTTTCGAGAAAACAGGCTTACTGGATGGACTATTGTCCCTTTTGGCCCTAATGCTCTTTAGAGAAACAATGGGAGTCGGACATGCTACTTTTTGCTGGTTAATTGGTCAGACTCAGAACAATTTTTGACTTGCAAACTGCAATTATAAAGCTTAGCATCATTAATAGAAGGAGTGATGGTGTTGCTTCTGAAGTTTCCATGTCATGATTTGTCAAAAACCCAGCTTTGTTCCTCTTGCAAGCAGAAAAAAAAAATATGAGTAATCCATAGTTCTACTCCACAGAATGCGACATAAAAAGTAGAGAAACTCTGACTGAGAGAGGTCTCTTGCTTGTATAAGCTTGTAAGATGGATTTTAATGTGTAGCTGCTAAAGCTGTCAGTCAGTGATGGTGGTATTATGATGATGGAAACCAAAGCAAAGAGAATGTGGGTTGACTGAAATTTATATCATTGTAGTATTTCTGATATTTTGGGAAACGTTTTGTTTAAGCTTTCTTGTTAAAGAACTACTGTACTACTTCAACTTTTATGGGAAAATTTAGCCGTTTTTAATTTGTGTCTAAAATTTTGATTTACCTTCATCCTGGAAACTGTGCCATGTGTAACAGAATACCACAAAAATTATCATTTTTATTATATGGGTTTGGGTTAACGCAAACTGTGCTGCAACCTTTGCTTTTTGACGTTACCTGTTTTTAGGAATCTGTGCCCATGATAAAATTTAAATCATGTCAAACATGCTACTTTCTTGACAGCCTTTTAACAATGGGAGCCTAATTAAACACTAAGAGATCTCAGGAATATTCAATGTGCAAAAACTGTCTACATAATGTTGATGGCATTCTATTTCTCTGCTAATGAATACATTGCATTTGAATAGAATTTTGACTTTATGTTGAACCCAAAAAGCTGCCTCAAATGTTTTACTAAGAAAGGGGAATGACATGAATGAAACACACCATCAACAAATTTACGCAAGAACTGTGGACTCTCTCATGCACCATTTGGCAGCATAAAGCACAGCCCCATTTTTTTTTATGAAGATTAATCTGCACAATTTTAAGACTTTTCCATCAACTCCGTCGGTACAAAAACACAAGAACAAGGCTGAAAAACAGCTTGTGAGCATGTATCCTCCTAATTCTCAACATAATAACATGAAAGAACATGCTTCTCTAGGGAGAAGCTTTTAAGAGCACACTTTGGAGCAGCGAGTTGGAAAAAAAAGCCTACCTAAGCAGCCCGTATATGAAAACTCTTAGGCAGCTAAAGTCAGTACAAGATATGTAAGTCAGTAGCTTAGATGAAAAGTAAGATCTCTTCTAAATGATTGTGATTAATAAAAAGATTAGAAATCAATTCTGTAGCATTTCTTCATACAAACATTTAAAGGAAAAATCTGGGTCTTATAGTAATGTGGAATTTAAAGTCTAATGAAAGCTGAAGCACCAATAACAAATTACTTCTTTCTCATCTCACTTGAATGATCACTTGAATAGCATTCAAGTGATCAACAATAAGTGCCCAGACTTATTGTTGCAGTTAGAAATACATTTTGATTATACTGCCGTTTTATTGTTGCTGCTGTTTGTGTGTAAAAAATGTCTATATAGTAGGGGAATGATTAATCAGATCAGGGTGTGTAAAACATTGGTGATACTGTAAATGGGGAAGAGATACACTAATTAATTGAAGAGATTTGAATAGACCAGTGCTAGGGTCAAAAGAAGAACAGTCAACATCCCTGTAGACTCCACACATCCTGGACTCAAGCTGTTGAAACTTTTACCTTTGGGTTGGTGATACAGAGTGACAGTGGCAAAAAGCAGCCACCACAGAAACACTTTGTTCCCCAGACTTTTTCTCTCATGAACAGAAGGAATAGCTAGAGTAGTCAACAACTCTGTGAAAAAGAATTAGGAAATTTGCACAGTCACCATCCTGTTATCTTCTTTATAAAAAATGCCTGCAAATACATATAGTTCTTTTATCCTCACTTTATTTAATCTAAAGTTCATATTTGTATTACATGTATATATACTTTTTTGTTTGTGAATATAATCTTGGCCAATAAAACTAATTCTGATTCTCCTTGATCAGAGGTGGCTGGTGATCAGTAGATTAAGTAAGGAAAAAACTTATTTAATAATTTAAAACTGAGATGTATCATTTCTGTATCATAAATACATCAATCAACAACATATACATTGCTGCACTTTGAGTTCAACAAAAATCTTAGAAATGTTGATTTGATGCATAAGTTGTGATAATCTTCAGATTTCTTTATTTTCATTTGAATGTGAAACTACAACGTCTGAGATGCATTATGTTCCTTACTACTGGTAAAAATCTGAATTCGTAGTTCAGTTCTTAAAAACCCCTAGCTATCTAGAAGAAAAAATCTCCTCAGTGAAAAACTTCAACAATCAGAGAAAACATTTCTCCACCAACAATCACATGCAATATCCTGCTAGGAAAAAAAGAATGTTGTGCGACAAGAAGACAATACAAAATACAAAATACAAAATATTTGCAACCTTGTCTGAATTTAATTTCCCACAGAGGCATTTCTTTTTTTTTTATCCACATCCCAGGCGAAGAACTGCCATAAAAAAACCCAAAGTGTTAGCATCTACATATGTTGACACAACACAACAGACGGTTATGATTGAAGCACCAGCTGGTGTTTGGAGTGAAAGCCTAAACCTAGTTTACCATAATGAAATTCACAGAGGGAGGCGCTCCTCAAGGCATGTTGCTTTACTTGGCTTCTTAACACATCCAAACCTGAAACACACATTAATTTTTGGGACAAATATAACATCTCCCAAGTTGCTTCAACAAAGTAGCACTCTATGTGTTTGAACAGCTTGCAGGAGGCTCTGCTGAACAAACTGAAAATCTGAAGCCAACCTGGACGTGTACAGCTAAATCAATAACTTATCTTAAAAGCCAAATTATGCTAGGTTTGGTAAACATTCTTTTCACCATCTCTGTTGCACATTGTTTTTTATCTGCTTTACCAGGAGGATGAGAAGGGTAGAATAAAACCACCTGAAATAAATATTGTTGTAGCCATCATGGAGCGCTACATTTGCTCCAGACTGAAAGATTTATTCTGCCTGCCATCAACCAAATTCCCCATTCTGACACAAATTTTAAATCTAGTTTGTACCGACCTAAAACATCAACAATAGACTTAACCCAGTGTTGTCTATCACGTCAGTCATCCAGCTAACACTTAACTGTCTTTAGCAAAAGGACTACAAATATTTTAGCTCAACATCATATGGTAGACAGATTTTGAGGTACCCAAGGTACAAATTCAAATGACTCATAATTTTATGTAAACTGGCAACACTGCATATCCTGTTGTTTCCCAAAACATAATCTTTTTCTCTTATGCATCTGGTTGTTACACCTTTCAACAGTAATCCATAGGAGAGAGAAAAATTAAATACCAAATATACCTTAAAATGCACTAATATGAACCATAGAGAACATCTTAGAAGTACTGAAGAAGCTAAAATCTATGCTCTTCCTTCTCTCTCTTTGAGTTACAGCCAATCAGCGGCAAAAAAAAAGAAATGGTGTTCCTGAACTGTGTGCCTACCAAAAGCCAGCCACTAGCCTGTTAAGAATCATTGTGCCTTGATATTGCAGCTTCCCAGCTGCATTTCATTTTTGGATATTCTGGAAGTGCTCTGTGAAAAAGTGAGTAGATTGGCAAATTTATGCAAATAATTTGGAGTTACATTCCACAGAAAAATTTGTAAATACCAAGCCTGAAAAGGCAGGGGTCCACTGTATACGAAATACTTTCTTACAATGTTAATATTTACCATTCTATCTGTTTGCACTTTTCAAAAGCTTTGCACATTACGGTTCGCATTTTATTGCATGAATGTCTTTTTGAATAAAACATGTCTAAGCAGAGCTATTGTGTGATGGTAATACTGTATATGGGGTTAAGATTATTCATTATTATATTTTTCAGCTTATTTCTGAGATACATCAGTAGAATGGAGTCCAAATAGCACCTAAACCTTTACCTCTTTTCCCTTCCTGACCTGCACTAACATGCCTCCTCATTAATTATGTGTGCTAGTAAGTATTAATTGGTCAATGTTTAATTATGTTGTCTTTTACATTGTAATGAACATGAGGCTCTTTCACAGAACTTTACTCCTTCAACCTACTAGAGCTTCTCCAAGCAGGGGTCCAACACTGTCACGAGCACTAGTGGATGTGATGGAAAAATAGTTGCATTTTCAGACCTTAATCCATCTATGTATTCCTTTAATTTGAATTGTATTTTATGTTTTTTCTCAAACCACCCATCCATCAATTTTTTCATCACGTCTTGACAGCCACTAATCCATCTATTTTTCCTTACAACCGTACATTGTCTATACCTGCTTGTCCTTACGGGGTCGCAGGTTGCAGAGGATCTGGTACCTATTGGGCAGGAGACATATGTATGTGGTGCAAATTTATACTTTATTTTCGTATGTCTACTAATAAAAGGGTAAGAGGATTAATAAATCTTGAAATTTTGAAACTGGAGAGAGGGAAAAATGTATAAGGACAACAATGAGTTTCTAAATTAATATAAAAACTTGCTGCCCTTATGTTTTCCTTAGAAGAGAAAGTCAATGCCAATTGAATGTCATTGTACAAGAAAAGCCAAATTATTCTGATTTTATACAGGGCCAATCAATACAGTACAGAAACCTTAAACTATCAAACAATTATGTGAATGTGAAAAAAGGCCAACAATAAGAACGATAAAAGAGTAAAAAAAATTTGTACTGCATTGTTTGATTTTGAACTATCTGTACACTTTGTTTCAGAAGATGCAGAAAATATTTTTTTCAAAACGTGAAAAGAGAATGTTTCACCCTTCCTGAATATCATTTAACCATAATACATTAATTTGCAATTTATGAATTATTCAACAAGGACTGCATGATGACAATTAGTCAGATTAACCGAGACAACACAAGAATATTCAAATGCAAGGTGAAGGAATATAATTTTGATCTTATCATGCAGTTTTGTTTTCAAAGGATTATGATGTACTTTCATAGGCAGAACTGTAAAGATGGCTTATTTATTAGGTTATCAGAGGATTACATGTTGGGATAGAACAGACTGTGACTGTAGTAATGTTTATTGGTCTAATTATGCACATATTCCATCTGTTTTTGCAATAAAAAAAAAGGAAAATTAAGTAGCAGCATTCCCTTTATGTTGCTGTATTGTTCCTATGCACTCAGACTCAATTCAAGTATTTAATTTTCTAGAATTTAAAAGTGTTGAAGCAACCTTTTTAAAATAATTGTAATTACTAAGCAAATGTTTAATTGCTAAGTTTAAAGGAGAAATTGAAATAAAAATAGAGTATATAGTTAGAAGATTGCTTTGTCTTTTCTTTGTTATTGTATTTGACATCTTTTCTGGCCATAATCATTTGGTAATATTGGTTTTCATGTAATTCATGTTATTTTTTCCACTTTACCGTAGTAGGAAAGATGAAGATTTAAACTATGAACTTTGTAAGTTGTGTTATGTTCCATATTGAAGCGCAAGTCTAGAAATACTTGAACCTTTTTCAAATGATCATTAACTCCCTTCACCAAAATTGCATCTCTGTATGTGTACAGCTTGTTACCCAGCATCTGCACAGGCCAGATTAATTTTTTCCTGTAAATTCCATAATAAACAGCTTTATTGTACAGTATGTGCCTGCATATCACATAGCCCACTGCATTGTCTAAACACAAACACCTGTGTGGTTGAATAAAGAAACTGCTCTATATTCAACATCTGTTGTCAAAACATCTTCTAAAACATAATAAAATTACCGTTATCTGCTGCAATGTAATGCATTTCATTAACAATATGGCAAAGCCCCCTGAGAGACTATTGCCTGGAAGATGGCCATGTGGTGCGTGATTATCTGGGGAACATGAAAAATTAAATCTGTTTCGAGTACATGGCATCCCTCCTGTGAGTCTCCCATCTTCCCTAACATCCTTCTAATTCCTGTTTACCATTTTATTCCCAGACCTGACAGCCTTAAGTGCTTCTGACATACAGGATGCACACTACATTGCTAGATAACTACAGATTCATCTTCATCTCCATCTACACATTTATCGCTACACATCTGCCGGAATTACCTGAATTCTTGCCCTAAGGGACAATAAATGATGTTTCTATTCTATTCTATTTGTCTCTACACAACTACCACTACTGGACAGGGCTGCTCTGTAGCATTAATATGACTTCCAGGCAGACGAAACATGCTAGTAAAATTAAAAGATTCTTTTCAATCTAAAAAGGCCTGAGATATGAATACGTTTTTTTTCATCATATGTTCAGGTTTGCCATTACCCTGAACAAGTCATGCTGTGGGAATGCATTCCTTCACCAGCAACATAGAAAGAAAACGGTACACCTATATGAAATAGTCAATATTAAAGGGGCAGTATTATGTATTTTTCAGGCACATACCACCACTTTGTAGCACAATCAAGTAACTAGGTTTCCTTCAGTTATTATAAAAATTTTGCATGTATCAATTATGACTTTAAAGAAATTTAACTTTGTAAATTATCACCTTGAAATTGGGCCAGTGCCTCTTTAAGAAACTCTTGCTTTTTCTGACACTCCGCCTTCAGGAAGTTATCATAACATCACTCCTCTATTAAAGAGATAAAATAGTTGCCATAGCCAACTGATACATCAAGGGCCAGTGAAATTACAACCCTTACTTGAGTGGGTTTCACAAAAGTCACTTATTTGTCCATTTCATCATGCTAATGGCAGAAGCCATCATCCCATTATAGCTCCACAGCTGAGCGAGGTTAAACAAATGCAGGTTGTTTGAGGTTGCCTTGCTTCCAAGTCAGGTTTCACTGTTCTCTCCCCAGTACATCACAACAAATCATCACCTTGTCTATAACTACTCTATATATGCATCCCCTTTGAACCTTGCTGCATTAACCACCTCTGCACTGTAAGACTACTTAAGGCACAAGGACGCTTTCATCACTGCTTTAAACAGAGATTCTTTGGCATGCAGCTCTATTGTGAAAGTGAAATTCCACCTTATCTTCAAGCAAAATTAAAATGTCTCAGCTCTTTTAGAGTTGGCATGACATTTCAAGCATATGACTAAAAATTATGTATGCATAGGAAGTTATCACCATAACTACCCTCTTAAATGAGCAGCAGAATATAAAAAATCCTTCAAGAAGCTGTGAAATCTTATGTTGTGCAATAAATAACATTTTGGCACGTCTGGGCCAAATGGGTCCCAGTTTTAGAAAACAAATAGAGTTCATTACTTCTGCTTGTTTCCAGAGTTGTTACATTAAACACCAACTTGCGTTGTAAGCCCTTTAAACGAATAACTCAATAATACCAAATAAAAATCATATCACTCTGACATTTTGTACATTGCTCATCATTTATCATTTGTCAACAGAACCTAGTCTTGTTTCTATTACCGTTTCACTAAACAAAGGTCTTTGTATTTAATGAGTCCACATTCTCTAAGCCCCGCAGTAACCACACAATCACTTATGTCAACACAAGGGAAATCCATTTCATCAGGATGTCCAGTCAGTGCTTCATTACCATACACAGGGGCAACAACTGTGCAGCCATGTGGTCCCTGAGAGCAGTTACTGATAACTAGAGTGCACAGTATTAGTAGAATTTCACTGCAAGGTACAGTTTTTAGACATATTCAATTTAAAACAAAATGTTCACGAGTGAATTAAAGTAAAACTTATTTTTCTAACATTGTGTTCCCACCTCACCCCCAACACCATATGTGGTTGTGCTGGGGTTACAAAACAGAAAATATCAAGAAAAGGTACTGTTTATTTGCAAAGCTCATCATGTCTTTGTTAAAAATGATAAGAGTTTTCTATCTGCCCTCATGATTTAGAAAAGGTTGTTTTGGTCCTATATGTCAAAAAATTAGCACTTATCTATAAAAAAATTATGGCTTCCATTTAGAGCAGGGATGGCCAACCCGTGGCTCGAGAGCCGCATGCGGCTCCTTGACCGGTTCCATGCGGCTCTTACGTTCATATAGTCGCATTCTACCAGACGTGCAATAATGACGAAAAGTAGTCAAATGAACTGTCAATTATTGACAACAACAGCACACCATTACTGTTGGCCGTAACCACGCAAAAACAACATAAACAAAAAACAGTCTTTGTTTCTCTTGCAGCCTTACTCTTTCCAGTCGTTCGCCATCTGCTCTCACACAAACTTCCGCTCACCCCTCACTCTCACTCCCCCGCCCCCTCGCTCTCTCATCCATCCTGATGCATTCGCGGACAATGGGAAATCATACACTCTAATTTTAATCTCTAAACAGCGTAACATCCAGTAACATTTAGCACATACTGTAGGGTCGCTATAATATCCAAGTTTCGCTTCGCTTGAGTGCAATACGGTATTTTCGTCAAATGCGCATGTGCGCAGTTTTTCAGTAAGAGTAAAATCATTTGAGTAGAGTAAACCTTTCGCGCTCAAAATGGCAGGGAAAAAATGCACAGGAAAACGAAAATATGAAGATGAACACAGGACGTTTTTGACAGAGTGGGAGAATTTATATTTTTTTGTTGAACGTAGTGGAAAGCCATTCCGCCTTATATGTCAGGTGTCCTTGTCGCATTTTAAGGCTTCAAACCTTCAGCGCCACTTCAGCTCACTCCATGCTAACATCGACCAGGAATTTCCAAAAGGGACTGAACTTCGCAAGCACAAGTTGGTTACCTTGAAAAGTCAGACAGAAAAGCAGGCAAAGTTTTTCCAAAAATTTACAAAGCACTCAGAGACTGTAACGCTCACATCATATCAACTGACTTGGAACATTGCACGGGCTGCCTGACCTGGTGCAAAGTGTGTTTGCATTTGTCAACAAACTGAATTTGTTCAAGTCGCACATTCAAAGGGGAAATTAACACATTTTCCCACTCTACTAAAAGCCAGCGGGCAGGTCACCAGCGCCACACTGAACAAGCAAAGAGCCAGATATGCAACACTGGTTGAAAACCTGCACGAAAGCTTTGTGGCCCGGTTCCGTGATCTACAACTGAAAAGGCAACAGATTACATTCCTTGTCGACCCATTTAATGCTGAGACAGACTGTTTGAAAGCCCTGCTAGTCATAGATGAGTGTGCGGCTCAGTTGGAGATGATTGATCTTCGTGAGGAGGACCAACTGAAACCTGCTTTAAAGGAAGGGACCATTGAGTTCTGGAAACATGTGCCAATGGAAAAATATCCCAATGTCAAACGATACTTAAGATACTGTCAATGTTTGGGTCAACATATGTCTGTGAGTCTGTGTTTTCTACCCTGAAACATGTGAAATCGAAGCATCGGTCTGTTCTGGCCGACATCCATGTCAAAGAATTGCTTCGAGTGACAACAACGGAGTACAAGCCAGATCTGAACAGGATTGTTCAAGACAAGGAATGCCAGAAGTCCCATTAAATAACACATGTAATGCACATAATAAAAGGAAAAATGTATTGTAAATTGTTCTATTATTGTTTATTTATTTGGTTAAACAGAGTTTGTTTGCATGAGAAAGTGCACAGTGTTCATTGTTGAAAATGTCTGGCCTGTGGTCTTTGTAGTGTTAAAATAGTGTGTGAAATTTACAATAAATCTGGCTGAGCAAAAGTATGAGTATGAGGAAGGGATGGGTTGATGTTCATGTGTGCCCATGCATATGATGTGGCTCTTTGCGGTAACTTGGTAAAAAATGTGGCTCTTGGTCTTTGTCTGGTTGGTCACCCCTGGTTTAGAGACTTTCAAAAGGTGAAGTAGTGATGTGTTGTTTTAATCTAAAGAATTGGAGAAACAATACCATTTAGAAATATATAGAAGGTACAGAAATGCTTCTTTAAAATAGTGTCATGTCTGCAATTTCTGTACTTTACAGGTGCAGCCAACAAAATTAACTGCAGCTTAGTTGTTGCATTTTAATCGCTTCTGCTGATGATCAGCAGACAGATGTCACAAAAAAAGGAAATGAAAATTTCAGTTCAAATAAAAGCAACAAGGTACTTTAAAATCTATCAGGAAGGAAAACATATTACCAAATATTTCAAACTATACACATAAAACTCCTAATATTTCTATACAACCAACAGTAAGAAACCAAAGAATTACAGATTATGAAGAATACAGAAACTGATAACTTATAATAAAATTTTTGGCTCAATTTTCAGGTTTAAGCTATATTTGGCAGAGATTATAATTATGGGCCACTGCTTGACTTGTGTTGTATGCATTGACTTGAAGATTTTTTTATATGTCATATAGAGAAAACTATTATATTATATTATTATATATTATTATGTTGTCAGACTCTGGCAGCAGTTTTGATTGTTTTGTGCATTTTGTTTTCTCTTTTGAATCTATATATAAAATAATCTAAGGTTTTCCAAGCTGTAAGGTTCATATAATAATGCAGCAGCTGCACACCGACTGTCAGCTGCTGGCTCAAAAAAATATTACTGCCTTGCTGAAAACATAAATTTTAACAAAAAAGCAGAACTAGTCATGGCATGGAAAGTGTATACTTCCTCATCCCTCTTATCAACTCTGCTTGTAAACTACAGTGAGTAAAGTATTAGCAGCATATCCATTGACTGCAGCTGATTGCAGGCAGGCTACAAAGCAGATAGCTATACTCATTAACCAGCTAATGTCGGCTTGTCTTAC
This sequence comes from Xiphophorus maculatus, assembly GCF_002775205.1. NCBI lineage: Eukaryota > Metazoa > Chordata > Actinopteri > Cyprinodontiformes > Poeciliidae > Xiphophorus > Xiphophorus maculatus. The sequence goes on along the minus strand of NC_036464.1, from coordinate 8,893,206 downwards.
CAGTGTTGCTATATCGGAACATCAAAAGGTTGCATTAATCTGTGCAATCAGCATAAGTTACTTGAAAATTTAATTATATATTTTATTGTTGAATTGCAATAACAATTACATGTGGGAGTGATTGTGGAGTACTTGGATTATGTTACACATTTTGTTTCAATTTGTAACAATGCAAAAATACCTTACATATTTGTAGAGATAACCTTTTGCCTAAACAAAACTGACATTAGAATTCCTCCCTGTAATGCCAAAAATAAAACTTTAAAGCTTTTTTAAACATTTTAGTTGAACATGTTAAATGATGCACTGCTTGGTACTTCAGTTCTGTTGTAAAAAGTTTAGCATAGAGAAAAAAAAACTTTGAAAAGCAAGTTAAACAACTTCTCATATATATATTTTTTTCATTTCTGGCCATGTAGAAGTGAAATATTTACTCTTAAGTCTGTTTTTAAATTTATACAGGATGTGATATAGTGTTGTTTTTGTTGGGGTTTTTTTTTTTCAAAATAAAAAGTGTTAGGTGCATTTTTAGTTTGGCCTACATATCTTATAAAAATTAGCCGCTGGAAATCTAACAGCCACATCCTTCAGAGATTTAGTGCTAACTGTGATTCTTAAAAGCATCAAAATGGCCATCTGAGAGCTCCCTTTATGAACATGGCCCCTGGTTCCCTTAGAGAAACTTGTGCAATACAGAACGAACTGCCTAGGGTTAAAGGAATTGCATTCTCATTTAAAGCTACTGACAAAAAACATCACAGTCCTTCATTCCAGTTGCTCAGAGGCGCTTTTTTAAAGAGTCATTTTTCTGTATGGCAAAGAGAAAGGAGGGGAAAAAAGCGAAGGGGACATTTTGTATCTCTGTAAGAACGCTGATGTTCTCCGCTGAATTTTGACAGAGACTTAGTCACAGTAACGATGCACCATAGTATTTTATTCATGCAACAATAGAGTCACATTTTCTATGCTTAAAAGCATTTATAAAAACAGTAATGTGACACAAAAGCAAGAAATGATCAGATAGAGTCTCTGGAGAAAGAAAAGAACATTCCTTGCCAAAATCAGTGTTTTATATTTCTCCACTTGTAGTGTTATGTTGCTCATTAACTGGACCATTACCATTACCTTTCCATTATAGAAAACCTTGCCACTGTAAGCACGTAACCAAGAAGCTCATTAATATTTCTGCTAAGGTGTACACTTTTAGAGGATGGCTGTGTTCAGAGTTTACAACATTTCTCAGAATTGAGACGGACTAAAGCTCAAATGAGAGAAACTGAGTAAAACAAGAATAGAAAGTGGGAAAGATGACCTCAAAAGTCAAATAGGGGCTGTGCAACAACCAGTGAATCGCTGATTCACAACAATTCAGAGTAGACTGCCTGAGGATAGTGTGGAAACAGCCAGAGATCCAGAGTTGATTTCAATCCAAACAGAACCAGAAAAAAAGTCTCCCTCTTTTAAAAGCAGAGCAATCACTTCCTCTTTCATGCACAAAACTATTCACCTGACAGATCCTAACCAGTCAGAAAAGGTATGCAGTGTAGCCATTCTCCTAGTTTTTCCAATTATGTGGTCTAAAAGCTGAAATCTTGCTCTGAATTTGCTGCTAAAATAGTTTATCAAGAAAAAACACTTAAAAAAAAAAGTATTGGCTCCAGAAAAAAAATGTGTTTGAAAAAAAAAGTGTTTGAAAAACTAGAGGAAGTTTTGGAATTTCCACTTGTCACCAATAAGTTTTCTAAAGGAACATCTGTGGAGAAAAAGCTATAAAAAAGGGTATTTATCCATTTGAAAAGCTGTACCAGCAAAGGCTTCCCAGCTCTGCCACTTAGCAAACAAATCATTGATACTTAGCTGGAGTCACATTGCCCCCTACAGGTCAATGAATACATTTCTTCATAGACATGCATTTATTGTTAAATGAACTGATTTAACTAGAGATGCATCTACTTTCCACCACTTGTATCCCTGCATGTGTGAGTTCTGTGTGAGTTCAAATCTAACATGAACTATAAGGAATATGAGGAAGAGCAGGTAAGGTGGTATTCATTTTCAGAAATATTTTTAATAAACTGCGACAAGTGAAATGTTTAAAATGAATATTTGAAATATTTAAAATCACAAAAAAAGTGAAACTAAAAAAAATCTAGAGAAGAAACCTAAATGAAATCAGAGGAGAGGATAACCCATCAATTGGTTTAGCACCTGAGTTCAGATTCCCAAAGAGATTGCAGGGAAGAAACCTGTCCTCATTCTGAACCTCTCTCAAATGTGATCCGATTAACGGGAGCGCTAAGTGCAGGACCCAACATAACCCACTAACCGGAGTCATTTCACTGTTCATCAGAGCAGCAAGTTCTCTCAGGTAGAGCCACTGATTGTCCTCCTCAGTGTGACAGCATAACAATCACAAGTTTGTTGAAGAAGTTACCAGGCCCTTGTTATGGTTTCTGAGGTTCCATCAATGGAGCCTTCCTCTGACAGAGATATGGGAACGTTGCAACCAAAATACTGAAACAGCTTCAGGAAACTCAGTGTAAAGATCTAAGAAAGTATTTCACTGAAGTTGGCTTATTTTAGTCCAGAGTCCCATAAAACACAATAGATAAAATGAGAAAATTTAAGTTTTCTATTACATCTTCCATGGCCATAAGTAGTTAATCTAGGAAACATGACCAAACATAATGGTAAAACATGGCAGAAATAAATAGCAGAAAAAAATAAAATACAAAGATCAAATTACAATGATATCCCTAACCCTTTATACTCGAATGCAAATTTTTCTGATAAATACTTATTATTAGTATTTTATACTCAAAGAAGTGTATCAAGTCCATGCTGCTGGTTTACATGCTTAAAGGCTGAAAATGGTTGCAGTGCATTGACTTAATAATCTTGTATATATATGTATATATAGTTGGGTTTTATTGTCTGTTTTTATTATTTATTTATTTATTTTTACTTGCAAATCAACTGTTTCAATTAGTGTCCAAATATTTCTTGCATCTCTACCAAAAGTTCCTCAGTGATCTGGCACAAGTTAGTTTTTAACCACCTCTAAATTTATTTGCATTCATATGTACTGTGAACCACTGCTTTTGTGCAGTTTTTTTCTGTCAAATGTAGCTCCAAAATATTTGTGGAAAATCCACCTGTTCTCAGACTTCTTATAGAGCATACCCAACATATTTTTTTGAAAATTCAGCTCTAGCTGAAATACCAAATGTAGTGCTAGTCAACACACTGATGTTTGATATTTGCAAAATGGCCAAACATTTTCCTAGGCGCTGACTGGTTCAGCTCACTAGAGACTGCCTATAAGGAAGGCAGAGGTCATCAGCTTCTGCATTTTCCTCTGTGAGTATTAATGCATATTAAAAAAATATTTGGTAATTAAAATAAGGATTTATAAGTACGTTTAGGGGGGACCTCAAGTATTCAAGTATTTAGCCATCTGCTGGTGGCCGTGGTCTTTATCCTCCACAAATATTGGAAGTCTGCTGTATCTTTATGCAATCCTGGCCTGAATAACCAACCGGGATTATCACTGGCTACACCACACACCTAAAGCAAAACACAGGCCCATCCCACCTGAGGAAAACTAATCCAAAGATGGGTTCCCAGTAAGGTTAGGGTAGGGTTGTGGTTAGAGTAAAAGGTCTGTTCTCAGAAAATGAATTTAAGTCTCCCAAAGTGATGAAAAGAGAGCTGTGTGTGTTCCTGTGTGCACAACAGTAATTCCATCTTTACACCACTAGCCAACAGAATGAAAGAAATAAAGAGAAGAGGGATAGAGTAAATTGCACATAGCTGGGAGCAAGGAGGTTATGGCACAAGGTGTGAATCTCCAGAAAGAATGATGGGCACATTGAGCCAGACTCCCCAGGGGCTGAGCATGTGGAGCAGCATGTTCATGGCTGGACAGAAAACATGTAGACTCTGTGGTGACACGGTCTTTTCAGAGAAGCTTCAAAGTGGTGTTTTATCACCCAACAAAATAAATGGAGAACTGAAGTTTTTTTTATTGAAAATGTGATGCCAGTTTTAATGTGCGAGTCTGTTTGGTTTTAGTGCTGTGTCTTTTCCACCTTCACCTATGGAGGAAAGAAGATATCCCCCAATAAATAATGCAGCACTCTCCCATAAGGCTTATGACACAAGAGTTCAACAGTCACTGAATATTATTCAGCATACACTTTTACTCATGTTGGATTTACAAAACTAGAGTATAACAAAAACATACAAGTCAGACTGAGACAGGCAAAAAATGTACCCACCATTTAAAGCACTAAGAAAAAAAATCACAAAAAACTGAGGTTAGATACAAACAAATGCACCAAATATTGGCTTATCTGCTTTTACACACAAACTGGTGAACTCTACATATTATATTGACCAATCTTTACAGCTATAGCAGCTTAATTCCCTCTGGGCCGAAAAGTTTTAGGACCGTGTTTACGGGAATATTTGACCAGTCTTCCAGGAGAGAATGTGTGAGGTCAAGTATTAAGGTTGGACAAGAAGGCCTAATAATTTTCTCTTTGGATGCTCTAAAGGGTTTATGTGGACACTCGGATTCTTTTACACCAAACTCACTCATTCATGTCTTTAACCTTGCTCTGTGCACTGGTGGACAGTCATATTCGTACAAGAAGGGGCCATTCCTCAGAAGAATAACAATTTCCCAGATGTTTTCATATGCTACAACATTAAGACTTGAACTTGTGCCAAGCCTCAACCCCCACTAAAATACATTGAGGCTTGATCCTTCACTTCAGAAAACATCTCCATTTTTTTAAGAGTACTTTGCCTGTATGCATTAAATCACTGCATCTCACATTTTGCATTGCATTTAGAGATGTAAAGTTTGGTTGCAGCTGCTAGGCAACAGAAACCCTCAGCACACAATAAATGAGCTTAACTGAAGTCCACACAAAGTTTAGAGGTCTGTAGCCATTTACTGTCCAAGCAGTTGCAGACTTCTGGGCTCTGTGTGCATTAGCTTGTGCAGTTCCTGAAAGACGTTTTTCATGGCCTTGGAATTGCTTTTAATCCCAATTGCCTCCACTTTGTTATGATAACAAATAGTTGCTGAGTAAATTTCACAAATGGACTTAGTGAACAGGTGGCATCTCAGCACCATGATTAAATTCCCTGAGCTCCTGAGACCAACCCAGTCTTTTATGAATACTTATAAAAGCAATCTGCACATGTAGGTGCTTTATTTTAAACACATGTGGCCGCTTATAGTGATTGAAACACCTGGATTCAGTGATTTGGAGAGTTTCTTAGTATAATGTATTTTTCCGCAAACCATTTGTGAATCACATGCAAGAGAAAAGAGTAGATATTTGGGTATCAGACAAATGTGATGGAATTTCCATCAAATGGTGGAAAACGCCACAACAGTTCAGTTAAGATTTCCCCAGAAAATATATGAAAATAACTGCCATTATGATGACACTGTAATAAAATGTGTTGCATTATTAATCAATGGTCAATTCACCACTTTCTGTGTAATAGTCCCATTTTCAAACCTGGGGCAATGTGGGGTTGAGAGGCAGAATTAGGGGAGTTAACTTCAGACACAAGACCTTCCTAGACTTGGCTAAGCAGCTTTTTGCTTTTAGAGTAATTTTATACGGGGATAGTCTGTTAGTTAAAAAATTTCTCTGTTTCTATGCAGCAATATTTTCTTGTTTTATACATTACATTACTGAAAAATGAAAATAAATAAAAAACCATGGAACATGCATTCATTAAAGCAAAATTACAATCCCAGAGAAAAAGACAGATTATTATATCTATAATCCATAGCAGCATTAATACTTTCTGAGGGTCAATAATCACCACAACACAAGGGGCTCTACTCAACTCAGAACCAATTGAATTTCTTGTACTTATCTGTAACCCTAAAGGTTCTTTATAGCACTCATAACCACTTCTGTGCAATTAAAATTGGTTCCTGAATAAATGATCTAATAAAGAAAGATAGGAAGGGTTTACAGTAGATAAAAGGTTAGGATTCAAACCCTGCATAATTATCACAGTCATAATAATAGCACATCTTCTCCACCTCCCTTTCTAATGAGAATGCCGAGTCAAATTATAAGCACTACATTTTAGAGACCTGGGTTAAAGACATGTAGAATAACTAAAATTAAATACAATGCACACCATCTGACAGCAAAACCTACTTTATTAGGAGTTATTCTAGTATAAATGAGTATTTTTTTCACACTTGGTTAACTTTGATCTCCTCCTTCTATTCATTACTAATCCAAACTGTACACTGAGGAGCATTTTTACTCAAAAGGAAAATAGTTGTTCTAGCTATGCACACTGTACATGCACACTACTACATTTTTAACAAAAAGTTTAATCTAATATTTGACAGTTGCAGAAACAATGATTTAATCTGTAAACTCGGGATGGTCAAGCTGCTTTTTAATTTCTTTAGCTCATTCATCCCACTTCTCCTTGCAAAACTGATCAATTTCAGCCAAAAAGAAAAGGAGAGATTTTTTATTTCCCTCTAAATATTCTGTAAATGTTGTGGATCCATGGTTGGCTTCAACATAATGCAGGACAATATCATAATCTGTATTTTGCATATATATTGCTGTCTTATGCTCAGATATTAGTCTTTAATCCTCCTTGGTCCATCAATAGTCTTTATCCTTGTAAAAGTCGCAACAAATATCACATTAAAGACTTTGTTTGTTTGTTTTTTTAACAAAATAGAAAAATCTGCATCCCATTCAAATTTTTAGTGTCATTGAGTCTCACGCAATATGCTTAATCTCACAACATAATTAGCATTTTTATTTTTCCTCCACGTTTCCTGGTGGTAAAATCCATTTAGCATGCAATTTTTCTGGTTCTTCACTCTTATTTACAGATATCAATAAAGACAAATAACAATATGACAAATTAATTTAGACAACTTCATGATTCAATATGCCTGTGAAGTACTGAAATTATGATATCCATTTATATAGAAAAGGGGGACATAGAACCCATTTATTGCCATGTTTAAAAGAGCCTTTTGTGTTCAAAGGAATAGGCAGAGAGCCTAAAATAAAGGGACACTCAATGATTAGAGCTCTTTGTTTATCAAACATAAAATAAACTGTAACGAAATTGTAAGAAATCTGCTGAAGTACACTACCTGTAGATGTCTCAAAGCCACATCTAGAGAACTCAGACAGCAAAACAAAACAGTATCTTGTGGGTAGGTAGGTATTTAGTAGAAATGCAGTGATTGCAAGGTTAATTTGTTTTGTCTGTGGAGTTGTGTGCATTTTCGTTTTACAAAACTTTAAAAGTGAGTATTTTGTCAACAAAAGTTTCAGTTCTGTTTGATTGTTTTGTTGAATATCAAAACAATCAAACACGTAGAGTGCAGATAATTTCACAACACAAACTTTGTAAGCAGTAATTAAATTATTTTGAACACATGGGCAAATATTGCATTGCAACCTTTTTTTTTGTCTTGGTTTACTAAAAATAATCTATGAAATCAAAACTCAAACTAAAAGGTTTGTTAAACATTTTTTAGAAAGAAAAATATTGATGCTGATCATTTTTCTTTTCTCCTCTTTATTAGGCAGAAAGGCGTGAAAACTGTCTTATCATGCAAGCATTCTGCACACACACACACCCCAACCCACACACAAAACACTAATAGCAATTTAAGCGCTGATGTTACTCATTGTTGGAGCCTTGCTGTATACAATCCGAAAAGGAAAGGACTGTACAGGCACAGTAAGCTTACTGCACTGCAGTTTATTGGCTGTTCTGCTTTCTTTAGGCTCTCACACAGGTGACAGTGCGAGCTCCTCTTGTGTCAGTGCCAGCTAAACAAAATTAAGGAAGAGTTAAAAACTCAATGAGCCTGGTAATTAAATTTTAATGGTGGACATAAAGCAGCCTGACACCCACTTAAAGCTATAGGCAGAAACCATATCTGCAAAACAATCAGGAAGGAAACTCCTTTCCTCCTTAGCAACCCACACATTCATTGTGTCATCATGGGAAAATTTATCAAGAGAAAAATTCCAATTCCACCTGCTTTTGTAACCAAAATCCTTCACACTACATAAATGTTATAACTTCCTTTCTGTGTCCTTTTGAATATGCAACCTCTACAGCCTTAAACTACATCAGCAATGCTTTCAGAAATGTGTGAATATTAGGGCCACATTTATAAAACATATAGAAGTGTTAAAAGCCCTAGTCTTTTATTGCAGTGGCAAAATGTTACACTCAAATATACATGAAGAAAATCCTATTTCAGTTCATTATTCAGTAGTTAAAAAACTCAGAAGTCAAGAAATGTTTAATTTTAAAGCAACAAGTGGTAAAATCATTGTTTCTACCAACAAACCCAATAAAAAAAAACATACCAGTAACCATTTTTATATTCATAGTTTACAAGTTAAATATGATGGCATTTCTTTTTGCCACAGATACCTCAGCTGGTTCAGGACTCCCACAAGTTAAAGCTCTCTGTTCAATAACTATAGCAAACGTGTGGCCACTTAGGGTGACCAGGTGTCCACAACAACAGCTGGATTGTTGTGGACAACATGCCATCTACATGCCTGCTGGTTGCTTAAAAGTGATTCAAGAACAAGAGAAGGAATTTTCTGTCCAGACAAATATTTAGAATTTGCTAGATACTCTAGATACTACGGGGACTGGATACTTTTGTCAAATGAGACTAAGGTACTTTTTTTTATTTAGAAAAAATTACAAAGTGGGTTTACCATGAAACAATGAAAAGCAATTCCCACTTTCTAGTACAGTGGATGAGCTGTACTGCAATAGTGCCCTGCAATATTTGTTAAACCACAAAGCCATCATAAACTTTTGGAAAAATCTGAATATTTTAAACTAAAAAAAACAAAAAAGTGGGTTTTGCCAAAAAAACTATAAATTGGTCATCAGTGGAGCTTTCAACAAACACTTTGGTCAAATTTAACTAACACTCAACACTTGACAGACCAATTTCAACTGTAATTTATGCTGACAATATGTTAGGCTTTTTTACTCCCAGAGTCCTATAATTCATAGATTACTGATGTGAAGTGTAAATTAAAAACAGCAAGACAAAATGAAAATACAGCAGGCAAATTAGTAGCAATGAACAGATGAAAGTAAAAAAGTCAGGCAAGTTGTCCAATGTTTTTTTTTCACCCAAATCTATTACTAAATATTTGGAAAAGAGTTACAACAATATGTCAGAATGTGCATCATTTATATAACTCAGTGACATTAGTTAGAATAAATAACTTTTGTCAATGAAAAACAATTGCACAGAACATTGCATTCACATGCAAATTATCTTTCGACCAACATTGCAGTGCAAGGCTCACACAGACAGCAAGTAACGCTGGACAGCAAAGTTTAGCACTTTATATTCCTATCAGTCCTGCCACCTGTGCATAAAGCAACCAGACCACCAGAGAGAATAGAGTATCAGGGAGACAAATTCTCAAAAATCATAAAAGCCCACAGAAAGTTCTTTGAACCTTTCAGACCTCGTGATGGTCCGCTAAACAGAACGGATTGCCTCTAGGCCACAATGGAGCTTAATCACAGCCTGAACGTTTGGCAACATTTACTGATGAGCTAATAACCTGCCTGCACAGAATGAAAAATTCAACCGTTACAGAAAAAATTATTAAATATTTACTCTGAGACCATAACCCTGACATTACAGGCCATAGTAATGCTCTTTACCTCCCAATTACCAAATGCAACATGTATTTTAAAACATAGACAGGGAGAAATAGGAACTTATTCTAAAGTTTTTCTGTATCTCTATTAAAACAATCAAACAACAAAATTTAAAGTTCATAAAGGACCTAATATGGTATTCTCTACATTTACTGGAACCCACAGTACATATCCTTAAAGATCTTTTAAAAAAAATCTATGTTTTATTGGACTAGAATTATCCAACACTGGCTTTAAAAAAAAAAGAATCCACTCTTTTAATTCTTTAAAAGATTTTACTCAAAGTTAATCAGATCATCCTTAAGATTTCCATATTAGTAATCCTGTTCTATGTAATATAATTTCTTTTAACAACATGCTATTCAACTCGGCCAAATGTGTTTCTCATATTGAGTCATGAGGGGTTTATAGATGAACAGCTGTTTTTCTTGTTGCCATTTCCTGTCTACAATTAGAGAAAGGGTAAAAAGTTCACCGCAACTATTAGGATGAATAAGATTCAGTAAGAAATCTCGTCTATCTCGTCACCACGCACGGCAAGGAGGATGTTAAGGGAGGTTTAAAAATCATAAAAGCTCACTTGTCAAAGCAAAGAGTAGAATCATGGAGCCACCAAGTCTCTGCAACATAGTAAAATCAAGTAGAATCAAGAGACATCACCAAGGTGAATATTTTAGCCTTGTTCCCCATATTTACAGTAATTATACAGCAGATATTCGGTTTTCATGTTATCACAATACTCAAACAAAACACCACGCTGCTTGACTTATGATAAGAGCTCTTCAAAACTTTGTGTTAAAAGGTCAAAATGCCGATCATACAAAACAGCTTCTATGACATTTAAATGTCTCCGGTATTTTTAAATGTTCCAAGTTTGTCTGTAAAATTATGTTAATGAATGAGCAGTGTTCTTCAGTCCTCATTAAATGTAATCCAAAAGATTTGATTAACCTCATCAAATTCAATGTTTTGTTTTTTAAGTTTAAATGGTTTTTATTTGCCTTGCACAGGAAAGGGGGAGAAAAAGGAATAAGGAGAGCGGGGAGGGGAGGGGAGGGGAGGGGAGGGGAGGGGAGGGGAGGGGAGGGGAGGGGAGGGGAGGGGAGGGGAGGGGGGAGGGGAGGGGAGGGGAGGGGAGGGGAGGGGAGGGGAGGGGAGGGGAGGGGAGGGGAGGGGAGGGGAATATCTGTAGCAAAGGTCGGGTTCGAATATCAGATGACTGTGCCGAGGACTAATAGCATAACAGAAAGCTGTACCAGAAAAACCTTTCAGAATCAAACAGAAAAAACATGTGACCTAACAGAAGACAAGAAAAGAAGAAAACTGCCATACAACTTAAATTATGGTAAGCAAGACCAAGTACATTTACTTTACTTGCCTTAATCATTAGCACACACCACTCTTGTAACACCTCCAGAACCAGTTATTCTTTATGTTCACCAGCAGAGGGCAGCAAAACACAACTTAAAGCTGAACTTCAGACAAAAACCAGCAGCTTAAAAAGGTTAGAGGGCAGAGCTCCTACCAGCATTGACTATGGCATCCACCTCCAGGACAGTAATATCACCCTTGTAGAGAGATACTTTATCACCGAGGCCTCCTCCAGCTGTGAGCTCCTTCTCATCATCTTTATTAGTCCTGGCTGAAGTAACAAACAGAAACATGCCACCAAGCATGTAATGTAGTTAGATATCAGCTGGATATTTGAAAAGAGCTTGCAGATGTGCTCAAAAAGGCATTAAAGTTCACTTTAATGTGTAGATGATAAACAATTGGTTACATACCAAACAGCAACATTTCCTAGAGTAGCAAAACTCCCCCCAAAAAAGTAAAGTCCAAAAATATTTAATCATGAAATAAGCTGACAGGACAGAAAAAGAAATTTCAAAGAATTAATAACTTTACCTCTATTCACAAATAAGATATAAACCATGTTGATGAGCGTTAGTAAAATAATTTTTGTTTCCTTCTAACACTGAATGCAATCTTACATACTTGATGTGACACAAGCACTTACTCTTTTTTTTGGATAATGCAGAAAAAGTTGTTGGTAAAGACATGTAAAAAGTCAAATAAATTAATCTTTTATAGCACTAGCGTAACCCACACAGTAAAAACCAAACCTTTAATTTAAGGATGGTTAAATTGGTAAAACAAAATTTTGTTTGAAGAAAGAATTATTTGTAACTAAAATCACTGGTTGCACAATTACAGGCACTCATGCTGTCAATATTTTGTACCAAGCCCTATTGCCAAAAGGACAGCATGAAAGCCTAATGACATTCATCGAGGTTGGAGTATTCAGATTTTTGGCTTTTCCTTTCCAAATCATCCTTGGCTCTCTCTCATACCTTCATGTCTTCTTTCCCACTCAGCTCCCACAGGTTTTCCAACTGATGAACCAATTCAGTGTTAATTTGCCCATACATTTTGGATTAATATATTTAAATCATCCAATTACCTATTTCTAATTTTCCTGTGGACCACCAGATTCTTATTGAAGTTGTCCTGTTATTTGAAGAGTTCATAATCACATGAACTCTCACAAGTAGCTGTATGCAATATTTCAAACTGCAATCATTTCAATATCAGTGTTTTTAGCATCGCAGTTGCAAAGGTCTGCTTTGATGCAATATTTGATGGGTTGCTACCTTTAAAGGAATATTCATTAACAAACTGCATGCAAATATATTTGTACTTTTACCACTCTTGATGCACAAATCTTAAGCTTACAAAAAGTGGTGGGAAAAATCTGATGATGCAAAATGAGAAGGAAGGCTTGTGTAAAAAAAAAAAAAAGAAAAAGAAAAGCTACCATCCTCCACCAACTTGGCATTCAGCACCTTAAATAACAAACAGAAAGTCTCTCACATCTATTTTCCTCTCTCCAAGTTGGAATGTCATCCAGTTGTGTAAAACCTTTACGATACTCCTTGCGCCTCTCCTCTCGATCTAGTTGAAGGAGTCGTTCTGTGAACAAAAACAAACAAGAAAGTTCTGTGACAAACTCCTCTTCTTCCAAAAAAATGATTTGGTATTCCACCTCTACCATAGAGGTTAGTATAACCTTTACTGCTGCTGTTCACTAGTGCTTTTATGCCAGTATAGACAATTTACTATTAAAAAAAAGATTATCGCCCAGAAAGAGGTGAACCCTAAGCTCTCCCATTGCCTTTCTTTCTTGATCTTGTAACTAATCAGTAAACCTTTATAACTACTTACCCTGGAGATCCATCCACTCAGTGGGAAATATTTTTTTCTACATAATCTTTTAGATTTGAAAATACCCTCCATTATAAATGACTGACATTACAAAATTTTTGATTGCCCTCTTTATACGCCCTTTTTCTGAAGAGATAATCATTTTGTTCACCTCTATTCTTGAATACTTAGCCACTTTACAATCACATACTGTGATACATTTTGTTAGGGAAACAAAAGAAGCGAGTCATTTTGAGATATGCCTCTTAAACTTTGTGAGATTAGATTGAAAGTCTTAACTGGATTTAAGTCTGACGTTAACTGGGCTATAACTAACACATTAGGATTCTTGGATCCACACCAGCATTTCTCAACTGGTGAGTCCTGACCCAAATATGGGTCACAAATCCATTTTCAATTAGTTGTGAGCAATTGCATGGACAGAAAATTATGAGGAAAAAACAATAGTGGATTGTTGATTAAACCTACAGCAGGTAGTCATGATTCCTTGTAATGAGAGTTGGCATTAATTTGTTTCACACCACAGAAGAGGACGTAAAGTTTGTTAAATGCTAATCAATCACAGCAAAAGGCTTCAACTTTGTAAGTTGTAACTAGTTTCCTGAGAAACAAAGGGATGATTATATGTGCAACACCTGTGAAATAAGCATGGAAATCATAACTAAAAGTCAACTAGGCAGGCTATCATGTAATTACAATACGAAATTTGCTAAGGTAAGCTTTTCTCAGTTCTGCTGCTGTACTGTAATACAGCAGCATCCTTCCCTTGCTACTCGAGCTCCAGCCGTTCAGCACCTGTCTTTATGAGAGCAGCTTTTCAACTCTGGTTCAGCTAAAGAAAAACAACAGAAACAGACTGGATATTGAGCTTAACCTCAGAGTTGGATTGTGTGCTATATCTCCAGACTCCGAGGCTCTCATCAGGAGCAAAAAATGTTTGCAATAAAAGCAGTGATTAAAGAAAGTGAAAAATTCAAAAATTTACATCTACTTATAGGTCATAGTAATTTGGGAATAAAGTCACTGTGAAATGAAACCTTTAGAGGAAGAAATACTGAGGAAGACCCTAAATATGGAGAAAAATATAACCTTCTTCAGTATATCCCTTTGACAAGATCTCACAGTCAGCCAGTCATACATTTAAAGTATTACTGCAGTGCATGAAATCTATTTTATTCCTAATGTACTATCTTTCCCCATCGCCTACTTTTCTTATTTCCACAGCTGCTTTTATTCTACATGGATGAATAAAAAGGCAGCTGAACACAGCAAAGCTTTTTGGACTATAATAAAACACTCAGTCACAAGGTTGAACAATTCATCACTGACAAATTCCAAAGCTTAGCTACCCTGACAGGTAACTGTCTCTAAATCTATTTTATACAGCATATAGACCTGTTAAGATTTGCTGTGCCATAGTTGCAAATGCAGGAGTCAGTCCTCATCATTTTCCAGACATCTCTGAACAACGCAGTATAGTGTAATATATTAATGGAACTGAGACTGATGGTGGCATTAAATCTCATTTACCATATTTATTGGAGTCCAAATGATGCTCTGTTCCCAAGTCACAAAACCACTGGGTTTTGTGACCAAAGCATCTAACCTGGTTGATAACCATTAACGACAAAAGCATAAATAAAACCATAAGTTTCTCTATTCCATGCATTAAAGCCCGGAAGAAACATGCAAGCAAACAGGAATGGTAAAGTTCTATGTGTGACAGAAGAGCAACTAAAATATTTATTCCTGCAACTTTCATACGTTTTATAAATGCACAGCAGCCATATTGAATCTGAGTCAGGAATCACATTAATGAGACTCAAGTTTGTGGGTGTTCTGTCTGATTTTTGCCTTAGATTACAAACAGTATAGACAACAAGATAATTTATTGAAAGTTTAACATTCGGTTCTTTAAGTTAACCCAACATTTTGGTATGAATTAATGCACTTACAAAATAGATGTTTCTTTTCCTCCACTTAAATTTAGAAGGTTGTTGAACATTCTTCAGATTATACAATCAACTGATTTGAATGTAAGAACTTGCATTTCTGTCCCAAAACAAACATGGCATCCATAAAATTATTAAAATCACTAAAATATTTACTTAGCAGCATTTTTAGTTCAAATGTGAAAATACGTTTTGCCTACAAATAATTGATAATTATTCCATCTGAAAATGTTCAATATTTTAAGTGCTCATTAATATTTGCTGAAAGTTTCATAGTAATATTTACAAAAATATAGATGTTTGGTAAAAATAAATAAATTAATACATATTGCAATAAATATTCTGTTGTGGGTTGTGTGGAAAAGTTTAAAGAATGTTTGTTTTGGACCTCTCACAGAGCTGTGCTCAATCTGTCATTTGGAAATATAAAGGATGACACAAATCCAAACCTACAAAGACATGATGGTGAACCACTTAAAGGTGCATAAAAGTGCATTCATATGTTACACCCCCCCCCCCCCCCCCAATATTTTTCAACTCTGTGGTAAGACTTGAAAAATACTATCCCTAGAAATATGACTAGACTTAGGCCGTTTTCCAAAGAGAAATGGTAAAAGTCTCTACATGTGCAAAGGTGGTAGGGACATACCAAAAAACACTTGCAGCTTTAATAGCAGCGGAAGGTGAGAAACAGAGGCCATCATGAAGTTTTTGTCTTACTTTAATTATGGCTGTATTCTATAATGTGTTTCCAAAGCAATGCTCACACACTGACAAGGACAAAGTGGCATAATGCAAACTAATGAATTGCAGCAATGTTGTACCTCAGGAAGAGACATGCAATAAAAAGCTCCAGTGTTAATAGGTTAATAAATAAATAAATATCAGCCAAGTTTGGTTTTCTTTTTGATACTCAACAGGTCCAAGAGTTCTTGCACTCAAACAAGCAGCCCATAAAACATTTTTTGCTGAATTTAAATACAGAAAATATAGGGGGGGTTTTCTATTGCTGCTGCAGATTAAAACAAATGAAGTGTTTCATTACAACACTAGTGTTGTTTGTAATTCAGAGGTGGAAAGCCGTTTGTGGTTACAAGGGCATTTATACGCCTAGAATTGGCTGCTTGCACCTCACTGAGCTAATGCTGGAGCACGACACAGGTGGAAAACAGGAAATACTAGTTTGTGGCTTCCATGAAAGTCCAGAAACGTGTCGAAAATGAATCTGAGCGCAAATAATGTAAGCTAATAAAGAGATAAGAAGCAGTGAAAGGTGCTGCTGCGAATGTCAAGCATGCATTATAAAGCAGACAAGCAGAGGCGCAACAGTAACATCTGTGCAGCTTCCGTATGGCATTGACAGAATACTCTAGAAAATAAGTTATTAAAGCAGGGAACAGGCAGAGCATCTGTCAGTGTTCCGGTTATAATTCATGCTGTCTGTCGCGGAAATGATAGCCACATTATCCACCTCCAAAACAACCCTTACCTTTTTCAGTCTTCCAGTCCTTTTTCTTTTTGCTCATGCTGCCGGAGTGATAAGACTTCGAAAGGCTGCTTTTTGATTGTGACAACCCCAGGCTCACAGTGAGTGGAGTTCCGGGGGATAAAAGAAAATAGAAACGTAAAGTGAAACAGCCTCTGGACGGTTGTCTCACCTGTGAAGCTGTCAAATTTCTATGGACCCCTTAGTAACGTCAACCTATCGTGATGGCGCCGTAAATTATGTGTGAGAATTCTGGCCACACGATTGGCTCAGAGGAATAAGAAAGTCGGCCTGTGATTGGTCTGTTGGAGCAGTCCATCACACTGTTCCAACGTTCAGAGTGGAGTGAGGGTAGGTTGTTTCCGGTGGTTCGTCCCTCCAGCGTGTGAGCTGGTTGGAGACTTGTGCCGGTGTTGTGCTGAAAAAATGTACCCAGGTAGTTTAGCTCGCTTTGAAAAGAACCCAGCTTATATAGGCAACATACGTTACCGAAATTATCAAGTCTATTATGACTCTTATGAACATGGATTAATGTATAACTTTTTAATGTTTCCAATACATTAAGTGCTTTCAGATTTTCTTCCTGAAATGAAGGGTTCTTTTTATGGACCACCACGTGTAAAAGTGCAATATACGTTAAAGTATTCCAAATAAAGATTACTGTCACGCTAAATCTGAGGTTATTAATTGATAGTCGAAATTTGAGAACTTGTTTTCACTTTACTGTGCTATTGGCTTCCACTTTCAAGGTTATCTTTTAAATTGAACTTTTAACATTCATAAAAGTTGCTAAGAACCTTCAGGGAGCCTGTAGAGAAAAGTTTCTACATTGTGTATTCTCATAAGTTTGCTTTTAACATAGACAATACAATTTATGTGAACTATGAGGGCTATATACCTAAAGGTTCTCTTAAACCTAATGCTTAAAGTGGTAGTTCTTCAGGGACCTTTTAGAAAATGTTTTCTGAATATTCTCTAATATAGTCCTGTGAAAGTTGAGAGTAGCTTTTAGGCATGCTCCAAAGATGACATTGTAAAGGTTTTAGATAACCTTTAGGGATCCCTGGATATTTCAAAGGGTTACATATAAGAGCATTACAGGCAACCCTGAGTATCATTTTCATCAGATTGTTATACAATAGCACAATGTACAACAACTCTTTGAAGAAAATTGAAAACATGAGTTACAACATGATTTAATTTCTATTTGGGATTAATGAAGTATGATTTAATTGGACTGAATTTGAATGGAATCCGAAGTAAATTTTGTTTCTATTCCATGTGACTATGGCTAACAAGCCAAGCAAATTACAGCATTTGAATTTGAGAATATTTATGTCATTCATTGTGATTATTGTTTATGGTTATTATTTAAACTGAATATGCTGATGGCATTTCTGTCCTTCCTATAGAGCTCAGGTCTGTTTCTCACAGGAGAGACTAGATCAGATCAGTCATTTGGACTGTTACATGTGAGAGGCTGGTTCCAGAGACCACCGTCTGTCATCTGTTGTGCTAGCACTGCTCTCATCCAGACCCATCTGCTCCTGAAACCACTGACATATCTGAGGATGGAAATTTTCTTTCATCTAGATTTTAGCTTGCCTGAATTCTGTCCAGATCTCACGCTAAAATATATTCAGGCTTGAAGCATGATATTGACAGAACAGTAGCAGTACATAAAAAACTAACTTTACAGATGGAACAAAAGCTCTTGACTTGTTGGGAATCACTGTATCTTAAATTTGCGTGACCTAATTTTCCCCAGTAACTTCTCAGTTTTGCAAATTAAAAGTATCTATCACACTGAGCAGCTATAAACAGAAAGTAACTAATTCTCATTTCCATGAACAGAAATTTCCTCTAGTTCTCATTTCATTTGATCCCACTTTGAGCGATATAGAAATATAAAATTACGTAATACTGTATTAATTCCATTTTGTCATCTTCTCTGAATAGAACCCATTATCAAATAATCAATTTAAACATAAAAACGAAGTCAGAATTGCATGTGAATTGTCCCTCAGTTGTGTGCTTTTTACTTCAAGCCACTAGATGTCAATCTTGTATCAGCTCAAACTGTGAGAAAGGGCATGAATGATCTTTCTCACAATCGTCAGTCTGCTGCTGTTATTCAAAACATCCACATCCTTAGAGTATAATACTTCTTTCAATCTCAAGATGTTGGAACTTTATTGAAAATTGCTAATTTCAGTAATTTGGTTCAAAAATATTTATGGATTTAATTTTAATGATTAAAAGTCTGAGAAAATTACATTACATAAAACCAATAGAAAAATAATTTTTGCATCAGTGACTACTTTAATAGTGAATAGTATTTTGAGATGTATTGTGCATTTTTAATAGTGTTAACCAATGTAATTTGACGAAATAAGGGTTAAAGTCTGCATGTTTTATGTAATTTGTGCATTACACTAATTAATTTCTTTTGACCTGTCTGTCTGTAATTTATTTTTTCAAACCTGTGAAAGGTCTGTATACCAAGAAATGACAGCATAGTGACTCTTCACCAGTGTTCCAGCCTGAATACGCAATGCCGTTTCCCAGCTGGGAACACCTCTTTCCTAGCTGGAAATGTAGTTCTTTGATTTATTTTTTGTACATTCAGAGTCATCTTTTTATGAATCAGGCATTTGTGTCATATGATGAGATTTAGTGGTAAGACCAACATGCAGACTGGGTTGTGAGTGAATAACACTGGAGTTGTGGGTTAATATGATGAAAGTTTATTATAAACAAAAGAGCAGACTTACAAAACAGGAGCAGCAAGGCATTACAGAGAAGAACAGAGGGCCAAGGAGATGACAGGTACGGAAGAAACTAGTGGAGAACAAAAGCAAACAGGGAGCATATATAAACAGAGGGAAGAGTGGAAATGACAAAAGAACCAGGAGAGCTAATTACAGGTAACCAGATGCAGGTGGGAAGAATAGTGCAGAAGAATAAGGCAATGATTAGTAGCTGGGCTCTGGTGAAGAATGGAGGAGTGAGGGGAGAAAATAAACCAGTCTAGGAAAATGTGAGAGGAAAATAACTCTGAAATCAATAAAACTGTAATAGAAAGGAACATAAATCTAAATGAGCAAAATCAAAACACAAACAAATCTACAAACTGAGCTGAGACAAGAAATAAACTAAATTGGCAAACAAGGCAAGAGAAAAATAAAATAAAGAAAAGATCAAAAGTAAGAAATAGCTTAAACCTAAAAGGGATCATAATTTTTTTTTCCAAAATGGATATCATGGTGGCAGGCTGGGGTTACAGCATGCAACGCTTGTATTGGAGGACTCTGTCATCGATGTTGACCTTTACCACATGTCTTCTCTCCTCTCTCATAACCCACCTTCATGTCAACCTACTATAAAATAAATGCCACAACAGTTTGTTCAAAATGTTTGACTGGTGATACAGGGTCTTCTGTTTTAACTGTAAAATCTGATGATTTAGCTAAGCTAATTTTGCTACCAGAACTGAAAGCTTTTGTCTTATCACATGAAGAAAAAGTCTATTTGCAACCAACCAATCACGTGCTTTCTATAATTCAATGCCCAACATGTCTTCCACAAATTAGTCAACTTTCTCTAACAGAGCTTTTTCTTCCACTCAACATTTCAGTATAATTCTCTTATATAACACTCTGTAAAAAGACAGAGTTTTTTTAAATAATACTTTCACACTTACCCTGTGGAAGGTGTCAATGACTGTCCGGAGTCTTTCCCATTACTGTGTACAACATAACATAACATTTCTGTCTTTTTAAAAAAGTTTAAGTGGTCTTATGATTTTTTGTGTGTGTGAAACTGTGAAACTAGCTATATGGCCTTTTAATCAAAATGAACTCATCTTGATGCTTGTCTATGTATTGATGAAAGTTTAATGTCAACTGAAGTACTTTCAGATTCATTAGATGACATTATTTCAGAGTAAAGCCTCTTAAGTTTAACCAAAAGAACAAACAATTAAAGGCTGAAACTTAGCTGCTTCCCTCCAGTCAGTGCTTCTGTCTGAAGGGCAGTTGCAAATACTCCAAACAGAGGAGGATCTATTTGTGTAAGTTTGTGTGGGCTGTTGTTATTGTCATGGATACAAGAAGATTAAAGGGACTGACTGCACCTACAAGTAACTTGGAAGAACATTGCCTCCTATTAGCTGTTGTTGTTTTGATATGCATGTCTGTCATTTCTCCACTTTGGGAAATTGCAACATAAAGCAATTACCTCAAGGAAAATACTCACAATTATCACCCACCTAAATGGTGCCCTGAGGCTACAGGAATTGTAGGTATGAAACTGATTAAATCTTTGTGTCCTTATGTCAATAATCACGGGGCAATTTAGGTCTTTTTGTACCGTTTGGCTTGTTTTCTGCAAAGAGATTACATCATAATCATGTCTCTTACAAAGTCAAGGCTTTACGCAGAACTATTTTCAACAGTAATTTGTGTTTTCCTTGACGCAGCTCACCCTGCCAGTGCCAACAATGGGCTTCAGTGGGTTTCGAAGGTTTTAATGCAGTGGCCTTCATTTGTGTCATGTTTATATAATCTTGCTCAGGACAAATAAATGGAGACAGGGAATCTTTCTCCCTCTAGACTTGATGAGGTTTAACAATAGGTTTTATGTACGCGGGTTTTCATTGTCTAACGCTCAGTTCCGTGAAAGTGTACAGATGTTAAAGATTTCCTGTTTTTTTGCTTTTTTCCACAGTTACATGTTTCACAATAAACTAATTTTAACATCAGACCAAGATAACCTGGCTAAATAAAAAAAAGACTGTTTTCAAATTATTTGAATTATAAAATGTATAAAGCTATCCAGACTAACCACTTCTTTTGAGAAAAAGTGAGCCACCAAAACAACTGGCTGTGTCCCTCCTGCAGGCAACAACTGAAATCAAGATTTTGTAATGTCTTGATTTATATTATTGAGGAAAATGGTTCAGACGACTTTCCAAAACATCCATTTTATCTTTTTAGCCACCAAAAGGTGGATAAAACATTGTTTTCTTTTGCTTATGCAGCCCAAGATGAGGCAAGTATCACAAATAGTACTTTAGATGTTGCTTTGGGTCCTTTTGTGACCTCCTGGTTGAGTCATTGGTGTGCTTTCAGAGTCAGTTTTTGTAGGCTGACCACCGTTGGGATGGTTCACCACATTTTCTCCATATGTGGATATTTGCTCTGACTGTGGTTCACTGGTTCATGCCATTTCTGGCGTTTCATGTAGAAACTTGCTTCATGTAGTCATGTCTTTAAGAAATCATCTAATTCTAAAGTGTGGCTAGTGAAACAGAACACGGTTTCAGTTTTACTAACATGGTGGTATTGTTAGGAAATCTTAATTTAAATGTGAGAAAAAAATAAAAATCATTAAATTTCACAGTCTAATACTTTTTCACAAAACATATGTAATATTCTAATTGTATGTCTGTATTGTTATTCATTTATTTTGACTTATTTTCACATCTATTTTCATTTTCAAAGGAACATTTTAAATATTTTCCCGTGTCAGAAGAACATTGGATATGTTTAGATTTTTTTTTATTTTGACAAAACATTTTAATGTTGTAGATAAGAGCAACAAAAAATTATATCAAAACAAATATAAATACTTCATCAGTAGTTTTCACCCAACAATGCCACATAAAACATTGTTGCCATGACACATTATATCAATAAGAAAACTATTATGAAATATGCCCTGCAAAAAAGAAAAAAAGTATAAAACAATCATAGGTTAAGTTAGTTACCTCTGAAGCATGAGTGCTGCATATATGGTTATGAGACGAGGTACCCCATGCGGAAAGACTCCAGTCTGGGTTTTCAACAAAGGACCTTCTTGATTGAAGGCAGCAGTGCTACCAATTGCACCGCTATGCAGCTGTCATGTTGGATATAAAATCAATAAGTGCAATAGATTTTAAAATGCAAAAAGTTACATTTCTTAACAGCAAACCCTTTCAACATTTACTGTTTTAATTTAATTTGTCACAAAGCATTTTTTACAGTATAAGTATTTATTTGCTTCCTATGGTAACGTTTAGAGGAAATATTCCACAATCATCTGCAGTTTTATTTTCTCTGTGAATGTTCAGATTCCTATTCCACATAATTATATTTAAAATTAAAAATACTTCCCACAAAATGTGTGTGGAAAACTTTGTTTCATTACCAAGTGCAATGGGGTATTCAATTTCTATTTCTACTTCATCTGTTTTTTTCTTTCGGTTCAATTTTCTTTTATATTTCAGGTTATTTTTTTATTCCCTCCGTTCTCTCTAGCTTTAAAATCTAATGGGAACACACTGCACTGCTCACTTCAGTAGAAGCAAGAGACATTATGCATGATCTGGGGAACTCTGGATACCTGGAGTTTCAAAAGAGCACAGACTGTAAGATTACAACAGGCAGTGCTTCCAAATCCCTTGCTCTACAGTTAGAAGAGTTTTGTGATAGCGCCACTCTGTCCAACCATGAAAACTCAACATAGAGTGCAGATTATTTTCTCCATCCCTCTAAATCAAACATTTCACTGTGCATCACAGTTCAGTGAGACATGTCATGCATTATGCTCATCTGTCTCACAGATGTGAACAGCAACTCACAAAGTCGAACAGAAATAGTCTGAATTGGTCATGAACTAGTCATTTTTCTGTGTGCGTGTCATGTTGTGTATGTGAAGACTTAATCTGACACACATCTGCAATCAGTATGCTTGTTTAAGTGTTCACACTCCTTTACTAAACCTTTTGAAAGCATTTGATCTTTCAATGATCTCGAAAGACGTTTTATTTCCCACTTATACAGCTGTTTTGACTGAATTTTCTTCATTTATGTCAGCGTTTCTTGTTGGGGCGCTTTGATTTTAATTCACTTATGCAGTTGTAGGATGAATTTGTCATGAGGCTGCATACATGCGAGTATGTTGGGTTACTGAGTGGTACTTTGTTTAGTCTATGTGCTCAGAATTGGTTTGAGGTTGGATTAAAAAAGCACCATGCTGTGAGGATTCTTTTCCTCTAAAATTCTTGTGGGTTCCAGCTTTGGCAAAAATATGTAGCAACTACTCCCTCTGTTTATTTTACTTCATTTAATAAAACCCCCATCCAGCCTGTCTCCTCACAGCAGAGCGTGCCTGCTCTCTGCCGGCTAAGAGCAGCGGGAATTTTCTTCTTGATCGCAGGGTGAACTGGAGTTGAATGGACTGAGTGCGGATTGATTGTTCAAAGCATGCACGCTGTGAAATGGGTCCCGACTGTTTAAGGTTTTATGTTTGTGCGAAGTTGGCCTGTAGTTTGACATTACCTTTCCTCCTGAAGCAACAGCACTTTTGCCCTGCTGTGTTTTGAACTTTGTAATTTATGTGTCTTCATTTGTTTATGTCATAAAAGAAATGAAGACATTTTAGCAATGAAACTGGAAGTCTCTGCATGCTGTAGATTTTAAGTGCATTACGGCTTTAGTAGCTGGCTTTCATTTGTAGCAGAGACGGCATGCTTCAGGTTTTATCCCATGAGGTAATTGATTTATTTTCATGATCCGTTGAAAATTGACTTCTATAATTTATGCTTCTAGTTTTGAGTTTTGAATTCCAGTGAGTTGTTTTGATGTGCATTTACATACATTCTGTTATGTGGTCATTTTATTCATATGTGTGCTTCCCTGTAGTATTTTTCCCTCAGTCTCCTGGCTCAAGTTCTCTTCCAGCTTCCATGCACCAGTTAATCAGACTCACCTGAAACTTCTCCCAATAATCATCCTGTTATTAAACTTCTATATTCAGTACTTCACTATCAGACTGTCCTGTTTCTTTGTGCGCGTTATGTTGTTCTTGTTTTGTTCTGGTTGCTTTGCCTGTCCCTGTGCATTTTTGTAAATTTGCTTTTGACATTAATTCATTTCCATAATGATTCCGCCTAATTTCCATCTGCTTTAATATTCACAAAAAAACCACACATTGTTTTATTTGGTTTGATTCTAATACTTCATTTAATTGCTTATTCATTCATCTTTTCGCCTCAAACTCACTGTGTCATGGTGACAAATTGTTTTCTACCCCTTTACATAAATGACTCAAATTAGGTATATATTTTGTTGTAGTGAGCAAATTGATACATGGAGATAAACATTTGAATAATTCAACTGTTTTCCATTTATATAGTATTGAACTGAGCATTTTCTCTAAAGTCTGTCACACCCTGTTTTAAACTTCTGTGTGTTTAGACCAATTGATTCCTACAAATGACATGCAACAAGGTCAATTTCTATTGCTAGACATTTGCTGAATGAGGAAATAAACAGTCAGCAAAAGGTAATTATGAAACTTATCCCTGGGAAATGAGTTCATGCATAGTCAGATGAAATCTGGTGCAAATCAAGTTGAAATTACATTAGATAAATGATCAATTATTGTGGTCAGTGATTGGTTTTGTTTTGCCCCCTCTCCATTCCCATGAGTAGTTACTGATCTCAATGAAGGCTGCCAACTTATTTCAGCCACCTCTTCAACTTTTTGTTTGAAAGAAACAGCAGGATGCTCATTCAGCACCTGATTGTCCATGGAATTGCTCAAAGGTAATCCAGCTCTCACGTTGTGACACTTTCTTTGCACCTCCTCAAACCATATGTCTCTTTATGGTCATGAACTACTTTCCTGAAGAATTCCTCAATACTCTTTCAAAGATATTCCAAAATTCCTCAACTACCATAATACCAGAAAAAAAATTATCTACAATGGTTTGTGTAAATATAGATATCCCTTACACTTTTCACATTGTCAATTTACAAACAAGAAAATGTCAATGTATTTTGTCAGAACAAACATTTTTGACCTACATACTCTTTATAGATGAAAAGCAACACTGCATTTCAGTCTAAACACACATAACTAACCCCCTTCAACAGCAACAAGCGAGTCAATAGGAAAATGAATGCAGTTACATACTGTCACAAAAGAGGAGACAAACACAAGCAAGAGAGGCGGAGATGGAAGACAATGAATAAATTAATGAAATAGTGAAAACTTACAAATAAAATGGACCTAGGTCCAAAAACCTCAAACCTTAAACTGAAGATGGTGAAACTAAGCTAAATAAATTTAAAAACAAACCAGGAACGATTGGAGGCACAGTTATAGGACAAACAAAACATGGTTGAACAGATGAATCGGCAAAGAACAATGAAAACAAAAATCAAAAAATCGGTGATCTTATATACTGTGTGGAAAACGCCACTGAATGCAGGTGATGTAATCATGGGATTAGCAACAGCTGTGGAGCAGAACAAACCAGCAGGCTGAGTGAAGACGAATAACAGCATCAAAGAAGCTTAACGAAACAAAGAAAAGACAAACCATGTGGAAAAGGCTAGCAATGTTCTAAGGGAAATAAATG
Source organism: Xiphophorus maculatus (assembly GCF_002775205.1). Classification (NCBI taxonomy): domain Eukaryota; kingdom Metazoa; phylum Chordata; class Actinopteri; order Cyprinodontiformes; family Poeciliidae; genus Xiphophorus; species Xiphophorus maculatus. The sequence goes on along the minus strand of NC_036464.1, from coordinate 8,867,387 downwards.
CAAATCACAAAATAACACAAGAATAAAGTAAGAAACTATGCAAAGAATTAACTAATGGCTACAACTTACTAACTAGCAATAATGAACATAGGTACATTAACTGAATATGGAAAGACCTTTGAGCAATAATAAAGAACTCATAGTGATCAAAACACACACTTTTATGAAAACTAAAACTGAAACATCCAAGACTCACAACAAACAAAGGGCAGCAAAACGGTTGAGAGTGGGGCGAAGGTTCACTTCCCAGCAGGAAAACTTTAAATCAAGCGTTACCTCATTCTACCCTTCTGTGCCCTTTACCAAACTTTGGGTACTCAGGACCTCCAGCTTCTTGCCCCAGCACTGGTAACTTTCACTAAATAAATAAAGGTTCAACATTTCCAGTCTATCGTCTTACATTGGAAATCATTGAACCTTGCTCTGTTTCTCTTCAGATGAATTCCTTCTCCGTTGCTTTGTTCCTTGCCATCTACAGGTCTACTGAAGATTATTTTTTATACAATAAATTATTCTTTATACACATAAGATCTTTAATCTTACATGTAGTTTTTCGGTCCAACTAAGCTTAAAAACTGGATACCTTGGCCATGTATTATGTTTCTGATTATGCTACAGAGGCAAAAACACAAAGAACTCTCGCAATTTGACAACTGCCAGAGTCACTGAGCCAAGCTAGAATTTTCGTCTGTCAGATGTTAGCTGAATATTACAGATGAGGGTAAATTACAAAATATCCCCATCACCAAATTTATCATCCGAACATTTATTTCAGAATTCAAATTTCTGTCAAAGAGGTATTACGGGATTTATAAGTAGTATGGTCCCACTGTAATTATATTTGTTGTTTTTACAACAACATAGAAACTTTTCTTTAAAGAGTTTCTCCAGTAAATATGAACTTATAATGTTTTTTTTTGTTTGTTTGTTTTTTTACATTTAAAACATTCTTTGCTGGTATGTGTCTGCAGCTTGTGAGGTCATGACAGAGATCACATCAAATAAAACTGGATAGTGATCCTCTGCACACCATTAACAACAGCTTGAAGAAGTTTCCACAGAGACATTCTGGTATGCAATGTTGATGCTGTCCCCTTAAGGCTCATTGGCCCTCCTCAGCACACTGCACCCTCAGCCTCAGCCCTCTTTGAGTTAACTAGTGAACATTGCCCTTTCATCACTGTTGACTTGATCCAAAGCAAACACTGCACACACATTATGACAGAAGCAATAGATTTTTAATGTTGTCTAGCCTTTCCCTCCTGAGGCTTAACATGTCTCTGAGAAAGAATATGAACCTCAAGGCCCTTTTTGGGGCAAGATTATGCCCCATCTAAAATTGGAGAAAAAATAAAACCAAATTCCTATTAAGGTTTTCAAACCCATATGTATTTGGACCTTCCACAATGGCTCTTAATGCTTTTGGTTAAAATGGTGAAGAGCCAGTTAATTTTTTAAAGATATGATGATAAATGCAGATATGAGCAGTTTTTGAATATCAGTAATTTCACTTTTGAATTTCCACTACCAAATGATACCAAAAGTACAAGTAATACTTTTTAGATCTATCCATCCATTGTCTTACATGCTTATCCCTTGTGAGTTTGCAAGGGGTACTAGTGCCTATCTTCAGTGGCTGACGGGTGAGAGGCAGGGTACACCCTGGACAGGACACCTGTCCATTGCAGGGTAACACAGAGACAGACAAGACAAACAGTTATATATGCACTAAGGAGTATTTAGAGAGTTCAATCAACCTGACAGTCATGTTTTTGGACTTGCTGCAAGGCAACAGTGCTATCCACTGCGCCACTGTGCCACTGCACTTTTTAGATCTATTTTTTGTAATTAGTTTGTGGTTTATTTAAACATATTTTCCACAAATTTCAGAATGGAAGAAGAAAGTAAATCCATCATCATAACCTTTTGCAAAAATGTTATTTTCTTTTCTTTATTGAAAAACCTACAAATAGAAATCAAATGGAGATTCTTTAAAAATGACAAGTTCCAATAATAGATATTTATAAGGAATGAAAACCTATTTTTTTGAAAGGTCGTATAACGTTTGTGACTCTAAATGAGTTTTATGTAGTTGAACTGAGCTCATAAAATGGCCCATTGGGTTGTAAATGTCGCATACACAATTGCAGAGTAAATAATAATAATAAATGGAGAATATAAAAAAGAAGATAACATATTTTCTACCAGATAAAAACAAGGTTGCCCAAGTTTAGGAGATGGTGTACATATACAGAAGTGACAAATAAAAGCCTGCATTTATAAAGAAAATGTCTTTATATAAGAGAAGGAGAAGCAATGACAAAACTTGAGTCCCTCTATCTTTGTGGCAAAACAAATTATTGACTGCAATGACATCCTTGCTGTCAGAAGGATGCGTACTTTAGGATTATCACAACTACTTGCTCCATCGTTTATGAAATATACAAATATAGAACTCCAATATGTGCAGAAAAATTGTGGCAATTAAACATATCTACAATAAATATAAATTTTTCTTTGAAGCTGTGAAATTTCATACAAAAAATATGGAGTCACTACTTTTGGAGGACTTTGTTGCAAAAAACCCCCTCCAAAACATATCAAACTTTTCAGAAAAAAGCAACCAATTTTAGCATTCTGGTAAGGAAAAAAAAATCCAGTGACTTGAAAAGTATTTGTTGAGATTTTTCTTTTTTTGTGTGTGTTGTTTTCAAAGGGCATGAATGGTTTTATAGAGCACTGAAGCCTGAAAATGTTCTCATTTGGTTTTGAAAGACCAGCGTGGCATGATGGACCCATGTCATTAACCTTGTTTTATCATTTCAAGCCAAAATGTTAAATTGTATTAAGACCTGTCATTAAGTTGGCTTGTGTTTCTTGATGAAACATAGCAGCATTCATACTACAAAGCAAGTGCTGTGAAGCACTTTTGATTTGTAGCATGAGTGCTGCAGATGCAGTACAACCCTGAGAGAAGGCTCTTACATCATTTCATCTACTTGACCAGTGTAGATCCATAATTCATCACTGAATGCCATTTTCATTCAAGCCTACTTTCATACGGTGGCCGACAGGTGCAAATGCGCAGCAAAAGAGAAAACATGCAAACAAAAAAGAAGACACCCCCGAATGAAATGCAGCAAACAAAAAGAGAGACGCAAACACCCCCGAATGAAATGCAGCAAACAAAAAGAGAGACGCAAACACCCCCGAATGAAATGCAGCAAACAAAAAGTGTTGAAAACGGAAGTGCTCCAGACCACTAGGGGGAGTCAAAGAAAATAGTATTCATTTCTATGGGACCAGATGCAAGATTCAGAGAAAGAAATTTGAAAGAAAGTAAAGGTATCTCTCTGAATCTTGCATCTGGAAAGTGTGATTATTGTGAGAAGTCTGAAACAATAGAGCATGTTATTTTAGATTGTTGTAAGTATGAAGAAGAGAGAAGATGCATGCTGAGAGAGTGTGTAGGTATTAAAGAAAGGTTTAATTTAATAGAATTTTTGAGGAGAGATTTCGGGAGTAGACATATTCAAATAATTATTCGGTATCTTAAAAAAACAAAGCTATTTCATAGGATATGAGTAGAGCAAGTTGGGTGTGAATGTGTAAAGAATATCAAAGAGGGGTATATAAAGTTATAAGCAAGTTGGATAATATAAGCAGGTGTGTATGTGTGGGGGTATGTTTAAAGGAGTTAATGGAGGGAAAAGGTAGAAAGTGAAAGTTTATAGACCATCTCGAAACACACTCCATACTGGTAAGTGGCGGTAATGCTACTGTAAGTTTGTTGCCAACCGCCAATAAATACCAAGAAGAAGAAGAATCTTGCATCTGGTCCCATAGAAATGAATACTATTTTCTTTGACTCCCCCTAGTGGTCTGGAGCACTTCCGTTTTCAACACTTTTTGTTTGCTGCATTTCATTCGGGGGTGTTTGCGTCTCTCTTTTTGTTTGCTGCATTTCATTCGGGGGTGTTTGCGTCTCTCTTTTTTGTTTGCATGTTTTCTCTTTTGCTGCGCATTTGCACCTGTCGGCCACCGTACTTTCATTATATGAAAGTTGCGCTATCCCCAACGCCACCACAGCACACCCAATCTTTGTTTCTTTCAATGTTACCTTGTTTACTTCTATTTTAATTTTTCAAGATTGTTTATGCTTGACTATATCTGTCCCTCAGCTGAGTTCTTATAAACTGCTGCTTCTGTACATTTGTCTTTCATTTCTGACATATTGCTTCAGTTTTTCAGTCGTGACGCTTTGAAGTCTTCCTTGGTCTTAGTGTGTTTCCCTTCTCAGTTTTTTTTTCTTTTTCTAAACTCCAGACACAGCTGATAGGGTGCAGACAGAATCATTTTGAAACACTCAGTGTTGATTTACTTCTTAGACTGAACTTTAAAGTTCTTTCCACAGCTTCAATTGACAACTCTATTGTCAAGGCCAGTAAAGATATTTCTTTCAACTGGAGATTCGGTTAGAGTTTCAGGCATAAAATTCAGGCACAAAATCTGGAAGTTCAACTGTTAAATATAAAATTTCTATTTCTGTTACCTATGTTTTTTTTTTACAAGGTATGGGCATTTGATTGTAAGGACCTTTTATATGAAGGGGAAAAAAACAACCTAACTCACCATCATTTGATAGGAGTGTTTTTATCTTTTAATTTTATTTTTACCAAAGGTAGTACAACAATTAGCACATTAATTCCATGTCTTGATAGTGAATATTTTTATTATGTAATGTTCTCTTTGAAAAACAGTAAAAATAAAAGATGTAAATAGTTGGTTTACACTTCATTTTAAGCCAACTATTTACTATTTTTAAATATTAACTGAATTACAATGTTCTTTAGGGTCAGAAATAGCAGCAGGAATTAAAATTTGGTGAGATCTTTTTCATATTTAAAATAACAATCATAAAATCAGAAGAATTTCCTATGCTCCTCAACTTATGCTTGCAAATTATGTGCTTCCTGAAACCACTAGGGACATATCTGCTTCATGCTGATCCATTCTTGACTGGAAAAAAATATCTTGTATTATGAAGTATTGTGAGCCCATTGTGAGCCTACTCACAAAATTGTGAGAAGTTGACAATTTTCTATACTGTAAGGCAATGCAATTTTATCTGTATAGCACATTTTTAGTAAGATGGCAAGTCAAAGTGATTTACATGATTAAAAGGAAAATAAAAGAACAAATAAATGAAGACACTTAAATCCATCAACTCTCAAAAAATTAGGTATATTAAACGAAAGTAGGCATTTGTTATTCATGAAAGTTCTAACACAGTTTAATCTATTAACATCCAGTATTTCAAAGTTTCAATATTCATGCAAACTGTTGCTGTTGGTTTCGGCATAAGGCTTCTTTTTTAATGTCATGATGCTTAATATGTCAGACTTCACCAACATTGGAAATATTGTGTTTTATGATAGTTTTGAAGATTGATGTTTACATGCTTTCCAGTGTGTTTTCTTTTTTTAATAAATAGATTGATTTTGTCTGAAACCAGTGTGAATATTTATGTTTCATTATGTTGATATCGTCTTGTAATATGTGTGATTTTCTTTCGTTTTTTGTATCGCAACAGTTTCCTATGTACACGTCTATGGTCTAACATTCATCCGTTTCGATGAATTATGGGTGTTTTGCGCCCTTTCGTCCACGTGAGCCAGTGTTTGGAGACCGCACTTCCTTAGCAACCAGTCTCTGAACCCGGAAGTACTTCCGTATGCTTCAGCTAACTAGCCATGGGCTGTTCTGGGGTACGAAAGAGTAAAAATAAAGTTTGTAATGATTAAAAGTATGAGGACAGGTACTGTTCAGGTGTTTTATACCCTTGTCCGGTAATTTGAAGGTTAGGAGCCAGTTCTGTCGCCGATATGAGAGGAGGGAGAACTGTAAGTCGGAAGCATCTTCTTATTGTGTTAGCAAGCTTTTTGTTAACACGCTAAAGTAAACAACTTGTTAAAGTTTTAATAACTTATTCGTTCATTATGTATTTTTATCCGTAAAACAGAAATATTACACACAAAAACGAATGGCAGTATGATGAGGAAAATTGTGTATGTCTTGAAAATATTGTTCGCTGCTCAAAAACTTACTAATAACGTACATTTATACGTAAAAAAATTTAATGTTTTTCAGATTTTATCCATACAAATTATGATAATAAATTGCATTCGACCCATCAAATGCAGATTTAAAACAGTTTTGGTTGTTAAAAGACCACTGATTGTTTATTACAATATTTTATTCTAAGTAGAATTATAAATACCTGCCTGTTGCTTTGTGGCTTCGCTGATACAGTGCTACATACACATTGCTTTGCAAGAAGTTCTTATTGTTCATTTAACCAGTCAAATAATTCCACTTTTAAATTTCGATGTTAATGTGTACATTTCTGGTCCTCTCACAGGTATGCTATGAAAATGATTTTGTTAAGGCTGCGTGACAGGCAACGATAAGCTTGTGAAGTTATGCTGAGGGTATGGAAAGTTTAATTAATTGTACTGAAGAACAGCAGCCTTCTTCTGTGATGACCAACTCCTGGTCCAATCAGGAAGCATGCAGGAGTCAAAAGGCAAAATGTGCTGGGGGATTTGTCCTTGTGCATGCAGGTGAGTCTGGAATTTTTTATTTTTTTTTAAACCACACATCCACTTTACTTTATTAAGTTCCAAAAAGGCATTTCATTTGCAACAACTAGTTTCAGCCATCACACATTCACGCGAACAATTAGATGAAGGTGAAAAAAATCATAATGTTAAAATGAGATAAGTTTAGAAAAAAGCAAAACAATTTAGAGATTATAGAATATAAACTAATGCAGTTAGTTAAACCTTCTTGGTCTTTGTAGTCCTATACTTATAAAACCTCTTACTTTATGAATTATGTCACAGAAATCCTTTATTTGTGAAGCCTTTATTTACCAGGCAACCACCCTCCAAAAAAACAAATAATTCTGCAAAAATCCTGGCACACCATTTGTTTCTTCATACTTTTTTCTCCTATTTTAAAGTTTGTAGAAGTTGACCGTACATATGTGATACACTTCACAATGTTTCTAATCTTGTTATTTTTCTCTCCTGTTAGAAGAACTCAATATAATTATACAAAAAAATAAAACAATTATTTTTTTTATCACCAAATAGCAATGGGTTTAGGATATTTGCATGTTGATACATTCAGATTTTTCTTTTATCTAATACAACATCCCAAATATATCACAGGTAATTGAGTAATTTGCTTAGATTTAATTTTAAAAAAATTAAAAATTATTGCTTTCTTTCAGGAGCAGGTTACCACTCTGAATCTAAGGCAAAGGAATATAAGCATGTGTGTAAAAGAGCCTGCCAGCGGGTAAGTTTACTTTGTAAATCTTGTGTTCCTATCCTGCATAAAGACTCACTTGCAACAAAAAATCTGTCAGGAGATCCGATAGCCTTTACAAAGACTGGGGGAAGTCTTCTGTTGTGTGCTAGGACTAGTTTATTATTGTGCGGTACAGCTGGCATTGTATTGGATTCTTGATGCTATATAGAAGTGGTGGCATCTATGAAGCGAAGCCTGTGTACTACTGAGACCTGGTCTTCAAGAATTTGAAGCAGGACTTCAAATTGTCTTGGCTGTAGCATAATGCTGTTGTGGTGTGATCTGCAGGATTTTTGCTCTGTCCTAAGGACTTTGGTAAAATGGCAGAGCATATGGTAGAATTCTTATTGAAAGGTAGCGTTAATAAATACAATATGTAGAAAAGTATATCTGTGGCATATTAGAGACATATTCAGTTGACATTAAAATTGCAGCACCACGGTTATTGTTTTCAAACAGAATGTTTTCCCAAATTTGCAGTTATCGTGCTACGTTTCAGGTTGTGAAGAGCTTTACAAGTCTAAAGGCAGCCTTTGTGAATTAATAAATCGTCAGTGTACAATTAAGCAATAAATCCTTCTTTATTTGTTTGATGTTACTAAATATATTTCTTTAAAGTCAACCACAAATACAACATATTTTCAGCACAATTCCAACATTTGTGTTGGCTGTTCTGCTGAGATGCTTTCATGCATTTGTTGGGAAAGGGTTGTGGTGTTCTCACAAGAGAGTCATCATTCTCTGTCATTTCAAGATAGTTTTCAAGAATCCACTTCTGTTTAGACTGATTTACATATCATCTATTCACAATACAGACCAGGAGCCAAGTTTCACAGTTTTATTTTTTGACTTAGAAAATGTATTTTTGCAACTGCAAATAAGTAGTTTATAATATTCCTAAAAAGTTTTCTTTGTGTTAAGGGTCATTTTCTTTAGCACTGCATAACATTTGTGTGCTGCTTTAGAGAGAAGTGCTTTAGACACAGGGTACGGTTATGTTTCTCTGCATTAGATGCATTGTGTTTACCTACATTTATAGAATAAGATAATGCATTGGACCCATTCAGCGTTTGTAATTTTACAAACACTGAATGGGTGCGATGTGATTTGGTCATTGTTTTAATTCAGTTATTATTATTTCCAGGCTGTAGACCAATTGAGAGCAGGTGCACTTGCAGTGGAAGCTGTGACTGCTGCCCTGGTTGAACTAGAGGTTGGTTGAATAAAAATCATTTCATAATGTAAACGAGCTGGTTTGTATGACTTTGACATGCAGTAAGTGACATATAGTTATTTAAAACGACTGCAAGGAAATTGTACATGCTTTTTTTTTTGTCATCGCTTTTATCACAATAAACACTAGAAAATACCTTAACAAAAGATATTATCTTGCATATTAGCTGACAAAAAGAAATATTTTGACAATTTCATTTTTAGAAGTAGATTATAAATGAGTAAACTCTGTTGGGGTATTATCTTAAATATTAAGCAACATTCCTTTCTTTAAATGATTTTCCTGATCTAGATATTGTTTTTTGTCTACTTTCCCCTTGATTTAATTGCTCTCAGGACTCTCCTTTTACAAATGCTGGCATGGGCTCCAACCTTAATCTGTCGGGGGAAATTGAATGTGATGCAAGTATCATGGACGGGAAGTCGCTTCATTTTGGCTCAGTCGGAGCCATCAGTGGTTAGTTTCTACTATATAATATATGTGTTTTGATATCCTCTCCAGTCTCTCAAACAACTGCAGCCGTTCATACCACGGGATTTATACACAAATTTTTACATCTTAAAAAGAACAAAAAAAAATATTATGTTGCTGTTTATAAATCTGTATTTTCACATCTTGATTTGCCTTAGATTTTAACTACACTTGTACACTTGTAGCATCTTTACTGCATAGTTTTTATGCATTTTCTCTTACTGACTTTTACTTCCTTACATGACTATTCACATCTCTAGACATCTTTCCATTTTTATTATTTTCCAAACACAAAGGTTATTGCATTTTCACAAAGATTTTATAGTGAAGTTTCAATTCTTCCAAAAATACTTTAATCTGAATGGGTGAAGAGAATCTGACATATATTCTCTATTGAATTTACCTTTAGATTTTGACTAGGTCATTCAAAAACATGCATATATTTTGTTCTAAGCCATTCAATTGTAGCCGTGGCTGCATGTTTAGGGTTGTTGTTCTTGTAGAAAAAGGTTGTTCTTGTAGAAAAGAGTCTGAAGTCTATTACAACAGGTTTTCTGTATGACTTCTCTTGTATTTAGCTCCATCCATCTTCCCATTTACTCTGACTAGGTCTACTCTCTAATTCCTGTTCAATAAAAGCATCTCTACAGCATGGCGCTGCCATCATCACCATGTATCACTGAGGGGTTTGTTCAGGGAGATGTGCAACCATCATTGTCCGTTACTGTTTTGTGTTAGTTTGTCATAAAAAGTAGTTCAAAGTTTATGCTTGTATTTTAACAAACTCTGGGAAGACTGAAGGGGTTTAAATGTGTTTGTAAGGCATGTAACTCAATGAATTCATTACACTGTAATGCTCTGCTTAAATGAAAGACTTCATTTGTTTTTTTCTTCTCAGGTATAAAAAACCCCGTCTTAGTTGCAAGCTGCCTCTTGACTGAAGCACAGAAAGGGAAGCTCTCAGCAGGCAGAATACCACCCTGGTGACTATCAAGCCTCATGATCAAAGATCGGAATGTTAGCACTTCCCTCTTGTTAATTGTACTGTCTTTCTGCAGCTTTTTGGTGGGGCGAGGAGCACATGATTGGGCAGTGGGACATGGAATACCTCCATGCCCTTCAGAGAAAATGGCAACAAGTGAGTATTGTTGAATTATTTCTAAACATAAGAAAAAAATCTTAGAATTTGTATTTGACAGTGAATAAACCAACACACCTTAAAAGAAATAAGAAGACTCGCTTTACTTTATATGGATGCAATTGGGGCCACATTATTTTGTCACATCCAGAGTTCAGTTTATCTGCATACAAGAGGAACAAGCGAAAGATGGAGCTAGCAGAGAAAATGGACACAGGACAAAACCAGACAAAGAAAAGACGACAATCAAGTGAAAACGTGAGTTTTTTTCTTATCAAAGACAAAAGGGAACATTTGACTAGAAGTGAGTTTCCACACAACTCAACCATTTATCCATTCATCATGAAACTCAAGGAGAAATGTTTATTTGCTATGAAGAAACTTGAGGATGCCTATGAAAGTCTAGCAAGTTCTAAAACTGTCTCCTAAAGTCTCATTTCCTCTCCAGAAATGAACTTATTTATTGAGTGAAAATAATTTAAATCTCAATCTGCCAGGAGTACGACTACATTTGACTTTAAGCTGCATTTAACATCACAACTGCAAATTGTGTAAATCTAGCAATTTACTTGTATATTGCCAGGTCTTTTAGGAAGGAGTATGGAAAAAAACAACGTTCATGTTAAAAACCACAGATTTCAAATGGCTGAGCTAAAAAGAATCAAATGTGTATAATTTGACATAAGTGACTGGTAATTTGAAGGGAAATTAGGAAAAAATGGAGCCAGAGATCAATAGGCAGAGTGGTGAGTATAGCGAGCGCTGTGCTGGTCTGTTGTAGTGAAGACATTTCTGAGCAGAAAGGCAGTGCTGTACCCTGATGTTCTCTTTATTGAACAGTTTAACTAGTGTGAAGTAAAATGGTTTCATTTCAATAAATTCTTGCACACCACAAGTTTTACTGTTGTAGAATTAACAGGATTTAAATGACAAAAAATAATATATGCCTCTATTCTTTCATTTTATTCTAGTTCTTGTTGTTTTGTTATATCTTACTTATTTCTGTTTTATGGATGTTACACTACATGGTGTAAAGTTTGGTAGCCTGTCACTTTTTACTGAATCAGTTAAAATGTTCGTTCTCTTATGAACTCCCTGCCAATGGAAGCGGTGATAGAAAAGGGTGGGAACGTTTGTCTTGATTCACATGCGAATCTTGTGCAACGTAAATAAACATGTAGCATACAAACTTCATCGGAATTACTTTTTAATCGTATTTTGGTTTAATAAACCTACAACATAGTTCACTCACAAAATGTTCAGTGCAAAAGAAAACAAATAACTTTTATGGGCTGCTTGTTTATTCAAGTGACCAATGATTCAATGATGAATCTTTATGTCAAATGGCTGTTATTCCAAAGGAAGTGTTTGTTTTTCTTTTCCAAATGCGTGACCTGTTGGAAGATTAATTTGTGACTATTTGATGCAGTTAACAGCAGTTAAGAAATTATTCTTGGTTTTAAATTTGAAGTTGACATTTAAAAGGAAATTACCAGATTTAAAGTAACAACTTATTAGAAACATAGCCTCGGCTGCCTGTTTTTAATTTTGTGCACAATGTTCTTTTTATGCCTTCCTGACTCGTTGCCAAGCAATAAAATCTTTCCTCTTTTCCTCATTCTCATTCATGGCACAAGAAACACCTGTGTACTGATGGTGTATAGTTAAAATTTCCAAGGAGTCTAAAACATATTGACATAATTTTTATTTTCCCATGTTTTGGAGCCATCATTTACAGTGGAACTGAAAGGCACGGATGCTGTATTGCACAATGGTTTTTAATTTTGAAATTGCTGGCTCTGGCCTCGTTTTGGTCTTACAACCCCAGAGAGATGACTGATTCAAGAGAGCAGATGATGGAAGAGAAAAAGCCTCACATTGTTTTCTTTTCTTGTTTCTTTCCTTTATATTCCAAAGTTTAATCAGGGTATTTAGGTTCTGGTGAACGTGGAATTGTGATCACATGTTACGATGCCGATTTGCACGTTTCACATCCAGATTTTTATTCATCATCCACTGTGGATTGATCACAGACAAATCACTTTGGACACAAACCGTAATCAGGGAAAGAAAGAGTCAATTTAAATTACAGCAGAGCATTTTTATTAAAGACAAAAGGGGAGGAAGGGAATTCGTGCTGTCCTTGCCTATTTTGTAAATATTCAAAGTATTGTCTTTTGTGGACTCTGGATGATTCGCTAGTTATTTTTTGTTGCCGAAATCTTTAGGTAATTATTTTCATTTGTGTTCATTTTATTCCATCCACGCAAATAGTTTTTCTTTCCTGGTGTGATGTAGGAAAACGGCTCAGGGTGCCTTGACACAGTCGGAGCTGTTGTGGTCGACTCAGAGGGGAACGTGGCTGCAGCTGTGTCCAGTGGAGGCCTAGCTATGAAACATCCTGGAAGGGTTGGCCAGGTAGGATCACCCTCTTCTATCGTGATACATTTATTCTCATAGTGGCTTGTTTTTAATATATATACACTTGTTTCTGTTATAAAAAGTAAGCACACAACTCAGAAAAATGCAGTGCTCTCCAAAAGCATTAATTCACCTATATTTTTTCCTATTCTGCTTCGCCACAACCACAAATGTCAGTGTAAGCTTTGGTAGAGCTGGAAAAATTCTATTTTAAAAAATATCAATTTTCAAGCTCTATCAGAGATTCTGAATTGTATATATTTCTGGGACATTTTGTAAGAATTTCATTTCAGCTATGGCTGTAGGTTGAGAGTTGCATGTCTTGCTGAAAGGAGAATCCTTATCCCAGTCTCTTAAGGGGATGCAAGTCTTTGCATCCCCTGACAGGTTCAATAACCACATTTCTGTGCAAATACATGGCATGTTTTGTGGCTATTTTTTAAAAAAAATATTTTGAAATCCATTTATTGTTGTCATTCTTCTAAATTAATAAACTGTAATTTGTGTTGGTCTGCCACGAAAAATTTTACATGAAGGTTTGTGATTGTAATGTAAGAAAAATGGAGATGTGGAAGGGGTACAAAGAGAGTTCAAAGTTATATAAATAAAATACACTTGTCCATTTCAAAATATATGTAAGTAAACAGATATATTTTGTTCCCTAGTTTGATGTTGGCTTTTCTTACAGATCTAGACTTTCATGACTCAAAAGATTTTTGTAATCTTTTGGTGATGATCATAACCACTATCTTCTGTTTCAACTGAAACATTTGGATTCATTGCTGCTTTCGATATAATGGATAATTCATAGTTGAATCTGACGGCCATGGCCTCTGGGGCAGCAAAGCAGAACATTTCCTCCAGTATGACCATTCAATTTGATATGATGGCCTTCTCTAAAATGCTGCCTTTGATGTCGACTGTCGCCAGATAACTGCCTTTCATTTATAGTTTCAGAAGAGAACATCCCAACAGGTCTGTTTTTTGTTTATGCTGGGTTCACTGGGAAACTATTATGGTCCCTTTAGTGTTTTTTTTTTTTTTTTTTTTTCTTGAATAGCAGAGATGCAACGGTCAGACCTTTGTGACCCATTTTCTTTCTACAATTTCATCAAACTCTAATCTAACAATACAGATTTTAACCTATTCTCTTTTTCTTTCAAGCTCTATGGGTAACAACAATCAATCTAGATTTATATAATCTCATAAAAGATTATGTTTAGCTTCTGACTGAGAGGTCACAGCATAAAATCATGCAAGGAGCCACCAAGTGCTTGTTGTTGTATCTCTAATTCTCAAACAAAATCTCCTCCTGGCAGACATTTAGTATATTTTTATGTTCCACAATCACCAAAATTTTACTGATCAATGCGCTTTTGGAAAGCCGAAACACAGCAGCTTGGATGTTTCAGCAAACAGCTGTTACCACTGAAGTCTTACAGCTTTCTGTTCACCTTTTTTTTTTCCTTTGTTATTTTAGTCTGGCGCTGCCTCAGCCTGATGTAATAACCCAAATAAACTTCTGGTTCCTAATGCATATTGCCTAAATTAATGAGAGTTCCTACTGCAAAATAACTTACCAGCATACTAAATGTTTTTGTTCAACATGGTTGCGAACGTGTGTACAGTAAATGTTTTACTTTGAGCCAGTAACAAGTAGTCCTGGGTTTTTCTTTTCTTTAATGTAGGACAACTGAAAAATGGCTACAACATGAAATTTGAATGGATAAAGTTAGTAGCGTTGTTTGCCTCAAACTAATTAGCAAACTTTATGCTCATATTCAGCCCTGAGTCTTGGGCCTGCTAATTAGGTTGAAATAATTACTACAGTCTTCCTTTCTTGTTTTTATGCCGGTGGTAACATTTAGAAGTTGGTAATAGTTTTCCATTAAAGCTAATTCAGCAAACCCTTTCTTAATTTCCAGTTTTATTTCTCCCTGTTTTTATTTTAGGCTGCTCATTATGGATGTGGCTGCTGGGCTGAAAACGTCTGTAACATGAACTCTTACTCTACAGCAGTGAGTACCTCAGGTATAACCTCTTGTTCTACACAACTTTGCATTTCCTCAGGAGTTTGTGCTAAAATATCCCAGTGCAGTGGCTCTGTTGTTTACCACTGGCCCATCTTTTTGTTTTGGCCATGATATGAATTAATAGACTGACTCAAGGCTAAAAAAGTTTGACATTGCTTTCGGATGACCTCTAAATTTTCCTGTTGAGAGATTCACATCAGTCACTTCCTGACTGATTGAGTCAACATACTCCACTCATGGTTAGCCAGCTGCATGCCAGGTGCATTGCATAGCTGTGTGGATTTTTAGTGACATTTGACATGGGACACCTGCTGTAGATATACTAGGAGAACTGGTGTGGATTGAATGCAATAATGGGAAACTCACTAAGAATAGTTGTCTACATTTAAATGATCATATTTGACTTAACCTTCATGTGGGATCTTTTTATTGGGACTTAAATTTCTATTTATTTGTGAAAAAACATGTCATTTTATTTTTCCAGGTATGTAATATGACCCACATATTGGTCTTTATCAATTTCAGATGTATAAAGGTGGTAGAGAGAGACCCTGGTAGGTTTTAGGGAAGTGCAGAGAAAAGTGGTTTTATAAGATATTGACTCAAGGGGACTATTACTTGCACATAGTTACCTTCTGCTTTAGAAGTATGTGCTACTTTGTATTGTTTATCAGACGAAATTTAAATAAATTCAGGGGTTATTTGTGGTGGTAAAATGACAAACATTGCAATGAATCTCTGTAAAGTAAGCCCTGCCTTTCTTTGACTTAAGGTAACAGCTTTTTACCTACATAGGTCATCTCCAGTCAAGAAAAACTCACCTTCCAGAAAACAATCTTCCTTCTTTTGAGTAGATTATTGCATTTTGAACAGCTGTAAGTCTGCTTTCCTTTTAGTTTTAAAAATCAAGTCAATGCAGTCTGGTTTTGAATTAAGGCTGTATTCTTTTAAGATGTGTAGATGTCTCCAGCATAGCTTCTGGGGAACATTAGAAGCCTTTTGATGTGGATCTGTAGCCTAATGCGTCTCAGTGCAGATGAGCTGAGTTGATCAGACAGGCTTCAGCTTGAGCTTTATGTACTTGAACCTCTAATACGTCCTGAATTATTCACAGAGCTAACTTGATGGTGTGATCCACTGCAATTATTTGGTTGTTTCAAAGTAATTAACAAGAATCACTCCAAACTTGCTGGCAGATCATGGTAATTTTCTTAAATATGGTTGGTATATCACTCTCTAGATGATCAAACAAGATGACAGATGCTCTCTATCTGCAGGTTAGAGGTGGTAGTTTTTTATGCATTTCAGCTGATTGTTCTGTACCTGTTGCATTTCCCGAGCAGCATCTGAGCAGGGTGTTAGTGAAGGTTGGTGTCAGTCTGTTATCTCAGTAGATCAAGTGCATATGCCTCCTCCCTGTGTGTATTTTCGCTTCACCCTGTCTTACTATATTGTGGCTTCTTTGCTTTGATGTAACCAACACAAAGCCAGTCTTATGGGTTTGAAAAGCACAATGTGGGTTCCAGCTCAACACCTGTTTTTCATTTCCCAACTTGAAAGCCGTTTCCATCAAAAGAAACAGAAAAACAATATTTTTTAATTTGTCACAAGGAGCGTGAACCTTACCCTTCATGTCACCCCTTTTTTTCATTTGACAAAGAGCCACACACAATTCTTCCTCCACCACCTCTTCCTACTCCTCCTCTTCCCTTTTTCCGATTTAGTCAGATTTATAATATGTGGCTCATATGGGTCATAGTTTTATTACTTCATCTGGTCTTGGCTTTGCTGTGGTCACTGAGGCATCAGCTTAGAAGCAGATTTCATCTGCAATTACTATCTCATTTATTTATTTATTGTTGTGTTGCAAGTCTCAATTTTATATCCAGCTCTTCGTGCCACATTGATAATCTCTGGTTCCTTTCTTCTGCAAGGCTCTTTAGTAAACTGCAGAGTAGATGGCGAGAGAAGCTCTCTCCTTTGCTTTAGCAAGAGCTGGAAATCCCTCCAGGCACTTGGCCTGCATAGTTACTAACCTGCATTCTGTTCTGTTGTAGTTACCTGGAGGTTTATGGGAGCCTTAATTCGTATTTACAGAAACAATGAGGCTGTATTATTCCTCAGCCTTTATATGAGTTTTCACAAGTGCTGTGTCATCAAATGGGTTTTATTTTTACTTTCCGATTCCTATTCATTTTTCTATGTAATCATATCCTTTACTTTTCAGAGATTTGCAATGTGTCTTAAGCGATGGAGTCAAAAATGTCATAATTTTTTTTTATATTTTCTCTTGCTTTTGGTAAATAACATTAAATTGAAAGCAAATTATTTAGTAGTGATTGTCCAGCTCACTACTTGCTTTATATATTTCCCGCTTAGTTCTACAACAGTTCTTTCATCTTAAGTCTTTAATTAAAAGTCTTTTTAGCTAGATATTAAAGTAGGTGCGAGAGTGACCAGATTTTTTTCTGGCTCTATGGTAGCAAGTAGTGCCCATCCCTCACATATTGCTTCAAATAGCAAATCAGCTGGCTGAATGAAAAAACATTTTTTGCATACGAGAAAAGCAAAAATATTATTTCTTCAACAATATATACAGTATTAAGAAATATTTAAAAGTTTCAGTAATAAGTTAGCTTGTGGCCTGCTTGGTCTGTCTTGTTTTTCTCTTACTCAAGTGATGTAACAGTGTAAAAATGAAATAAATATTTCAATCATCATGTCTACTTTGGAAAGGTTTGGGGGACAATAGCATAATCTGGGATGACTATGGTAGAAAATATTTGTATTCGACAACTTTATGTGTCTTCAAACTGTGTTGAGTTGACTGCCAGGATCTGTTGAATAGCCTGTTTCTTTCATCAGTGTGATGATGGCAGAGACATATTCCAGGATGATGATGCCAAGATTCGTTTTGCTTTTCTTTCTTTTTTTTAAGTGGTTAAGGGAAGACGAGACAGTATTAAATGCATGACTAGTGTACCACAGACTCCAGACAATGATCCCATTGAAAAATCTTTTGGATGCTCTGGAGATTGACTTTAGGTTGCAATCCGACTCTCCCATCCCTAATTAGACCAACTGGAAAACAAACAGAAAAATGCTGTGACTTTGCATAATGCTCAGATTTTTACCCAGAGATGATTTTAATGGCTAAATAACGTACAGACACCACATGACAATTTATCACAATGGTTTCCCCCACAATAGGTCTTCAACTTGAAAATGTCAAAAAATATTTTCTTTTGTTTTTTTTTGCCAAGGTTTGTCAGTTTGATTTTAGAAATTTGATGTGCCAACGTTTTGGCATAATTTTCACTGGACTGCTCCTTTTAGCAATATTAGAGTCTATGATAAAGACTCTTTTAATAGTCTAAAAATGTTTAGTGGAGTTCAAGTGTTTTATATTTGATTGGCGACATCACACCTTGATTTTAATGTTTCACCTGTTGGTATTTTGGTTTTTCACATACTAACTCAATGTTCTGGAACAGAGACCCATCTAACATATGAGGACCGGAATTGGGAAACACTGCTCTCAATCTTAAAAGAGCCAATTCACTACTTGTTTGGTCACTGGACAACATTGAATTTTAGTTGAACTGAACTTAACCTTCAATTGAAATGAAAATGATAAACCAAGCACCAAGACTGCAGTTTTCTGCATTTAGAAAAGAATCTAAATAATGATACCAATGTTCAGAAACTTTTAAAGGTATCCCAATGCAGCTTTGGATACTTCATCCCTTATTTCACAGCTAAAAGAGTTTTTGTGTTTAATTATTTGTGAAAAATTTCAAACCTAAGAACCAATTGCCATTCTAGAGATTTCTAGGTAGTTATTTTGAATTATAAAAATTACAAGAGCCTGTGGTGCAGGTGAAGACTGCGCAACCCATATACAGAGGCCTAAATCCTCTTTGGGTGTGGCCGTCCCAGCCCGCTGACCTTTGTCACATCTCTTCCCCCTCTCTCACGACCTGCTTTCTTGTAGCTTCACTATCAAATAAAAAAGCTACTAGAGCCAAATAATTATGCACATTAAAAAAAATACAAGAAATTAGAAGTCTGAAAAAGCTACAATATTGAGATAAAGAATGTGGAGAATTGTGTTTGATTTCTAATTGCTCCACTTGGAGTAAAGAAAAATTCAAACTTATTCTTAAAGCCTCAGAGTTAATTTGACCTAAAAGCCATATACCCATTCAGTATATTAGAATATTGTTGAGATATTTTTTTTAGTAACTCCCTCACCAAGTAAAACTCATTATATGGAGTAATTAGGCAAAGATGGATGTTTTAGCTCCTTTATTTCTATATCGTAATAATTTTTTGCTAACCGCTAATAAGATTAGACCAGTATAAAAACTATTTTTAAAAACGGAAATGTGGACTTAATGAAAAGTATGTTTAATACTTGGTTAATTTCAAAAGCTATTTCTAATCTGACAAACGAGACTCATCAGGATATATATTCTAATTTTTTAAAGAAGACTATAGTCTAAATCTATGACAACTCAAAATGTTGACCACATTTGATTTTCGCTGTGTGTGTTTTGTCAGGGTGTGGAGAGCATCTGATTCGCACCATGCTGGCTCGGGAATGCTCCGCTGCCATGCAGTCTGAAGATGCCCACCAAGCGCTGCTGGAGGCTATGCAAAACAAGTTCATCAGTGAGTCACCCGCATGTGCCTTGATGACCAGTATTTTCCAAACAAACACACATTTTCTGCAAGACAATGCTACGTTTTTGACAAATGCATTGAGGGAATTAAACAAGCAGATGTTCCTCCTCATGAAGAATGAGTGAACCACCAGAAACATTTAAAAAAAGAATCAAAAGAGACAACTTTTAACGTTTTATTGTTAAATAGTAAACTGATGTTCCACACATCACAGACGACAGCCGCAGAAGATTTAAGAAGACATGCACATTTTGTTGCGTGCTTATTTGAAGGTGTAATTTTGCTGGATTCCCTGAGGTGGCTAGTTTTAGAGATCCTCGTTAAGTGTGTTTGCTGTGCAGTGAATGACCAGTCTGTGTTAGAACAGAGGAAACAAAGAAAACACAAGTGGATACATGTGGTGGTTTCAGCCTTGTTCTGGCCTCTGAAAGTCCATCTATGTCTGGCTCTGTGATGTATTTGTTTTCCAACACTGAGGTCAGTTTGAAGTTATTTCATGTTTCTGTCTGAATTCACATCAGGTTTAAACACAGCTCCATAAATCTTTATGGCAGCTCAACTTAATCAAAGCTACATGATGGGCTAAAATTGACTAAACGTCTTTGAAGCCATATACATCAGATTTTATATGTTAAGACAATAAAAATGTCAAACTTGTTTCACTAATTATTAGGGCCATAATTAGCCTTTTTTTCTCTTTACAGTTTGGAAGGTAGGGAGGAATTCAGTCCGGAAAGACAGTTCACCCTGGCTCTGCGTCTATCAACGTTTTACTTTTCACTAACATGGAAAGCATTCAGTTCTTCTGTTTCTTCTTTGTGACCGTCAAAGAACCATACAGACAGATTCCACAATAATTGCATTCATTCCAATTGATACTAGTTATCAAACAATGCAGTCAATTTAAGTTTGTTAAAATTAGTTTACAAAAGTTTGCCATCTAAGAAAACCCAGGAAATTGCAGTCATTGAGTTGTGGCATTCATTCCTCCTGAACAAACATGTATTGACTGTAAACAATCACTTGCATTGTCTTGTTGACTTTGCAGCAATCAATCATATTTACTAAGCATGTAGCAACAGTGGAGAGGAAAAACTGGTCTTAAGCAGCTAAAAACCTCTATGAGGACCAGAACCTGACTCAGCGTGAATATGCATCTGCCAACTGGGTGTTTAAGAGTGTTAGAAAGAGAAGACACACAAAAACAAAAGCACTGACCCAGGAGTACTTTCTAGTTCAGAGAAAAGTAAGGAGTTAATGGCAACAGGAGCTCCTTTTAGGAGAGAATCACATCTAGCATGATTTAAAAGGCCTTAACATGAACAAGAGCACATGTAGTTGGTCACCAAAAAGCTCAGCCAATAGCTTTGTGTAGGAGAAAGGCAAGGTTAAACACTGAAAGGCAAGAGTATCACCTGTAGAAGGAGAATGTGAAGTAGTCTCCAGGTCTTGTCTCAGATCAGAGTACAGTTCTCCCAGTGCCTTTATATGTTGAAATAACCCTTGTTGAGCTTTGCTCATTTTTTTTTAAACACACTGCTGTTATTTTGAAGACAACTCTCACAAGGTAAATTCTGGGTGTTTCTGTGTCCTGCAACCAAAACCAAAAATTACATTGTGGACTTTTTAGCAAGTAGAAGTGACAAACACATACCATTCTGTTTCCCAGCCCAAACTGAGACTTTTGAGCCAACTTCAACGTTTTTGAAGAACACAAAAAGAGCACTTTAAAGAGCACAGGATATTTTAATTATTATTGTTATTGTTTACTTTTCTTGCTGTTGTTTTAAGAGTTTTGTAGTCTGTTTCTTTTACTAGCCTATCTCCAGCTAACGTTCCGGAATACGTTGTCCGGGGTGTACCCCGAGAGGTGGTCTGTCGCAGGGCAACACAGAGACAGACATGACAAACAACCATACACACACACACCTAGAGAGAATTTAGAGAGACCAATTAACCTGACTGCAGGAGGAAGCCGGAGTACCCGGAGAGAACCCACGCATGCACAGGGAACATGCAAACTTCGTGCAGATACGAACATGCAAACTTCGTGCAGATAGACCCCGGGCCAGGAATCGAACCCAGAACCTTCTTGCTGCAAGGCAACAGCTCTACCAACTGCGCCACTTGCAGTTTCATCATGCAACAAATTAGGTGCTTCTTTTTTCCAATTGGTTTTTTAATGCGAGGTGGGACAACTATTTACCCTGTTAATTTTGTTATTACTGCACATACAATAGTTATATTACCTGTCATTATCCCTTTTATTTTGCCCACATGAAGGCAGTGAAATATTTTTATTTAGCAGACTCCTAAAGAGGATAATTGCATCAGAAGAGAATAATCATTTCCAGTTGTTTAACTTGGCTAAAAAAATGCAAATAACTCAAACGGGGAAGAAAGGTTTTCAATAAATCCCTTTCATTTGATTAAAGGGATTGGGTTATGTGTAGTCCACACCAAGGTTTCAATAATTGTTTCAAAACGTCAGGCAGAAAAAATATGCCTCTGAAGTTCAATACTCCTGGATTTAACCCAATGCTAGGGGCACATTTAGGACTGATTGTTCAAGGAAATCTTTTCAAGTTTAAAGCTTATTTACATTTTGTGGTAGTTATGATTTAATAAAAGTGAATCCTTTCTGAACATGAGAGCCGCTTACGTTTCAATGTCGGCCTATGATTTGTCTGATTAATAGCTTATTTGCACCTTTTACTTCTAGCAGCTACATAAAGTTTTTTATGCACCGAAACTTACTGTTATCTTAAAACTTTTCAGAATAAAGGGTTTTCTGTGAAAATAGAACACAAAAAATTGGTAAGTCTCTTTATTTTCAGTTGGTTAGATCACTGATACCCAACATTGCGGTCGGGTCAACAAGTATAGGGTCTAGAAATCCTATACAGAAATTAAACTAAGCAGCAAAAAGTGGTGAAGCATATTTACGTTTTAATATTTGAGGAAATAAAAACAGCTGCTGGCTGTTGAGACTGTTTGGGTTATTATTCATCAATTATATACCCACTGCACAGTTTAGGCATTAGATCAATCTGCTATTGTCTTGTGTCCTTTTTTGTTTCTTTGTTTGTGTATTTCTTTCTAAATTTTTTTCTAAATTTTGATTGAAAGAGATGCCGTGTGGACACAGATAAATATTTTGGCCTTTTATGTTTCTAGGCTCACCGTTTCTAGCCAGTGAAGATCGTGTTCTGGGTGGAGTTATTGTCTTGAGATGCTGCAGATGTGTGGAAGCACAGCCATCTCCAAATATTCAAGCTGCAATGGGTAAAGCATTAATATTTTCATCTCTGTACACAGATCCATTCCTCTAACACCAGTTCTGACTGTGAATATATAAAAAATGATTGGTTGAATAAGTAAAAGTGGGAGGAGATGCCGTGGCTTTCCTCGCTGGTGGTCTGGGGTTTAACTTGTGCAGTCAGGCTCTGGTTTCACCCCCTTCATCTCAGATTCAAACTCAGACCTCCCACTTTGGAATCAACTGCTAATCTTTGCACAAGTGGCTCCTTCTGAGAACTGCTCAGTTTGACTGTTTGTATTCATGGATCTGGTTTCTCTACCTGCAGCTTTGAGACGGAGTCGTCTCTTTCTGCTAGGCTGAGATCTTAAGATCAAAATCAGGTTGAAATGTTTTCAAAGTTGTGACCATTTCTCACTACTTTGGCACTTGGCAAAATGTAATGTTTACTGGTTTCCGCCATTGTTGACGGTGTGGTGTCTGCTATGGCTGTTTATTTTTGTGTTTTTATTCTGTAAAGTACTTTGAACTGCCTTGTTGCTGAAATGTGCTATATAAATAAACTTGATTGGTTGACTTCATAACTGTTGATGTAGGAATTAGCAGCATGTCACGTACTTCACATTAGAAAGGTAAAATGGTCCATTATCAAGATTTGCTTCTAATCTTCTGTGTCTTTGTGTGATATGTTGTAGGCCTTTCAAATTATGTACATTTTGTGAATTTGAATGCTAAAAGACTGCCTCATATTATTTATTCTGGATAAGCTTAGCCCTGTTTTATGTTTTTATTGTTCACTCGCAGTGGAGTTCCTGTGGAGTCACACCACAGAGAGCATGTGTGTTGGCTACATGTCTGCCCAGGACAGCAAAGCAAAGGTGAGCGTTTGAATTGCCAGATAATGTAAAATATGTTAATATTAATATATAATATATTTAATAACAGTTGTCCTCCATAAAAATTTTACAGATTAAAAAAATATTTTTTTAAAATAGCTTAATGTTAGTAATATTATACTTTTTTGGTTTATAAAAGTCAAATAACTCCTGTGTTACAATTGTTTAATGTAAAGAAAAAACAAACAAAATCCTCAATTATTTTGTAGTGCAAGCAGTGTTTGCTAATGTTCCTGACATGCTCTTATTCTTACCTTGGTTATATGTGAACTTTATGCTGCAATTTAGTAATATCCTCGGAAAACCTTCATCCTCACCCAAGTGTTTTGTTACTAGTAGAGATGCACCAATAAGATTTTTGTACTTTAAAAAATAAAGCACACTTATTTCATTACAAATTCATGATTTGTGCTTGAATAGCCTCCAAACTATTCACATTCAACAGTAAAAAGTTACTTGCGTAAAGTGAGTGCAGCTTTAGGAGTCAGCCATCTCTGAATCTCCTGGGGCCGGGTGTCCACTTCCTCTTCAGGGACCAGTGGTGATTTTGATATTGAAGAGCGCAGCCAGGATCACAGCTGCTCCACCAAACCTCACACTGCCTCTGCTGGAGGGCGACTGTGGGATTTGAGCTGCGCCTCTTGTGTTATGCCATCTGCACACCAGAGCAGCTGGCTTTTCTGTCCGTCATGCTCCCTCGTCGGGCGCAAACAAGATTTCCCTCGCTGATCCCCAGCTGGGACCAGAGATGTTTTCTGCTCAGTGCCTACATACGTTCATTAAGGGGGTACCATGGTGAACAGCATCTGTTTTCTCTCTCCCGTCAGATGAAGTTCAAATAGCAAGAGATAGCAACTTTAAAGCGTTCAGACTGCAGTCCCAGCTGCTGTGGTCTGCTATAGAGGCCCACGAAGTGCCACCTGCATGGCCATGACCTTGATGGTAAATCTGTGGGAATGTTCAAACTCGAAGTTAGAGAAGAGTAAAAGCAGAAGTAGCTTGGAACAAAGTGTGCCAGTGTTGTCCTAAGACCTTGTATTAAAACAAAAATGAAGCTTAAAATATCTAAAAATCTTGCAAAACATGTATTTCTCACACCATGTTTTCATGCACAGTTTTCTGAGCTCAGACATTCACTGCCTTGGCTGTGAATCTTCAAACATTCCTTCCATTCCTATTAGCTGACCATTTCTGCCCAGCCAGAGTTCATCTTTCTCTGATTAAATGTGATAAAACATGAAAGGTGCTTTTACACAGCAGCATGAGTATTTAGTAAAGAGGTCACTGGGTTTCTGGTGTCTTTTGATTTGTTTTTGCTTCAGATAGCTTAGTGTTCATAGAAAACCAGACAGAGCAACACTGTACATAGGGGACATTTCTGACCTGTAAAATATCACTTTAGCCAGTTGTGATTGAACAGATTTTTTTTTACCATGACTAACAAAATTTTTAAAAAGCAACATTTGAGTCTTCTTTTAGTAACAGACTTCACACTAAAGAGTGTTTTCAATTTAGTCTTTAAGCACTTAACATGGTGGGTTTCCTGGTAGGACAAAAGAGTGAACGTTTTGGTTTCTGACCAAACATTTTCTGGTCAAGGCCAATCTGGTGCATATTTTCTCTACATTTCAGCTAACAATGAGATGTAGAGATGTTGATTTAGCATGGCTTGTCAGGCACTTGTACGGTTGTGTTATATTTCTCCCATTTCTATCAGATATCTGTTAAGTCGTTCTCTTGTCTCTCCACTTTTTACTGTGACACAACCAGTGTTTTCATGAAAAAGAGCATCTGGTTTTATTCAAATATTCACCTGAATTTACCCTGAATTAACTTCAGGGCATCAGATTATGTTTTTGCAAAGCTACAAACCATTGTTTTAGACTGAATTTTGTTTTCTGATCACCTCGGTTGAATAAAGACAAAGAATGACAACACTACCACCATAGCTTTGTTTTCTCCTCTTTTACATCTTAACCACTATAAAGATTTTCTTCTTCAATTGTGTAAAGCCAGAGAAAATCAAAAAAGCATGCATGCTTTTCTGGATATTATTTGTTTTGTATTTTTTTTAAAAAATACTTTTTTTATTATTCATCTTTCAATGAGTTAAAAGTTAAAATAGCATATGATTGTCTTTGTAGTTATTCTAAGAGGGAAAGAATCTGAAAACCACAACAAAAAAACAAGAACTTGGTTACAGAGCTACATTTATGCTTTCGTGTACACTGTGGTGTTAATGTGTGGCTTCTGTAACTCTTAAACGCATTTATGTCAACAAAGAATGTTGTTTTTCTTAAACATTTGAACAATGAGCTGTCCTGTCCATGCTATATTTTGACACAGCTGTTGTCCTGTCATGTGGTTACTTTGGTCATCGAGTAACAAGTTGTAAACAGGTTTGCATGCCTTCTCTCTTTTCTACTTTATTTTGCTCTTTTTTAAGTTATTTTTTTACGCAGAATTTTTGCAAGTTTCTTAAGCAGAAATTCTCTGTTGGTCAATAGCAGTGTTATCTTGTGAAGGAAATGTTAAAATTGACACCACTGACAATCCTAAAAGCCACATTTTATCATATTTTGACTTTTTTCTTTTCAAATAGGGCTTGAGCATGTTGTTTATGACAGATATGATAGAACGCCTTCAAGCATGCTATACAAACTCTTTAAGTTTGTCAAAAGTTATTTTCCAGACATGTCATTTAGCCCTAAAGTCATTTTGGGCTTTTGATTCCCATGAAATCAACTTTTTTTTTTTTGTGCGATCATGTTAAAGTAACTAATTTTCCTAGTGAAAATGAAGAGAAAAACTTCATGACCAGTGGTTGCCTATCCATCGATGGGTTCTATGGTTGCCTATGCTTGCTCTTGTACTGCAACAAATGTGCAGGAATCAAACAAGAACTTTTGCAAAACTCTCACACATTTCCTCCATTCTAGGATTTCTCTGGAAAGTAAGAGTACTCACTCAATCCTTTTCTGTGTTCCCAATAAGTGGCTGCAGATCCATTTGTTGTATTCCCAATTTCTTTTTGAAACAAATCAAAACAATCTATTTTCAGAAATTGGACTTTGCACTCTGCGGTACCAGGTGACCCCTCATTTTATATACGGTGGTGCCATTTTCAAGGCTGGCTTCCAAAGGCCACCAGTGTATCAGACAGAGCTTTTAAAGCAGGTTTTTTGCCATTAATATATGTTGAAATACCCTCCTTAACGTGAGTAAAAGCAAGAGAGTTAGTCTGTTTAGGCACTTGTTGCTGTTTTCAGAGTAATGTTATTATGCTCAAAGCTGTTTTCAGAGATTAAATGAAAATCAGACTTGTCCCAGACATGTTGCAGCACTGCTGCCTGTATAAATGCATAATGTGCAACATTTACTCAACATTTCCTGCATTTTTTTCCAAGCTAAGAACAAAGCCCTAAAAATCAGTATTTGGGGTATTATTAGCCAAAAAAAGCCATTAGAGAAGCATTTTTATATTTGCTTGAAATACATGTTAATCTCCTTTTATGAAGTGTAAAGCCTCCCCTTTATCCTCAATGAATGTTTTTGTAAAACAGTTTTCCTCACTTGTTTGGTTATAAACCCCCCTCCCCCCGATTGTTGCTGCTTAGTAATGCTGCCCTCTCTATCTTATAAAATTAACATCTCATTTTAGATATTTTCTTCTTTTCTTGTATTTTCAGATTCTGTATCTTGAGTTGTTTATGTCAGACTAGCGTTATTACTTGACCTTGTAGCTTTTAACAGGACACAGTTCTTACATATACAGTACTGGTGTAAATATATTATAGGTTTAAGCTGTCTTGTCTGTCAGCCTTATGAACTCAAGAAGCCAGTTAACTGTGCCCTGTGGGGATTTTCAGTGGAGTATTTGGTGTGAAAACTGTTTCCCACTTGTTATAAACATCAAAAGGAAAACATTTAGTTTAAGTTGATCATGACTCCTATCGAGCAGTTTAAATTAGACCTTCCTTTAACCTCATTTTCACAAGATGAAGGGAAGAAGATGAACTCAGACGTGTACGAGGCATAATGGCCCCCTGAGAGTATTGCCATGTGTGGTTGGCCTTGTCTGGCTGCTGTCCCATTGTAGTGACAGTTGCCCTCGAGGTGCTCAAGGGAATAGTCTGAGCCAACACCAAACAGCACCAGTCAACTCTTGCATCTGGATGAATTATGTGGGACCAGCTCTGTGGCCTGATTCATCAGTTGATTTTCTCCTCTCCCAAGAGGAAAGGAATCAGTGTTAGCCTTTCTGCCAAGAGAAAGGAAGGAGGATGACAGCCATTATTGGCACACGGGGGGTCGATGACCTGTGATCCTCAGATGGACGTATCGCTCATGCCTTAACAGCTGTGTTTGTGACTTTCTTTCAACTTTTCATTCAGTTCAAATTGAAAAAAAAAAACAAACATGATTCTAAATACTGACTAGAATCAATACAAATACAAATTTGACAAATACTGACTGAATATCTTCAGGGGATCTAATCACACATGACAAGTTTCTAGAACACTTCCACAGATTAAATAAACAGTCCAAAATTATTTAAATTAAGCAGTTAAATGAAACAGTTATAGCTTAGAATATATATGTAGCATCCCGATCCACACTATATTCCAGTAGATGGCGGTAATGCATATGAGTAAGTTGCTTGCCAACCGCCATAAAAAAGAAGAAGAAAAAGAACAGTTATAACTTTTTAAATCTATCAGTGTATATGTTTCTGTAATGTGCACGTTTTGAGTTCTTGTGATTCAGTTTCTCTTTTCTGTGTTCTTTTTTTTCAAATATTATCCAAATGAGATATTATTATTATTATATGAGGGATTATTTGCTATAATTGTCTTTGTTAGTCAATTATTTTCCCAGTTTCTTTCTGGCCCAGCTTGGTAAAATAAGGTTGCTAAATACATCTCTTCACTGTCCTTAGGAAAATTAAAATGTAATTTTTATTTTATTTTTAACTTTGCAACTTCTAGAAATGACATGCTAAATTACTCATAACACTACTAAAGATATCCACATAGCTTGATTTGGACACACACTGCCTACTTGTAGCTCATGAATTAACATGGTTGGAGTAAACTGGTAATATACTTCTCCGTGGCAAACAGTGAGAAGTAGAACCAGTGGAATAGAGGTTTATATCTCCCAGTTTTTGAGTTGAAGTTTCCAAGTTTGAGCCTCATTGCTTTTTGTGTTGTGATTTACTGATTATTCACTCATTTGAAGAGTTTCCAGGGATTGTTTCCAGTTCAAAAACAATCCCTGGAATGTAGGTTTTACCAGTGGTATATTTTAGAGACTTCACCCTTCCACCTCACCTGAACCAAATGACTGAATTCCCTCATCAGCAGGTCATTCAGCTCTGCAGAGGGTTGCTAATGAGCCATTCATTTGGTTCAAGTGTGTCGGAGAAAGGAGGCATCTAAAGTCACCCGCGTGGGCTGGAGTTTGGCACCTTTACGTTAAACCAAATTAGAATTGAAGCCTGGTGTGAGTCACTCTGTACTTAAAATATACATAGACTTTTAAAAGTGTTTTTTATTTGTTGTTGTCTGCAGACTCACATATCCAGATTGCCTCCTGGAACGGTTCCTGGCCAGTCTTTGGCCATCGAGGGAGGGGTGTGTCGGCTGATGGGCATCGTGGATTGAACCGCTTTCCCTCTTCCCTCTCTCTTCTTCGGAGCTTCCTTAGCAATACTCCTATACATACTCAGACAATGCACATACATGCACTCACAAATATGAACAGCATCCCTAACTTCCCACAACCTTTGCGATACCAGAGATAATAAGCTTTCTTTGTTTGAACAGGTGTTCAGGAAGAAGTGATGAGCGATAGCTACTACTTAGTGCACTTATAGGACTTCCCTTTGCCGTTGCCGACCTCCAGTATGCATTCTATGCCAGTTTACCCTCCAAGCTCTCCAGTGTCACCTGGAATAAACTTGATGCATCATTATATTGATGTACCATTACTTTTCTTTGATACTTTTCCCCCCCAGCTAATTAATACATCCCTGCATTTTGTACACAAGCTATAATCTAGGGAAACAGGGTGGATGTTATATTGTGTTGCAGAAGAGATGTGACTATTTTCACATTTTTATAAATTTCAAATCCAGGATATTTTTTATTTTCAAACAACAATAAATGAAATATGTAAAAGTGCACCTTTTGAACTGTCTGCTACTCAAGATTTGTGCTTGCAATAATTTAGAGCCTTGGGGTTTTAACAATAATAAAAAATGCATTAGTTTGTTATGTAACCACCTGTACTGTTAAGACTCCAGCATTATTTAAAATAGAGCATAATGCTTATTTTTTATCATTTCAGGCATTGAATGTTTTGTTTCTTTTATAAAATGTGCATATATAAATACTGCATGTCTAGAATGAGCTACTTTCTCTTACCCTGTAGTTAGAGTGTTGATCTGTAAGGAGGAAGCCGAGTGCTTTGAGAGTGGAGACTGTTACTTGTCATTTATAAATCACATTTTATTTTTCCACAGTCCCACTGGCAAAGAGGTTGTATTTTCCTGCTGGCAGAATCCAGCTAAAACAAATGTCTATGTCATGCCCATGAAATGGGGCTGTTGAATTGTACTTGAAAAGGGTGACTGTCTGAACTAACTATATTGGGAAAATGGGGTTAGCTGATGTGCTGATTTTACTTTATTACTTAGCAACATGAAAAAACTCCTGTTGATTTCTACATAGAAATTATATTGAATTATATAAGCTTTGCAAACCATATATGTGCAACACTCTGCAGTGCTGAGGAACTGAATAAAATCTACCTTGCTACACTTTTGCTTGTGTTTTAACACCCCAATATGAAATGAGTTTTTCCACCTGTATCCATCCATCCATCAAACAATCCATCATTTCCCTCTTAATGCAGGGTCGAGTCATAGGGGCAGCAGAGAAGTAGATGTAGTTTCTGCTCAGATTCTGACCACATTGTTATTCTGAGGCGTCAGTTCTCCAAGTATGGGCACTTTTATGCCTATAAGCTTTCTGTTTCATCCATGAGTGTGCAACTCCACTACTGTAAGATATTTGCCACTTAAACTCCATGTGAAGCCCCTCTAGAACAACTTGCTTGTTCCTAATAAGTCAATTTAAGCTAAGCTATTATTACTGGGTATTTTAGCTAATTTAGTTACTTAAAATACCCAGACAGACAAGTTGCTGTCAAAGGATCCACATAGTTAAGGCAGCAAAAATACTCAGGCATTCAACAGCCAGACTATTGAGGTGACTGCGAGTCTTGGTTGTAAGCATAACATTTCACAGATAAAAAAATTTGTTCCTTTCTTGCAGTTTTTATTTTTTTTAGGTAACCCTGCTGATATACCGTCATCAAAAAATCTCTAGATAGGCAATTAATTAAATCGTTGATGTTTTATAGCACTAAATTAGTTCCTCTTTTTTTTTTTTTAAATAAGGAGGTTTTCATCATCCCTTAGCCTTGGGGCAACAAGCGTCTTCATATCAGACTGTTCTCATTTGGTGAATAGAAATCTGGCTACGACACCTATTTACTTTTAGAAAGCCTGCCCATGTAACCTTATAAAATTATGTTTTTTATTTAAGGGCCAACTCTATCTTTTTAATATTTTTCCCAAAAAAAAGGCCACTCACATCAGTTTGACATATTGCTCCTAAAAATTTATTATTATCAAGTAAACATACCTATCACAGTGTATTTTCTGTTTTGATGGTGAGTCAATAATACCTGGCCACTTTATCAATCAGATATACAAAGGCATATTGCTTTTGGTTTGACTCAAACGGCTGTTTTTCTGTATGTAAAGTGTGTTTTAAAGTTACTTGCTTGATTTAAAACCCAACAGAAATATTTATTGGGATTTATTTATGTTACATTCAAGATTTATGAGCTTTCTGGCTTTAAAACGTGATGAAATATGGTCTTTTAAAGAAAAAAGGAGTTTGAGTAGCTGGTATGTGATGTAATAACCCTACATAATTATCTGCTTTAAATATTGATAAGTCCTGCAGATCAGTTGAGAACTGATGCAACTTAGTTGTTTACTTTTTGGACAGCAGTCAATGTGGCGCTTACGACAATGAAAAAACATTGTTCAATTATCAGATTTTGGTGATGTAAAAAAAATTAATAAAAACATGGTCTGACAATTATCCTACAATTTAACTGGAAAACAAATCAGTAAAAAAGATTGTAAATAAAAATGCGCAATAACGTGGCATGAATAAATGCGCACCTACTGGCTGGATGAACAGTTTTTGATGTAATTTCGACATTTTATTTTCTTTGCTATTAGTTTTGGTGAATCTGATTAATCTGGAACAAAAATCTGCTGTACTTGAAGAAGATAGTATAAATTTTAATTAAAACATGCTTCAATAAAGTATTACCGTAGTTTTGTTAAAAATTAGGTTTTTTTTCTCCGATCTGAATCGTACTGGGTAAATGTCACTTTATTTGGGAAAAACAAATATAGCATTTTACATATGACAGGGCTCTTTACTTCTGAGAGCTGAAGTGTATGCCAGGAAAGAGCTTAATATCAAAGTAGGTGAGGTGTTTGTGATGTAATAACAGTGAAGAAGCAGCTCCCTTTCTGTTTAAAATCAATGTATCAATATTCCAGTGATTTTTCCTTTCCTCTTTTCTTCTCGTCGTTCTGAACCTTTTTACAGGCTGGGAAGTCTTTCTAGCAACACTTTGTCCAGCTGCTGCTGACTCTGGATTGTGGCCATTGTGGTGTCTGGGTGGAATTTGCAGCAGAACTGTGAAAAGATTCATATTCACCATTTGAAAGTAGAAATGCGTCAGTGTCAGTGCCTTATGCCAGATTGTGAGATCAGCCCACATAGTGATGATATGCAGTCAGTCTGCCCCTGAGGTGTAACATGTCACAGTTGTTTGGTGTCACTAAGGTGCAAAGTGAATTTGGGAGGTCATAAGTGTTGCATGTTAGCTAAAAGTATGCTGTGTGTGTTGTTCTGCAGCCACCTGTCCTCAGTTTGATGTTAAAGGTCCATCTAAAGGGAGACTGACGTAACCGCTGACAATAACCCTCCCATTCACTCACAACTTTCCACTAACATGATCAGCTGTGTGTTATTAGAGAGCAAGCGATTTTCATCAGGGCTAATCTGTGCCACTGGGGAACCTTCCTCTCTACTCACCGTGGAGTTTTCGTCTTCGCTCTGGATCCCCTCAGCTTTGAAAAAAGATCCCGGCTCTTTAAAACGCGGACCGATCCTCCGGAGCCATTTTCCGTGTGTCCAATGCCTTACGTTCAGCAAAGCTCTTAAATGCAAAACAGACATGAAGCAAATAAAGATCAAAGGCAGCAGCCTTGCCTGTCTGCCCTGCTGTCCTCAACATGCCAAGCGGTGCTGTCACCGCGGAGTCACGGCCACGCAGCTTTTTGTTCCTCATGCTTGCTACCCCTCGCCACCTCCAAGACACCATTCCGCCTCAGCATTGTCATACCAGCCGCCCTTTGTGATAGCCTGGTTAGTCAGTCAAAATCAAGATTTAAACCATGTTTTGTTTTGTGTCTACACAACTTTTTTTTTTTATATGTCTGTGTTGAAGACATATGGGTTATTACTGATGATATTAGCTCAAACAAAAAACATCTGGAAACGATGCATTTTCCTTTGAGCCTGAAAAAGGTAATCTATACCCTGCAACATTGTATACAATGTCTTGGAAAAGTATTCCTGTGCCTAGTTTAAAAAATATATATTTATCATATTACAATCGTAAACTTGCCTTTTTGAGTTTTAATGCGATAGACCAAAAATGAGCCTCTAAATTTTTCACATATAAACGTGGAAAGCAGAAAAGTGTTTTGTATTTGTATTTAACTCATATTTTCTCTGAAACCACTAAATAAAATGCAACCATTTGCCTTCAGAAGCTGCTTAGCATATTTAAGACTCCTCCTCTTTGTGTATAAATGCAGCATTTCTGAGAAAGATAGTTGAACATTTGCATCAAAAGGTGGTACAAAATATTCACCAGTGGGATGCACATAACACTTCTCAGATTTTTCTATTAGTAAAGTCTCCTCCCACTTCACAATTAGGAACTACTTTGTGTTGGTATATAAGATGGAAATCTTTGATTGAGAGAGAATTTTCGCAAGGACCTGTAAGTGAAAGCAGGTGCATGCTTTTATACTGGACCTGCCAGCAGGAGGTGCCTGTAAAACCAACCCAAACATCTAACAAGTCAAAGTAATTTGATTTGCCATTGTCTACTATTTATTGTGTAGCAGCAGAGCTCTGTTTTGCCCTCTCAGGTCCTACACTTGTACTTGTCCCGTTTGCTCAGCTGTATGCCCATATTTGCTCCCCCGACCCCCGCAGCTTACTCCTCCCTTGTGTTGCCGTGCCAAAGATGCGAACCCATGGCACGGTGCCTGCTTCTTTTTTGTGTTTTTTTTTTGTCAGTAAAGTGCCGGGGGTGATGACTGGGGGTGGGCGGATGAAAGATAAGCAAGGTCCGGGTCCAGGACAGCCCTTTCAGATTAGAAGCCGAAAGAAAACCTTTTAATTAGGTTTGCCATGAAGTTAGGGCCCTGCGGTATTGCGGCCCAGACACTTCCTGCATTGTGCCACACCACCCATAAAGCGACAGTGTAAGGGAGCGAGTGAAAGAAAGTGAGGGAAGTGAGACTAAAAATGGCTCAGCCACATCTGCAGCACACCCAAAACAAAGAGATGTCCCTGCCCCTTTACCTACAGAAGCCTTCAGACTGAGATCCTAAAACAAACATTTGCTTTTCTGCTTGTAAGATGATGAGGCAGAGCTTTAAGAATACTCCATGTTGAATTTATTACACCAAATTAGACTTATACATAAGTTTGAAGAGAATCTAAGCTGAAGAGTATTAAATCTGCAGGGGCATTTTAACACATGGATATGCTTGGATCTTAACTAATCCAGTGTTCCTCTGGCTGTATGTGTACGGTCGCTGTGATGCTGCAAGGTGAACCTCCACCCCAGTCTCAAGTCTTTTGCAGCATATAACTTTCTGACAGTTTGGTTTTGGATTCAACTCCCCCCACATGAAGAAAAACACCCCAAAAGTGTGATGCTGCCACTTCCATATTGAGGATGAGGATGGTGTGTTCTGCCACGCAATGTTTTGCATGTGGGTCCAAAAAGTTCAGCTTTGGTCTCATCTGACCAGAGCCAGATGAGGATATTCCGCATGTTTGAGCTGTGAATTTCTGCAGCTCCTCCAGAGGAATAGTTTTAGAACTTTACTCTGCTTTACACTTTTCCACAACTGACTCCAGACCTGTCTGCTGTGTTCCTTGGTCTTCATGATCCTGCTTATCCACTAATGTTCTCTAACAACGCTTTTAAGACGACTAAGACAAAATTACGCACAAATTACGTGATGTGTAATTTTATTGGATTTTATTTAATTGTTTCAAAGGGATTCCAGTACAAATTCATGGCAGCCTTTACATGTTTGTGTAAGCTAATGTCAAAATCCATTTATTTAAGCTGGATGTTGAAGTTAGTTGACTGTTGCACTGTGGCTCTGGTGTGTAGATCTGTTGAGAAATCCCAGGGGAAGCTCTGAGGAGCTCAATCTAAAGCCGTGTCTGCATAATTCCTTTCTCATAACAAAAATAGAGGCAAAATACCAAAACCCATATCTTAGTGATGCTTAATGAGCCCTTTCGGGTCCTTGACAATACACCACTAATGTGCAGCCTTTGAAACATACCAGAACGCTATGCTGGAAATAGCAACACAGCAGTGAGGCCTCACAAACAATCCAAGCAGCGAGGTTTCTTTCCTCTAGCGGGCGTAGACTTTTTCTGCCCTCCTCTACAATTTCACACCAGTTACCCTCTCTAGCCTTCTATCTGTATTCCTATCGGTACCTTTGCGCAATAATCACAGCAGCAGTCGCAGCGGTGTGCGGCGTGCATGCGAGTAACTGCCTGCTCTGGAGCCACAAGGAGGGAGCCTGCCTGGAGGGGAGAATCTGAGTGGGGGTGGGAGAGACGTGGCGGAGTGGAAGGTATGCCGTGAATTTGAACTTGGCGCTAATGTTGCAAAATAAAAGGTGAACACCTCGCTTTGATCTCTAAACCTGCTCAGCAGACGCCGCGTCAAGATAACGATCCATGCTGCTCTCTTTAATCTCTGCAATAAACCATGCTTTAACTCGGGGGACTGACATGAGATTAAGCAAACTTCTTGTTCAATTTTTCAGTGAACACGTTGAGAAAAAGCAGAGACGCGGATTAATGTGTCGGACGATGCCCGTGGAGTTTTCCATGAACAGAGAAACAACTAGGTGGTTGCAAAGAGAGCGCCTCGGGGTTGTGAAACGTGCTGGGGCCTGCTGGTTTATAAAGACAAGCCCCTGCACCCGGCCAGCTGTGCAGCACACGAGACTGCAGGAATGAGGGCACCATGAATGGCTTTCTCTGTGTGACAATGACTGCAGCACTCAGCGGAGAGGGAACGGTCAGAGGTCCCCCTCACCCCCCGCTACGGACAAGCAGGGGTGAATGTGTGTGTGTGAGAGTGTGTGTACACTGAGAAATTACTCAGGAATGTGAGGATACATGCCAAAGAAAGAATCTGAGTCGCATTCAAAGGAACCTTACTCTCCTTGCCCTCTGAAGAAATATCACAGCCCCATCAAAAGGCCTGGCCTGACAGCCACTCTGGATGGAACTAATGGAAGTCTTGTGCACTGGCTTAACTCTGTGGAGGAGTGTAATTGATTAGATGAGATGTTTTTTTTTCTGTTCCTGGAGATGATTTTTTTTTGTTTGTTTGACAGCAGGAGGGAAATCTAGGAGCAGCTGATGATCCTTGAAGATGTTGGAAAATGACAGTACACTTCACACATTCGCTTTTTTTAGACATTTCTTATTCAATTGTTTCTCTGAATGTTTATTTCTCTCGTTCTTCACGCTCTGCTAGTTACATCGTATGCTTTGGGTGATGGTGAGGTATGAACTAGAGACAAAGCTCTGGTTTAGTTTTTGTCAGTGTCTCAATGTATTCAAACCGCTTGAACTTTTTCACATTTTGTCACATTGGAGCCACAAACCTCAGCATGTTTTATTGGGATTTTATGTGGCAGAACAACACAAATTAGTGAATAATTAGGGGGAAATGTCAGGAAAAGGATCCAATAGTTTTTTTTAACACATAAACACCTAGAAAGTGTCCACATTTAGGCCCTTCTATTCTAATACCGCTTAATAAAATCCCCTGGGGCTCCACATGTCTTAGTGGTAGAGCCGGCACACGACCCCGATTCGATTCAGTCGATACATTTACGTCATGTCTTCCCCCTCTCAGACTCCTTTTCTTCCTGGTCAGCTGCTAATGAATAAAGGCCACTAGTTGTATTCAGAAGTCACTTAACAGAGTCCACTTGTGTGTAACTAAACACTGCACAAAATCATGTTGTGATCCTCTTTTCTCCAGGAGGAGTGAAAGCAGAGTCAGAATTAATGGAAAGCTGAATGGAGCAAAAACATGGAAAACGGCAAGAAAACCTGTTAGAGGTTGTAAAATAAAAGTTCACATTCCAGCAGGATAAGCATGCAGGATACTAGTCATTGAGGACTGACTTTGTTCACTATTGGGTTGGAGCAACGCATATTCATTTGTTGGAATGTACTAGTCAAAGTCCAGACCTAAATCCAAATAAGAATCTGTGATTGCAGACAACCTATATTTAATCTGCACTGAAGCTGTTTTTTGCCCTTAATATTACATCCCAATTAAATTGTTTGAAGTTTGGGCTTGTAAGAGTAGAAGAAGTGTAAAAATGTTCATGGAGCGTGAATGCTCTATCAAGAGAAAAAAAAACTTTATGTGAAAGACAATCTAAAATCACAGACACCCACCACAATCACAGCTACACTTTAATAAATACTTTACAAAACTAATGCAGGCTTTTTACAATGAACTGCCTCACAGACAGAATATTACAGTGGTAAATGAACGAAACAGAAATGTGCATGCTAAATATTCATACCCACAAGCTTACATGGATAAAACCTGCACAGAAAATTATTAAAACTGAGCCGCTCTGTTCTTTGGCCCCTTCTGACCAACACATTCCTGGGAGAGGGCGTCTCATTACTCTATCACTGCAACATCTACAGAGACAAACTTGGACACGGTCTAACCTGACGTTTCTATAATAGTAACTTTCCCTTTTTAAAAAATGAAGAAATTTCTCCCTTTTTGTGACCAACTCTGAGTAACAATTTGCAGCAACATTATAAAGGAGTATCTTTTAAAAACGGAACTTGTCAAGAAAGCAGAAAAATGGACGACAAGTTTATGACAAATGTGCTTCTTGTGAGGATGCATGAGTCTCTGAGTCTAGTTTGAGCTGCACAGGCTAGAACTCCCTTGCTTCTTCAAACTGTTTGTAATAATCCTCATCCTGAGGATTTTCTGGACACTTCTGGCCATTGTTTGGCGGCCTGGCCTGGTTGTAGCGGCTCCAGTCTCCTTTGCAGATGATCCAGGGTAGGATGTCCACCTTGTAGTGCAGGTCTGCGGAAAACTCTGTGCTGATGAGATTGGGCGTGCCGGCCCCTTTGCCGCGGGTGATGAGTTTCATGCTGTCGTCGTAGCAACAGTGCTGCGCGGCCAGCGTGGTCGACTCCAGGGTCAGCATGGAGCGGATGCAGTAACGGGCTGTAGGCTTGTAGATCTCCAGCTTCTCCTTTGGCCCGCTGGCGTCTTTCCAGCGGAAATCGCGCTGTGTGAGGGGGTCATGCACGTCCGCCGTGCTGTACGCCACCTCAGTTGGGTAAGAGCAGGGGCAGCTGGGAAGGTCGTTAGCCACTTTCGTCATGTACTTCTTCAAGAACTCACTCTTGCAGTTCATCCATCGCTCACAGCTGTCTGTGTCTGGAAGAAATAATGTTTGGTGGCCAACATTAAAGTTGAAATTCAGAAGTGTGAGCAGGAGTAGCTTTTTTTCTATAAGTGTGTGGTTTTACTGAAGACTTTAGGAACATTGGGATAAAAGGTGGGAAGATGAAAGCTGAGACCTTCATGCCCTGCAGCACTTTCACAGTAATGGCACTAAAAGGAAGCATACTAAATGTGTAGATCAACATTCTCTGCGATAAAGCAGTCACATCTATAAGTAGGATGGGGTGGAGAAGAAAAGTAAATGGACAAAATCTTACCAACACCAAAGAGCTCTGTGGCATTGAATTCATTTTTCCCAGCTAGCAGGCTCACTTCAGTAGCTGCTGTCTTGAAGGCGTCTTCAAAACCTTAAAGGACAAGGATGGAATGAAGAATGAGTGACTATGAATAAATGGGTTTTGTTTTGCTCCTCACAAGGATAAAAACAAACAGGAGATTACCTGGACAGTTGGGCATGTCGCAAGTCCGGGACTCTGTGGCCGTACAGGCATAACCACAGGACCTGGTTCTCTTCTGGTTGCCGTTTCCACAGGTGACACTGCATGCTGACCAGCTGCTCCAGTCTCCTTCACCATCCATGTAGTCTTGGATCAGAGAAAGGAAAGACGAAGGAGACGGTGAGATTTTTAGCTCAAATGGAGACAAAATCCTAGAGTTACAGTGCACTTCAAAAATGTTCATGTATGTATTTTTCACAATTTGTAAAGTTATAAAAGCAAACTTCAATGTATTTTACACAAAGTAGCAAGAGGACAGTACTACATGCGGCATGCATTTTTCTGCTTCCTTCTTAACCTCAATATTATTTAATAAAATCTAGTGTAAAGCCTGCCTTCATCACTACATTACTAAACAGACAGCATCGTGAAGACCAAGAAGCATAGCACAGAGGTCAGAGATAATGTGGAGAAACCTAAAGCTGGGTTAGGTCATAAAAACAATATTCCATACTTTAGTCATCTCAAAAAGCTCTTGTCAATTGGAAGAAAAATGCAAACTTATCAAGACATGGCTACCTGAACTTATTCTGGTGTAGGCAGAAGCAGGAGGGCAATGGTAACTTGTACAAAAAAAATCAGTCCACTAGACATGTACTCCACAAAACCGACCCTTATACAAGAGTAGCAAGAAGAAATCATTGTTGAAGGAAAGTCAGAAGTAGTGTAATTTACAGTTTGCCACATAAAATCAGCAAATGCGTAGAAGAAGGTTCTCTTGGCAAATGAGACCAAACAAAACTTTTTTTAATCTGCATGCCAAATGCTATGTGCGGTGGAAAACCAACACTTGGGAATAATAAAACCTGGGAATGCTTTTTCTCACCAGGGACAGTTAAATTGGTCAGAGTTCATGGGAAGATAAATGACGATAAAAATCAGAGCAGTCCTCAAAGAAAACCTGCTAGGAGCTTTAAAACATGGGGAAGTTTTACAGTTTCTGCAGGCAAAGGATAGTAACGATACAGCCAGCTAAATATGTTTAAATCAGATCCTATTCAATTATTCAAATGGATAGTACAATTTTTGAGAATTTCCATCCAAACATATGCAAAACGTTTTAGATTTCCTGTATGTTTTTCATATAAAATCCCAATAAAATATATTTGTATGTGTGGGTGTAGTATGAGAAAATGCACAAAAGCTTTCTAACAAAAGTTTGTTGACAAATTTTAGAGCACATTGAACATCTGATAGCTGCTGTATGTTTAACTCCTTAATTTCAAAATTCAAAGTGAAATAACAGCAAATGCAAACAGAGAAGCAGTTACATGAGGGTCACCTCGTCCCACCATCACTGTCACTCTGCCACACACATTGATCCACGTTTGAAAAGCCATATTCAATCAGAGAGAAGCATTAATGTGGCCATTTTGGGATGCAAGTATTTCTGGCTGGCGTTCAAACCACCCTATATATCCTCCATCTGCCCTTCAGCATGTGCGTTTTTCAGTAATATAAACCACATTAGCCATATTCAGTTAAGACAAAAATCTGAATTCAGAAAGAAAAATAAAGTTTTCAGGCCACACATCAGTTAAATAATTGTTCCATCGGTGGATCATTAACTTTAAGACTATGACAGTAATGCAGATAAAATATTTCACGTCCATTACTGTGGTGTGAAATACAGGAAGAATGATGGAGATGACCGCAGCGATAAGCCAGAGGCATTTAACAGGGGTTATGGTTTACTAAATATCAAACATCTTTCCTCCAAACACCCCAGTGCAAGTGAATAAAACGACAGAAATTCCTCTTTGACTGCGTTGGTTTGGGCATGCTTCAACACGGGCCGCACTGTATGACAGTGAGCATAAATTCTTTCACGGCAGATTTATCTGTGGGGTTTGCTTTTGGAGAGCGTGGTTCGAGTCCCTAAGAGGCCCTAATGGTGCTTCCTGCTCCTTGACTGTGACTGAACTTTGATGCAACGACGCAGCTAGCTTTGCACCGCAGCGGAATCTGTCCCATAAAAATGCGTTAGGGCTTCAATCAGGGCTTGCCTAGCATGACTGCCCTTATTATTCTGACAGCTTAAATCAGTAAATCTGCAAATTACAGATTCCACATCAGACTGCAGCCATCTGGGAAGCAGTGCTCAAATAAGAGCCCCATTGGAGCCGGTGACGTATTATGCAAACAGAAACAAATACCCACACCCTGCCGTCTGTCTCACCGTATTCAGTTTGAGCTTTGCTTCCTCTCCTGTCCCAGTCTGATGGTGGCCTGAGAAAGTTGCTGTCCTCTGTTTTTCTCCCATAGGAGCGATCGTGCTCTTCCGTTTGATGAGAGGACGAAGAAGAGGTGTGAGGCCACCAGTTTCTCCAGTTGGGGGAGGCCCAGTTGGGCTTGCTTTCCTTGTGAAGTTCTCTCTCAGGTTCATGGCCTTCTAGTCCATCCACCACTTCAATGGTCACCTGTAGAGATAAATGATAGCTCATGATAGTTATATTCATTGCCATGCCAGGAACTTGGAAGATTAGATAAAAAACAAGTGAGCACAAGATAGCCAAAAGTTGATAAGTGATGACGATGTACTGTATATAGCTGTCAAAACATTTCCAAGGACACTATTTGTCACACAACCTACTCGTGATTTTCTTAAAACAAGTTGTTTGTCCCTAAAACATCAATTGAAGTTAATGCTACACCTGCAGTGGTTGCAAGTGAAGTCAAAACAGTGAGAGAGCATCTGCTGTCAAATGTTCTCTCATTCATTTGGCTCAGACACTGAGAAGGAAAACAAGCACAGGTCCCAATTATCTTCCTGGAGGAATATTGTGTCCCAACTACAATTTCAGTTGTTTCATAACCATAAGGCAAAAGGCATTTCCAGGAGACATTTATATGTTATCCCTCCATGTGTTTACTTCTACAGATTCAGACACCTTTTCTTTCACTGATGATTTGGGCTAAAGCACTTGTCAAATCTTTTTACTGTCACCATTAAGCATTCATCTTACATATTCCAGTCAAAGCTGTTCTTATGCAAACAATTTGTTTTATGTCTCCAGCCATACAGTGACATACTTCAAGAAGGTGCTATTATTCTCACATATGAGGGTGTTTTCTTGTTTTAGTGGCCATGAATTAAATGGTTCTTTTGGTTTCAGTAAAGGGAGATTCAGAATGATGCTAAAAACAACCAGAAAGGCCAACTAATTTATGCGTAATATTTAAGATTTTTATGTTTTTTTGTTTAAAATTGATATATATTCCTCTTAAAGATACGAATGATAACATCGGATGCAATAAGGGGGCCATTTCTGTTGCCCCAGCACACAACATCACTCCCTCCCCCTTTCTGTCCTGACACATGTGCCTCCCATATGAAGAGGGGGGGACACCACCCCTGCCCTCCCACCTCTCTGGCTCTCTCCACCTAAACACAGAGTTCAAAGGGCTACTCGGCCTCCTCCAGACCATGAAAGCCAGATGAATCCCAGGATCAAAGACACCCCCACCTCCTCCTGCCTTGCTCCCACAGCCTCACGCCCTTGCTCAATTGGTTGCTTTCTCTCTTCCCACATCTTGAGATGTTAATACACTTTGTTCATGCTCATATTTAGCAATGATGCCCTCAGAAATGCAAAGAGCCCCCTTTGGTGGATTAGACAGGAGAATGATTTAAACATGGCAGCCGTTATTCAACCATCTGCTTCACTGAGGGATTTATGACCAAGGGCCTGCCACACATTTACATAAGGCTACCGTCCATCTTCCTGCACATGGGTTAGTGCAGCAGTGACGCTCTGTTGGTTAGTCTCTGCCTTTCAGCTGTCAGCATGATTGACGTGGAGTCTCTCCTACGCTTTACTGGGATCCAGGAAGTGTGAAAAGGGGCAAGGGTAGAGAAGATGTATGGAGAAAGAGGAAGAAAAAAGGTGCAACGATGTGCACCAGACTGTTCTCCTTCCTGTTATCTCTTTTCCTTCATTGTTGCATCGCCAAAGTTTAAAGGGGTAATTTTAAATTCAAAGGTTATAAGGAGTTAACATCTAACCTGCAGTAGATAATCTTCTTGTTACCTTAATTCATATCATAAATCCAAATTAGCTGGACTTGGTAGCTGAAGCCAAGAGGGCTCAAGACTAAAAAGGACTAATGCTGTCTTAAAGCAACACCTGCAACACAGAGCTC
Source organism: Xiphophorus maculatus (assembly GCF_002775205.1). Lineage (NCBI taxonomy): Eukaryota > Metazoa > Chordata > Actinopteri > Cyprinodontiformes > Poeciliidae > Xiphophorus > Xiphophorus maculatus. Next base: position 8,824,265 of record NC_036464.1, on the reverse strand, counting down.
ATGAGATGACCTGATACACGATGAGATGTATCAGGTTTATCACCTATATTTGCAGTTCAGCATTCACAGATTTTTTTTCCCGGTGGAACGCAGCTTCAAATTATTTATGGAAAATCAACATATTCATTAATTTTTTTCATAGAGCAAGTAAAAAAAATATTTAAAAGCTCAGATGCCTACATTACTTTGCATGCTGGACTGGCTGCCATTTGCAAAGCAGCTAGCCCATGAGCACGATTCATTTCCCCTGGTACTGATTTGCGGTAACCCCCAGCAAATCAAGGGGGGTTACTGATTTGCTGTACACCCCTGCTTAAAAACACCAACGTGGTATGTGGGCTGTTGTATTGTTTGCATTAATCCAGTGATTATTTGCACAGGAAATGTACACCACCAGTGGTGATGGACTGCTACAATATTTTTTGTTTTACTTTTGTTTAGATACTTTCTCTGATCTGAAGATCTGTACATGATTGTTAGTGTTTGTTTCACACAGGAAGATCATTAGTGGCGCACCACATCCTAGCTCACTTCCCTGTGTAAACAATCAATCCTCTGTGTAAATACCTGCCCAATGCAAACATGATGACAGTTTAGAAGTCTTCACCAGGATAAAGTAAATTCTAAAAATATAAAAGTGGTTTGAGTAAATACTGTTATATTGACCTTTACACAACCTCACTTTAAATTGGAATGGTCATTGGTGGTGCACCACATCTACCACAGAGTAAATAATTTACAGATTACGTGTTAATAGCAACCTGGTGTCAACGTAGCCATGGTTTTAAGGTTCCTAAAACAGGATTCCCAAGTTCTTTAGCATTTTGGAGATGAAGAAAATCGGCTTTGGTTTCGCAACAGCTTAAACAATCTGTTAGCTTTGGCCTTTGGGAACAAAGTGAATTGGTCTGTTTGTAGCAGTTAAAGTGAAATTTATTGATTTTACCCTTTAATTTTTTACGAGATAGATACTTTGACTAGAATACTAGTCATGTTCCATGCTTAGAATGCATTTCACGATTTGGTGATGCTTTGTCTCCTACTTAGGTTCCTTGTAATCATCAGCTTTAGTGGAAAATCCCATCCAATGCAATCGTGATAGCTGAAAGGGTTAAAAAAAATCTGCACTCCCATACATCACCATGAGGTTTTTGACTTTAATAGTTTTAATGTCTCATCTGAGCAGTCTGGATATAAAAAGACACAAATGTCAGGTAAAGTCCGATTGAGGGATGTTCTACTCTTGTTATGTTTGACATAGAAAGATTATTGGTGCTGCACCACCTACTCACAATTTCCTATGTACATATTGAACAGTTTCTATGTAAATAAGCAATAGATGCAAATTGTTTTAAAAATTAATTTTGTTTTATGACATTTTTGAGATTAAGAGTTGTAGAAGTCCAATTTTTTCTTGGTCCCTCTTAAACTAGCTACCGATTTAAAACTCTGGGACCAACGCTTCTGCATTTATTGCTAAATGAAGACGCCAAGAGAGTTATCTACTGCAGGCAGGACATTAACTGCTTATCACCATTTCACAAAGCCTCACTATAAAAATTGTAGAGTGTCCCTTGAGGTAAAGAAAAGCATCAAAGTGCATCAAACACTTTGCACAGACACACATGTTCACCTGGATGTTGGGGTTCTGTCCATTAATATCAGCTTTGGAGAGGTCCGGAAAGTTATGCAGATCCAGTAGGAAAGCCCCAGGACCATCCTTGTGTACGTTGCTGCCCTGCACCCAGGGGAGCGTTGCAGGCTGATGGGCTGGCCGGTGCTCGGCACCAGACCTCCGGTCTTCAGGAGCCAGCTGGGCGAATGACCTACTTTTTGCATTTAAGGTGTTTTGCTAAAGAAAAGAAAGAAACAAAAATATGTATACAATTGAAATGTATTTGAATACATGTAGAATATATTTAATTCTTGATTTGGATCATTTTAGAACAAAGACCGCCACATTTTCCTTTTACACAGCAACATTGGATGAATTTTTGAGTTCATGTGAGTTCGACTCTGAACCCAGACAGAACTGTCTGCTTCAATCAAAATAAAATCTACTCTGAGCATGCATTTAGGTACTATGTACATCCTTACTATGTATTTTTCCTTTTTCTATCCTGACTAAATATGCTGCAACTTTACCATAGTAATATGTTGTGTACATAGATAGCATGTTCTGCTGTATTGCTGCCTAAAAAAAGAGCTGTGTAAGAGTGATGGTTTTCCTGCTCTGCTACACAGAAAAACCTAAGCAAACATTGCAAAAATAATTTCATCTGCCTTCTTGAAGACAGAAAAACATTTGGTCTTTTGACAGGGTGTTGTAAATCCATCCCATAATGACAGCTGAGGCATATGTCCTCGATCAGGTATGCACAGAAGGATCAATTATTCCTAAATTGGACAGACAGCCATAAGTAGTCTGCAATCATCCATTCTGGGGTGGCAGAAAATAAGATCAAAGCAAGGCATCAATCATGTTTCTTGTTTTTTTTTTTCCTTTTCTTCCCAGTGTTTTTGTGGCCAGACCGAGGCCTGAGAATATGGAAGCGGTGCTGCACGGTTGCGGTGGCCTGTCACAGACAAAGTGTCAGCCCAGCCACATTGTGGAGGGCATAAAAGCCCCCACTGGAGCTGTTTGTGTGGAGTAAAGGTGCACTCTGGGGCAAAACGGACACTGTAAATGAAGCTGCACAGCAAGGGAGCCGGGATTATAAATGTACATTTAACTTCTGTTGGAGGAAGCAGCTGCATTGCTTTTTTTAGATTAACTTAAATGTGACAAAACGTTAAAGAATTCCTGCTGCGTGTCCTTAAAATGATTAATTTAGAGAAAGAAACACAGATTTTTCTGTAACCTCTTAGTAAAGAATTTAGCTTTTTTCTGGATGATGAGGATTCATGTACAAAATTATAATATTTGTGGGAAAAGAAATCATAAAACTGAATCCAGTTAAAACCCTAGCAGTGTTGTTTCCAAAACCAGACACTTATGGCTATGAGCTCTGTAAAAGAAAATAAAAAAATAAAACGATTTTGGGAGACCAATTTATGGTTCAGCAATCTGCTCTTTACGTGAACATTACAGAGCTCTCGCTGCTTCAAACAAAAGTACTTGGACTTTGAGATGCCCATGTGATAACCCTGCCTTTCATGTTCCCAGTCTTCAGATTTCACTCGTTGGCTGTAACTGAACTCCGCTGAGGGAGCAACCGAGACGGAGCATTCACAGGTTTAATCACAACGTAAATGCAAACATACAGCGGCGTAACACAAAAGCAGGTGTCTCATCTGTGTAGTTTGTTTCAGCAGGGGCCACTATCAATATTTAACAGCATAATGAATGGATATTTATTTTAACAGAGCAGATTATTAATATCTGGTAGTATGACAAATACCAGGGCTGTTTTAGTAAACATGAGTCTAAGAAATTAAAGTTTTTTTTTTTAGCAGATTATTCACCTGTCCTATATTGTTTTCAGAGGGATTTGAAACACATGTTAACGAAAAAACAAATCCTTTCATCGTTTTGCTCTCAAACACAACCTTATCTGTAAAAAAAAAGCGCAGGAGAAACCCATTTAAATGTTAAATATCAAACTGCTTTGACAGCAGGCTGCTTTATAGTTCCTATCACTCACATGTTGAGGAGCATCCTTTCATTTGGAGATCAAAAGTGACACACCAGCCGTCCACTCATCTGGGGCTTCCCAGGATGTCTCAGTGCCCCCAAACCCCAACTCCCAAAAGGCATGAATGAACACTTGTTGTACACACAAGCCACCTCCTTTCTTCCCTCATCTCTTCTTCTTCATCGCCTTCTTTCCCGCTTCCTCCCTTTTTTTGGCTTCATATTGTGAGGAGCTCTTTAAAGGGCCATGACTATTTTCAATTGGGAGCCACTCAGTTCTCCCCCCCGGGGACCTGGCAGGAAATTAAGGTAGTCTACATGGTACTACCACATGGTTTCCAGCAGTGGTGGAGAAAAAAAAATAGAAATCTTCCTTCCCATCTCACACATCTAAAAAGTGGATGCAAATGAAACTGAAAAGGTACATAGTTTAAAGTAACCTTTGACAAGAGAGGACATAAATAAGCTAAAGTAAATTTTTTTTGCTGAACTTTTGTTAAGTTGACACCTGAGCTGTGACAAGCCTGGCTGCAGAATGACATCACTTCTTTTCATTAGGAATCAGTGAAACTTATCTAGACTTTATGCACACTTATCTGGACTTTATGCGCAAAAAAACAAACAAAAAAAAACATTCGAGATTTGTTTCATTTTTCATTGTTAAAGAAATCTCTAGGATAATTGAAATGTGGGGTGATGAACTTGGGATGAAGAGTTCAGAATCCCTCCTTTGATTTCTCAGAATAAACTCCCCGCTGCTCCTCTTCCTGCTCATCCAATTCAACATTTGGCCGGACGACAAATATTCAATAAATTCCTGGAATACTTCCTCAGCTTTGTATGGCCTAACATCCAGGAAAACACAGACTTGAAAATGTGCACCTTAGTTATTAGCTGTAAAAATGAAAAAAAAAAAAAATACCCGACACATGTTTTTATTTTTATTTCAACAGAAACTCTTCCAAGGAGGATACATATTTATCTGCTACATGGGATGAACATTTTAAATACTTTGGCAATTGAAGGATGTTTAAGACTTACAAACAGTATTGTTTGTAAGCTTTGGTCAAAATCCAAAGCTTTAACAAGAGGGAAGGGGAAGACATGCAAACCAGCAACTGATCCCAGGGCAGCTGCATTGAGGACTCAGTGTCTGCAAATGGGGACCATGCAGCGCCTCGAGCACTGTGACTGTACGTTTGCATGAGCTCATGTTAAAATGGGCAGTTAAGCCATTAGACCTGTCTCAAGTGGTGTCATGCTGACAAGTGTTTTCCTGTTGAGGCACGCCCTCACCTGAATCATAGAGGAAGCACTGAAAACAGCAGTTTGAACAGATCAGTTTACCATAAAGCAGAACGGATGTTATCACACTGAAAACATACATCACATGGTACAGAAAGTGTAAAAGTCTAAATTAAGTGAACATTTAAAAATACATAATATCTAGGGTACAAAAACTACAAGTTGTAGTTGTAGCTACTACAAGTTAGTAGCTACAACTACTAACTTATAGTTAGTTGCATAACTACAATCCAAATTTTCTGGATTGTAGTTATGCGTTTGACCCAGTTGATCATATAATAATTTAATGGATGGGAAAAGCAGGTGAGATAGTATTAAGATAAAATAATTTGACTTAATCAAAGATCTGCAACTTTTACAACCCAAAGAGTCATTTTTCCCACCGTCCTGCTAAATAAAACACATATGCCCTTTGAATAGAGGATGATTCTTTCTTTTTAAAAAGCACAAGAAAAATATACTATTGTGCTTTTAGAATGACTTTATTACTGTAATTACATGCATAAAAAACTATGAAAGCTGCTAAAACCTGCATTTGTGCATTAAAACAAACTGCTTGGTTCTTTAAAAGTTTATATCCAAAGTTATAAAGAGCGATTGTGGAAGGTCCAAAGAGCCACTTATGGCTCTGGAGCCACAGATCAAGTAAGATCTTAACACCTGGTCAAGAACTTACTTAAAAGTTCTTGATGCTGCGTATGGATCATGGACATGAAAAATCTAAAAAATCAATTCGATTTCTTTATTCGCTTAAGCGAACAAAGTTCATGTTAAAAATTCCCCTGGGCTATTTTGTGGGACATTTTTATGCCAAACCAGAGCTTACCTCTGCTGTCTTAAAAATATTCCAAACTCAAGAGGATCACAGCGGTTTTAAAGCAACACCATTTTATAAACTCTTGTCACATTTACATTGGATTTTATGACTACATGGGAATTGTAGTTAGGAGATGGGGTGCCACCAAAAATCATCCTGTGTGAAACATGCATGAAGAAAAGAACATGTAAAGGATTTCAGATCAAAGTAGCCAGTGACACCTCTAAGGGGTGATCAGGAGGGGGCATCGTCTCCCCCTGGATAATTTCTGGCCACCCCATTTGACTCCAGAGAAAATACTGATATTTTGATTTTAGCTGCTCTTTACTTTTCTAACAGTTAATATAACTGGAAATACTTTGACAATAATTATTGGCTACTAATATAGATTTTTACTAAATAAAACACAAAGAGCATTATCTGTTACAAGTAGAATGGGAGCTGCCTATGAGCCTTTAACACACCCTCACTTTAAAATTCCTGTACTATACCTTTGACACTTTCTAAAGAAGCCTGTTGATCCCAAACCCCTCATAAGTCCTTGGTGTGGATTTATGGCTTTGTTGAAGTATGTCTGCTTGATGTTGCTGTTAAAATGGGCTGCTAAGCCATTAAACATGTTTCAAGTGGTGTCATGCTGACAAATGTCTCCCTTCTGAATTTTGTTATGGCATGTTTTGACCTGGATCACAGGGGAGTCAAAAACATCAGTTTGATCAGATGTGTGATAACAACCGATGTTATCACACCAAGGAAAAATTAACCCGATTGATTTATTGTGCAAAAGTTTATGTTGAACTTCTGATTCAGTAATCCTGGATTTCAGTGCTGATTTCATTATTGTCTTCTTGGCACACCAGGAAAGGCCAGGATTGTTTTGTGTCATTTGACAATAATGAACCTGAGTTAACAAAGATCACATGTGGGGTTCCTCAATGTTCTATTCTCAGGCCACTTTCATTTAATATCTAGGCTCCTACTTGCTCAGAATATGGAGTACTGCAACACCTCCTAATATCGGTAATATGTGGAATAACCTAAGTGAGTGAATGTTCCAGAAGTTCCTCTAGCTCAGAGGCATCCAAAGTATAGCCAGAGGGCATTTGTGGCCCTTGAAATGATTTTGCTCAGCCTCTCCACCACAATTCGAGAATGGCACAGTACTGGTTGAACAGCACAAGTGGTTGACGCAGACACGTAAAAAAAAAAAAAAAGGTGATATTTCACATTTTAAAAAGGAGGTAAAATGCAGTTTTCCTAAAATAACTGCTCCTCATTTCTTACCCACATTTTAAGTTAATGCATCTTTATAGTAAATGGAGCCACAAATATCCAGTGGTTTTTGCTCAAAAGCAAAGGCGGATGCACCAGTTTCTGCAAAACAAGTGACATATCCTGTTCTTCATACTAACACCACACATGTAGAAAGTTTTAATTTTAAAATCAAATATTCACCCCTTTCATTGATTTGCTAAATTATGTTCTATTTAGTTAAGTTCTTTTGTGTTTTTAATACATATTAAGAAAGTAATTTTGTGGCCCACGGCTGCTTTGAAATTGACAGTGTTGGCTCCTGTAGCAGAAGGTTCGGACACCTCTGCTATAGTTTAATAATACTTAAATCTCAACTAAAAACCCACCTGTTTAGAATTGTATTTGAAATGTAATCAATTACAAATTTATTGATGGACCTTGATTTAATGTCGTGTTTTGATTGTTGATTCTATGTTGCGTTGTGTTTCTGTGTTTGTAATGATGTAAAGCACTTTGAAATGCCTTGCTGCTGAAATGTGCTATACAAATAAAATTTGATTGATTTGATTGATTGATAATACAGAAAAGTTAAAGACCATTGTTTTAGTCCCAAAAATGCTAGAGATCAGCACTCAGAATCAGTGAGGCAAAAAAGCAAAAAATAAACACAACACCTCTTGCTAGTAACTTAGCTGTTTGACTCAAATGGAAATTTTAACATCCACATAAAAACCATGACTAAATGGTCCCACTACCATCTCATAAACATTGCCAGAACAGGAGGTTTCCTGTCAATACAGGACACAGAAAATATTTTGCATGCTTTTATATCCAGGTAGAGTGTTGTAAAGTTGTTTTTAGGTTTTAGCATTATTTTCCTGCAGCACTGAATGATCTTCGTTCTAAATATATTTCAGGGGTACATATCAGGGAAGCAACATCATTTTCTATTTATTTCAATTTTAATAAATCCATCTCATGAAATGTTCTTGTTAATCATTTAACCATTCCTGCTTGTAATGACTTTTCCTTTCCCTATGTTCCGATATTTTGCAGCATGGCACCTTATTTGGTTTTTGTATAAATAGCAAACACAACAACAAACACAATTTTCCTTGCCTGAAATCCAAACAAGGTGGAGGTTTGGTTTATGACAAAGTGCTGTCCAAACACACATCAGGGAATCTTAACAGGAAATGGGGCACCATCAGGGGCTCAGGCCTGATCCTCTGCCTTATCAAGTAAGGGTTTGGATGACAGTGAGGAGCCCTTGATGACAGAAGTGCCTGCAGCTAGCATTTAACTCCCAGACAATAGGAGGTGTGTCTGTTGTGGGGCAAGGGTGCTGATCTCTGACCCCGGATCATTTTCTACCCCTCTCCTGGCACACCATCATTCCTGGGGGTTCCCTTTTGGAAGAATGCACCAATCCCCAGAGACTCCAAGAGTCTTCCTCAGTAAGTGAAGGCTTTAATTAACCTCACAGAGCCAGCCAGAAGCATAAGCAAACTAAGCAGCTGGTCAAAGTCACCAGGCCCGCACTCTCTTGTTTGGCAAGGATTCTCTTGAAACAAAGATTTTGATCTCATTGGGATTTTCCCGGTGGAATCAAGGTTTATAAGTAATAATATAATAATAATAATAATAATAATAATAATAATAATAATAATAATAATAATAATAATAATAATAATAATAATAATAATAAAAGCCACCAGAGGGCCCCAAAGAGCACTTAGATTAGGACTCAAATGAGAACTCAAAACTTCTGATGTCTTTAGAAATAACGACTACCATTAAATTGCCTCAGACAGTTTTAGAGTGATGAATAACAGTTTTTCTTATTTATTGAAACTATTTGACAAATGTATCAGTTGTAAACATTAAGAGAAGTCTTTGAAGTTTAATAAGTCATAATTGATCATAAACTCCGATTATCTTTGATATGCGTTTTCTGAACTACATCTTCAGATATTAGTTTTTTTAGTCACAGAAATTTTTCCAGAGTTAAACATGTAGTTTTCCAGAGTTAAACATGTAGTTTTATGAGTAATTATTTAAGTTAAGGATTTATTTATTTAAGCTATGCAAACTAACTTGGCCCTAAAATGTAGCGGTCAAACAATCAAATCATTATTTGACAATTAATTTATTGTGACTAACTATATTTTTTGGAACACAGAGTTTAATTTTATTAGCCGCTCCATAGCAGTTTTACTACCAGACTTGTACAATCAAGAAATCACCTAAACAGAACCTGTCCAACAACAGGAAGTAGACTAGCAGATCTAAAAAAATAAAATAAAAAACAGATGTCACAGCCTGATCAAAAGAATTCAAGTACAGGTAAGAATAAAAAGCATTGATTTGATCAGTCTGGAAAAGCTTACAAAAACATTTTTGAAGGATTTGGGATTCCAGTGAATACCAGAGGGAGTCAATATTCTCCAATACAAAAAACATGGAAGTGTGATGAACCTTCCCTGAAGTAAAGGCACAATACCAAAATCCCTCCAGAAATAAATCAAGAACCCAAAACAACATGTAAAAAACATCATACTGTCAACAAAACACAGTAGTGGAAGTGTGATGGTGTGGGGCTACTTTGCAGCTGTCAAGATCTGGATGATCCTGACAGCTGCTGCAATATAAATATTGTTGCAATATTGCAACAATATTAATAGTTATTAATATTGCTTGCAATGAATCCCAAGGAATCTCGTTGCATTCGTTCTGATAATCAGTTTTTGACCTGAAAACTCCAGCAAAAAAGCAGGTTATGCAGCTGGACAATTGTCCAAACCACACTAGCAAGTCCAGGGGAAAAAAAACTAATAGAAGAAACAGATTTTGGAGTGGGCTCGTTAAAGTCAGTTAATTAAGAGGTTGTAGGATGGCACTGAAACCATCCAAAGTGGCTGAATCAGATCTGTTCCTCTAGTGATGTCAAAGACTCACTGCCAGGTGTCACAAAGGCCTCATAACATATGTTGCAATCAAGGGTGGCATAACAACTGGTTTCATCATTTGAAAACTGAACCCTTGTCTGATACTAATGGCTGACAATCTAAAACTTTTATGACCAGAATGCAGAAACGCAAAAAAAACTTTTCATGGTCCTGCATTTAGAGGATGTGCTCCACTGAAAACTGGCATAGTGAGCCTGCAGAAATAAAGATCAAGCATGGGCAGTTCAAGAGTTGCAAGTGGCTTTGTGGTGAGAAACCACTGGACCCCCAAATCAAGTCCTGGTCAAAGCCCCCTGTAGACTTGTAGTCGGCTCTGTTACCTGGACAACACCTACCCTACCCACCTACCTAACACCATTAAACTTAACACCATTAAGTTTCTACTTCGTGGCAGCAGATTTCCTTACTCACCTCCGTAAGTGTTGTATCCTGATCCAGGCTCACAGTAGCATTTCCTTGAGGCAGCGGGTTGCTCCGCAGCACCGTGATGTGTAAGGTAAGGAGGAGAAGTCCCAGCAGCAGCAGGAGCTCTGCCGCCAGCCGCACCATCCTCTTGACGCGGCCGCTCTTTGGAGCCCGCGGTGTGGCCGGAGCACCAGCTCCGCCTCCGACTCCCACCGGTGCAGAGACTCCAATCTCCGGATCCGCCGGGGACGAGGAGCCGCAACACCACTTCGGAGCCACTTCGGGAATCAGAGGTGCAAAAGAAAAAGAAAAGGGAAAAAAAAAACCGGGGAGGAAACCGATCGAAAAGGTGGACAAGCAGTCAGAGAATGCGAGGAACTGGAGATGGAATTGGATCCAGGTTTTTTTCTAAACCAATTCTCCTTGGCTTTCTAATCATATAATCTTATTTAGGCTGAATGAGTAAACACTTGGCTGAGTTCAGAGACTACTCCAGCCTGTAGTGAGTAGCTGTGGTGTTGATCCAGCATGGAGCATTAGTACTTTCCGCTCTTGTCAGATCTCCAAACTCAGAAAACTCGCAGCTGCGTTTCCTCGCCGCATTTTCAACCTCATGCCACAGGTTTTCCTCACTTCCCCACTTCATCCGCTTTGCGCAACTTTCTGCACAGTCCGCATTCTGCGCGGCATAGTCCAGCGAGAATACCTTTGGGCTAACGGCACAGGTAGAACCGAGGAAAAACGAGAGATCTTCCAAGTCAGGGTCAGCATTAACCTCACAGAGTTGAAGAAACCTGCGGGAGGAAATAGGGCAGACGCACGCTGGTGTTGTTGTGCGATCTGGAGCTGGTTTTATACCAAGGCACCCCCCCCACACACACACACACCTCCCTCCATGTGCCCGCGCCCTCCCCTCTGATTAACTCTTTCATCCCTTTGAACCCTCCTCATCAAACTGAGGTGCAGCTGGCTTTAATTTCCACTTATTCTGGTGAAAGATCAAGAGGAGCGCTCGCCCACTCCGATTTGCTTTTCAGTCCTAGAATTAAAATTACCAAAATGCGCTTTTAAACACCACTTTCTGTAGATTTGCAAGGTGAAATATTATTCCCTATACACCTTAGCTGAAATTTATTGGGCCAAATCAAAGGACCTGTAGGCGCATCTAAGTTCGCACCAGGAGGTTTACACCTCAGCTTAACGCGTGCGCAGCTGCAGCGGAAAACAGTGGTGACACTTCGCTTAAGCAAGACAAATGGTGCGTAATGTGATTTTAGCCAGTGCGAGAGCGTCACTGACCCCTTGAATGGACAGCCCACCGTGTTAAAGCATGCACCTAGCAGGGATGCTGCTGCCTCAATTCACTGATCCTGCACGGAGAGGAAGACGCACTTTAAACCGTTTCCCTGAACTTATTCACCATGAGATACGAGAGGTGGAACAAAACTCCTGGTAGCAAACATGCAGGGGCGGTCCTACACAAAAACTGGATGAATAGAACGACAGATAAATAAGCACGAATGGACAAATATGAGGATGGTTCAACTGAAACATGGATGCATGAATTGATAAAATAAGTAGACGAATAAGATGACGAATGGACAGACAGATAAACACAAATAAATAATAGAAGGAAGTTTAAACAGTGGATGAAGGACAAGATTATTAGATGGATGGGTAGATGTAATAAAAAAGTAAGTTGTTGAATAGATAGACAGATGGATGAGTGGACAAGTACGTATATGGATGGAATATCAGATGCAGTGAGGATGATTGAATGGATGTACTGATGCAATTGTTATACAGTGGGATAGGTAATGAAGTACAGTAATATAATTATTTTTCCATTCTCCATTTTCTTTTTCCATATTTATTTGAAACACTTTTCCAGAATGAATGGGGACGCTGTAAACATGTTAATATGTGAATAAATACACATACATTTTCAAGATTAAAATAACTTACTCTTTATTATCTGTCATGGTTTGAACTATTAAATAGAGAACAAGATCAACAAACCATAATAATACTGAGAAATAGCTCCTTATTTTGAAAAAAAACCCCAACCCAAAACAATAATATAAAATAAAAGCATGAATCTTTTATCGCATCACTTTATTGTGTTTGATCATGCCATTAAATCCATATCTTAGTTTAGAGTTTCCAGATTTAGATCCTTAATACAACCTTCAGTCTTTCTTTCTCAAAGCAGAGAACAGATGTCCAAAACATGCAAATGTGTCCTTTTGTCTGCTTCACTTCAAAACTCCTCTCCCAAAGTAGAAAAATATCAGACTAAATGGAAAACAGAGAGCAGGTTCGCCTGCCTTGGACACAGTGGTGGACATCAAAGGCGTAGCAGAGGATCCCCCTTCAGAACAGCAGCTACATGCCATTGCAATAAGTGCAGTGAATTAGGATGTGAAGTTCAAAAGAGGCTGGTGCAGGCAGGCCTTGACACCCGTAGTGTGGCTTCGCTGATGTTTTAATGTCAGGACAAACCATGTGCCACTCTTCTGCTGATGCTGAAACTTGTTGCCTTGGCATTACCTGTCACTTTGTTTGAGTACCTGCTTGGAGCTCATTCCTCAGAGGTAAAAAGTAAATTTAAATGTAACAAATTTAAATCTTGTTGAAATAATAAAAAAAGGGAAAGCAAAGCCAGTGATGTAATGTAAAATAGTGTTTTAGGTAGCTGTGTTATCACATAAAAAGTCCAAATTTTCTTCTAATGATTAATAATTTGAGCTGAGAGTCTCCGATAGTACTACATGTTACAGCTTATACTTTCACAAAACTTTACAGTGACTTTCCTTAAACTTGGAGATTACTTTTTAAAACTTTTAGTGTCTTGGAAATTTTATTATACGATTAATACCTGGAATTTACAAGGTATTTTCCAAAAACTTAAAGGTCTCTTTTTTTTTTTAACTTGTCAGGTACGTTCCTGTTACTTAGTGGTTATTTTCCCAGAACTTAGATGTTTCTTTCAGGCACTCATCAATGCTTTCATGGATGTTACTGATTACTTTCACAGAGCCAACCAGATGCTTTTCTCGAACTTACAATGTATTTTAAAATAAAATTCCTGGAACTCATTGATTACTAAAGTTCTAGGAAGTACCCTATATGATCCAAGAAAATACCTGGTCATTTCTGGTAAAGTTATCAGTAAACTGAATAAACATACATGACAAATAACCTCCAAGTTTGAGAAAAGTATGTGGTAGGTTCCAGGACAGTAATAAGTCTTATGAAAGTTTCAAGTTCTGAAAGTAAGTTTTGAAATGTATCAAGTATGTTCCCTAAACATTTTCTATAAGTTCTGGAATGGAAACCTCTAAGTCCAGGGAAAGTACAGGGTGTATTATGTAATGCTACCCTTTTTTATTTCAAGTTCAAGGTTATATGTGCAACGTGCAAACATTTTAAGCTGTCAGAAAAGCGCCTGAAACAAAAATCCACAAATATAATATTCCCTTTGAGCTTAAATTCTTATATTTCCTCTTCGAATACAAAACTTTGAGAAGCTTAATGGCACCCATCCGGAAGACATTAGTGCATCCTAATGCTTCGTATCAGGCCACCTTTCAGCTTCTCCCCCAGATCTCGATGGAACGGTGCATTACCCTGGCGTCACAGATTTGATGATTAAAGAAGCTGTTCCTTATTGTTTCTGGCTGCAGGAGCCATATGTGAAGTATTGACTTACAGAACAAAGCGATCAAGCAAAGAGCAGAGTTTCTTTCCTCCCTGTTTGTCTTTTTTTTTTTTAATTCCTTCCATGTTTAAAGTAGTTCTACAATGCTATCCTGAGAGCTCCGCATCGTATCTTTATGCGAAATTGTAAAACATTATTATGTTGTTTATGGAGATAAGAGCACAGTGTCTCGTTCTGAAGAAAAACAAGCTCAAACTAGACCCAGCCTGACACATTGTGAAAACACACATATATCATCCATTTATAATCCTTCCTGTCTTAATCAAATGATTACCCCATGCCACGAGAATTCAGGGTTCAGCACTAATTGGTAGGTTAGGTTTCTGTTGGCCCAGGTGCCGCATACTCTGCATGCTTACCTTCGCAACTGTTGAGCAGCCTGCGTGTGCATGAGCACAGTGGTCTTTAAAACACCGACAATTAAACTGTTTGGATTCGGCGAATATATGCAGTCTCACCACAAAACATGCTGCAGCACCTTTTTTATTCGCTGGGATTCAACTATATGTCAAAGAGGTAATTGCAACCTGATATATTATTTGCAGCAGGACTATCATTTAGAGTGGAAATGAAAGTTGTGTCATGCTGAGACTTTTTAAAACAACATTTCAGTATGGTTGTGAGTACTGAAAATAATCATGGATTAGGATGTTTTAAAAGCTACTGCATAGAGGCTCAAGGCTTCAACACACATGTCAGGTGGGTAATCAATCAACTTTATGATTCACCAAGCTTTCAATGGCCACTTTTTCTTTTCAAAAATAAAGAAATCGGCAGGGAAAATAACGTAGCAGCCAAACAGTAACAATATATGGCCTAATATTCACTTTTAGAGCCAGAAAACCTTCAAACTCTGAAAGTATAAAACACCTATAAATTGCAATTAACACCTGGTTCAGACATAAACAGAACATTTGAAATTATGCCCATCTAAATCAGAAATACACTATGGCATGTTGTCTGAAACTGCAATATTAATTTCAATTAATAAACACTCTCTTCAAATGTTCTTTTTTCATTTGTAGCAATGAAAATTAACAGCGACAGCAACATGTTTTTATCTTAGTTTCTAAAGGGAAGTGAGACCAAGGAATGAGGGGGCATTTGACTGCAGCTGCTGAAGTTTCTTAACTTCTCTGAATCCACTACATGTGTAGCCCTGAAGTTACTTTTTACAGCCACAAGACATACTACTGAGAGAAAACTAACTGTAGACACACTTTAAATGATGAGACGTGTGCAAAAAAAATGTTTCTACAACTTCAAAGCTGTAGTGAAGCAAAAGCTCATAAATGAAAATACGGACAGCTCTGTGGAAAGCAGACTTTCAGCTGCTTCTATCCACTACTATTGTGTTATACACAATCGTTGCATAGTTTGCTTATACAAAATATTCCGGTGTTAGTAGGGAGTGCTCAAAACAACAGGTATGTCAGAGAAATAATGCTGGTCAGAACTGGTGCAGAAACTGCAACACCTGTTAAGATTTTAAAATTACAATTTTGTCACAAAAGTGACACAAAGTACTTTTAGGGATAAGGTACTACCTACCTTAGAAAATGGGTAGGGATCCCATTAGTCAGGTTTTTAATCTACAAACAAACATTTCAACCAATGTTCTCTTTCTCACAAGATAAATTCATATAAATCTTCACCTTCTGAACTTAAATTAAAGCTGCACACTTTGTGTTCACTATTTTCTTCTTGGTTAGCTGTTGTGTTATGTGCTAATACCCATGTTTGATGTTTCAAACTTAACATCTTTACAACAACTTTAAGCTTACTTGCTTATTTTCTTTTCATAATTTTTTGACATCTCACTGTTGAAGACATGGATCATAGTGAATATACTAGCATCAGCTATGATCCCTTTTTAAAAAAGCATTGTGTTGCTTAAAATAATACAAAATAAATAGTAAGTAAAATAATTTATTCTTGAATAATTATCAGTGACAGCATTTTTAAAATTGACAATAATGTATAAGGAACAAAATATATTTAATAAAAAATACATTAAGAGAAAAAGTTCCAAACATTAATTTAAAGACATATTGACACAGTTGTTTAAATATGTTTTAAAACGCTCTTAATTCTCAAAATAAACTGATCTGAGAGCCTTTTACGTGGACAAATGCTAACACAGAATATTTTCCACATTCCTTTAGGCTAAACTGGTCCCTGCCGTGCTTCTGCAGTGATTTTCTGCAAGTGCTCAAAAACAAACGTGTTAACAAATAAATTTAATTCAAAGGAGCAAAAACTGCTCTTCTGTTGAATCAGTGGCTTGCAACAACATCTAAAAAGCAGCTGCCAAACATTTGTCCCCTCTTCTGTGCATAAATTATGGGTGTTACCCTAAGATATGTGTTAATGAGTCTGCACCGGGAGAGACACTTAGTTTCGACACTGTGAAGTCAAGGTGCGATACGTCACATCAGCTGTCCGCCTTTGCAGGCGTCAGGAAAAGCGGAGCGTTTCCTCCGTGAAAACTTCAGACAGAGAAGGTCTCCTACTTCGTTCATTTGTTGCAGCACCTGAAGAAAACAAGGTTTCAGAACCTTTTCTAAACCTTTATTCACAGTTTAAAATGAAACAGCCACTGTTGGTGGATTTCTCTGTGTGTTTACCTCGTCCAATATCTCTCTGGTGTGCGAAGCAGACAAACAGAAACGAGCTCGGGCCTCTGTGATCGGGGTAGCGGGAAAGCCAACCACTACAACTCCTATTTTCCTCTTCAGCATTTCACGAGCAAATGCCCTAGGTAGCAATAAAAGAAATGTGGTAACCGATTAGGTATTAATATCAATAATACCAGTCTCATAATATACTGGTATGTAGAGATGCATCACATAGAAGAAATGTGTCTGCCATTTCAGTTTTGCAAAGAGCAGTTTCACATTCATGGCATGCTAGAGCTGCACAATGAATCACAAATCGTTGCTGAAATGTACTTAATATGAAGATCACAAAGAACTGTCTATACATCAAAAGGTGTTAGGTAATTATTGAAGTAGCGGACAGTTTTCAAGTTTAATCTTAGCTTTAGATTAAATGTTGAACTTTGTGAATAACCAGATTATGCTACGTGTATAGGTGAGAGTTTAGGGGTACTTACACCACTTTGCCTGGCATGTAGAGCAGCACTGGAACCACAGGGGAGTCATCATCGCCATAGATGATGAAGCCCATATCCTTCAGCTTGGCCCTGAAGTATCTGGTGTTTTCTGCCAACTGGCGGATCCGTCTGATGCCTCCAATTAAAACAAGGACATCACCAGATGTACATGAGTAATGCAACAACTCACTGATTTTTTCCCTGAACACTTCCAGTTTCCCCAGTGGGGAACAGCGTTAAGTGTGTCTTCCTTGCAGTGGCAGCAGCTCCAAGGAAAAACACAAGGAAGGAAGAAACAAACACGAAAATCAGGTTGGACACAAAGAAGCAAGAAACATAGAGGAAGTGGGACATGAGGACAGAAGGAAACAAGGCAGGAAAAAACAATACAAAACTGAAAAGGAAGGAAAGAAACAAGAGATGAATGAAGGAAGCTTCAACAAAGGACAGTAAGGAAGGATAGGACTGAGGATTGATGGTAAAAAAAAAAGATATAAATGAAATACATAAAAAAGAAATGAAAGAAAGGAATGACCTGAGGGGAAGAAGTGACACAAGGAATAAGACAAGGAAGAGGGAAGAAGGAGGAACTTGGGGGTTGGAGGGGGTGAAGACATGATGAAGTATCAGAGAAAAGGAAAAGAAAGGTGTAAGGAACGACACAGTTGGTAGGATTGGGAAGAAAGTCTGAAAATATGAATATTTTTTTCAGCACTTTTTTTTTCTCCATATTTATCCAGACCTGGAAAACACTGAAATTGAGTTACACACTATTTTAGACTGTTTGTGAACCCTCTACCCTTCCCCATAAATTTGCCATGATCACAACTGGGCTGCAGCAGCAGCAGATGGTTCAGTTTTGTCTGCCTGACAGCAGGGTTTACACACACGCTTGTTGCCAGAATGAGGGCTCACAAATTAGTTATGATGGATTTCGCACAAAATTATTGACTGCCAGTGGAGCTTAGCCATGACTGAGACTGAATATAAACAATGCGTAAGTATCACATGCACAGGATTTCAAGATGACTATATTAGAAATCACATCAAAGGAAGCAGAGGCGGTCTGCTCTGCTGACCCCCTCCCTGTGTTCCTGAACAATGTGAATCGCTGGGGAGCCTGCTGCTCTGTGGCTGTAGCAGGGCTTGGCATGAGCCGGCCTTGGATCCCAGCTCTGTTTCCCTCTGATTACCTGGGAACAGATTGGCAGTTCTTTCAAAGAGATGTAAGAGAAGCACTTTAAATCCCCTTATCTCAGCAAAACAAGAGAGAAAGAGAGAGGGGTGGAGAGGAGAGAGAGAAAACATAGCGTTCGGACATCTGCCAAAAAGCACGGGCCTCATTTTGTAAATTGCTCCTCTCTGGTAAGATAGAGGCCAGGGAAGTCAAAAGCCTGCTGCAAGACACAGAAATCATATAAGAACATGTGACTAAAGCAAAGCCTAACAGGAAAGGAAAAGATGAAGAAGAAGGAGTAGGAAGAACTATTGGAGGTGTTTCATTGTATGGTGGACCAGGCCCGGCGGCATGGGCGGGCATTTCCCACCCACAGAATCAGATATGCCCCCCTGGACTGGAAGCTGTTCTTTGTTTTTACCTTAGAGTGGCCAACTTTCTGTTACTCCTGTTGATTTGATACAGTAGGGGCTTCTGCACTTTCTATATATGTGCTCTCTGTCCCTTTTTTCAGTCGTTATCCATTGTTAACAAGTCGTGACGTGTTTTTCCGAGGCCGCCTTTAAAAGCAACATGAATGCTAAGATGCTCACGCTGGGTTTACACCTGTGCGGCAATAACTGAAACCTTCTGTGCAGAGTTTTTTGTGTTACACTCACAGAAGCAAACCAGCAAAACACAAAGAACTTTGCACAGTGTTCCCCCCAAACTTACCAATTGAGTTGAATAATGCTGTTGGATGCAGGTAATGTTAGCTAAAAGATGACTAGCTAATACCAATACAGCATGTTAAGCTGGTTAACAAGTATCCTATAGGCTACTGATGTTATCTATGTTCAAAAGTGTGTAGTACTGATTACTGCACTGTACCTTTTTCTTTTACTTGAGTAATGGTATTATTGATACGTAGATTCATTTAGCCTCCCCCCAAATAAGCCACTGCCCCCCTGCTGAACTGGTTTGGAGTCGGGGTTGTGTTGGACGCTGTAGCTGCAGCGCTGAGCTCCCTCCCTCCCCTCAATAAGACAGGTCAAGACTGATTTCTCCACAACAGCTACGTCAGAGGCAAGGCATGTCTGATTCAGAGCCAGATAAAAGTTGCTCATCTTTGTATGAACCCACAGTATACCTCAACCACAGCTTACTCGGCTTTTGTTGCTAAAGCGATTAACCCATTACAGCACTCTATCATTTTTGTTTTAATGTCCCACACAGTTTACGTCACGACTGCCTGTTTTCCCTACAAGACATATGCTTAGGGCCCTTTAAATGTCACTCATTTACCATTACTGTCAGTATTTCTTCCTTTTAATGTCTCTTCAGGAGAACATCTACACAGAAGGTACTTACTTTAACTAGTCTCTTCCCTATTCTTGTGTCTATTTCAATTGAGGCAGCAACTTTTCAGAATTCATCACAACACTTAAATGAAAATGCTCATAGACTGCTTGATCCCTCATTCCCTGCCATGGCAGACCCGTGTAATTGCTTCCACATTTTCTGACAAAGCAGCTGTTAGTGTTTTCCTGCAGGTCCAACTCCTAATGCAAACGCTGATAGTGACCTCCTGATCTGGCTTGCTGTTTGTTGCACAGAAAAACGCATAATTGCAAATGAGAAGAAGAAGAAGAAGAAGAAGAAGAAGAAGAAGAAGAAGAAGAAGAAGAAGTGAGATCTTTGTGGACAGCTATGAGGGCCCCCAAAAAGCTAAACTTTTACTAATATACTTTTCTTTCGGTAATATGCAAATTCACAACTAAATTACACAATCTAGACTCTTCTTTCCTTCTAAGAATTGCTGAATAAATATCAAGCAATATTGATGAAAGGTTAACATTTACAGTTTCTTACAAAAAAAACATGACTCATCCTCCATGTTACAGCCAAAAAACTTCACTGTTTTTTATTAGGATTGTCAACCACAGACCGACAAAATAATGGAGAATTGACAAATGGAAGGAAAAGTGTGGCTTTAAAATGTTTTTAGATGAAAACCTTTAAAGTGTGTCATGCATGTGTGGTCACTATTCTTAAATACAGCTGCTCTGTGAAGGTCTTAGAGGTTTGTTTGAGAACATTAGATAATAAACAATATAATTAAGAAGAGGGAACACAGCAGACAGAAAGCTGAGGAGACGTTTAAAACATGGCTAGATTACAAAACAATATTCCCAAGCTTTGAGTATCTCATGGAGTACGGTTAAAGCCATTTGAAAAAGAAACAGTAAAGTACAACTGAAAACTTGTTTAAGTGTGATAACCTGCTGACAGGGCAACTATTAATTGTGCACACCATATTTTTCGCCCTCATGGCATTGTGACAATAACAAAGTTGCATTTGAAGGGAAGCCAAACAAGTATTGTAGTTTTCATATGAAAGGGAAAGAGCTAGGATGTAGAAGTCTAACACCACAAAACCCTAAACACACCTAACTGACATGGTAAAACACGGTGATAGCAGCATCATCTAGTGGGGATGCTGTTTTTCAGAAGAGACAGGAAGGCTGACCAGAGATAAAGGGAATATGGACGGAGCTAAATTTTTGGGTTTGATTCACTAGTAAAGAAAGGTCTAATACTCTCATATTCTTACCTTCTGTGGTTCCATCTTTTCCCATGATGCACTTCATGGCACGCATGACCTGCTCTGTTATTGCAGGGGACATGGCTGAGGCGTATACTGCACTGTGAGAATGACTGCGCAGGTACTCCACCAGTTCCTGCAATGGCACACAAGCAATCACATTTTAGCACTAGGAAAAGTGTGTATTTTAGTCCCAAATACAGTACATACATAAACTTTCAGTTGTGGAGTCAGATTACTTGTAGTTCTACCTTTTAGCCACTAGAGAGAGCTCAAATCTACTCAACTTCTGAAAAGTAATTAAAATACATCAGATCCTTCCTTTGTCACTAGGAGGAACTTGGCACCTACTCTAACACGGCTCTGGAACCTTTCCCCCTCTCCAGCTCCTAAACTGAGAAGGAACCGATGACAAAATGAGCCTGAATGAGGATTGTCAGGCTCATTATTCTGAAATGTCAGCAGGAGATTAATTCTGCCAGTGGCTGACAGGGGAAGAAGCAGAATTTCAGGGAACTGATTTGGTTGAGGCCCCTGGAGCGAGAAGAGGTTGGGTGCGGGCCTGCAGCCGTGACGGGCCCCTGCTCAGCGGCTGCGAAGTGATGACACACAGCCGGAGATGATGTCTGGCCACCATTTCCACTCACCACCATCTGTCCCCACTGGGCGGCAGCGGCGGTGGTGGCTGAGGTTTCCTCACACACATGGAGGGAAGGGGGATTTCAGTGGAAATGTTCAAACGAAAGATAGGAGCTCTGGAACAACCTGACATCTGTTTTTGTTTAAGGCAGGAGATTTTCACAGCTTTGTGGTCCCAGAGGATTTTAGCGCAACCAAGATAAGCCAGTTAGGAGAACATGTCTGAAATCCATCTCATGCCTGGGGGCAACCAGTGACAACTCAGGGTGTTTCCGAAGCCATACAGCGGTCACAGTAATGGTGTGGCATACTTATTCAAAAAACCACAGAGTGGGAACATTGCCAGAGCTCCTTGTGCACGTGCAGCGACTTTTCAGCCACTTTAAACCACTTTAATGTCCATAACTGAACCAGCCTCACTAGTTATCAAAGTCATGCTAACTCTATCACATATTAATAAAATAAATTGAAGAAGGAATTGCACCTTTCTAAGATGTTTTGAACTCCATCTTAATAAAAAAAGACAATTTATTTTAATATTTGTGGTTAATATTTGTAGGAAATTTAATATTTCAGTATTTACCAGCTCAGTTTACTAAAGATTATGGAAGAAAATCACATCTAAAAGGAATCAATGATTGCTCAGTATTAATATTAGTTATTATAGACCTTCATGAATTACATCCATTAATTTTCTATACTTGCTTGTCCTTGCAGGGTTCTGGGTGCCTGCTTGTTTGTTTTGTTTATTTATTAGTGTAATTTATTAGTAACCAAAGTGGTTACTAATCTTTCTGGGGTACAATTGATAAAATACAAAAACATTCATACAAAATAAATATTAACATATGATATGCACACGATTAATCCCACATCACATTTTACAAATTACATACAGCAACCTGGATTAAATAAATACAATTCTAGTTTGCTAGAATTCTAGAATTTAATTCAATTCTAGTGTGCACACAAGAATGTGTGCTTTTAAATCTGATGTTTTTAGGAAATATATTAATTTCTGAATTGCTCTGTAAACTGTAGATAACAGATTTTTTTTAAAGAGTTTTTCTCAGCACACTTTACAATTAATTTAGGCTCACAAGAGTATCTGGTAAAATATGTCTATCTGACCTGAATAAATACACTTTTCACAAAATGATTCATCTTTAGCAGTGATTGAATGAGGGTCAGGATAAACCCTGGAATGGTCACCAGTTTATCACGGGGCAACATGGAGATAAAAAGGACAAATATACACACATACACTCCAACCTAAGGACAATTTAGAGAATCAATTGCTCTCACATTTATTTTTTTGGACTGTAGGAGAACGCACAAGGAGAACATGGGATTCAAACCCAGGGAGCAGTGCTACCAACTGCATCATCATGCAGCTCTACCTAAATAACTCTCAGCCCTGCAGTATTTGCTAAATGAGAATTTGAATGGAAAGGGAGTTCTTTCCTAAAAGAACTGAGTTGCAGGATTGGTTTGGATCGCTTTTCCCATGAAAATTACATGCAGTGTTATATCTGTCTAATATTAAAATTAATTTTCTATTCTAAAACATTTAATGTGACATAAAAGCCCTGTGTATTTAGCGACTTATCCTTTCTGAGTATGGATCAGGTTTTGCCAAAAGGGTAATTGAACAATGCTTTCTAAACACACTGTTGAAGTGAATTATAAGGAGCTTGGGGTGTATTTATTTTTGGTTCTCTCATAAAACAGCTAAAAGATGACTGTTTTCCAGAACACATGTGCAGAGCCTTTTCTTGGTCAACCCGTATCCACTTAACACAGGATTTGGGGCACTTCACCACAACAACAAATATGCTTTCTCTCTCTTTTCCTGCCTTTTTCCCTTTCAAGAGTTTACAACAGCCAGCTGTCAAACCAGGCAGTACGTTCATACTTCAAACATCATCATGCTTGTTAAAAATCATCCTGTTAAATCTGGAGCGCAGTTCCGATGCGTGCCACAAGAAGGGGCTGGCCCTCTGCCAGCTTTACCTTCTTATTAAGGCAGAGCAGGACTGAGCTAACATAAGGCAGGGAAAGGAAGTGTCCATTTTTAAGAGCTTAATTCCAACAACAAGCCTGTTTCCTTGCTTTCTAATCAACAGCCTCGAAACCACTGTGGTTATGTACTAAAGTGTACTTTTTAATAGAGTAAAAGCGGATTAAAAAGGCTCTGAGTTGCAGCTTATTGAACATTTGTTGAACACATGAGGCCTACAAAAAAGTCGTTGTTATGGAGTTTGTATTATTCACTCCCATCTGTTTTGAATACCTGCTGCAAATAATTCTTAAAAATTCTAAATAATTTACATGACTTACTTTATCAGGCTTTGAAGCCAGATTAGTGGTGTTAAATAAATTCAAGAAAGTGTGGGCTAAGCTATCTGATTCTCCGTAATGAGAACCAATGGCTATTGGAATTGTTTCAGTGTGATTAATCTCATCTACATCGTAAAATCTATCCTGACCCTATTTGCATCCAAATGGATTAGCAACCAGTCTAATTTCTGCTTGTGTGAATAATAGCATGTTTACTGCACTGTTTCCAAGCTCTCTCTTTTTCATAGGTGGACCATAAACAGCTGAAATGGTGAGGATGGATGAAATGAGCAGAGGAAGGTGGAACAGAGCTCAACAGTAACCTTTCTTCCTGCGATGTAGCCTCCAGCTGCCCCGAAGCTCTTCGTGAAAGTCCCCATCATCACGTCCACATCAGCAGGGTTCACATTAAACAGCTCGGTGACTCCCCTCCCCGAAGGCCCCACCGCGCCAATACTGTGGGCTTCATCCAGGTACAAATAGGCTTTATACTTCTTCTTCAGGGCGATGATTTCAGGCAGTCGCACAACTGAGCCCTCCATGCTGATAGGAGAGATTCACAGAAAGAGAAAACAGGAATTCAACCAGGTGTAAACTTTAGAAACCAAATAATTAGTGTTCTGTGAAAAAAATCCAACTGGACTCTGAAGTCTTATATTAGAGTTCAGATGAGATGTTTGCATACACTCAAGTAACTGGGGGTATGCAAGTATGCATTCAGACCATTTATTTTTCTGTGTGAAGTTTTAAATTACTTTTTAGATTTTTTTAAAATATTATGTATTGACTGGTTTATTTATTGTTCATTTTTGTAGTCATAGCAGCACCTATATTCTTTTGATCAACACATTTTTATTTTTAGCTCAAACTGGTTAAAGCAGGGGCATTTAGTGCCGTCTAGCTGAATAATAATTGTTGGTGCGTTGTTTCTGTTGCTCTTGATGTGACTTGCTGTACAATCAATTGCTGATTGGGACAGGAATAAAGACCTATATCTATCATACAACAAATAACTCCAATGACTTTCAAAAACAAAGACTTGCGCACGTTTGAATTTATTGTGGATTTTCTGTAATCCACACATAAATACATCAGAATCAGAATATGAACCCCAGTGGCAATTCATGTTTTGCAACTGCACCCATTACAGGAGCATGAAAAGAATATAATATAAAAAATAAGAGCAAAACCGATATAACATACATTATAATAATATACATAAGTCAGCATTATAATTCACATATTTTAATTATGCAGAGATTATTTTAAAAACACACGTAAGTGTTACAAATTTGCACAGATTCCCCATAGAAAGTGTCAAACAGTTACGGAGGAGCTGTAGAGTTCTCCGTACCACAGGTAGGAATGACTTCCTGTGGCGCTCTGTAGCAAATTTTGGTGGAATCAGTCTTCCACTAAATGTGCTCCTGTGTTTCATCAGTGTGTTGTGGAGTGGGTCCAAAATGGCCCAAAATGGCACGCAGCTTTGACAGCATCCTACTTTGTGTCACTGCCATCAGAGCGTCCAACTCCACTCCCACCACATCACTGATCTTATGGACCAGTGAGTAGAGCCTGTTGGCATCTGCTGCCCTCAGCCTGTTGCCCCAGCAGGCCACAGCAAAAAGGTCACAACAGCCCCATAAAAAAAAAAACTCTCAGCCTCAGAAAGTAGAGATATTTCACACATAAACCCTCAAAAGTATTTGGTGAAATCTCCCATCATCAAGGTTCTGCTTATGTTTTTGGATGATTATTTGGCTACTGTTTTTGTCAGAAGTGGTAAAATTGTTGATATCCATAGCACCAGCTCTGATTTTTGATGAAATGTCACATGAGAAAGCTGATTAGTTCAAACCTAGTATGGAAGTGTGTTAGTGATCTTCGTCTTGATGGAACATCTACAGTATGTGTCTCTGAGTATCAGTCTGACCCAAAATGTCATCCTCAGATGACAGGAAAATGGTTCAGATGTTCCAAGAACAACCCAGAAATGACCAGAACTCAAGCCAAATATAACTTGGAAGCAACTGGAACACCAGTGTCACTATCCATAGTAAAATCAGTTTTGTGATTTATCAGCACATCACTGTCCACTGAGAAGGTGCTGGGCGAGAAAAAGTCTCCTGCTCCAAAATGGGTAAATACTTTTATTACTGTTATCTCAATAAATTCTACCAAATATGGGATTGGCCATCCTCGACTTGGACAAAAGTCGGTCTTTCAAGAGGTCAATGATCTTCAACAGCCATCATAACTCGTTTTGTCCTGGAAGTTCTTGGAATAGTCTCAATTTCAGTTTATGGTGGACTACGCTTAAATTCCAGGTTCGAACCATGCACCAAAAAAAAAACAATTTAAATGAACTACACCATTTATAAAGAGAAGAATCGTAAAATATTCAGCCAGAACTGAACCAGAAGCTTATTGTTGGCAGCTGTAATTTCTTTCTAAGGGACCTTTATTTAAGTATTTGAAGGGGGTGTATATATAATTAAGAATGTTAGTATAATCTGACCAGTTGAGGATTAGAATAAATGTTGTGAATTGTATAATCACGGCATCTGGGAAAAAGAACGGCTCAAATAATTCCTTAAAATATTCAGCTTAATAAGATGCTCATGCCCATGATGAGTGGATGGAAACATTTGAGCAGACGTGTATATAGTTTGACTTTCTACAGTTTCTCAAGAATCTTTCTCCTGGCATTTTTACTTTCTCCTATCATCTTTTCCCCCACTTCTTCCTCCCCTCTGATGGAAACCTTTTAAAGCTACAAATAGACAGAATAAGTAATTATATAGCTGGAGAATTGTAAAAATCCTTGACCTGCCATACTTTCTTTGGCTGAGCCTGCAGCCCAAATGATAGAAGACAGAGCTGAACCAGGAGCGTTGTGGACATCAAAGGCGAGACAGGGATAGAGCTAAAGTCTCCTTATCCAGGCCTTTTGATGTTCCAGGGAGGTGAAAGATGGAGCTCTAGTTCTTTCAGAGCTGTACGAAGGACAGCATTTTGCTCTCGTGTGACTCACACTGTACACATTGATCAAGGCAGCATAATAAAGTGAAAATAAATCGAGTTTTTTTGGGATGGACTGCTTCCTTGTTTTAGGTTTTCCACTTTGTTAGCAAAAAATGTGAAGGATGCTGACAGATAAGGGCAACATGAGGTAAAAATGAGAAAATACTGCCAGTAATAAACAGCTGGAGCTGGGGACTCAGCCAAGTCAATCTCAGTGGCTCCATTTGGCCTTGAATTAGAGGTAATGAGCAGATAGAGAGGGTCACTAAGACTTGGGATAGCTCACCGCCAGGAGAGACACACAATACCTTTTCCCTTTTTCCCGGTAATCACACCCTACCCAGCGACACACACACTCCCATCCACCTGCCAGCACACAGCACAATCAATTATTCAAACAGCAGGAAGGGAGGCAACAGAGAAAGAGAGCATTCAGGGGCATCTAAGCACAGGCTCACCTCAGGTTACAAATAAAGATCTTTACCAAATCCTGGGAGAGCAAAACTCTCGCTTAAAAAGATTAAAATTAGAAACCATCGAACTCAAGAAATGTCTTTTAGTTATAATATATTGAAATAATACACCACAACAATATCCTATGGAAGAACCTGAAGGCGGTTTAGTCGGAGCTGACCTGTAGATGCCCTCCACCATAATGAGGATCTTCTTCCAGGGTCTGTGGGTCCGAGGCTGCCCTGAGCAAACAGCCTCTCTTAGAAGCTTCTCCAGACTGTGCATGTCTAAAGCACACACACACACGCAGGCAAAGAACAATTAAGACAAGGTAAATAAAAAGAAAAAAATAATAATAATATTACAAAATCTGCCCAATAAAGTGTAAAGTATTAGGACGGTTCATACAGTGCATAGCAAAAGTATTCACACCCTTCCGGAGGCGGTGTGAATACTCATCAGCTTTGATGAGATCAAAACTGAACTTTTTACTCGGAAACTCTAAAAACTCACGTTGTGACAGAAAACTAACACTGCACATCCTGTGGCACCACTCCCACTGTTAAACAAGTTAAAAGGTCATAGCTGTAATTGTGGTTAAAGGTTGTTTTTTAGAAGCTTCTGCGTGTTCCATCCACGTAGAAGCCATTTAAAACCATGCATGATTCCTTCTAGTGCAACACGATGTGCCGCTTTATGTTTTTCTATCACATAAAATCTTTATAAATTTACATTCAGGTTTGTGGTTGTAAACTGTAGATTAGTTGTGGGGTAATACTCTTGCAAGACATGTACCAATAAATTTAAGTAAAGCAATAATACAATTGTACATTGCTGTAAAGACCACTTCTAAAGTAGTTTTAAGAATACAAAGAGCATTACTGTATGACAGAAACACATTCAACATACTATCCATCTATCATCCATGCAGGGTCACAGTGGGGCTGGTGTCTATTTCCATGGAGCAAGACTCGGGGTACACACCGAAACATTCCTATCAACTAATACAACTACCGACACTCTTCCAGATGTGAAATATCTGTCATAATTACACACATATAAAAGTATACTAGGACAAATATTTCTTTGAATTAATATGAATCGTGACAGAAATTTTTGCTCATCATGGGAGTGATTTCCCAAAATTTCCTCTTTCCATATGGGGATGTTTTAACAATCTCCAGTGACAATCCACCAGATGGCAGTATCGACCAGTTGTAATTCTCCTGAATTTTTATATTTAAAATCTAACTTCAGTCCAGCCATGATCTGCAGAAAAAAAGCCCCTGCCACAGCCAACAGTCTGTCTAGATGATCGATATTACTGCCTCCACGTGGACAGGTTCATTTAGGAGACAGCAGATGCTCTGCTGCTGCTAATATCCCCTCCTGAAGCTCAACAGGACAGAATGCATCCGGCGCAACTCAAAATCCACGTAGAGGAGACCAGACAAGAGATTATTTTACAGCATCACTCTGATTTAGGATAAGCTATGACCTGATATGTGACGTTGTGTGACTAGATGCTTATCTTCTTCTTTACAGAACATGTAAACAAACAAGCAAATATCTGTAAATTGCTGCAATAATATTTTACAGTAATCACTTTTGGTTTAAGCTGCATTAAGCCAAATGAATCTAAAGCTTATTTTCAATAAGCAAAGATAAATACATGCAGCAAATCATTAAGAAAAATAACAACAACAAAAAAAATGGAGAAATGTCATCATGCCTTCTGATATGCAAACTTGGACTGTGCAAACCAGTTTTTCTCTATTGTTGTAAATCCTGCTCTGCTAAAATGCAAATCATAAACATTTCAGCTGCTGTGAACATGCAATTGCACATTGCCAGGACTTGCACCAATAACTGACATTGTAAAACCATGGCTATAGTTTTATGACTTTATAGCCATTTTAGAAGAAATTCAGCTAAATCAGGGCTTGAGTGTCTGCTGCTGAAGGTTTTTTGGCAAGAAGCGGTCTACTGTTCAGGTGCCTGAGGCTGCTTTGCCTTTAGACAGGCCTCGGGGGGTCTGATAGGTGGAACTATAACTGACTGAGCTTGCACCTGTCAGGATGCATTTGCTGCTAAACCAATAGCCCATTTGAGGTGTTCTGTTGGTGGTGTTCCTGAGATAGATGGGATTCCAGTATACAGTCTATTTTTTCTAGGAAAACAAACTTTACGTAAAACATCATAACTAAACAGATACAATGTCTTGCCAAATATTCAAACCCCATGAATCTTTATGCATTTAGTCATGGTTAACCAAAAATGTTCAATGTACACTGCTCAAAAAAAAATAAAGGGAACACTCAAATAACACATCCTAGATCTGAATGAAAGAAATATTCTCATTGAATACTTTGTTCTGTACAAAGTTCCATTTGCACAACAGCAGGTGAAATTGATTGTCAATCAGTGTTGCTTCCTAAGTGGACAGTTTGATTTCACAGAAGTTTGATGTACTTGGAGTTATATTGTGTTGTTTAAGTGTTCCCTTTATTTTTTTGAGCAGTATATTTTATCTGACAGACAAACACAAAGTAGCAGCTCAGTGCAAAGTGGAAGAAAAATGATGCATGGTGAAAACATCAAAAGTGTGTGGTGTATTTTGTATTCCGCTCATTTTACTCCTAACGAGCTTGCCCTCAGAGGTCACCTAATTAGTAATTCAAGAGTCCACCCGTGTGCACGTTAATCTTGGTATAAATGCAGGTGGTCTGTGAAAGCCTCAGAGGTTCATTAGACAACTCAAGTGAACAAACATCATGAAGACAAAGGAACACAGCTGACAGGTCAGGGGGAAAGTTGGGCAGAACTTTAAAGCAGAATTTCCAAAGCTTTGGACATCTAATGGAGCATTGTTGAATCTATAATGTGAAAATGGAAAAAGCATAGAACAGCTGGAACCCTACCAAGATATCACCATGCACATACAGTAACAAGCGGTTAGTTAGATCCAGGTTTGATCTTAGAAAGAGGGAAAGTGGGATGGCTATGGAGACTGTGAGGGAAGTTGAGACAGGCAGAGATGGGACTGATGATGGACAGAACGCTTCCAGGTGCTATGTGCAATGTAGGGGAAACAGCAAACGTCTGGAATTAAGTTTCCTGGTTGAGACCAAATCATTAAAATTTCATTTGCATCCAACATGAGGATGTTTTTCTTTAGCAGGGACAGAGGTGCTGCTCAAACTTAATAGGAGGAAGGATTGAGCTTCTATCCATCCTAAAACCCCCCCAAGTATATTCATGTATTAGAATGGCCTAGAGACTGAAAGGGCAAAACTTTCAGTATCTACTCTGGAGTCTGCAGAGTATTGACTCAGTTGGTGGTACATATTAATATAAATCACACTCTTTAGACTTTAATTTGCTAGAAAGTTTGAAAACCATGCATATTTTTTCCTCCACTTCAAAATAATGTACCACTTTGTGTTGTTCCTTAAAATATTAACAACAATAATATATAGTGACCTTTGTGATTTTAAGATCACTGTATATAGAAAGGTTTAAGTGTTCAACAGTTCAGTTTTGGAGCTCAATGCATATAAATGGTGATATTTGTGCTGGTTGGTAAAACCTCTTCATAGCTCCAAACATACTAATATGAAATGCAAATATAATACTATTCTCTAAATCTGCAAATCCTGTGAAAAAGAAATTAGGGAACAGCAGAAAATAACCAAGACGCAGTTTGCAGCGCTGCAAGGAGAAGCTCAAGCTTTATTCTGACGTAGAAATGGTTCAAATCAAAGTAAGTTTGCTCTCAGTGATAAACACACAAGGTACGAGTCTTAAATTGCAATTTGGATCTCACCTCTTATGAATTGTGAAAAATGTAAAAAGAGAAAGCCGATGAACTTACTGTTGTGTTTGAACACCCGGATTGTAGCTCCTGACAGTCTGGCTCCCAAAATTAGAGACGTGTGGTTGAGCTCATCGCTTACTATCAAACAACCCTGGAAATCAGCAAAAAGCTACAACTTACACACAAAAAAAGACTTTTCACTTCCAGTTAACTTTTCACAATATGAAAATTTAACTGGAATAACATATCTTAAAAAATTTCATTGTAAACCTGATTTTAATGACTGATTATTGATAAGAGCAGGATGAGTTGCTCATTTAGTTGCATAAAACAAACAGCAGTTAACCGCCAACTATTTATGGGTGAAAATTGCAACCATGTGAACAACGTAATGCATCTGTTCCTTAGGAGATTTCTTGGTTTTTATGTGTTTTAGCATAAAAAAGCAATCCCGTTATGCAAATGTGCTTTTTCAAATAAAAAGGATTCACATGGCCAATTACCCGTCAACTCATTCCTCTTCTCCTTCCCCCATTTATGTCTTAATCACAATCTTTTTATGTCCTGACACAGAAAGGATAGAAATCGTCTACAAATGTCCCCTCCTTTTGATGTTTGATAAAATTTTTACCAGCTCATCTGTTATAATTTTTACTTGGACAGTGTGATGCTTCATATGCTATAAAAATCAGCATGCAAATGAATTCAGTTGTCCCATGAAATTCTCTCCAGAGCATTAGCATATATAGCACTGAAGCTCAGAGCAATTGACTGCATTAATCGGAATAATCTTGTAAAGGGGGGTCTGGGGGGTGGTCATGTTGACACCAGCACGGTGACAGATACGCTCAGCATGGCCTGGGGTCAAGCTGGTCCACCAACAGCTGTCACTCTAATGTGGCTCCGCCTGCTCAGAGAGGCCTGTTCGAGCTCACCTTGTCCCTGTAGGACGGAGCTGGCAGTGAGGGCTGACCCCCAGACGTTACCGGGTTAGCATCAGCGCTGCAGCCTAAAGGGGCTGCTGGACCTCTTCAGCTGCATAAAACGAGCCTGTTCTCATCACTTAAACCGTCAACCCTACTTTTCTTCCTGTCCAGTTGAATCGCAGCTACTCCTGCTTCAAGTTGCCGCTGGTTTCTGTCAGCTCCACTTGAAGCAGGCGGGTGTGCCAAGAGGCCAGATTATGGGTAGTCAGACCCTTAAGTAGTGCTCATAAAAACTGCCCTTGCTTGTCTGCTTGCCTGGAAGCAGTCATGTATGCCCAAAACCTTCTTATTCTGGCTACTGCAAGGTTTAATTAAAACTTTAATTAAGTGAGATGGTCAGGAATATTTAGCGGTTGACTTAGGTTTTCTTTTAATAATTTAGAGCATAAGCAAGAAGGAAACAAAAGCTCAACTAATTATATTAATATCTACTGTGCTTTGCAAATTGCACCTTTATTGCTGTTTATCGGATTTCCTTCATTCAGCGAGTGGGGAAACGTGTGGAGAATCGCGTACCTTTCCCACAAGTGCTGGGATGTTCATTGAGTTTGTTGCAAAGCCCATCCCGAAAATCATGGAGGACTCGACCCCAATGAAATCGGCCACAAGTTGTTCCAGCTCCTCATGAATCTTCAGGTTACCTGCAAGATGGAAATCACAAAAAAACAGTCTTTCACCTTGGATGAGGTCTGCATCTCAGAACATTATGCAATATTCAGATTATTGTTAAATATTGCAACTGCGGTCTCAGTTGGGATCAGTCAACCTTTCCCACATTTTTCTGTTTGTCATTTGTTGCTACATTCGTGATTGAGAGGTAGATTGGCATGGTGTTTGCACTGCTACAATTAATTATGGTCACGACCTCTGGGTAGTGACCAAAAGGAAAAGATCATGGCTACAAGAAACCCTGTTTGTGGATGTTGCTATCATTGGAGAGTGATTTATTCCTTTAGGTTCTTGTTGATCTTTTTTCTGGTCATCCAATCTAACATTCTGACAGACATAGAAAGCATAAGACACAAACCTCTGGATCAGCACTCACCCTCTAGAGATTAAATTCAATTATTATAGATCTATGATGTGACAAACTTGGAATTTAGTTCCCCTGATCTTTTTTTTCATCCAAGGTAATAACAGAGCAGGTCCCACAAGGTCTAAAAAGATTCTGTTGCACAATCTGAGGCTGAAACAGTTGGTGATAAACCAATATGGCAGGTGGGGACCAGAATTCATTTTTGTGCTAATGTGCCATCTGACATTGTGTTTCTTTCATTTTGTGAACAAAATAAGATTTTTTTTGTTTTGGTGTCTGCCTTCGTGGCCATCTGTTAAAAAGAACAATTAAAGTTTCAGTGTCAAGATGCAGCACTCTTTATAAACTGGACTTTCATATCCCTTGAACTTTTTTTTATTTGTCCACTTTACAACCACAAACCTGAATGGATTTTAATCAGATTTTATGTGACAGACCAACACAAAGTAGTGAATAATTAAGCAGTTGAAGGAAAATGAAAAATCTAAAAATTGTGGTGTGCGTATGGATTCAGGCCCCTTTACTGATAACCACAAATAAAACCCATTGCCACTGCCTGCAAATGTTACTTAATTCATAAATAGAAATGTGTATTATTTCCTCTCCGTATAAAACCATCTGGTATGCGAAGGCCTCATAGGTTTGTTAGACAACATCAGTCAAGAAACAGCATCATGAAGACCAAGGAACACAGCAGCCGGTTATAAAACAATATCCCAAGTTTTTGAACATGTAAAAAAGAACTTTTATCGATGCTGTGGAAATGGCAAAACTGCAAAGCTACCATGACATGGTCATTCACCAAAACCAAGGGTCTGCAGCTCCAGTCCTTGAGAACTACTATCCTGCTACTATTTCTCTTCTCCACTCCTGAATCAAATGACCGAACTCCCTTGTCAGCACCTCCTTCAGCTCTGCAGAGAGCTGATAACGAGCCATTTATTTCATTCAGGTGTGCTGAAGCAGAGATGCTCTTAAAAGTTGCAGAATAGTAGCTCTTGAGGACTTGAGTTGGAGACGGATGACCTGATAGAGAAGCAGTCAAGTAGCCTAAGGTAACTCTGGAGGAGCTGCGGGGGTTTAGAGATCAGGTGGGAGAATCTGCTGACAAGACCAATTTTAGTTGCAGACTCCACAAACCTGGCCTTTATGAAAGAGAGGAGAGAAGAAGAAAGTCAGACGCATCTGCAGTTTGCCCCTAGCCATGTAGATATAACAGTAGACATGTGAAAGTGTAATCTCTGACCAGATGAGACCAGAATATAACCTTTCGGAAGATGGATGGTGCTAAATACAGGGCCTAACAGGAGGAAAACCTGCTAGAGGCTGCAGACGACCCAAAACTGTGTTGGAGGTTTGAATTCTAGCAGAACAACAAGTATAAAAATCTAAATCTACAGCAAGAACTTCATCCTTTTTTTCCCCACTCCATAATTATGAAGCCCTTTGTATTGGTCTGCATGGAAACTCCAATAAAGTACATTCAAGCTTGTAGTATTTATGTGCTAAAACATGAATAAATCTAAGGAATGTAAATGCTTCTGCAAAGCACCGTATATTCTGCATGCATAATATAAATCTCTAAAACATGAAATCCATTCTATTACACTCAGCATGTGTTGTTACATTTGCATTAACAAGTAATAACACAGCTGACTTTCTGCAGAGGGAATATAAAATCTGATGAATAGTAATAACACAAAATTTTCCGACGTGACCTGTCATATGAAAACGGAGCCTTCATTGCATATACATTGCATACTAATCATTACAGTCAAAGTCAATATGGGTCATTACAACAGAGGGCGGGCATTAAATACTTAAGCAGACAGATGTTTTAAGCAGGCCAGGAAAATGGAAATCTGAGTGATGGGCATAAAACTGTAATGAAGTGAACCAGCTCTGACTTTATAGTGACTCCCGTTCAGTGCTTTCTATCAGGATGATGAGTTAGCTAGATCGATTCTTACATTTCCTCAACTGCTTGAGCACACAGGCCCTGCTGGCACGTGTAGCGTTTTTAATCAGACTGCACTGGCATTTGCGCTCTTTAAGGAACATTTCCCCTGGCAGTGTCTTCATAGGTGCGCCCAGCCTTCTTATTGATATTTTAACCTTCAGAAGCTGCCTTTAGATCTAGATACTCTTCAGGTAAAAGAGAGTGATTTGATGTAGCTCATCCTGCTTTGGTTAGATGAAATGAGATAACGCCTACATCGTTTTTAAGTCTTCCTTTGCCTGTGTTAGCAAGATCATCATAATATTTAGTGAAAACACTAAATATTGGAACTATAAATATAAATCCTTCCTGTCTGTTTTCTTCATTACTTACATAGGACCCAAGCTTTCTCTAAAGCATTTACAAGCCTAAAAAGAGCTAATTATTTAAATATAAATTATTTCAACAGTGTATTCAATGATACGATGCTCTATTGCATAGGTACACTTTGCATATATTTCACAAATACAATGCTTGCCTCATCTATTGGCACATTAAGAGTAAAAAATCTAAACATCTAAACATGGTCTCTAACTAAAAAAGGAGAAAAATACAACTTTTAATTTAACTAAAATTATTTAATGGGGGTTAAAAATTCCACGTTAAGAAATAATACAGTATGTTTACAAAATCACAGATGACTCAAACGTTGATAATCTAAATTATTCAAGTGCCAATAAGAGAGCACTTCTTCTATAATCTTTCAGATGGCTGAGCAGAATACGCAGCTTTTTCAAATATACCTAATTTGTTTTAGAAATTGACACAATTTCAAAATAGATAAATACAAAATGCTTAAGTTGAATGTACTTCAAAAGGCACATAACTATTAAGTGTATAGCCAGAATTTCTCTACATTGAATGAATGTATTTTGGGGTACACATTGATATTGCAATTTTATTTGACTGTGAAGCTATAAATGTGCAATAGTTAAAACAAATTTCTGTGTGAGATTATGCCACTGTACTAAAAGATAAATTAATTTTAATTGGTTTTTTTAAACATTTGTACCAATTGTGCCAAAAATATATGTGTTTGAGACCTAATAATTCCCTTATTAGTAATAAGTGATTAATTTAAATGGTTGCTAGGTGAGAATATTTGACAAACAGTAAGTCAATGATTGCAAGAAAAAGAGAACCAACCCAGTAATGTCAGCTTATGAATGTTTGGTTTGCCTTTATTGCACTTTGTGTCCAACTTTACTCTTTAGAGATACTCCCTGTACACCCCTCAAGCACACATTAGAATGTTCTGTTATTTCATTAAAATTTGCTTAAATGAATATCACATTTTGTGCCAATAATTACAGGTTGATCAAGACTTCAAGTTAAACTGCAATTAATCTGAAGACAGGAGATCATTTAAAACAAACATGTTGAATCTAAATGTTAAATGGAAATTAGATCATCAGAGTGAATGGTGGTCATTTTAAAATATATATCCTTTTAAGTTTGTTTTTTTAAACTGTGTACTACTAGCCTCTAAAAGACCTAGGTTTTTCAGCCGGTTACAAATTGCTATGGCTGTGATGGCATCATGACAGCTCTTAAAGAGACACCAGGGTTTTTAAATATTTACTTCATATATGGTCTCATGAGACAAATGCTTGTTTTTGCATAACCCGCTCACTCAAGACAGCTGAAGTGCCCATTAGAAACCCAGACTAAAACAGTCCAATTTGGAAAGAGAAATAAACATATAAATAAATCAAGGAAATGAATAATGGATTGTTTGGGGGTTGAGGGGATAGGGGAGTGGTGAACTGACAAACATTGCTTGTTGTTTTTCACTGTCAGACTGCTGATATCACGAACCACACTCCCACATACACAGACTCTTGTGTGCCCGCCCCACTTTGTAAGCCCGCTCTCAGCCGATGCATGACTACCTGGCAGCAGAGGTTTCATACTCTAAAAACATCAATAAAGAGAGAGGAAAAGGTGCTTTTCTGAAGAAAACTTCACCAATGAGATCCATGATGTTCACTCATCGAATGTTTTGACAGAAACACTCAGCTGATTGCTAGTCATTAGAGTTCCAAGCTGCAAGATAGATATGTCTAAAATGAGCTTCAGGCTGCCACTTGCATCTGATCAGAAGATGGGTTCAAGATCAAAAGATAAGACACCATTTAAAATTCATTAGATCCCACTTTCTGATCCTTGTTATTATAACATGTCCGTGTATGTATATCGCATTTGCATCCTGTTTAAAGTCCTGAGGGTTTTTAATTCTGATAGCTCATCCACAATAGCATGTCTTCCATGGCTCCTCTGTGGACCAAAATGTATCTCTGCTGATTATCACTCCACATAATTGAACAAAAGCTGAATAATTCATACAACAATACAGTTACTGACAGATAATTAAACATACTGACAGTATAACTCAGGGGAAATATACAGGTGCTTCTAAGTAAATTAAAATATTAACAAAAAGATAATTTTAGTATTCCATTTTAAAAAGTGAAACTCATATGGGGTATATCAATGGCACACAGCGTGATACAGTCAAGCATTTATTTCTGTTAATTTCGACTATTTAACATAAAAATATCAGCCCACTGAAAAGTATCTAAAGCATATGTACTCCATACTTGGTTGGGCCTCCTTTTGATTTTTAAACATTCGTACCAGTTAATTTGTAGGAATTACTGCATCAGTGCGGTGTGGCATGGAGCTTGTGCCTCTGATGAGGAATTAAAGAGACTCAGGTTGCTTTGATAGCGGCCTTGTCATCTGAATAGTTGTGTCTGGTGTCTCTGAAGATCTTCTTGGCTTAGATTAAGTAGGTTTATAGGCTAATTGAGGAAGTGGATGTTAAGCTCAGCATTGTGACAGTTCCTCCTCTTCTTACTTAGCTGTTTAGCTGTTCATGGTGGTCTCTGATAGCTCATTTGTAAATCAAGCTCATTAAGCACAAGAGAACAAATGCTTATTCTGTCAGCACTGATTGGCAATTCTACTCCCCTCTTGCATCACTTTTATGCTGGGCTTCCCCTTTTTCAGCGATACAATCCCTCATGTCTCTGCTGGGACAGATTTACCACAAGCCCACCATGCACCACAGAACAAACAATAACTTCCTTTAGTGTTCCTTGGAAATTTCATTACACACCTTCGGCTAAACCTGACGGACCTTTTCAAATACGGCCGCTGCTCTTCCTAGGACACCTTCTGGACTTCCGCTCAGACCATTACTTTATGCTGTAAAATAAACTTTTATGACTCGAACTATGTTGCTTGTAAGAGCAATTTCTGCCATTGGGTCTAAATAAGCGCGCACACACACTGACAGGTGTTTGGATTCAGGTGTTTACAGATACATTTCACATTGGGCTACGGTTACCACTACATACATACTGTATTAATTAGTACAGCATACTTTTCAGTGACGTTGTTGTTATATATGCATTTGTTATTTGTTGTTATTGGCCATCTTTTACTTTTAATAAGCCAAAAGCAATGTCTAATTGAGGTATTTCATTTAAATATAACTAGTGATGCATTATAGTGAAAACTACAATGCTCCACTTATGAAAGTAAATCTTGCACTTCTGTGGGTTCAATTATGAATGCTACACGGCCAGATGGGACAGAAAAAAACTGACTAAGCTAAAACAAGATGTGGTACATCAAGTATGGGAAGGTGTTGGGTCATGCTGGAAAATGAAATAAATGTCTTCATTCAGCTGGTCAGCAGAAGGAAGCATGAAGTGCTCTAATATATCCCGACAAATGGCTCTACTGGTTTTAAATCTGATAAACACAGTCAGCATTGTCAGGAAAACAGCTCATTGTGACATAACTGCTGACGTTAGAAACGGTAATATTGATAATTAACCCACATTTTCCTGACACTTTTCTTTCATTCCCTTCATCACAATGTCCCCACCACTCTTCATGAGTTTTAGTATCTCAGCCAATGAAACTCTATCTAGGAGGCCAGATATGTTATTAGCATGTAGGGTTTGCATGCATGACACATGAACTTTATTGTTCTATCAATGCATCTGGCAATCCTTTGTGATTGCCGTATTGTATGCATAGATATTGCAATAACTGTGATTTGATATGTTGTGCATCAAGTAGCTCAAGCAACTTGGATTTTTTTTGCCTCTCTATTCTTCCTCAATACTCTGGGGTCTTGATTCCCAAATGAATGGTAAAATTTACTTTCATCTGAAAAGGGGACAGAGCAGCAGCATGAAGTGCTCTAGAAATTTCCTGGCAGACTGCTGTGCTGACTTGAGAGTTAATGAAAGTCCCCTTAGGAGCAGTCATGTCATTTTTCACTTTAGTCCAGGTGAAAAGATTCTGACATTGTCTCTGGTCCAGGAGTGCACATTCTAGCACACCTTTTCCAAATATAACATTTCTGTATTACTAATAATTTTATGCCACATCCAAACTTTCAGAAAAAAGTAATATTTGGGTTGTCATTAGCAGTAAGCCATAATCATCAAAAATATTAGAAAACAATACATGAAGCAATATGACAGGCATTTACAACAGAAAATGCACAAAAGTCAATTCCCCCATCACATAAAATAAACACCTTTCCTACTATGATTTGTACAGTGGACATTACTTCAAATAGAATGAAAAGCTTTGTGAAACTGAGCTCTAAGCGACACGTGGAAAACAATTTCTTTTTTCTGTCAAACATTGACCGCAAACTTACCAATTTCCTGTCTTGTGCTGCAGACACCAGCCCCGTAGTGCCGCAACTTATCTGCCACAGTTTTCAGGAAATCTTCGTTGTTCTCTGCGAAACCGAGGTAGTTGTATGAGCCCATGTTGATGACGTTATGTATTGTCTTCCCAGTAAACCTGTGAAGATTTATGTTTGTCTCAGTTAGTGTGTCATTGTTTTTCTGGTATGCACACGCACCCCCCCCCCCCCCACCCCATGCACGCACACACACAAACATAAATAATCTCAAAATAAACTGCACAATAACTAAACATAGCCAGTAGCAAGAAATGGAATACAAACAATTATACTTTAAACTAAAAGGCAGTGAATTTATATATTATTATGATGCATTTTGGAGAACAAGTGTGCAGATAAAACTGGATCTCTTATGCATGTGAATACAATGAGAAAGTGATAGGAAACAAAGCCCAAGTTCACCTGTCCAGTTTAAAAGTAGTTAAAGTTCTTCTTTCAAAGAACAGAAGGAGTTTATCAGCCGACCTACTTTTTCCACTCTGCTTCATACCATTTTACCAATTCACCACACTTCTCCACAAAAGTCGAGCAGGCTTCCCCATATCTTCTTCTTAAAGTCACATTAAACCTCTTTAAACATGTAATCCACGCGTACCTCTTCACAGATTCATAATATCACTTTCCTTCCCTGTGGCTCTGCTCATTTTCTTTTTCATAACACATTCCCTGACCCTTCTGCGCAGTGCCAAGGAATATCAATTGTGGTCCAGAAACTCAAAACCATATCTGCATATGGTATATTTGCTGATATCCTTGGTGTGACACATTTGGAGCAAAAATCTACATGTAAGTCAATTTAGGAGAACTTACTAAATAATAAAGACATGGATGCACACTTAACTTAAAGACTATACACTGACAAGCAAAGAGAGAACACCTGACATGATAGTGGTTATATGTAGTCAAAAAAATATAAAACACATGTTGTGCAAGAGTCCTAGAAGTACTTTGTGGCAGGTGATTTCAGAAAACAGGATATCCCTTAGGTTAGGCCTAGGAAATTATCTGTAGATTCTTCCAGCAAGTCTTGTTGGTTTGGAGATGCACACTCTGAACTCATCTGGGTATGAATCACAATGTTTCTATTCACAACATAATCCTGCATACAGAGCATTGTATGCAGGAACATATTGTTCACCTACTGCCTAAGTCATTCAGTGTTGATGTAAACATCTGCAGAGATTGCCCCATATTTAATAAGTTATCCTTTCATCTCACTAGATAAAGTTTCCAGGATATTTGAGAATTTTGTAAATTCACTGGATTTTGGCATAATTTATAGAACAATTCAAAAAGGCAATGAGTTATCAGTGAAAACTTAACCAGAAACTGGAAAAAAAACAATTCTAATCAATGAAAGCAAAGGTTGATCGCGCATTAATACTTCTGAAAATCCATAGCACTCACACTGGTTTTTAAGAAAGGCGTCACACTGCAAGTAGCATTGCTTTCAAATTTTTGTTCTCTGTCGTAATCTAAGTTTAATATACATCCTACTGATGTCTTCTTCACCTGCTGCTTGCATGGCCATAATATTGCAGTTACTCCAAGAAAGGTGTTACATTTGTCTCATTATGTTTCCTCACACTATGCAGGCTTTCCCTATAAATGTGAGAGATTTTTGCACCATCAGCTTCAGCCTTGTTTAGAGGGGGAAGTGGGATCCATGTTTTTACCAGCAGTAAGAGAAGGTTCCTTGTGGGGGATTTCTGTACAGATGCAGTGCACTGCGAAGCATTCATTTTACTGCAGCACTTTAAAAATTATATACAAAAATTATATTACAAGCTTTGACAGTATGATGAATAAATTTCAAAGCCTGAAGAACCCAAATTTCCTCAGTCTCCTAGAAACCTCAATATGTGCATTTTAGAGTTGTGTGCTCTTTTCTGCAGCTGTTCTACTCCACATGCAACACAGCTGAGGTGATAAAAGTTATAATTAGAAATGGTTGGGTTACAATACCTGAATGTCCAGTTGTAGTCATCAGACACCCTTTCTATCAAGTCAAAGATAGGGCCTGGGAGACTGCATATGGGACGGTTCCAGTTGTCCCGTACTCGCATGTATAGGTTTCGAGTGTAAAAATTTTCAAAATCTTGGTAAAGGGGAGTGAAATCCTGGCAATAAAAACAAATTAATTAACTTCACAGTGAGTCAGTACCAGGTTATTTTTTTTTTTCAAGGCAAATTGTAAGTTTTAACAATTTGCTTTTTAGAAGTTCTGGTACTTATATGATAATCAGAGCCTTTATAATGTAATGTTATTAAATTTGAATAATTACTCACCTTAATCCACTAACAAAGGTAAGATTTTTCATCAAGATTATTCGAGAATATCCTCAACATCCTTAATAAAGTAAAATCATGACTTTTTGGCTGACTACTCTATTAAGATAACACTTTATTGTGCCTGCCAACCCATAAATCACAAAACATCTTGAAGTATTTTCTAATTTAACCTTCACTGAAGAGACATAGCATGAAATCTGAAATAAAGTAACAAAGAGCTTGAATCCTGTGAGATTTAATTAGATCTTCAACACATATTCTCTTTGGTGTTCCATTTCACCCATGGCAACGTTATACAGAAGTGAGGAGAAACACAAGGGAAGAAAGAAGAGGCACTGCTTAAGGAAAAATGGAAATAATTGGGGAAAACAAAACGTATTGATGGTGTCTGCAAGCTTGGGTGTGTGGTATGTGTCTAATCATACAAAATGCCTAGGAGTGTGCCGACTGCATGTTTTTTATGTTGTACCTACCTTCTGTTCCTCTCTTTCCTGAGCAACATGGCACTTCTCCAGGCCCACAGCTCTGAGGAAGTCTCTGAGGTAACCAAACAGGGTGACAATCCCATAACCCAGGTATGTCATCACCGCCACATACATGGGTGGCTGTTCAAACGTGTCATGGCTGAACTGCCTGGAGCTGACGCCGGTCTGTGGGACATTTTTCTATTTAACGAGAGAGCAACATGAGCGCTTGCATTCCAGACGGGAACATAACAAAATGTAGTAACATTTATGGTAACAAATGCAGTTCAGCTTAATGT
Source organism: Xiphophorus maculatus (assembly GCF_002775205.1). Lineage (NCBI taxonomy): Eukaryota > Metazoa > Chordata > Actinopteri > Cyprinodontiformes > Poeciliidae > Xiphophorus > Xiphophorus maculatus. Next base: position 8,781,197 of record NC_036464.1, on the reverse strand, counting down.
AAAAAATAATTGTGGTTAGTATTTCAATTAACCTGGATGAAACAGACACTAAAACCTGTAATTATGAGACTAATTTTGCAAGACTCAGCTTTGGGGATCTTTGTGTGCCCACAGTCAGAAATGTATTCTAATATTTCATGTGACAGAGAACTAAGATGATTTAGTTCAACATGAGTAGTTTTAGAAAACTCTCCCCTATGAGTGACTTTTCAGGAAAAACCTGAAACTATTGACTAGTGTCATACTGTAAGAAACTATTCACGTGACTAACCTTTATTATCTACTCATCGACATACAATCAGATTATTTGTACAGCGAAGGGAGCTACACCCTTGGTCCCTTTGCAGGAATGCAAATACAGGACAGAATGCCAATGAAAGCCAGATAATTTATACAGCCTCAGGTTGCTGTTGTGCTCATCTCATCAGGCCACTTTGCAGTTTCTTGACTTACATGCCCTACATGCTTTTTACAAGCTCCTAAAATGCACAAAGCAAAAACTAATCATGGCTAAGGTAAAGTTTCTGCAAAAATAACTACACTGCAGGGATATTTTTCTATTGGTCACACTTCAAAATGGGAACGAGTACCTAAGATGACCTTGGTATCATGCTTGGGATCTAAAAGAGGTAACAAAAACAACCAAAAACATACACACAAACATACATACATTTTTTTAAAGGCCAGAGAGTAAACTTAGAATCATGACTTTACGGCATTGAATGAATCTCTGTCAGTAAATAAATGCTTTCATCTCCATTACATTACAAGTATGTGTAAAGAAACACAGAAAAGGGATAGTTTAACAACATCAAATACAATGTTTTCCCAGTATCCTTGCAAGCTGATATCTTTATAACGCCAAGTAATGTCTGCTCAGCATCCATAGGCAGTTCTGTAAAGACAAATGTATTTTTTTTTAAAAGTGGTATTTATTAATGTCGCATGGTGGTATAAAACCTGCAGTGATTCAGAACTGAATTAAAAATCAATTTTATAGATTTAGTGGAAAACAATGGCTTTGAAGGGCGGTTCTATGTGTTGCAATGACCTACTTCAATTTACTGACGGGTGACCTCAAACTAAGCAATAAAAAGATAAGTGATAGCCAGTTAATACTAATCTCAACCCTTACTCATGCTGACATTTGTGTTTCATTCCGTTGAACTTTTCACTACGAAGGTTAAATGCAGAAATAACTCAAGGATATTAGAATAAAATAAAATGTAGCCACATTTTATTCGAATCCCTGATGAGGGCAGTTCTTCGCCCTGGCCTAGCTAACAGTAGGTTCTGAGCAGTACCATTGCTCCTCCCACATGCATAACACATTGTGCATATGGCACAAAAGTGGCCAGGAGGGCACCCAAAAAATCTGACGCAGTTTTTATAAATAATCGTGACATATTTAACTAAAAATGTGTGAAGAAATACAGAAGAAACAAATTTGCTCTAGAAAAAGATTAATTTCCTAAAGTCTCCCCCTTGATGCCCCATTCCTTCCCATCGTCCCAGCAGTTTGCTCTATTACTCTTCAATCTCATATTTGGCAGGCACCTGTGTTTCAAAAGTCAGGGTGGAAAAAATAAAAAGAATATAAGAAAGGAAAAAGAAGTCAAAAAATTCATCTGATGGCATGCCAGCACCGGCATTGGTTTATGACTGGAACAGGTTTGGTGGAAAAACTCCCCTAAGGTGCTCCATCTTAGAGATAATAGGTTACGAAAAGTCTCCATAACAGCACTTATATTCAAGCTGTTCCCTAAATCTATATTAGAGGTGCTATAAAGAGTATTTCTTCTGCCTGGAGATAAGCTGCTAGTTATGTGTTTCTGAAATACTCTCTGGTTTGTTGTAAATGATCTCTAACGTACCAAAAGAATTACATTCCAAAGTCCAGGCTCCCTAATGACAAGCACCCATGGAAGGACATGCACAGCTCCTTTTTGTCACATCCACTTGATCAAATCTTAAAAAATATTGCCCTGACTTCATGGACGATAAAGTTTGGTTGTAGCTCTAGCCATTTGCTGACTTACAAAGATGAACACGCATCTCCATTAACTTTGAGCCAGTGCCATAGGGTCTATGTGTCACATCATGTTGATTAACAAAGGTATTTTATTTCTAGGGGTATCTGTTTCCAACAGTGCCACCTGGGACTTTGTTAGAAACAATTATATCTCAATGTGTTTGTTTTCCGCCACTTTGGAAGGTGCTGTTTATAGTCACAAAATTTGTGCAGTTACAAAACCACTAATAGTTGCTGTAAATGTCTGTCAAAATGTTACACAACAGCTTGAAATAACAATAACAAAAAATAATACTGTGAGTAAGAGAGATACAAGGCCTTTATTAGGTGTGTATCATCAAGTCTGTGAGCCAATCCCTTGATTGATTATTGTGAAACTAGTTGCAATGTTCTCTCAAATGCAGCTTTCTTTCTGCTTTCGTGGGCTGTAGTATCAAGAATTTATAATGCCAACATTACAATAAACAACCCCAAGATATTTTTCTTTCATTCTTTTCAACAAGATAAATGGGCTGGTTTTTGAACCAGAGATTCAGTGCTTAATTTGCTCAAACAATTACTGCTTTTATTTTGGAAACAGAAGACAGGTGAATATTTGCTTCAAGGTAGAAAATATTTGTTGTTTTTAATGGTCAAAATATAAATCTATAGTAAGAAAAGGGAACTGATGACTGCATAAAACACCCACTTTGAAGGAATTTGGTCTTTGAAATAATTAAGGCAAAATTACCTCTTCAAGTATTTTCATATGTTCAAACTGTTCTGTAGTATGATCTGTAGTGTGAAAAAATTGCCATATCACAACTAGCTTGACTTTGCAGGGGTTTCTTTTGGATAGTTTATACTCATGTATGTCTTTGAATTGTTGCAAAACTTATTCTACGCTTTTATTAAAAGAAGAGGGATTGGTCTGCTAAGTAATGTTGTACTGCTGTTTTGAACCAAGTTGTACGTAATCTTATTTGTTTTGATATACAACTCTTGACAATGACATCAGCTAGAGCACTATGAAGTTTTGCACTCACTTATTAGTTACCCATCAACTGTTGTAGTCTAACGTCTCTCCTGAGTCTCAATTCAAGCACTGAAAACTTTCATATTTAGAGGAAGATACAAAAAGAAAGTAAAGAGGACTTTTTGAGGAAGTATAAGAACTGCACCCTCTGTAAAAACACAATGAATGTAAGGGAAAAGAGGAATCATTTCAGGGTGGAGTCTTTTGTCTTTACTTCTTTTGTATATTTTTTTTAAAAAAGCCTTTGGTTTCAATGGACTGAGACAGCCATGTTATATCAAAAATATATAGCTATAGAAATGTGGAACAGATAAGAAAATCTAGCTATATGGTGAATAACAAGGGAAAACAAGGTTGGTTGTCATTGCTTTTACTGCAAACAAAAATGCTATGAATAATCAGCCCCATCTCAGTGGGTAGTGGAAGCCTAAAGCGTGAGAGGCTTCTGAAAAGTATATTTTTCAATACAGTGTTTCAGTTTACAATGCTTAGTTTAAATTCTTAATTAAAACAACATCTTATAGAGATAATATCAACCTTAATGTCATGTTGGTTACTTTGTTAAACAACAAAATCAAGCATCCATCTAGTTGTTCTGCTCATTACTAAAAACTAAACTATTTCTAAAATATCCTACAGATAGCAGTGGTTGAAACATCTAATAGACTCATTTAATAACAATATTTGCCAGTGAAAACATTGATCATAATATGCAAGGATCATATCTTGAACTACAGTACATTGTCTCTCTGCCTGGCTTTCTAACTGCATGGACTGACAGAAATTTAAAGAGGACAGGGAAAAACAAATGAGGTGGATTAGCAGTGCCATCCAGGACACGCTACTGTGGAACATGCTGTTGCTTCTATATTTGTCTGTTAGCATGTCATGAAAGTAATGAGATTCTCATACAGCAATAGTCAGATGCTTCCTCAGATTTGTTGCAAGACTGACTGCTACTGGAGATCCTTCAGGCCCACAGCATCACCGTTCAATATGATTCAAAAAGTATTTTAGAATTGAATTGACTTATTGTTAGACAGAAACAGAAAAAAAATATGTGTTATTTTAAACAGTGTATGTAAATATCTTGATAATAAACAAAAGTAATACGGAAATAAAATCTTGAAAAATCCCATATCAAATTCATAGCTGTTTCACAAGACAGAGACCTAACAGCGTAATATAGGCTGCATATGTAGCTTATTTATAAATAGTTATGTTGAACAGATATAATGGTACAAATGACGAATTAATTATACGTTTTTTCTTCACGTAAAGTTTAATTGTTTTTTTCTTTTTAAGTAGAACTGACATAAAGAATGGCACACTGTGGGCTACGTCACAAAGTTTATCTCAGGTAAGAAGCCCAACCATAACCGCCGGTAGCTAACTAACCAGTATACGATCAGGTGCTGAACACCGTGCCGCACCTAAGAAGGCGGACCCGCAAGGTAAGGAGAAAAAGTTACCCCATAATAAGCAACTCTCATCAGTGAAGCATAAACAGACAAACCTCTCTTTTGCTGTGACAGCTGGTTTTCTTCAGATCGTCACATTTCAGTCCGTTCTGGCTCAAAGGAGGCTTTAAGTCTGCGTCAGACGTTCTTGCCATGTTTAGCAGCGGAATGGGTCTGTTACGTTGAATGACAAACCAACGTGCTGATTACTAAACTGCCAAAGGTGACTTCCTCCTTCAGTTGTTTCGGTTCAGCCTCTTTTTTTTTTTTTTTTTTTTTTTTTTTTTTTGCTGTTGTCTGAAAGCTTCTGCAGAAAGTGTCACCCTTGCTTTATCAATGTTTTCTCTTTCGATATAGCGAAAAAGGGAACTTCTGGTTATTAAAACCTAAACAGGGGTGGCACTTACATCACCCTCATTTATTTTTAAATTATGGAATACAGATTTTTTTTTTAAGTATTTCACTCAATAATAAAACGTTGACAAAATGGAAATAAAATGTTTTTACTATAATTAAACCTACTGTTTTGGGTATCATGAATGTAATACTTTAAAAGAAAAGCTCTTGTATGTTATAGTATTTTTATTATATGTACTAATATACATATACTTAAATTATGCATTCCATTGTAAAAGTATTCATACCCTTTAAACTTGTTTTGCATTTTATCTGGTAATGCCACAAACATTACTAACAACAGAAGTAATAAGTGGTATATAATTAAAAACTGAAAAAAAGAAGGAAAGAAAGAGAGGAAAAAAATGCATGGAGAATGTCAGCAGCTCCTCCAGAGTTACCATGGCTGCTTCTCTGATTTCTCATAGCATTGATCCTATTTCCATTTCCAAATGAATTGAACAGAGCTCTGTGAGATGATCAAAGCTTGTTTTAACTGCTTTAAGCTTCTTCACAACGTCATCCTTGACCTGTCTGTTGTGCTTCAACGATCCTCATGATTATTCACTAATGTCCACTTAACAAACCTCTGAGGCTTTCACAGAACGGATAAATTATACACAGTCGGACTCTTTTTACTAAGTAGGTGTCTTTTAAAGGCAACTCCTTGCACTGGATTTTAGATAGGGATAAATGCCAATTGAATGAATGAATGTCACTCACTTAAAAAGTATATAACGAAAAACAATAAAACCATACTTCCTTTTTCTTCCTCTTCACAATTATGTATTAGTTTGTGTTCATCTATTGCATAAGGTTGAGGTTTCTTGTAGTGTGACAAAATGTGACGTATGAATACTTTGGCTTTTAATGTACCTACAATAAAAAATGTTTAAAAGAACACAGAATAACTTGTGAAATGCATCCCAATACTTTTCTGAATGAAACTATATCTGTACAGGAATGTGAAACAGTAAGATGCCTTCAGATCTGATTCACAAGTGTATGTAACTGACTTTGGTGCTAAATATTTTTGCTTGTTATAGTTTCACTTCAGGCGTTCAAAGTAGTCTTGCTTGTGAAATTGTACTCCACACGTGAAATGCTGCTGTTGCTGTAGTAAAAGACAACTAAATGATATGAAGTTGGTGGTAAAAGAAACATGACAAACACTTTCAGAACTGACTGAAGGCACAAGCAAACTAAGCTCTTTCCTAAGACTCCTGAATTATCAGTGGCCTCCCATAAATACTTGAATTTTAACACGAACAATAAATCTAAAAAAAGAAAACATGTAGAGTTATTAAAATGCTCCTTAAAATTGTGATTTTAAGAAGCAAACTAGTGAGTTTGCATTGTAAAAGTGCAAAGACTAATCTGCATTGGTTGATTATTGTGTTAACATAGCTATAATGTCATGCTTCAAACTTAATTGTTCTTTTGTTTTTAAGTTAGGTTTGTTTGTAAATTAATCTCGGCAAACAATTGCAACCAATATACAAGATTCTCTTTTAAGCTCAGCTGATTAAATGTTGCCCCCTCTCCACCAAATGTGTGTTGAAAGCTGTTGTTGGTGATGATGTTCGGCAGGAAGAGTGGCCCCAAACCAGGTTCTGTTTGAGTAATTTGTAAGACTGTGTATGTGTTGTTTCCTGTTTTATGTTTGGGTTTGGTCATTGAGTATAACAACCTTATTGCAATGTGCTTTGCTTACTTATAACAAAGCAATGACTGATGTCGACACTTCAGGCAAAAAAAAAAAGAAATCAGACTGTTCACATTTGATCTGATATAAAGCAGCACAACGACGTTATCAGAATATAATGGGAAGTTTAGAGGTTAGAGGGACAGATGCTGCAATAGTGCTGGTAGTTATGTTTACAGTGCCGAATAGCACTCCGAACACCAACTGTTTCTGTGTCAAAGTCCAGCTCAGCCTAATGACAACATTTTACACCCTTAAACTGGCTGTTAATGTTTTTGCTGAGCAAAACGTTCTAGTTTTACAGCTGTAACAAGTGTTGCTATTGGTTTCCACGGCAGGAAGGCTTTGTGGTGAATCATATACTTGTGTGTCATAAATCAAACCTACTGTTTACTCTTATAAAGTACATAAAAAATAGCCTTCTAAAGTCTTATCTGTTTGCTTGGTGATAGTCCATCCGCACTTTGAGTATTTTTCCTTTAGGATAAAGAGAGCGGTGTTCATTAGTAAAATGGTGCTAACCGCTCCTGTGGTGTACCTTGTGGCTTTCCAAAGTAAACTGAAGCATGTGCATGACTAAACAGGCTGGCGCATTTTTTTTCCAAGCTTTTCAGCTGGCTTATTGCTTCTGAAGAGCAAGTCAGATTCTCAGAAGCAGACAGACGTGAAGATAGCGCTCAGAGGAACTTGTTTGGAATGCAGCTGCATGTCTGAACTTCATGCTGCATGAATAGAAATGCTCTGATGGCAGTATCTGCCACACAGGCTCTGCTAACTTTTCTTTGGGCCGCTCTGTGTCTCTGTCTAATATCTCCCATCTCCATGTAATTTCAACACAAATTGTTTATCACTGTTGTGTTGGTTAAAAGCTCATTTATTCACAGCTATTTACTATTTGATAAACATAACTTCCTCCTTTATCCCACCTCTTCTGTCCCTAACCATTTGAAAGCTAATAGAATCAGAATATCATTTATAGTCACTGTATTATGTTCTGTTTGAAAATATTACTGCTCTGGGATTGTATGCATTGCCTTGGAAAAGTATGTTTGCATATTTTGTTATGTTATAAATCACTAAAGAGAAATGATTAATTCAAGTATGCCCTTACTTGTGTGGCATAAATTTTAATTTGGCTCCTGTTACTCCTATATGCCCTTAAATAAAATAAAATGCACTTCAGAAGTCAAATAATATTGCAAACAATATGCCTGTCCATCAGAGGACTACATGTTTGCTGAGTCTCCTACACCTGTCCACCTGAACTGATAAGGACAGCATCAGTCAGAGAAGCATCCAAGAGGCCCATGGTTACTTTAGAAGTGGGAGACACTGCTGATATAAAACTAATAGTTTGCATTTTAGAAACCTGGTCTTTATAAAACAATGGGAAGAATAAAGTCATTGTTGACAGAAAGCCTTAAGAAATTACAGTTAAAGTTTGGTGTGAGTTCTTTAGGAGACACTGACATGTGGAAGAAGCTGCTGTGGTCATTTAAGACTCATTTCTAATTTAGCAAATACTAGTAAAGCTAACTGACATGTTAGGTAGTGCAACTTTACTGAGGCAGCTCATCTATATAAATAGATCAGTTGGTATGGATTAAGTGTTACAATCTGTGTCAACAAGATATTAGTGATATCTGCAGCTTTTAGCCATTGTTAGCTTAGTTTGGAGTCTTGAGCAGACCCCACAGCAGCAGCAGGAGCAGCTGGTTCTTGCTTTCCTTCGTTACACAATTGCTTCCCTCTCATGGGACCAGATGTAGCCTACATCTGTCAGCCTTCATTAACTGCAACAATCTGGACAGCACTCTTCATTATGGATGTTTTCTTTAATCCTAAGGTTCATTAAAGCAACAGAAGTAACTTTAACTTACAATTTCAATGTTACATGACTGAAACATAAGTTTAAGTATTTTGTCTGACAGCTACGAGTGCTGTTATTTTCAGTTGATTGATCTAGGCAGAGAAAATGCATATTAAACTAAATCAGTTTGCTGTTGCTTTTTATGTTCTCTATATTTAAGATTATTATATGATTTATAGTGTGTTAATCTATCTTGAAAGCTCAGTAAGAGAGCTGGTGGAGTTCAACAGGTAGAGATTATTCCAGTGTGGAGTTTCCATTTCTCAGAGTATCATGTAAAACAATTAATATTCCATATTTGATGACTTTAAATGTTTTAATAGACTCAAACTCCCTGTGCTACAGCCTTTGCATATTATTTATAAAGAAAATCTATCTGGAGGTTGTATAAAAAAAGCAAACATTCTTTGCTGACAACAGAATGCCTCACCCATTTGATAAGTAGCTTTTGACAGACAGGAGGTTGTCCTGCCATCTTGTGGCAGTGCAGAGGACATAAAAGTCAGACACACACAATCCACTTAACTCTTCTCACCAACACTGCCTATTAAAAAAAAATAAAAGAGCAAATATTGCATATTTATATTATGTGAATGACCATTTTTTACAGCATCTAAGTTGCTGGTTCATCAGCGATGTGGGCAGTTGTGCATGAATGAACTCTTGCTATGCCATGAAAGCAAGTTGTGCTGCTGAGCTATATTTAAACTTCCCCCGGGGTGCCATTAAATCATGTAATTTCTTCATCAGGCCCAACTGACCTCATTTTAATATCCTGGTTGCTACTGTTCTATATAGGATTTAAAGAATACTTTTTATATGTGACTTTAGAATGGAACAACCTTAAATATGCAGATGGTTCTTAGTAAAAACCAATAAAGAAAACAAATCTAGTTTGGTGGAATTTTGACAGATTCCTCTTGACAGAACTACTGTAACTGAGTTAGGTTTGTAGGCCATCTAGATGGCTGAATTTGCCACAGAGATCACCACTTTATGATGGCCACAAAGTCAAATCACTGACTTTCTCATTTGTAAGCCACTTTGTTACAAATTTGATGATATGTCTTGTCTCTTTTGTGTCCAAACTTTAATTAGACTGGTGATTCCTTTGGTCTTAAGAATTTGCTTCAACATTTTCACATAATCTTTTTTGTAAATTGCACCAGTCCCTCCTGCAGTAAAACACCTTCCCAACATAATTCGGCCACCACCATACATTAGAGTTAATATTAGATTCTAAGAATTACATGTGTCCCCCTTTTTGCTCCAAATGTGACAATGGCCATTATGACCAAACAGTTTCACTTTAGTTTCACTATCTTCTGACCAAAAGTCAGAAGATTTGTAATAAAATAATATCTAAAGAAATATGTTGATTATTTTGTCATGCCTTTTGCCCAATTAGCTAGAAGTCACCAGTCATGGTGCAAAGACAAGTGGATATAGATGGGATTGATCACGTGGAAATATTTTGGTAATTCTAACTGACCTAAAACAGAAAAGTTTGGTTGTATTTATTGTCATACAGAAGAAAGAGGTTTCAAATTTTTTTTCATGGAAGTATTGTCATGTTTTCTGATAATTTCCTAACCCACATGCAGAATCAGATACTGGACGCAGAATGAAAAGAGGTGATGAAGCTTATTTACAATGACTAAGTTTCAGGCTTGTGGTTCTGAGATGGACAGCTGATGTTGAGGAAGAGCGATTCCAGGAAGCTTTTCTGTGAGTAACTGATGGCCTGAGAAATTCAGATGGTTACTTGAACAGAGTGTGTAGGATGAAAGATGAAAGTTGAGGCTTACAGAGCTGTAGTGGGCAAGCATTGAAAGAATTGAAATCCGAAGATATCCGTGGTGAAGGACCAGTTTGTTGGTTTGATCCGGGATGATGTGGAAGCTAGCAGCAGGTTTAACCTGGGAAGCACAGAAAGCATAAGGAGTAAATATGGCAGCAAGATAAGCATAAACACAAATTCAATAAACTGAGATAAAGTAACTCAAAGAGATACAGCTGGCTTGACTACCAGTAAAGGGTGATCACTTTCAGGCAGGTATGGGATCTGCAGCAGGTCTACCACACCCTACAGCTGAGATCCTTTGTTCAGGAAGCCTCTTACATGCACATCAAAGCACAGATATACACCAAGATCCCAACACAGACGTAATCTTTGTTTACTAAAGTTTATAAGTGTCTAGTACAACATTCTGTTCTGTTAAATAAGATCTGAAACAATCTAGCAGAATGCTAGACAATCCCACCCACTACTACATTCTTGAACACGTTGGAACATTTCACAATGTTTTCTTTTTTTTGGTAAGGTTTTATTTACCCAGTTAGCGGTGTAGACTGTAAACAAAACTGAAAGATGTGTTTTGTATACCAATAAAAATGCTATTTTGGTCCAACACCTCCAGCACTCAGCCTTTGGAATATGTTCAGATGCATTGGGGAATTGAGGATCGAAACCGAATTGGGCAAAGATATTTATACTGAGTGCAATAGAGAGGTGATGGTGGTAGTGTTGCAGACATAACTGGAGGCTATATGGACTAAGCTGTAATTTTCAGTGTTTTTGTCGGTCAACTTAGCTCTTTTATGTCTGCTGATCCCAATTTATCCAGCAGGCATTGTGACTCACTAAACGGCTAGAAGAAGTTTTCTTTCAGGATGTGTTAAATACATTTTGAAAAATTGCTTTCTATCTTTCTTATACAGTCAACATTGTATAAACACTATTTTATTGTAAATAACCCAACCTCAGATGATAAAAAACACTGCAAATTTTAAAATATTTATATACTTGAGTGATCATCTGAGGCCCAAACTTTATTCTCATAGTCAGATGAAATGAAGTGGGATTTCATCTTGAATAACTCAGGACGTATTTATAAAGGTCAGAATGTGAGTTTAGTCTTAAGAGATATGTCACTAAACAGACAACTGAACTAATAAATTGCCTCCTCTAAGTCAAATCTGCCCAGTTCTATTGCATTTTTCTGCTCTGACAAGTGAGGCAACTATTTGTTACAGGCACCCAGGAATCTATTGGCCTTATGACACTGAATCTCTGCAAGGCTCCAGACTCCCTGGGAGCCTCCCCCCTCAGCAGTAATTACTGTTTCCCATCTACTGAGAATGTGCCAACCCGCCCCACAGACACTGCACTAAATCCCCTTGATGTTGTCAGTTATTCTGGTAGCTGGACAGGCAAAAAGAATAATAATAAGAAAAAACGGGGGGCCTCCCGGAAGTGAGTGAGTTTCCCTCCTGGGTAATTGATGTGTGGATGATCGGTGGATTTTGAAGGATGGCTTCTCTTCTCGTACTGGGCCATTCTGAAATCATTGTCAGACTGAGCAAATATGTCTAGGAGGATAGATGAGAGCTTGCCATGTTCAGAATAGACTGAAAATAATGTTGTCCTCTCATATCAGACACACAGTGGTACAAAGCAGATAGACATTGTCATGCTGTGAAAGGCTTATAAGAGCTGGGTTGTCTGGAGGATGACAGATCTAACAATATGTAAAGTCCTGTGTATAGTATACAGGTCAGTGATTGTACTTTTTAGGCAGGAGAGGATTGTTAGATTTTATTGAGAAGCAGTAAATGTTTGAGATATTACAACCAAGACAAATTCATAATTACTTTGTTTGAAGTGCAAAAATATTTGAACCCCTTGATTCTTTTCTGGATTTCCTTATTTTCCAAACCACAAACTTTAATGAGTTTAATTTGAATTTTGTATCAAAATACTAAAGACTTTGTGCTTCATTTTCTTTTAGAAAAAGGTTGACCAAAATAGGATAATGGTTGAAATTACTTGCTCATTTTTGTACAGGCCACCACGGGAAATGAGGTGTAGAAATGCACAGACCATTTTTTTAAATAACTTTTCTAGAAAAAAAAGGTACACTTTTAAAGTTTGTGCACAACTTTTGACAATACATAGGTATCAATTTTCTGTAGAGAATATTTCATTCTCATTGTTCAGTAAGGCTCCGTTAGATCAAATAAGCTCTAATTGAGGACACAACACAAGTATGATGCAGTGCAAACTAAGCAATAATGCAGCATGGGACAATGGCAAAGTATAAATAGTTGAATTCATTACATGAATTCAAAACAGGACAAAAAACTTGGTCGGAAGATAATGATAAAGTAAGAAGCTTTGAGTTCATTATGCAGAGTTACACACCAGTGTGTATATCACTATCAGACTGCAAGATAAGTGGGATCAGTTGTGCTTGGAGCTGGTCTGCTGTGCAATCAAAGCAAGAGAGGAATAAAATGAGCACAAGAGACAGATAGCTGAAGGGTTTTTTTAAAGCCTGCTTAGTCAAGAACAGTCATTATGAGGGTATCAATCTACATTACGACACAGTGCTTTTCCACTCATTTACAACAATTTGCCTGTCCTCTATGTGAATATTACAGTTCCTGTATTTTAGAGTCACAATCAGTATTCATTACTCCTCCAGCTTCAGCTCCAGATGAATGTTAGGCAATGCAAAGCTTTGACTTCATTTCTCTGCACTGCAGGGTTTTTTGTTAGCTTATCTGGAACAATCCTAGTGGCAGCTTGTGACTGCCGTTTCTTAATTTTCTAAATCTGCATGCAAATGCCACAACTTATGTATTGGACAGACAAGTGTGCAACAAGGTCTGCTTTGATGTGTTTGTCGTTTCCGTAGACAGAAGGAGCTGACCACTCAATCAGACAAAATCTTTGGGCAAATCCATTTTGATATTGGTGTTCGTTGCTACAGCACTTGTCCTTCAAGTCCAGGGACTCTTCACACAGATGTAGGTACATTTCCAAGAAAAATTAAATTTAACCAGGTACATCAAAGAGTTTCTGATGCTGATAAATGGTATAATGAAATGTGTGGGTTAAAACCCCTAAACAACCAAACTTTTTTTCTTATTTACTTGTGACTTCATTATCCTTGAACTTTGACTACAAAATTGTTGAGAAAAATAAAAATTACAAAATTGGTTAGCTGGAGCCTGAGCCTATTTGTACAAGAGGCTTAAAAATCTGCCTTTCTCCTATCCAAATGCATACTTTATGAGAAGGATGATACTACCAGCTAAAAATCCTAATATAATTTTGTAAATTTGCAACAAATGACCAAATTAGTGTAACTATCCTGTCTAATAATTTTGAATAAAATGGATTATATCCAATTGGATGGGATTTTGATTAAGTAATTGGATTTTATTGGGTTGAATTTGATAAAATTGAAGTAAATCTGGATGAAATTGGATTCCTTAGACTAATGGGAAATAAATTGGGCCTGTGCCAGTAGTTAGAAAGTGGTACTATGAAAGCAAGTAAAGTAAAAATGAATTCATTGCATGTAGGAACTGCTAAATGTTGGTGAATGTCCAATTCCCACAGAGCAGTCTCATTTTAGACTGAATAGATCAACACAGGAAGCAGAAAGAAAGAAGTTAATGGTTCACTTTTAGCCAGTGAAAAAGAGATCAATGAAACAAATGGACACACTTAACAACAGATTTTCAGGAACTGTTTTTTTCATTTAAGTAAACACAGTAAGACCAACACAGAAAGTATCTTAACCAGTTTCAGTAGTTACAAATAGCTCCGGAACATCTTTGTTGCACCTGTCACTTGCTGTTTTCTACTAGAAAAGTTATTCTGACTCAGTTTGGTGCTAAGAGCTGAAGTGTTGAAATTTCACCGTTTTATTGAGCCATTTTTCACACATACGCTTTATGGTGAGAAATCATTACATTAAGGAAAGGTGTATATATAAACATAATATATATGTATATATACAGTATATATATACTGTACGTGTGTGTGTGTGTGGGCGGGGGGGGGGGTGTATGTATGTGTGATTGTCTTTCAGTTTGAAAATAGTGAATAAAGTGAAGTTAGCTGGCAGTGACAATGTGGCGACGGACCTTGATGTATGAAAACAAGACAGGCCAGTTGTGTGCAGAATTAAACAGGGTATAAGGAGAGGTGACTGTCTGACAGGCATGTGTCAGCTCTGCTTCCATGATAAATGCTAGTGGGGACAAGGGTGGCTTGTTAATTGGGACAGAATGTAAAAGTTCCTGTCACTCATCATCATCTTTGCTAATTTGTTTGGAGGCAAAAGTCAGCTGAACCGTAGAAGTGGGAGATTAGTCATGAAAGTTTGGGGAATCTGGGTAGATTTTTATCTCAGTTCATAACACATTAGATTATATTCGCATATAATCCAATTTTGCTTGGCCTTGCTTGCATATTTTGCTTGTCAAAATTTGCATTTAAAAAGCACATCAGTATTATTTTCATCTTCTTTCTATTACTTTTCAAAGATGCATTTGACTGTGAATCACTTGCTCAAAAGTAACAATGCATGTTCATGGAGTGCAGGTCTTGGCCTTCCAGTACGTGTAATTTATTTTTTTCTGACCTTCATTTGTTCCCATCTTTCAGAGCCCCTCATGCAGAGCCCTCGGGGGAAATAATAGCAGTGAGAAGGCGAGTAGAGTGCAGCCTCTGGAATTGACTGTAAAATTAACAGGGGACATGTTGCTTAACCAGTGTGAAAAACAGATAGTGACAGCGATAACAAAGCTGGTGATGGCACGATAAGTCCTCCTGCTGCTGTGGTGCATCCCACATTATTTATCTTCTAGAACAGCAGATAATTTTTTTAAAACAAGAAATCTTTAAATATTCATTAGAAAGAAAAATCAGATTTAAATTGACACACATTTTCTAAATCTTTCATGTAACTGTATTAGAAATGCACAAAAACATATTTTTTTATTATTTTGATTATCAGTGTTTCCACCAGCTGGCAACCTCTCAAGTCAATGTTCTGCTGCAGGACATTAGAGTCCAAATAAAATGTTATTTTACCCTGCAGTAAAAAAGTATTCACCCCACTTGAACTTTTTACTTATTCTCACATGACAGTCATGAATTTTATGAATATTACAATAAGCAATTAATCAATTAATTGGGTCAAAAATTTAAATGATCTCAAAAATTTCTATTTTGATGATTAATATTTTTGAAGGTCAGTTTTGGTCACTGTGACATCAAAGTCCATTTAATTTATGGTTTCAGTTATATGTCATTTTTTATTTCTTGTTTGGTTGTCGTGATTTATTTTGGATATATAAAATACCTAGTTCCAGTGTTAAGTGTTCTTTACAACATAAAAGTTTATTGGTCTTTGAGGGGGTGAACTTGGATATTACTTGAAAATGGTGTGAAAACATAAAGTCGCCATAATTGCTGGCACAATTTATTGTCTAGCAAAATTTCTTAATGCTACAGGCCTAATCACACCTAGGGGAGTTTTATTTACTGAACAGTTGAACTCTGAAGGTAATTATTTGCAGTGGATTTTCTTTTGTGGTGTTAGAGCAAAGGAGGGAGGAATACAAATGCTCACCAAACTCTAAATCCATGCATAACTTTTAGATTCCTTCACAATTATTCACTTTTTTAACATCAGTTCATCACATAATCCTAATAAAATGCAGTGAAGTTTGTGGAAGTAAGTACATTTGGAATGTTTAGGGAGTATGAATAATTTTGCAAGACAACATAGATTGCTAATTTGAGTAGTTTTAAGATGTAATGTCTTAAACCCTCTAACTGGGGAAACAAAAGCAATTATGGGGCTGGTTTGAGCATGGAATGACATCCCTGAACCGCAGTTATGCAGCAGGTGGGTAATTGGCCTGAGCGGTACAGTGGTCACTGTCCTTGTCTCTTGATGGGGGCAGCGACCGCTTCACAGGGCAGTCTTATCAGCTAGCCGCCCTCTGAGGCAGATGCACCATTTTATAATTAACCAAATGAGACCGGCAAGGTCTCATTTGGATACCATACTTCTATAATGCAACATGCTCTGCGGAGCCTGCAATTAGGCATTTAGAGTAAATGTGTCGGTTTTCTCCTGCATTCATTTCAGTATGTGTACAGTATGTATACTGTTAGCCTGCATAAAGTCTGTTGGTGAGAGTTTTATTGCTGAGAATGGCAGTGGACCACTGTGTGGCGTTAATTGGACTGTAGTGTGTCTTGTTTTGTCTTCCCAGACCATCAGATCCAATTTACTGGGATGACTTCAGCATCGTCCTTGAGCTTTAACAACTAAAAACCACTAAAGATAAAAGGTTGGTGTTAATGTGTAACTTTTTAGAGAATCTTTTAACTGCACATTAACATTTTTATAAGTGCACTTTTAACCTGAAGACAATTGGAAACATAAAGAGACACAGAGATGCAAAAGGATTATTTTCATAGAGAGAATATTGTTTGTGCAGGTTACAGTCTGTTGTTCATTTTCTTATATTCAATTCAATTAGACATGCATTGTTGAGAATGAGAATCCCTGCTGTGTGATTTAACAGAGACTATTCAGATTCTTCTTTTTCTTCTGAAAATATTTTATTTAATTTTTAAGGTTAAATAATACTCTTCACAAAGCAGATATAATCTTCTTCTTTAAAATTTGTGGCTTTGACAAATCCCTAACACTACCTATATGAGTGCATTTCCTTTTATTTTCCTTTGTATGAACTATGACTCTAATTGTATAATGACTGTCTTCATCTGAGATGTTTGTGTTGGTTCTGTGTGAGAAGGGATTTCTCTTCCTGCTATGAAAGGATCAGGCCACCGGATCTTTGGAGAGCATTTTATTTTATGGCCAAGCACATGTATATTTTTGCTCAGAGCTTTAGCCAGCCAAACCGATCATTGTTGAGTGACCTTTCTGCATTGGTGCCACTGCAATGCAGTTCATGAATGTTTAATAGAAAGCCTGACTGTGTTGGGCCTGCCAACCAGGGTTTACTGCTTGACAGAAACATATTAACTTGAAGGCAGAGCGGAGGTTAACAGCAGCGGCAGCTCGACATGGGAAGCCAGGCACAACACCTGACAGGTAAACACCCATTAGAACCATAGAAAAGAAAACACACAAAACAAAACTCTTTATTTCATAATTTTATTTCAACTTTCATGAACTGCTGCTTGAGTAAACTACTCATACCTCTTGAACTTTTCATATTTTGTCATGTTCTAACCATAAACTAAGTATCTTTAAGTGATAGATAAACACACCAGTGTTCAATTGTGAACTTGAAGGAAAATTTTCAAAATTTCTTTAAAAAATGTTAATCAGACAGTGTGATACCACTTTACTATTCAGCCCCTTAGTTAATGGGAATGTGTCTCTATCAGTTGACTTCGACTCAATTAAACTGGATGGAGTCTCAATAAACATCAATTTTCAAGTCTTGACACAGATTCACTGTTTAACTTTGGTCTCAACTTGGACTTTATCCAAACACATGTTTGATCTAAACCATTCTATTCAACCTCTTAGTGCGTGTTTAACCACGTTGTCCTGCGGGAATCTCTGCATAGTCTTAAATCTTCTGCAGCCTCTGACAGGTTCATCTCACGGATTGGCCCTGATATGCTGTTGGTTTTCCTCCACATATAGGATTTTGGTTTTTATATATGACTAGCCTATAGTTTCAGGTGGACATCCATGTCTTAGTAATGTTACATGCCTACACTTTGCTTCCGCCTCCTGATTGTTTATTTTTGTTTTTATTGTTGGCACCTTTCACGGTTCACTGGTGGGGGCGGGGCACAGCCAGCCCAGGTGTTTTAGCTGGACTGGTGGCGCACCTGAGAGAGATGAGTGATGGTGGCGTGTAAGAAGCTGCCGCAGCAGCGGAGTTTTGGGCGAAGAAAAATTAATTTAAAATACGGTGCGGGAAGGCTCTGGACGCAAAAAAGAGTGCCTTCACCTCGGGACGGATCCACCCAGAGGGGAGCGTCGGAAGTTTTGGCCGGGATGAAGTTTGTTTTTGTTTGTTTGGATTTGTTTTGGGAAAACCCTGCTGGACGCTAAAGCATTTTAGCACCGGGGAGTTACACGCCTGCCAAGATCAACCACCGACAAATTCACCAGAGGCGCGGTTTTTGGGAAAAGAGAAAAAACTTTATATATTAAGATAAAGAAAAAAAACTATTAAACGGAACGGCTGATGAATGAGGGATCGCCCCTTCTCAATGGATGCTAGCTGGTCAAGGAAGGATCTACTGATCGGACATCTAAGGTAAGCCCCGCCACACTGTGTGTTCCCTCAGGTGCCCAGTTTTGTTTTCTTTACTTCGTTCCTTTTTGTGTAAATCATTATTACACTTATTGTTGCGGCCCCTTCGCTCCCGTAATCGGTATAAAAACGAGCCAGGGTGAGGGTAGCTGGACGTAACAATAACCAATTAACATGCACCAGACAGTTCTTGACTTCTGAAGGATTCATTTAGCTGAATCAGAGTGCATGAGTCTAAATAGACATGCATCACAATTATGAACTGCTTTGAGTTGGCGTATCACTTGAACTTCCACTAAAATACATTGATGTGGTTTCTAAGCTGAGGTTGTAATGTGACAAAATGTGGAAAAGTTCAAGGTTTTTACAAGCCACAGCACACAGTGTCTACATCCACTGTTTCCACCTCAAAGCATTTCACACAAATAACCACTTATTCTCAGACAAAAAAAAATCTCTAAAGTCTGTGACAACAAAGGAGAACACAGAGTAGCAGGACAAACAGCTTCTGGTAAATGCCAAAATGAAAGAAGTTTGAAACTTAATTGGATTTTAGAGCAAAACTGTAGTGGAAAAGTGGTGTTTGTCAGGGACAATGTCACACATACAGCAACCACAGAATCTATTGGTGAAATTATTCCTAAAACAAAACCTTCTTTCCTTTTCATGCAACGCCTGAGTGCTGTGCAACAAACAAAATAAAATCAAAGTTCTTCACTTTCTTTGTTTACAAGATAAAAAGATGGAGTTCTTGTCTCTGACAGCACCCGATACGTTTTTCTTTTTTAGAGGAGATTACAAGGAAAGGAAGAGCAGGTGTTTTTACAAAGACAATGCCAGAAACTAAGAAACATCCTCCAAATGAAGAAAAAAAGTTTTACATTTTATCAGCTGGAATGAAATGAGAGTTGAATTCATAAACTAGAAATTGCCAAGACATTGGGGGATTACCACATAACCATCAAACATTTTGTTTCAAATAGTCAATGAGGCCCAAATGACTAAGATTTGAGAAGAACCAGATGTGAGGGTACCAGGAACCCAGTCTCTTCCCAAGCTGTTAACTTTCAGAAATGCATTTTACTTTTAATTTGGCTGTCTGGAAAAACTGATCTGGGGTCAGGGTAAGTAACTCCTGATGAAGTCTGCTTGACATCAGCAAATCAAAACCCAGTAAGAAAAGAAACAGCAAGAAAGTTAGAAAAGTTTTTATTTGATTCAGAGAGATTAAATATTATGAGAACTTTACTTTTTTCCTTCCTTTTTTTCCTGCCCTTTTTTCAAAGGGCAGGAGGTGATGCTTGAGGTGATGGATGCAGATGATCTACTGACCTCTAAAGGGTGCAGTTAATGCAAAAAGTACACAACATAGGTTTTGTTTTAGACTTCAGCATGTTCTTTTCAACATACCAAGTTTTAAAATATATCAGTAACTCCCTGTTTAAAGATTAAAGTGTCTTTAATTTTCTATTGGTTAGAAAAGCATTGACTAGGAAGAAGGGAGAAAGAAATGTTAAATTCTTTCTATCAAGACTAGATTATAATGCAGGGAGCAGTCCTCATAGATAATGCATCAGGAGAGGAAATCCATCAGGAGCACGATGGAGATATTCATGCATCAACATGGGCATGGCCTCCCTCTTCCTGAACCTGCAGCCAGTTTGATGTTATGCTGTTCCATGTGGCAGCTCTGGTTCCCATGGACACTTTTCCTCTGCATCATTGCTGCAGTGTTTAAAAAGTTATTAAGCATTCACAAGCTTTCTTTTTAACAATATTACATTTAACATGCTTGGTTCTGGTCGCTTTTGCTTGTCCTTGCTCTGCACCCATTATGATTCAGCTGATTCAAGGTAAAAAACAAAACCCAGTGTGGATACATGACCAAAGGTGCTTCTCCTGCGAAAGAAAAAAATGGCATTTATCTCTCTTTGTTGTGCTTCTGACCTTTGAAAATATCACATATTAAATCTTTAATTATTTATGAAAGCGAGTAGCAGTGATGAGAGATGGGAGGAGGATCCTGCCACATGTGATGGGGCATTCTGACTTTGAGAGAACAACACATTCTGCCTGTAGCAATGAAATCAAACGAGGATCTCTGTTTGGTGCCAAAAGAGCCTCCTTCAGATCTTGGTAGCTTTTTACTTCTCCTGCAGTAAACAATTCTGACACATTCATTTTAACATAATCAAACCATCATTACCCAAAAGTATAATAAACAACAGAGAAAACAACCATGGAGAAAAAAAAAAAAAGATTTTCTCTGGAGAACTGTTTAACTCGTGTTTGATATGCAAATTTTCTTTTTCATCCTCACCCCAGTAAATGTCAGGGACACTAGGGAAGAGCTGGACATCTCAATTAAAGAGTGCTAACATGCAGCAATGCAAACAACCATGGAAATGAAAGCATTTAGATTAATCTACAGCATCTGGGAAAATAAATGAGAGTCGCAACCTGATATTGCTGTACTCCCGAGAGTGCCTGAAAATTGCAGACAGGAACTGAAAGTCATATCTGCTTATTGAAATTTCAATTCATGAAGGTGAGTTTTAGTATTTGGAAACTGGTCAAAGTCTGTAGTGATTCTGCAAAGATTTTACTCCAAAACAGTAATGAGTGTGCAGTTTCACCCCTTAAAGTTTTGTTTGAAAGCAGTTAAATAATTTGTCTGCAATTTTATTGAAACATCTTCAATGATATTTAATGCATTCTTTGGGAAAGGTTGTCTAAATTCTGCAGATGCACTTAATGTTGGCTCATATTTGCTCCTTGTATTCTGTTTTCCAAACATTTAGAGCAGCTTTTTATTGATACATAGACTCATAATATCCAGATCTAATTTCCTAATGGCTTTCAACGTCTGAGTCTTTTAACAAAGGCCTTTTATTCATCACTGTACTGACAAAGTAGAGATCTGACAGCTTTCAGAATCAGCAGATTTTTACTTGAGGCTTGCTCAGGAGATAAGATAAAAATTGGTTTATATAATGTGTCCCACAAAAAACACATAAAAGCAACACGTGTATAAAAAGGCAGTCATTTATCATAATACTTTAAAAAGAAAACTGGCATCATGCTAGATCGCTTTCATCCAAACTTAACATATTCTTATATAAGACTGGGCTTTATTTATTTTTTATTTTTTCGGAGGCTTCTGCCATCTTTCAAACCCATTTCTTTATGTAGACAAATAGAGAATAACATGGAAGACTGTTGACATGCAGAACACAATTTACCAAAAGTAAAGTTCATTCAGTGCTAGTCTGTCTCTTTGCAGTTCCTGAGACCAGTTTCTGTCTTGTCTTTTATCTGTAATGTCACATTTTTCCATATTCTATTTACTGATGGCTGTCTTTTCTGTGCCAAATTATAACGTATAAAATGTTGATTTTTTTTGGTCTATTGTAATCTCCCTGTAAGCTCTGGCTTTAACTTAAGGATGCAAATTAGCAGTTAATAAGAAAATAATATAAGAAGAGCTAAACCTACAGTTGAACACATTCTCTATTTTTGATGGCTGTGTGTGCTAGAAAGACAAAATGCTGGAATTAAATTAAAAAGATTACCTTAAAGGTGTGCAGACATATCAATCAATCAATCAATCAAATTTTATTGGTATAGCACATTTCAGCAGCAAGACATTTCAAAGTGCTTTACATCATCTCAAACACAGAATCACAATGCAATATAGAATGAATCATTAAGTCAAGTTACATCAATAAATTTGTAATTGATTACATTTCAAATACAATTCTAAACAGGTGGGTTTTCAGTTGAGATTTAAAAGAAGTCAGTGTTTCAGCTGTTTTACAGTTTTCTGGAAGTTTGTTCCAAATTTGTGGTGCATAGATGCTGAAAGCTGCTTCTCCTCGTTTGGTTCTGGTTCTGGGGATGCAGAGTAGACCAGAACCGGAAGACCTGAGAGGTCTGGAAGGTTGATACAATGCAACCAGGTTATTGCTGCTTTTTTATTTTTTACATTTTTCCCCTCATATTTTGTTTGTTTTCCAAATAATTGCTTTTGCTTGGCTGTTAAAGTGAAAGTAAGGCGCCCCCTAGGCAGTTGCTAATGGATTCGAAGTTATAACGCAGAGTCTCATGGTAGGCAGGTCCTTTTTTTTAAAAAAAAAAAAGTTAGAAAAACAAAATGAAACAAGGAGCACAAAATGATGAAGAGGCCGAATGTCCTGCAGTTGCTTACAATATGGCATCCATAAAGAAAAAAAAAATGAATCAAACAGAATTCTAAAAGATAGACGCCAACTTTAAGTAAGATCTGCCAAAGAACACAGCTTGTGGTTTTTGTTTTATCAAGGAACCCACAGACGGGAAAAGAAGGAACAAATGGAAGGAACAAGATCAGAAAAGTTAAAACCTCAAAAAATGTAAACAGCGGAGAATAAATCATGAAAGTAAATGTGAACCAAAAACATGATCAAAAGTTTTTGGTTCAAAAAGGAATTACAATAAACTGAAACAGAAACCAAAGTCATAATGTAGTTCACAGTACTACATATGTGTTTCTGATTTATCTTTTCATTCACCACTTTCTATCATATAGCAGCACTTAAGACCTTTTCACAGCTGTTGTAACAACTTTATTCCTGCATTTTGTACACATTGTACATAATTACGGTAAACATGTATTTATTATAAGTACTTATTATTATAAGTACAGATCAATAAATTAGTATCATCAGAAAGATAATTTATTTCAGTAATTTTAATGGAAATTGCACACAGAATACTACATTCTAAGCATTTATTTTGTATATTTTGATGAATGTGTGTGTGCGTTAAGATTCTTAGGTTCTAGTGATATTTATTGAACTGGGAAGACATGCAACAAATGGTCTAAAACCAGGAATCGAACAACTACGCTGAGCCTCTGCCCATGGTGTGCTTTTTTCTAAGTGAGCCAACTTATGATTTGAAACTAATGAAAACCCCAAATTAATTATTTTATTATATTAGAATATTAACAAATACTTTTTAAAATTAGAATTTTAATACAGAAATATCATATCATGGTCCTGTCATATGACTTGACACCTGAAAAAACTGTCAAAAGTACAGATACCTGGTTTAATGGCTATGGTATTACAATACTTGACTAGCTATCAAACTTGTTTTAGCTAAACTCTAGTATAGAAGTTAAGGATTATTTTCAAGTGGATGTAACTTACTTCTGTTTTAAGGTTGATCACAGACTACACAAAGAAGAATAACCATCTCTGAGAGTTCTAGGGGCTACATTAATAGCCCCGCTGAGGATGACCTAATTAACTGACATGGGAGGGGGGTGAAATGTTTGGGGTATACACCACAGCATGAGAGGTCACACCACTGCTGTCACCTCAAGTTTACCTTTCTTGATGAGACAGTCCACATGTCGACAAAGCTGTTGGAGATCTACCAAAAAACATTAGCAAAGATTTTTGGGGTGCTTTTGCATATTTGATGATCATTACAGAACGGTAATACATCTACAATGAATATATATTAAATATTAATTAATCAAGCTGCTCTGTATACTGTGAAAAGATACCAAACTGCTGAAGTTTACCACACTTTTGTATGTCATGGCCACCATATCTGTTCAAACAGTACTCAAGTGAAGGCTTATTATAATCCTCAGCATATTCTTTGGTGTCATTCTCAAATGCAAGATGTAGAAGATTAAAAGAATTACTCTGAATTAAAAAAAAAGAAGACTGCATTTAAGGCTTTGGTTGACCCAGTTTCCAGGCGTGCATCCTGCAGCTTAGACACTCTGGAGGCTTCTAAATGTAGAATTGTTGATTCACCAACCGGCGTGCGCCTTTGTGAGTAACTGTGTTTATTGTGTGCATACAGTAGTATATGTGCATGCAAATTCTACCATTGTGTAGAATTTCTTTTTACATGAACTTTTACATGAAGCTTTTTTCACTTGTATTTGTGTTTTATTCAGCATTAGATCTCATAGAAACATTGACCTAGATATAATCAACTCCATTAAATCTGTAGAAAAATAAGACCTGTGTTTAAAGGAACCTGGCACTCATCAATCTGCTCTGTGTGTCGTCACACAGCTGCTTCTCATGTTAAATTTAAGCTCCTAATAGAGGCGAATGTCATTGCCCCTGCATGACAGTATAAACTGCAAGAATGCAGAGACATGTAGAAGACAGTTGATGGAATAAAAATACTTATGCAATGCAGTTCTTTTGGATGACAGGTTCTCACATGAAGTACACAAGTTTGAGAGAAACAAGGTTTCTGTTAAAGCAAAGATGAACATTTCATTTTGAAAAGCAGCAATACAAAAAAAAAAATAAATAAGGGGGGGCATTACCTCAGTTGCTATGTTTAATGGTAAAGACAGTGGTGATTTCTGACATGAATGATATGGGCAAATACCCAGGGCATCATCTTTTTAGATAAGCAGAAAGAGTTTGTTCTGTTTTTAATATTGGTTAAATTTAGGCTTGTTGTGTTTTTCCTCGTTTTGATTTTGTGGTTCTGTTTTTCTGTTACTTTAACTTTCAGTTATTTTTTCTTACTCTGCAACCAATTTGTCAGAGATCTGCCTCCATGCTGTTTGTCCGATAAAGTATATATAGGCTGTTTCAGTTATTCGCTGTCAAATCCTCATTGCATTTGTTTTCTTTTTGTACTGCCTGCCTGTTAGCCCAGTTTTGTGGCCAGTTCTTGTTGAGAGTTCAGTTGTCATCTTCCTTTTTGCTGTTCCTTTGACTTTGTCTGTTGTTGAAAGAAACATGTTTGGGCTTTTGGTGTCTGCTTTTTGTTTCCAAGTCATCCTCTTCAGTATTATTTCTGACAGAGATTTAAGTTTTGGTAAAGACTCAAATAATGACACTTTAACCATTTTAAATTACTGGAACTTTTTCCTTTGTCAGTTTTATTCCTCAAGTACTCTTAGTCCTAGTTTAACCTAAAAAAAAAACATTGTGAGGACAGCTATTACTACATAAAAAAGTTGTCCACAGTACAATCAAATTTAAAAACATGGAAACGTGACACACACTCTTGTATTTATAGCCACAACTTACACTGTGTCCAGGTGAGAAAATGTGTGAACTGGACAAGTGTTAAGGTTCCCCAATTCTTCATCCACAGCGTTAAAATCATTTCTGATTCATGTAGTTGCATGACAAAAATTGGGTCATCTTGTTCGCAGGGAGGTGTCTAATCCTCTTCTCAACACCAGGCCTGGGTCAAACTATTTTCCACATAGTTCTGTGCAAAGTATGGTGTGACTGACTTCAACTACAACTAATGCGCTTACACTATCCAGTTTTGTTTCTGGAGGGCAACATGAATACGTTTAAGAAGTGTTTATCAACCATAGTGAGAAATTACTTACTTTTCTATAATTTTTTATAATGATTGTCAAATGGCTAAAAACTTAGGGGCATAACTTATACTGCAGCGGAATACAAATGCTTGTAAACATTTGAAACATTTTTGTTTCCGTTCACAATTATATGGTATTCTGTGTTGATCTCAACTAAAATCACACAAATAATGATGTGAAATTTAAATACCTATAAGTCATAAAATAATGCAAATAATTTTCAGAACAAAATCAATGTCACTTAAAGACTTGGTGCAACAATTTTATTTGTAGACAGCATTTTATTTCATATTGGATAGTTAAGAGGTGTTTGTACAGTTATGGTACAAAAAGCTGAAAGGTCAAAAAATGTTTTTTTATCATTGCAGTAAAGAATGAGGGAAGCATAAATTTAAACATTAGTAATCCATTTTTGCTGTTCAAAGACTACTTGGTAAATATACATTACAGGGTGCAATAGTAAATATCTTTTATTGCTTTTTTATTTATTTTCAGTCATTCTGATGGGCAGCTCTCATGTTAGTTAGTGGGGTAGGCATACTCAAATAAGCATTTGTTCCTGCCTAAGGCTCTACAGTCATGGCAAGATGCATAAACTAATTATGGATGTATAATAATCATGTTAATTATTTGTGTTTATTGTTAAATGAGTCAATAAAAACAATTTAGTAAAATCCCCCAAAAATTAAAGTTGGTGACTGTTTTGTGACTAAATGGTGAAAGATATGATGGTGTAAAAAGATAAGAAATTCTGATGATTCATGAGAAATTTAGTATTTTGATACCAAATCATATGCTAATGAATTAACAGAATAGTCTTGCTCAAAATTTGACTCTTTCACAGTGCTTCTTCCAAAACAGAAGTATTCGTGTTTCTTTTCTGAGCAGTGCTGCAGTGCTGATGTATTGTTACTTCACCATCCCTCTGGGACTGTGGTTTCCAGGGGAAGAGATGAGTAAAGATGAGAGAATAGGAAGCAGGGAACACAGAGGAGTAAACTTTAATATGCACAATTCTAGTTTCTTCTTGTTTCCGGGGTTTTATATAGGAGATTCACTACACCCCAGTTCCCAGAACTGTATATCTAAGATATTTTGATGTCAGGTTTATTATGCAGAACTGCGCTCTCATCTTATATCAGGGTCTTCACACATGCTCATTAAACCTGCTGATTTATTTTGATTAATCAAAGCCTGAGCGCTCAGGTTTGAGATGTAAGCAGATATAGTGTGCCTCTGGGGTCATTACAATTTGTTGATAAATCATAAATATGAGAGTGTGGTCTGCTGGAGAAAATTACTGGATGTTGTATTTTGAGGAAGAACCTTATACACTTATACGTGTGTTGCAATGACAGGATATCTTCTTTCAGTTTAGGAATGATGGGAATCCTATCGGCACTCAGGCGGGCCCTTGGGCTTTGGTATTACATGAACTGTGTACTTGTTAAACCCTCCAAACCCTTGCCTCTGCAAAGCTCCCGTGAATGCACAATCATTGCCCTCTCTGAGCTTCAACGCCGACCATGAGTCCTCGATTCTCCCAGGACGCTGAGTACTTACTTCCATTTCAACAGGACTCTGCAACGACCGCAAAGGTCGGGCCGAGAGTAAATTTGTAAGCCTGCCTCTGTGTAAACTAGATCACCAGGGAGCTGATACTGCAGCTCAGTTCATGGAGTCCTGCTATTTTTATGTATACCTTTTATTTTTGGACAAAAGTAGTCTAAAAAAATAAAAATAGTTATTGTTTCTCTTCATTGCTCTTGAACTCTGTAAACAAAGAGGCATCTGCACCAAAACTTGCTAATCTCTCCTTTGATACCCATGCCAAACCCTGTATATACAAACATGCCACAAATCTGTCAATTTCAAGCAGGATATTAGGGAACCCAGAGCCATGGTCTACCATGCAGGAAAGAGCATATTCATTTAGCCCCTGGCAGTTCTTCACCTCTACCTATCATCGTTGCATCACATTTCAATGTTTCACAGAGGTGTGCCGCCAACGCTCTGCTGACACATCAAAGGACTGCAGCAAATCCACTCTCCCCTTTGGTACCTCACAGTTCTGGAGTTGGCCAGAGAGGTGCCGCAGCCAGGCAGGCCATGACTAAAGACCTCGGCAGACAAATTAAAAAATGGACTCTCTATTTCCCACTTGGATGACTTAAAGTTATCAGGGCAGCCTGTGGGTAGAACTTTCCAAGTCTAGTGCAGCATGGTTAACTCTGGGGGTTAGGTGCAAAGCAGATTTCAGTTGCAAGACGTGCACAACAAGCTGGATTCCCCCCCCCCCCCCCCGTTTGTCGAGTTGAAGGTATTTTCCTGGAAAATGGTGCCATTTTCCAGGAAAACTATGTTTTCCATGGTGCCATGCAAACATATCTTTACCCTTATTTTTTGTGATATGATCACAAACTTCATTGTATTTTGAAGGTTGTATGGGATTTAGCAATCTAATGTAGTGCATCATTGTGAAGGGGAAGGAAATAAACAATTTCAACTGGGATTTGGTTATAATAAAAAATCAGGCAAGAAAAAACTGTGGAAGACTTTTTTGGACAACTGGAATTACTGCATATTGGTGGCAGCAACATGTTACTGGATCTTTTTCTTTAGCAGAAGCAGGTAAGCTATTCTGAGTTAATCAATCCATCCCTACTCAAGAAGTGCTACTTGCCACAGGACCTGTTTGTCATCTTCTACATAGACATTGGCATTATTCAGTTACTTAGTTTGTCTTGTGTTTGTTCATCATTGTGTGGTTTGACTTATCCACAAAACAGGACAGGTCCAAATGCCAACAAACAGTTAGATTTGCAAAGAGAATCAATGAACCTTCCCTTCATCCATGACTTGTACAGGTCAAAGGTCAGAAAAAGAGCAGTTAACATGTCTACAGACCCCATACATTCTGGACGCAAATGCATACCTTCAGGTTGAGCGCCATTTGCTAAGGAGTTGTCTGGTAAATGAAAGATTGCACCACCACGGAGACAGTTTCCCCACATACAGTCTCAGATGAACACAACAAATACTTTATAGCCAGGGCGGTACTCTGCTGTGAAACAAAATAAACATATTTACACTATCACAACCTGTTTTTTTTTTTCTTTATGGA
The DNA here is from genome assembly GCF_002775205.1 of Xiphophorus maculatus. Taxonomy (NCBI): domain Eukaryota; kingdom Metazoa; phylum Chordata; class Actinopteri; order Cyprinodontiformes; family Poeciliidae; genus Xiphophorus; species Xiphophorus maculatus. Next base: position 8,752,107 of record NC_036464.1, on the reverse strand, counting down.
GACATTTCTGTATATCTAAATGCATGTAAACTCTGTTTTATCTATTTTGTTTCCTCTAAAATTTATATATTTGTACCTAGTATCTGTACAGTACGAGTACAGATCCACGCAATGCTGTCAAAGTGATTTCTGATTCAAACATAGAATAATCCTGGAGGAGAAGCTGTTTCATGATACAAATGATCTTAGAAAATGATGGACTTTCAACTTTCAGCTGGACAATGGTTCTAAAAATACAGTTGAAGCTACAATGTGGTCATAGTTAAAAGAAACATTTTTAAACATAGGTAAAGGTCATTGGTAGGTGATTTGGGGAGTGGGCAAGTCGATTGCTGGGATCCAAAACATAACCTTTCATTTACCAGATGACACGTTCTCCTGCTGAGCCATATTTAAGACCACACTTCCTTACAGTTCACAATTATGTACAATATTTTCTATCACGTGAAACAACCAAATTGAAGTTGAGTGATAAATACATTTGCTTGGCACTATATATTTACTATATAAGCTTTTGTATCAAAATACTCTAGGACAGGCTGGTCAAAAGAAATTCCTTCTCTAATCTTAAAAGTAATTTTGAAAATGAGAAATTTCTATCTTTTAAAATAAATGGCTATATTGAAAGAAAACCCATCAGAAATTAATTTAAGGTTTTTCATTTCTTCTGCCTCCACAGCTGATGGCGATTTACCGATAACTTTGTATGGATGCAGCTGATGCCTCTATTTCTGGTCCTTCAAAAAAGTAGCATCTGCAATAAATTTGCTCATTTATTGCTCCTGGCTTTGCCTCCATACGTTCAAACTCCACCACCCCCACATCCTCCTCTCTTTCACTATTGGCCAAATGTGTTGGGGAGTTAAATTGAATTCCTTCTTGATGTATTTCCTTCCACGGGGCTTGCTAATTAAGAATTTAATTATGGCTGAGCAAAAAGAGAAAGCCAACAAACCGCCTCATGTTTTAAACATCTTTTGACTTGCCTTCTCCCTTGTAATCTGTCTCTGACTTTTTTTATTTTTCTGTCCTTCCCTTCCTAAGTGTGTTTTTTCAACTTTTGACATCAACTGAAGGTAAGACGTATGCTAAAATGCTAGAGAAGGACTATATAAAACGTTCTCAAGAGGCAAAATGCAGCGCATGCATAATCAATTAGATTCAGAAGACTGGAAGCTTATTGATGTTATTCAAATTCAAAGCCTGCTTGCTAAGAATAGAACATTTTATTTCCTAAATCCTTAAAATACAATTAATAATTTATGCTTTTAGCAACTGATGAAAAACACAACAGTTTGAGCATGCAGTGTTTTACAGTAAAAATCAAGAGAAGCACTTTTCAGTGTGTTCAGTGTGTTTTTCTTTAGTCTTTTGCTCTTGGGCTGCCTGAAAAAAATCTTGTCTTGTCTTTGTTTTTTCTCTTTGTTCTGATTTGGCCTGCTAGCATAGCCTTTTCTTTTTCATGCATATCCTGTCAACCTGTTTTCAGAGTTTCAAGCTTTCATAAGCTTTCATAAGCTCTGACCCTAAAGCATAGTTGTGGGGTGGTAAGGACTGGGTGCCAGGGAGGGCACAATCAAGGTGAATATTACCTGCCCCTGCATGGTCCAGAGGTCAGTCACTCTCCTGTGGCAATCAGGAAAGCAATAAAAAAGGGGAACAAGTCTTTGCTTATAGCTGTGTCAGCCCAGGCATACTGAAGTAGTGATGGAACCAGAATAAAACTGTCTTTCAGAAATTCCTGCTTTAGATCCACAATGTTGCATCATACGCAGCTCCCAATACCTGTCACGTTGCGTATCTCCCTTTTATCTCAATGCTGTAGCAACACACGATGCCATCTGAAAACAACACTCTCGCATTGCCCTACTATCCATTTGAAAGCATGACATACATAATTTGTTTACCAAACTGGTTGAGGATGTTTTTGGTAATGCCAAGTGCACTTTTAATACTTCAAATATCATCATCATTCAATATACATCACACAATCAAAGCAACAGTGACTAAAATATCAGAGCAGTGATCAATAATGACATTACCTATTCTACTCCTACGCTATGTGTCTGCACTGATGAGGATTCTCTAACATCGGCATACTGGTTAAAACTGATGGCCCTACTTCCTAAATCCTTCTGCAAATTGTTTGACCATTTGAGCCATTCCAGATGGACATTTGATCCTTACATGTGAGCAAGACAACATAATTACTGTACCCTGTCCTTACACAATAGAACAATTCCACTTTATTGATCCCAAAACATCTGCAGATCTAAGAACGACAGCATCCTCGGATCATTTTACAATGTTTGGATCTAGTTATGGTACCCTAGTTCTATATAACAAGTTCTTTCGTCTTGTCAGTCTACTGTACATTTTCCCAAAAGTCTTGGGAATTATCAAGATGTTTTCTGACAAAGTCAAGTCAGACCTTTGTGTTCTTTTAGATTAGCACTCGATTTTGATTTGGTAGGATTGAAGGGTATTTATATCTGATTCATTTGATAAAAAAAGATCTTCCTAGACACTTCAAAAATGTTAGATATGTAGATATCTGCATATATACCTAGATATGTATTTTTCATTGTGGAAACTACATGGAAAATCTACTGTAATATCCTGCACTTTGATGGATAGTTTTGTATATATATATATAATTTTTAAATTGGTGATTAATTGAATTAATTTACTTGTAGCTACTATCTTTTATCAATGAGGACTGCCCTACTGCCTCACCACAACAAAATAGGTTCTGTTGCTTTTTGGTTTGTCTAAATGTTAGATAAATACATAGATGGCACGAACATGGGAGGACAAAGGCAAATTATGCAAACAGCCTCTGTTGAAAACTCCAGTGTTCGTTGGGTAATTTATCCTTTCTATTCGTCGATAGGGTCCCATTTTTAGTGAAAAGCGATATGAAGAAAACCACCTGGGGGTAAGATGTACGCAGATGGGAAGCTTTGGATATTACCAGGAACATTATGTAAGAGTTTTAGCTGCAGGATTGAGCTAACTTGGGTCATGTTGAAATAACTTTCGCTGAACATTTTCCATTTCCTTGCTGTGACATTAGGAAATAAAGACCAACATTTTTAAGATGCTTGATAAATTATCATTTGGGTCTTTAATTAATTACACAAATGTTATCTTGTTTCTCCTAATTAATTATCCATAATTCACCCTTTCTCTTTTCCCAGAAACAGGAACAGCCAAAATCTGAGCCTTAAATGTCTCATAAAAAGGTTATAAAGCTAAGAATACATGTTACAGAGCTTTGCAAAAATATTCACTACATTTAAGCTTACTTACATTTTGTCATAACTATAAACATCAGATGAACCTCTGCTCCACTCTAAAGTTCCTTGCATCTTGCAGGTTTGCCTTGTGTTTATTTCAAATAATTTTGACATCAACTCTGTCTAGCTTATCCACCTTTGCTGAGTAAGAGCATCCCCACAACATAATGATACACCACCAAATTTCACAGTGTGGATTCTGTATTCCAGGCTAGGTATAGTGTTGGTCTCACTCCTCACAAAGTTTTGAATTTAAGTCTGTCAATGAGTCCTACCACCCGAGCAGAGGATCTCTGCAGCTCCTACAGAGTTACCATGGACTTCTTGTTTGCTTCTTGAGTAATGCTTTCTTTGCCTGGCCTCTCAGCTTATCTGGACAGACATATTTTGGAAGGTTGGCAATAGTGCCATACCCATACTTTGTGAGATGATCAGTGCTTGGAATATTTTTTTATAAACTTATTGAGCTTCAAACATCACCACAACTTTCCTCTGACTTGTTTGATGTTACTTAGTCTTTGTGATACTATTTGTTTGCTTATGTTCTCTAATACACTTCCAAGGTCTTTACAGAACAACTGGATTTGTACTGAGATTAAGCTATTTGGAGAAGTGTGAAGGAAATTGGTTACACAGAATTTTATTTAAGGATATTTGAGTAAAGGGGGTGCATAGAAAGGCACTCTATATTTGACAACACAAAGCTTTGGGAAAAAACTCCATTTTCTTTCACTCCACAGTTATTCACTCCTTTCTGCTGGCAATTAATCATTATTCATTAAATGCATTGCAGCAGTTTGTAACATAAAAAATGGACAAAACATTTTTGTAAAACACCATAACTGCTAGAGTAAAAGATACAAACATTTCATCCACCAATGATGTAATCAATAATTGAATTGAAAAAAATCTATGCGTATTTCTCATCACATTTTGTCTTATTAACCAATCCTAGTTGATCACTAATCCGTGTTCAGACAACCTTACAAACTGAAAAATGAAACAATGTGTGCTTGAGGCACAGTGTGCCTGATGGTACAGTAAATCAGAGGTTGTTTGATATGAAGGTGTGTGGTTGTGCATCTCCTGGCAGATGCGCTGGCCCCTTCACGTGTATGTGCTTAGCAGGAATCGTCATCCAGGCAGGTAATTGGATGCTGTTTACATTGCCCTTGGCATCCTCCTCCCTTCCATCCTGACACATCTGTGCTGCTCAGTAGAGCTGAGCAACTCTGCGCTGCATCGTCTTTGCAAATTTAGCCTTGCAGGCGGTTCACTTTCTGCAAAGTCAATCCAATGCTCAGTTCTCAGATTCCAACATTTTTATTCAAACTGTGCAGTGGTGTATTATGATGTATGATTTATTGATCAATTTCAGAAGTAGGAATTGATGGATATTAGCTTGTGTGTATGTGGAAAGCTGTGGAAGAATGGAGGACATAAGTTTGGGAAGGCTGACTGCAGGCGCTCCTATTCCAGATGGAAAATAAAGCAAATAAAATCATCATCTTTCCAGTCTACTGATTTTCATTAAAAGGTTTGGGAAAATGAAAACTCTGAGGACATCTTGTAAAGAAAAAAAAAGCATTAAAATTCACAGTGGTTTCAAGATGGTGTACCTAATAAAAATCCAAGACATAATAATAGATTAAATCACAGAACTATGTGCATGGCAACCTTCCTATTAAATTCCCTTTTTGGATCTTATTAATTATGCAATCAAAGTCCTGTCACAGACATGTTCAGGACAGAAAAGGAGATTTAGTGTCTTCGTCATTTTAATTGCAGATGCAAGAATTATATTTGAAATCCATCCTTTAAAAAATACAAAATTCTTTACCAAATTAGGCAGTTATAACACGGCATCCTCTAACTGGCAGTTATTGTCCCGAGCTTGTAAATGTAGCAGAATTTTGCTTGTTAAAGGATAAAAATATACATTTAAGTCCTTTTCTAATCATTGACTAGAAAAATTAATTACTGAGATTCATATATATACTCATAGTACAGTGTCTTGTTAAGGGCTTTATGCCCTTTTCAAGACAGGGTATAAAGCCCTTGCAGGGTATTAAAATTTGAGCTTTTTAAAATTTTCTGATGTAGCAGCTTTCCAAGACAAAAATGCTGATCGTCCAGCTTTCTTTCAACTTATATCAGCTTTCCTGTCCCTAAGGGATTACCGACACCACGATGCAGCCACCACCATGTTTCATAATGTGGTCACTGCCATGTATAGCTAGCATTAAGTTTTCATCACACATAGGCTACGTTCACACAACGGGTCTTGATGCTCAATTACAATTTTTTTTTTTTCTTTTTGGCTGAAAAATTATATTTTTGCATAGTCATTCACGCTACTTCAATTCAGTGTGACTGCAGTCACACTTCTGTATGAACAGTTTAGACCAGACAGTGACCTGCATGTGCAAGAGAATAAAATAGATATTTCACCACAGTGTGCTGTTTACAGAAGTAATAATGGATGCCGTCGTCTATGGATTCATTTTATAGTTGTTGAGCGATGGGAGCTGATCCTTAATCTTAATTTCCTTCTTCTGTTTTACAAACATTACCCACTTTGTATTATCGACTCGATTGCAATTCAGTTGTAATGAATAAAACCATGGGCTGCATCTGGAAATGTTTATTAGAAAATGTGCTGTGTTTTTGCTTTCTTTCAAATTAAACTCAAACCATAACAGGCTGGCAGTTACCTCAAGAAGTGCCAAATCATAAAAACAATGGTACCACAAAATTTTAAAAAATGAACCAATTTGAAGCTTTGGTAGTTGATTTTGGGCTCAGTGTTACCTGACAGACAATTAGAGTGACCTTGAGGGAGAAAAAAGGAGGACAGCCCAGTGATGATGAAGCTTGGAGGTGAGTCGGATGAGAAGCAGGTGTGTTATAAAGCTTGCCAGTTATAAAACTAGATGCCAAGTCTGTAGGAACACAGAAGGAGAAGAGAAAGGGCAGACGCGTACATAAACACGCACACACACAGGAGAAAGCTAATCTCATTGCCAGTAGGAACTATGACACCTGCTTTAATTAAATTTTAAGGTTTTATTGGCAGTGATCAAATGTTATGCATTTACAAAAGTAATCATCATAATTTTTAACAGTGTGCCATATTTTTGTTATGCCTACAAATTCGCCTGCCAGTTGCAAAATAGATAGCAAAATAACAGCTTCTCTTGTTGCTTGAAGTGATTGAGGACCCAACAGGACAATGAATGTACCTGCCTATAAAGAAAACAATGATTACCTAGTCCACTACACTTCCTTATTTCTTTCCTGTCACTTTATAATATTATGTAAGATTTTATACAACAAATGCTTGGAAATGTTTTCACTTTTTGGTTGGTTTATCTTTAAGGTTTCAAAAGAAATAGCCACATATTTCATAAAGGAATGCATATCAACTAGCGATGCCCTTTTTTGCTCTTTACATTATTCTGAGTCTGAGACATTCTCAGTTTAGCTGATATTAGTTATACAATTAATCCAGCCGCAGCCCGAAACTTGTAGATTTCCCTTTAACTACTTAGTAAATTTGACTTCATAATCCTCATAATGCTGCAGTTATCCCTGTTGCTTTTGGATCTTTTTCTTCCACTTAATTTTTCCTTGACATGCTTGAGTTCAGCACTGTGTGAACTGACAGCTTTTTTAGCAATGGCCTTGTGTGCCTTGCCCTCTCTGGAGAGTGTGTCAGCAACTACTTTCATATCAGTTTTGTATACTTTATTTAATTTTTTTTACAAAATCAGTGCCTGTTAAACAAGTCTAAGATTGTATTCGGCCAAAGCATTTGCAGGGGTGCAGACTGCTGGGATCTGGACTTAAGTAACAGTGGTGATTAATCCTCCAGAATGGAGCAAATTAAGGATTTATAATCAAAGTAGACGTGTTTACAGAAATTCATTTGTTTGAATTCAGTGATCCTAAAAGTCCTTAATCTTCTTCCAGAAGTGAACATACAATATATTAAGAGATTAACAGCCTGATGGCAACAAATTCTCTGACAGAAGGAACATCCCTCCCTGGAGTGTAAAATTCTTTCTTTCATAATCAAATGTGGCAATTCTGATATAATATGTCTATTTTGTTCTTCTTGGCAGTACATGGTCACCACTGTCTCAAGGGTTTCTCTAGGCAGTCAAATTTTATGCGCAGAAAGCCTAAATCTCATTACCCTTAAGTGCTTTACAGCAGACATAAACTGACTGTGTGTTTTCTGTGTGTGAAGTCTCTTGGAAGAACGACAGCGCCCATCCAAGCTGCTCACGGGTTCAAATTAGCTATCCCCCGATCTCTCTGAAGCCCTTTCAGCTCCACTATGTTAGGGTTACACTGCATCTCTAGTGGCATGGGTACTTAAGGCCCAACCCACAAAGTCTAACAAGAACCATCTTTGAAAATAACCTTGAGAAAGTAGGCCTGAAAAGGAGGATTTTTGCTACACTTGATGTGTTTCTGCTATAAAAAGACTACATGATTTGGCCTCTCTAGAGAGACCATCAGAGCACAGCAGTCAAAGCTCAGCAGTCCCACCCTTAAAACTATTTGAAGACCAACAATGCATTTAATGGCTTGGCCTAATGCCAGACAGTTATGTAACTAAATGACAGTGTGTGGTTGAGAAAGAAATTGTACATAACCAAGCATCTTATTACCAGATAAATATGTCTAGTTTTATGTAACATTCAATTTAAGCAGTATGCTTTATGGTTTCAAGAAAAGCTCTATAAAAGGAGAGAATTCCTCAAACAAACTACATTATATGTAAAGGTATAAAATAAACTCCTGAAAGGTGAAATATTCATCAGTGCTTTTTTGTACATTTATGTTTTTGTATAATTCATAATAATTCAGTCTGTAAAATACTGTGTATTGCAAAAACATATGTTAATTTGGATATTTGTGGCATAGAATCATGAAGTAGCATTAAATTAATGCACAATTTTTAAAGGCTTTGGGCAAATTAAAACCTGAAAGTGTGGTATTCATTTCTTTAATCTAATCCAATTCAGCCAGTTCACTTCAAAAGTAATCTAATTAGAGAACAGAGTGAACCTCTGTCTAATGTAATCTTTAGCTGTTCTTTGAAGGCCTTAGAAGTTTGTTAGAGAACATTAGTTAACAACCAGCATCATGAAGTCCAAGAAACGTTACAAGCCAGATCAGAAATAAAGACATGGAGAAGTTTAAAGCACAGTTAGGATATAAAACAATATCTTATGCTTTGGATAACCAATCATTTGAAATTGGATAGATTGTTCTGCAAATTTACTGATACATGGCTGGCCACCGAAAGTGACAACTGACAAGAGCATTAACAGAAACCAAGATATGTTGGGAGGAGTTGCCAAGATCCACAGACCAGGTGGGATTATCGATTAATGAGGAAGGATGAATTAATCCATAAGAGTAGCAAGAACAAAGCCATTGTAGAACTAAAATAATAGGAATTCCTGCATAATGTTTGTCACATACTATAGCTTAATACAGAATCAGTGGAAAATCCTGAAAATTGCCGTTCACAAATGTTGAGTTACACAGAACCTTCTCATTGTCGCAGGGATTAGATACCACAGCTGCCTGTGAGTAGCTAAAATCCTCAAATATCTAAGACCTCTTCTAAGAAAGCTTATAGCTGCCTATCTTAATAGTTCAAACACTAAATATATGCGTAATTTAATATGTATTATTATGCACAGTGTAAGCTAACATCTACAGTCTTCATTATTTCCACTCTTGGGGGTACAGTCTATACCAAGGAAAATAAACGCAAATTGCAAACACAATCCAATGGTGTGATGTAGCATCGTCCCTAGATATTTCAGCTTCCTAAACTGGATTTTCTTTTGAATGTTTTACATGCGCAATAGTCTAAAATCCAAATTTTCTGGGACTAATTTGGTGTCCACAGAAAAATCTGTGAATAGGTAAATCAGGTAATAGGAGAGGTTTCACTATATACTTTAAATAATAAGTAAAAATTTGATTCTCTACATGTCCAGAGCTGGTATTTAAATGGTAATAATGTTTAAATTGAATGTTTAAAAAAAGTGTAACATTATCTACTATTATGTACTAATTTATTGTTCTATCACTTAGAATCCCAATAAAATGCTTGAGGCTGGTGATGGTAATGTGCCAAAATGAAACAGCAGAAGGAATATTAGTGCTTTTAGAAGGCACTGTGCAGGCTCTCTAGACATCTGTTAGAGCTGTACTGTGGTCAACACTGCTGTCAGCTCTGTGACACTTGGCATGAAATATTCACTACACCAAGAGACATGTTTGGAGTTCAGGGAACTATGACTGAATTTACCCGTATCGAACCGTTTACTTAAAAACATTTATTCTTACGGTGAAACCGCCTTGGACTCATCTGCCCTAATGCAGGACTGTTTTTGTATGTTGCATAGATTTTAGATGTAGCGACAGAAAATATTTTATTTAGATGGAGGGAGGCAAAACACAGCTTAAAACCTTTACTGTCATGAATAACATAGTGTAGTCTAATGTTGCTGTTCTGTTTGCTTTTACCTGAGCTGCTCAAGATAGGTGATAAGTGGATAAAGATTGCATACAGTATGTTAGACTCAAATATGTAGGTTCAGAGTTTTTGTTATAAACAGGCCATAAATTAGCAGAAACAAAGATTGTCATCGTACACGACAGCAGTGATTAATCTCACTTTAGGCTTTTATCTCACAAGCTGGGTCAGGCCATGTTTTTAAGTCGGATGATGTTTCCTTGGTCATTTATTCATTAGAGAGAACCTGAGAACATCCACAGACACCTTAGTTGAAAATTGTTCTGGCATTTTCCTACAAGAGTGGGACAGTGATAAGTTGGTTGGCACTTTCAGCTCACAAGATTAACTTTTCTGGTTTGCATTTCTCAGCTGTGAAAATCTTTTTTTATTTATATTTTACATAGTTCTCCAAATTTATCCTCTAGGCTTAAAAAACTGCATCTTGAGTTGATTGATGATAGAGGGTTGTTTAGAGTCGCTTAGAGATATGGTTTGCAAACCTATGTTATGTCCTCTACTATTTTCAAAGATGCAACCCTTAGAAAAAAACCCTTATATGTCAACTCTGTGTCTGTCTTCGCTTGACCTGTAAAATTTTACATGCTGAGATCTGTTGATTCTGAGGTGGAGCTGTTTTGTTCTTGAAGGGATGTTGATGGAAACTGCTCTCCTGCTAAGATTGGCAGCTGTCTTAGACATTTTCCACTTGTAACTTTTCTCACTGCAGAACGATGGATGTCAAATTGAGTGGAAATGGTCTTGCCAACCCTCCCAGATTGATGGGTAGCTACAGTTGCTTCTCCAAGGTCATCAATGATCTCTTTCCACACTAGCAAAGTGCTAAACATACCTGAAAACCTATAATTGCCCTAACTCTTGCTTTTGCAGAGGTGATGACATCTGCTAAGTAGGGCCCTATGACTTTCTGTGAAGTGGAAAATGTGGGGGGATCACGGAATTTAAGACACAAAATGGAGTCTCCAATAACTTCACAGAATTTGTCTATCAGCCAGCAGAAAAAGCTAAAAAAAATTTCTTTAATATCCTGGCTGATGCAACTCCTGTAAGTAGCGTTACTGGTTAGGCGGGGGTCAGATTTCGTCTCCACACAGGCATAGTAAACAGACCAGCCATGGTTAAAAAACTCAACGAAACACCTATATTCTCTAAAAAGTACTAAAAACTCAAAGCTTAGCAAAAGGCTCAGGGCTAGCAAGGTTTATGTGAGAAAGCTTTTAAGCTCTGGAGGTGCGAGGATACATGTGCCAACCACTTATAGTAAAGGTTCACATCACAAACATGTATAAGAAGAACACTAAAAGGAGAAAAAAACATACAGTAGCTAATTTTTAGTAAAGCAATGTAAGTGCAGGGCTGCAGAAACATGGGAGCTAAACAGCTCTCATGTTTAGCTATCTAAACATTCAATTGAGATGTCTAGGGAACAAAGGATCTTATCATTATGGAAGTGTGAACAAAGGTTTACTGTTTGCATTTGTTTAGTACATATTTGTAAAAATATGTTATGATATTACTATCATTAACCAAGATGTTTATTTTTGTAAAATGTTAAAAATATGAGTTCTCAGTTTTTAGGGGAGTCCTGCTTTAAACCTGGTAAAATCATTCAATGTTCTGTCGAACCACAGCACTGTTATATTTGTAAAAATCTGAATAACAATAAATGTGGACCTCTGGCTATTGGTTAATGTTTTCTATTCACTCCACAATTACGCTGCCATTGGGTTAACAAATATGGTTTGAACTGAAAACGTGGAAAAATTAAAAAAAGAAAAATGGGAAAAAACAAAACAGAATTTGGAAAATGATTTAATGGATTTTAAGTCCTTAGAGATAAGAATCAGCAGCAGCATCTGTCTGCTATTTGAACTCTTAAATCCTATAGAAGAAGCAAGGTGTACCCTTTTATTTTTTATTTGCCTTTGTTTAAAATGATGAGTGGGCAGAATCCATTGCTTACTTGAGGTAAGCTTTAAATAATTGTGGAACTTGGCAAAGATCAAATATTTTTATTTTGTTTACAGAAGACTTTTCACTGCAGAATATGTATTACATTTGTGCCAACAGGCAACTCTCTGCACCTACAGGAAAAATAAACAGTTTTCCAGTCAGTGCAGCTGCATTTCTATGGCAGATAAGTCTGCTTGTAAATTGTCATTCTGCACCTGTGTGACCTGCAACAACTAGAGTGATTTAATGTTAGACCATCTTGGCTCTTAAGTTTGTGTGGTTTATGTTAGGCTTTTGGTCCCTTAAAATATCTCTACATATGATTGGTATTTGTTGGACTCAGGTTGCATTGATGATGTGAGCAGCTGCCTTTCTTGGTCAGGACACTTTCATGAAATAACTTTTAAATCTGAAGTCTCAAAGGTTCTCCTATTAGTGCTCAGTAAATACATGAAATGATCTGAATACATCAACCTTCTACCGATCAGCTGTAGAAGGTTACAATCAATATTCCTTTTAAGATGTACGATTTATAAATCTGTGTCCAAATTCTTGGATCTTTTTTTTAAAACTGAACATTCCTAACTGTGCTTTAACAAGTCCCATCCAGTGATGCAGGTATGACCTGCATTTCGTCTTCAGAAAATGCAGGTGAAATAGGAAATAGTTACGGGATGGATGTTTGAGAGTTCCATCATTAGAGATTACTATTAATGAGGAAATGTATACAACCAAACGCTGTCTGTACCTGCTTGTTCTTGTTGTGTCACAGGGTATAGAGGGTTTAACGCCCATGCAATGTTCATTAGACAAGGGGGACACCCTGACACCCTGGACAGGTTACCAGTCCATTGGAAGACACAAACAATCATTCACACTTACACCAAAAAGAAATTTAGAAAAACCATTTAAACCAACAGTCATGTTTTTGTAACCTTAAGCTGGAGCGCCTGGAGAGAACCCACGCATACAGAAGGAGAACATGCAACTGCATCTAAGACCCCTGGGTGGGAGAACTCAGAACCTACTTGCAGAAAGGCAACATTTTTACTTATTACTGTACAGCAAACTTGTCCAGTGGAGAAAAGATATGTTTAGAAATGATTGGTTTTAACTATGCTTTACTTTAAGTTTGTAGAAACTTCTAATTAATAAGCTAAGTGGACAATTTCTGTTAGCTGTTGGCCCCTAGAGTGGACTTGCCAGAAAGGAATAAGAAGAAAAGTAAAACAAATCTCTAAAGCTTACCATAACAATCATTTGCCAACAATTTGTTAGCAAATGAAGCCATAAAGCCATTTTTCTCTCTTTCCTTCAAAAAACACTCTCTGTGGGTTTAGAGTAAAATGGAGGATGAATATAGAAAAGCACCTAACGCCCACTTCTAAGTATGGGGGAGTGTGTGGGATACTGTGGGCCTGAATCCCCAGGGAGCCTTGTTGGAGTCGATAGAATAATCAACTGTTTAAAATACCAGGATATTTTCATTTTGAATAAAACCTGGTTGCTTTTGCCAGAAAACTGAAAAAAGGTCATCAAAGGGCTTCACAGTAGGATCACGATGCTTACAGTCAGATCAACACAGAAATGGTCCAGTAGACACAAAATTACCCTTACATGATGATACTGAATCAAACCTAGAGCCTATAGAAAACCTTGTGAGGTCAAAAGGCGAGAGGAGGATCTGGAAGAGGATTTAGGAACCATCAAGAATGAGCAACCCTTTGTCTGTAGCCACAACCTTGTCCAATGTGATAGAAGACATAATTTTCTCTTTTCTAACAATGGTTGTACCTTTTTATAACCATATGAATAGATGAGGTGTCAATAATTATAATTAGTTTTCCTTAACATGGGGTTTTTCTTGTTCAAATTAAAGTTTAGGTTTTTCTAAATTTTCTATGCTAGATTGTGTTACTCCAGATATGAATTTCTAACATTCTACACACCGTTGCTATGTCTTTTGTAAAATATTTACTTTCTTTTTTTATTTTGAACCCTTATGAAGGAGAAAAGCTTTTAGAATAACAACTGCCCTGGCTTTCATTGTCCACAAAAATGTTCTCTACTTGTTGGTGGATGAACAGTGGCCTTATATTGATGTTGGAAGTAAGATGTCTATAGAAACTAAAAGACAAGGCTTTGTATGGTTTAGACAAGGAAGAAGACACTAGCTGTGAAAGGAGATGGGGGCTATTGAGCATGTCGCTTGCCTCACCAGTAAATCAAGATGTTAAGGCAAGCTCCAAACAGAGCGTCTAATCAATGATGGACAGACAGGGAGTTCTCAGTAGAAACTTAACTCTGCCTTATAAAAAAATGCTTAAAATGCCAAAGAACTCTTTTGACATCCTAGAGAAGGGATAAAGGCTCAGCACGAGGGTAATAGTTCAAGCTTGCTGTGGCAGTAAGTTTGCACTTGTTTTTAACCCATCTCAGACTTTTTTTTTGGTCTTAAATGGCATATAATTGTGTTAGACTTCTTTAGTCGAACTGCCTTAATGAATGTAATTTTAAGTGGCCTCCAGTTGTTTTTCAGCAACTGATGACTGAACAGGGACACCTTTTACGAAAACAAAAAGAACAAATTATAAATAGTCTGGCAATTTCTGACTAAATACCAATGGAAAATAAACTAAATTGCAATGACGACTAGTCAAAGAAAAAAGCAATCAGTAGTTCCAAGGGCACTCAACTTTCCTTTTTATAAAACAAATATGTCTTTGTTGAGGGACATGTTACAGTCATCAATAGATGGACATGTCACAAGTTTTTATGAGAAACACTATGATTAATATGACAAAAAGTATTTTAATTTATTCTACCAATGTACGCTGTTGTATATGTGAAAATGCAAGTCCTCCTTACAGATTTCTTCAGTATTTTATTTTAAATTCTGATTATATAAAAAATATTGCAGAACATCAAATTCATGTTAATATTAGACAAAGACACCTAAAAGAAAGTAAAATAAATAGTTTTCAAATTTGCTGAGGAAAAACAGCTATTTAAACTAACCTTGAAGTAATTGCTTTTTTGGCTAAACTGGTTTACCACCCTTTCTCTGATTTTTAGGTTTCAGGATTTGTTCACTTACAAATAGAGGGCCATTTGAAGGCAGCAAAAGTTGCACTAATTTCAAGTTTAGCCTGGATAATTTCAAAGTTCCCCAAAATACTTACTGTAACTCATAAATGTGCTCATATGTCAATATTTAATCTAATATATAAGACTAGAGTTCCCTCTGAGTATCAATGAATATGAAGGTGTATTTGGTGTTTTAACTATTAAAGTAGGTAGTTATACGCATTTTTACAGAGGGTCTCGAGTATTTGCAGATTTTCACTATACAGGTGTCTGTCGTCCTCCATGAATACAGGGGTTAGGGGGCCACTGTATTAGAAGCACTTTACACCCATCCAGCTCTCAGTTATGCCCAAATACACATCCGTTTACTAAGTTGCCAACTAAATATTATAAATCATTTAATGTATGCTGATGACCTAGTGGTTTTTAGTCCAAGTTCAGCTGGTCTTCAGAAGCTGCTTAATGTCTGTGAGCTACATGATGTTAAATTCAATCCATCAAAAAGTATCAATTTGATCTGTCGCACTAAAGAGGACAAAAATAGAGTATTTCCAAATTTCAAGCTGTCTGGGATTTAACTGAATGTCTCAAATGAAGTAAAATATCTTGGTCATGTGTTGACAGACCATCTGTCTGATGATGAGGACATTTACCGTCAGGTTCGAATGATATATGTTCAGGCAAATATCCTTGTCCATAAGTTTGGATTCTGTTCTGATGAAGTGAAACTGTTTGTTTAGTTCATATTTTACATCTCTGTATACTGCACATTTGTGGTGTAATTTTAAAAATGCAAGACTTCAAAGATTGAAGGTGGCTTTTTATGATGCATTAAGACTTTTGTTAAATAAGCCCAGATGGACCAGTGCCAGTGAACTGTTTTTATCTGCTCTCGTCAGCACTTTGATAGCTGTTTTAAAAAAGCTTATGTATAAATTTGTCGTTTAAACAAGTCTAATAATAGAATTATCCTACTGTTGACTAACATTAAATATAGTGCAGTAAAATACTAATCTGTACTTTGGAGACATTGGTAGGATTGCCTCCTGAATGGTTAGGAGCCTTTTTTAGTGTACTTTTTATCCTTCCTTAATTTAGCATCACCTGGAGAGCAAAAAATCTTGCAAATAATATTTTTGGAAAACAAATTCAGCCATAAAGGCAGTTGGCAATATACATGGGTTTATAAGAAAGAAAAAACTGAATATATTTAGCATGGTAATGATGTCATTGAATTGACCCTTAATGAGGTACAAGGGATGTAAATAAAGTGCAAAAAATAAATAGAAACAACAGCACCCTGTGCAACTCCATGCAAGAGTAACCAAAGAGGATTTGAAATTTGAGCTGGCAGTATCAGTCCTTCTTAATGATTGATAAGAAAACTAGTTCAAATACTTTCCCGGTGTAACTGCTCAACATTTAAGAACATGGGGAAAATACGCAACCTCTTAATGATCCATTGTGCCTCATAACAAGTACTAATTTACCATTTAATGTAATCTGTGAATTGCATCAATCATTCATTGCTTAAAACGATTGATGCAATGAGTTTGATAAAGACATACAAGAAAACTTTGTATTAAATCCTCTGAATGGAATGAGGACAAATATATATTCAGATGATGTCGAAGTGATTTATACTCATTTTAAGTTGAGGCATAATTAAGGAAAAGCAAATCTAAGCTGATTTAGGAATAAAGATGTGCACTTTACTTTTAGAGAAAAACATACTTGCTGCATTTGCAGTGTGCTATTGTTTTGACTAGCAAGCATTCTCCCATTCACCACAGCTGCTGTGATCAAGGTCAGCTATCATCCTGCAGACCTTATTTTCCTTGTCGGTATTCCAAGCATCTCAGTAAATGCTGGCAGCAGTTTTCACTTGGTAGATACCGCTTCCCTCCCACCAGGGCAGAGAGAAGAGACGCACTGTGAATAGTCGATTCTTCCAACCTGTGGTCAGCATTCCACGTGCGTCTCTTGAAGCTAAATGCTCTTCCTCTGCTCTCCCTTTTTAAGCTCCCTGACAGGAAGGATGCGATATTGCACCTGGCCCCTTTCATGCCTCCTTCCCCCTCCGCCTCTGTCTTGTCATGGAGCCGTTCCACCACTCTGCACTAATTGTTCATTCTCTCCCTGCTCTTATTCCGCTCTGACACCTCCTCCCCGTACAGCTCCAGTGAACATGCTTTGAGAAAAGAGGACAACTCGTTATTCAAACTGTTAAATGGATGAGTTCACCAGCACGATCGGCTCCACACCCCAGGATACAGAAAATTAAATATGCTATAAATCTATTCTGATCTGACTGGAGTTTTGGGTTATCAGAGGTTTCTGATATCAAACTAGAGAACACGGCCTCTTTTTGCTCAGCCTCAATAAGTCTGGGTTATTTTAATGAAGACCATTCAGCTGAAACAACCTGGCAAAATACCTCAATAAACTTTATCTCCATATTTAATGACTCCCAAAGGGACTTCCAGGTTCTGGTGGCTCCGTCTGTCGGTCCACTTCTAAGTCCAGCTATTCTAATAAGCATGCAGAAACCAAATGTTAATTGGCAGCATACAAAGTTATTAATTAAACAGGGCAAGATCAGATGAAAACCCACATTAATTTGCACAAAATAAAGTAATTTGGGTTTTATGATCAACACTTAAGAGTAATATGTTTAAATGATGTGAAATGTAGAGTGGAAATACAAACTGTTGTAACGACAACTGATCATCTTTCAAATTTTACTTTGCTTATTTTATAATCATACTAAACTAGTTTTTATTAGAAAATGCAAATGTTCTAATAGTTTGTTTACCCTTTTGACTCTCATTACAAGTCTGGCCAATAAAATCTAACCTAGATCAGTTATGTAGTGTCCAGCTGCAGGGGATTACAGAAGTATTCATGATTTCTTTGTGGTAAACCATTGATAAGGAGCGCATAACGTGAAGTGGAACACAGAATTATAAGATGGTTTTCAATATTTTTTGCAAATAAAAATCTGATAACTGGCAGGCAGCTTTATTTAGCTTCATATATTTGAACAGCCTTAACAGACAGCATCACGAAGACCAAGGAACACAGCAGACAGGTCAAGGGTAAAGTTTTGCAAAACTTTTAAATAGAACTAGGTTAGAAAACAATAACCAAAGCTTTAAATATCTTCTAGGACATTGGTCTGCAACATTTACAATCCAAAGAGCTATTTTTGATCTAAGTCCATCAAAGTTAAACTTGCTGAGAGCCGCAAATATTACACTTTAAAAAAAAGACAACTTATGTAGCTTTTAAAATACGAACTATAATTGTTTTAAAGAAACATTTTATTTTTATGTTTTAAAATTAAAGCAATTCATAAAGCATTTGCAAAAACAGGATGCATTAATTCTCTATCGTATGCTGATAATTGTGGAAAATGTAAAAAGGCACAGAGAAATATTTTAATAAATTTACTTTTAATGTCATTCTATTATGGGATTTCAATGTAGGAAAACATCTCAAACCTGCATTTGTTGTTATGTTTATCTTTAAAGACACAAATTGGTTCTTTATCATTTTTATATAAAGTTATTACTGGCCATTGTGAAAAGTTCAAAGAGCCACAGGAAAATACTATGAATTTGGAGGAAATTTTAAATATATGTGGTAATTTACAGTCTTGTTTTGTACATTATGGCATTTTATTAACTTTAATACCAACCTTTTTGGAGATTGTATGACAATCTGTCAGAATAATATCAGCATTTTGCTGGAGTTTTGTCTCGTTCCTCCAGTGTCCTTCGTTTTGCAGAAGGGTTTTGTTTGATGTCTGTGAAATGAGCGCAATCATAAGTTGAATGTGATGATGTCAGCAGGAACTGGATTGGCTTCTATAACTCTGCAAGGTTTGTTCTTGTTGCCCAAGACCTCTGTGGGTTCTATTACAGAGAAAAAAGGCTCAAATATTTAAGCACTACATGCCACTTATTTTAATTTGTAAAGAATTTTAAAAATCCTACATGATTCTTTTCTAATTTACAACCAGGCAGAAATTTCTAGTAGTAATTTCAGAAAATGTGAAAATGTTTCAGTACTTTTGCAAGGCACTGCTATTTTTCGTATTAGAAACTTAGTCTATGGGCAGAGTTTTTTTTTTGGTATCATATATCCTGCTTGAATATACAAGACCATTATGTACTTATTATATTACACATAAATTTGCAATGAAGACAGTTAAAATCTCATTATTTATTTGTTAGAAATAGTCTAGCATTGCCAATGTATAATAATTTAAGTGATCTTTTTTGGAGTAAAACATTTTACTGGAAGATTTTTCAAAAGAATATAAGATAATTTGATTATTTATTCAAAAGTACTGTTACAGGTTTAATGAGTGCTGTGTCAAAGCCCAGAGCGGATCCTAACAGAACACACCACAGGAGGTTGTTTAATAAATCAGATGCATCAAGGAATTTTTGGCCTTCTGATGGTGAGATGAAGAGGGCTGAACAATCTGGGGGTTTGTGAAGATGAGCAAGAAATGAGCAGAGAAAAAAGACTAGTTAAGCAAAAATGTAAGGGGGCATTAAATTTATAAAAATGGAATCTCTTTAAATTATTTGCCCTCTCAGTTTAAATTCAGATAAGGAACTATTTGTGTATGTGTTAATATTATCTGACAAATCTGGGACTGTGCTTGTTGCTGCAGCCTTCTGCCTGTCCCTGTCATGTGACTTGGTCAGCTGAAACTCTTGGAGAGCACATCTGAAACATAGTCCTTCACACGAAGGACTATGTTTAATAGACATTTTGCGCAAATTGCTTAACTTGCTTAACTAAATTGCTTAATTGAGTTTTCATTTTGTAAGTTTTGTTGGCATTTGTCTTAAGAACATTCAGGGAAAAAAAAGGTCACTAACAGAATTATCAATGAGTCATATCAAAAGTGAGAGGAAGTAAGTTAACCAGAAACTACAACAAACATTTTGTTTATGGACAAATCATTAGCATAAGTCACATTCAAGATTGCAAAAGGGTTTGTTGTCATATGTGCTTAGTCAAATAACAGGTGCTTTAGAAATGCATAATAAAGCTGCCAGTATTTCAGGTGAATGCTTTCTGACTATTATAGGAACTTTATGAAACCCTGATAACTAAGTATTACAGGGCAAAATCCCAGTCATTGTCATAATAGATGGGCAGGGGAGAATACCATCTCTCCTGCCCAACTTTATTTATGAAGCACTTTATACACCGACAGGACCAAAGTGCTATACACAATCATAAAATACAATGCGATTATAAAATAGAAAAGATTGAAATATAAAATACATACAGACACAATAAAACAAAGTGAAAACCTCTCAGATTGTGCCACAAGCCAAAGAAAAAAAGATGGGTCTTAAGAAGGGACTTAAAAACAACAAGTGAAGAAGCCTGTCTTATGCCCAAAGGAAAATCATTACATAGCTTGGGAGCTGCCACAGAAAAAGTACGGTCCCCTCTGAGCTTGCACTTTGTTGTTGGTACCTTCAGAAGCAGCCGATCAGCTGACCTGAGGGAACGGGAGGGTGCGTACGAATGTAACAGCTCAGACAGATAGGAAGGGGCAGACAGAATGTCTGAGCTGCATTCGGACATCATTGTGAGAATAAAATTACACTAATGTAGACATAATACTGGTAAGTATTGCTAATTTATTTTCATATCTTCACTGGCTTTATTTTACAATAGGAAAAAACATTTTTCATTCTGATCTAAAACACATTAGTTACACATTAGAGACGTTTTTTTTAAATGACTGATTTTTAAATTTAGCTTCACAAGCACTAAATATTCATTTGTATTGCAACATATTTTACAGTTATTTTCATTGAAATTTGTTATTTCTTATATGTAAATGGCCAAAATGATGGCCATGTGATTATTTTTAAGTTTTTGTGTTTAATGTCTGTGATCCTCCTATTTCACACGAGAGTGATTGAGGATTCATTATAACGGTCTCTGTCAGTGCTCGGTCTGTGCACATACGTGTAGTGGATCAGCGGTGATCCTCCAGCAGGAAGCCTGGCCTTGTCGTGTGGCAAGGGGCGGTGCAGGAAAGGAGAGGGCAGATTAAAGCAGCTTTGTTCGTGCATAAGTGGATTATCAGCAGGTAGAGTGCTCCCTGTGTTTTTGCAGCAATTGTATTAGTGTGCTTCCTGCCTGGCCACAGAGAGGACCATCTGCCATTTAGCTCTGATGGATGATCCCAAGCAAACGTCAGCCCTCTCTACACAGAGCACCTGCTGAATCCTGATCAGACAGTTGGCTCATATTAGCACAGCCCATCACGTTTTCATGATACCATTCCTGTCTTACAGCAGGGGTTCAAAAATACGCAGGGTTGTCGAACAAAGTAACATATTTGGGTGCTTCATGCAGCATGATAAATGATCTTAAGCTCTTTTAAGATCATTTTATAACTAGCAATCCTGTTTCATTTTGCTTTGAATGCCAAATAAAAAAAAAAACATGCATTAGGAGAAAAATAACACAATTTGTCCAAAAAAATATTTTCTGAAATCAAACAAAGAAATTGCACAGGGCTGTTGCTCAATACATCTGCATTTACCAGACCCTTGCTTACACTGCAAAAAAAAAAAAAAAAAAAAATCAATTTATTCTAGTATAGCATTATTCTTTATTTGTCCCTCAAAGGTAAATTTTATTTGTATCAACAGCAAATTGACATGCAAATGAAAACACCCAGTGGCACACTAAACATATGTAATTCTAATAGAATAAGATAATTGCACAACTGAATCAAAGGTTCATTCTTCCATAACCACTGAGTTACTTTAAATCTAGACTAAAACCCCAGCTGTTCAGAGTTGCTTTTGAAACATAATCATTAAACATTGATCAATAACCTGATGTGTAATGGGGGCAAAACGTAATGTTGTTGGCTGTGTGTTCTATGACGATTTATTTTTGTGTTTTTATGATGTCTAACACTTTGAAATGCCTCGTTGCTGAAAGGCGCTATGCAAATAACATTTGATTGACTAATTGACAAAGGATATGATCATTTATGGTGAGTGTGAGTGTGTTTTACCAAAAAGGAAAGTGACCATTTAAAATTTTCTGTGTTCATAAATGAAGTCTGAATTATCCCTTAGATATTATTTATGTCCTAATTAAAAAGGTTAAAATATTCTTATATTGTAATAAATCATTTTTTACACTTAACTTGAAAAGATTACTGTGCCTTTGAAACGTGTATGAGTATTTATCTTAGTATTGGTATGGAGCTTGAAACTTTTATATAATAAGAACCTTAGTAAGGAACTAACTAACTCCTATTATTCTTACCCTTTACTGTTGACCTTTAATCAACAACATTGATGTTCTCTGCTTAAACATTTTTTAAAAACAGCATTTTGTGAAATTCTTCAATAATAAATTTGTTGCAGAATTTTATCCTGTTTTTATTATTTGTCCAGGTTAAAACAAACTATTTTGTATTCATTTTAATAAATCAAAATTATTAATGAAAAAAGTAATAAAGCAGTCTCACTGCTTTATCACTTATTGCAAACAAAATGACAATAAAATTACCTTTTTTACCTTGCTCGGTTTGCCTTTTTCTCTTTTTTAAAATGAGCAGCCAAGAAACGGCAGTTTTTAAAAATAAAATAAAATGTGAAATAAAATAAGAAACAGTATTTTTACTGCTGTCAGTTGTATGTAGCTGTGGGGATTGTGTGTTTTGAAGCATAAGGAGCTCACCCACTGATGGGGTAGACTTTATCTTCTTAAAATGGAAACATTAAAAAAAGAAAAGCATAGGGAAGAGTAGGCAAATGAATATGCTGCCTTGTATGGAGAGACACAACCCTGTAAAGCTAAAATGTTGAATTGTACAAAGGATTTCAAAGACGTACCGTTATCCCTTAGATCAGACCAAGAGATCATTCAGACAGCAGAAAACTGTGTTTAATGTGACAATCAGGGAGGGTTAAATCAGCAGGGAAAGACATATATATGTATAAGAGGCAAGAAAGCATACAGATCCGAGGATCAAAAATAAACCTTTGGCTGTCAAGTGACCAACAGTTGTAAAGCGTGCATGACAGGATCTGAAAAATTTGCATATAAATATAAATTTCATCAGCAGCAAAGCAGACTTTTTCTATGTGTGAAAGCTGGGCAGCTATCTCTGTATCTGTCATGTTATTCCACTTTGTTTATTTATAAACACAACACTTTCAAAATGAAAAATACCTTATCCTTTATTTTACCCTGACATGTATACACTTGACAGAAGCCGTATGGTGAGCGGGTGTCAGTCACAGAACAAAGACAGTTTTGTAGCAGCGTGAGGGTTATTGACCCTCTGAGCAGCAGGCACGCTTTCAGCCAGATCTCAGGCCCTGATAGCCATCAAAAGGCAGCAAGAAGAAAGACCCTGTCTTCTCCTGACAACCATCTCTTGGCATTCGTCACTTTATCTCATCAAGCCTGACAAGAAATAAATTAGAAACACAAAAAACTTGGGGGGTGGGGGGGTGCTGAAGATGCATGCGTCCTTAACGGGACACATGACATTAGGCTGACAGTCTCGTTTACCACAAATAAGCCTCTAATTTTATTCACACGCATTTTTAAGATAAATTACAGTTTGATGCACATCTTGGGTTTAATAATAAAATGCTGGAAGCTTCAAACTTGTCATAAATAAAATTTAGTCATGTTGATGTGACACACATAATTCCCAGTGAAAGTTTAATGTGGCAAGACTATTTGTTTTAATAAAAAAATTATTTTGAAAGACATCTTTTCATTTTTAATGATATATACCTAAAATAATCACCTAGATTTGTCAGTTTCTAGGTACCCCTCTTACACTTGACAATGTTGTGAATAAATGTGAGCAATCTAAGAGGCTGAACGGCAGATTTTAACTGTTTTTCTAAACCTTTACTTTGGAGGGGCACTGGAGTGTAAACCTGCTCTAGTGGATCATTTTATTATTATTTCCTTTATTTAACCAGGTAAACCTCATTGAGATCTAGATCTCATTTTCAAGAGGGACCTGGACAGAAGTCTGCAATACACAGCAACCTGGTCACAAAATAAAACTAATTAATACATATGCACAAGTGTAAAATGAGTGGATGAAATGCCTGATCCCACTGGACAACCTTCCAGTTCAATGCAAGGCACCTTAAGTCTAAAATGAAAGCCATTCAGATCCCACTGGCTGCATCAACACTTTTAAAGGGGTGAGGGGGAACTACGTAAAATCAACGTTTTTGAGCTTTGTATCACGTTATTATGTCATTCCCTAATCAAAAACATACCTGGAATGTTGATTTGAATCCTTTGATTCTTTGACTCATGTTTGAGGAGTCCCTCCCATGGCAGCCATTCAGGGTTGCCTAAATGCTTGTTCTGTGCCTATTTACACAAAGTTACTTACTGCAGCTGCAGTCTCCAGCTGAGCTTCCACCCAACAGATCACCTCTAACCTCACACAGCTCCTTCAGAATAGTGGCAGCAGCAATTAGCAAAGGTCTGGTGGAATTACAAGTCTGCTGATCTCATCATCAGTACCTCTCAGGCCAAAGCTCCTAAGAACAATTTGAAATGGTGTATCGGTGGAGTTGTGTTGTAAGAATAAACTGCAGGCAGAATGTTGAAGCGTAGGAGCTTCTTAAAGAGACAAAAGCCAATTTCAAGGTGTCAAATTTCAAAGTCAAATTTCTTTTAAGTTACATTTGATATATATAGTATATTTATAACCACTGAATAACATGGTTATTTGTCTGTGCTATAGAATGGCACTATTGCCTGGAAAATACATCTTCTTTAAATAATCAATGATAAGATACAAAAATAAGGTGAAACGGCAAATTGTTTCCTGCCCTGCTGTCAAGTCTTTCTCTGCTGCTTTTTCGGCACAAGTCTCTGCTCACACTGATGTTTCTCTCTTTGGTTTTTGCTATGTCTGAATGCCTAATCTACTTTTCTGAGTTAGTGTGTGTGAAAAATTTTAACAAGGAAAACAACTCTTTAATTATAAGGATAAGAGCATCCAGTTATTGATTTCCAAAGTTGTTTCCTTAGCAGCTTATTTTGTACATATAAAAGAAACAAAACTTCTCACAGTGGATCAGTTTCTACTTCATAACTATGCACTGCTTTGTGTTAGTTCATCAAATTAAATACCAATAAATACATTACATTTGGTATCTTGGATGTGAAAAAGTTGATCAGGTATGAATACCTTTGTAAGGAACTCTATATCTCCAGGCAGCTGAAGTGTATCCCAATGCCCACTTTTCAATAACAACCTTAAGTCTCCACAATAACACCACATTCAATGCTTGCTGCCTCAGGCACCTTATGTTCTCTAACACAACACAAAAGAATCAGAGTGCCTGTATCCATCTTAACCCACCTGCAGTGGCTTTTAATGCCCTTTCCCTGAGCTCTAGTGTGCTGATGTAGCTCAAACACACACCCACTCATTTAATTCTTGATAAATTTCTCCCTTCAGCAACATTTAACTTTGGTCTCCCAAAATCTTGATGGCAAGTTGCGTTGTTAGCCTCCAGAGCTGGGTTGTAGCCATCTTCCGTTTCAGTTATGTGGAGTGTATAGCAGTCTGCCAGTCAAATAAACCCCACCCCTTCCTCATCTTTCCATCCCTGTTTGACCCAGAGCTGCTTTTATCTCCTCCTGCTGGGACCCAGCTAGCAGAGGAAGGCGTCTAGCACTCAGGCATCGACTTTGAGCCTTTCTCCTTTAGTTTCTGTCTCTCCCTGTGTCCCCAAACTCGTTAATGCCCAGGCTTCAGTTTTATAGAAAATACATTTTTGCTGTTACTGCTGTGCTGTTCATTTTCTGGGATGTGGGATTACAGGTTATCCCGGCCTTCAGATATACACTAACAGACCAGCATCCCACTGACCCTCCAAAGCCTTCAATTTAGCACAGTTATTTATGGAGCAACAAGAACACATTCTCCCCTCCTGCTTTTCTCTGCTCATGGTGCTGGCCAGCCACTTCAGATTTTTTTTTTTTGCCTGAGCTCTTCCCTGCTTGGCGAGCATGGCACTTTCTCTGTGATGCACAATCCTATTACCCCTCCATGGCCCTATAGTTTGGTGATAAGAACGGTCTGGTAGAATATATGCAATAGCGGTAGTCCTGAGCCTCCTTTAGCTGCGGTAGGTAGCTTAACCATCAGAGGAAGTCTCTGCAGAGCTTTCACTTGCATCACTTTAGTGGGTCTTAATCTTTCTAAAAACGTTTATTCAGGATGTTTGTTGAAGACAAAATTGCACAGACAAAAAACAAATCTTAACATGTTTGTTATATTACACAGCTTTATTGAAATCACTCAAGTAAACATTAAGGTTCACCTTTTTTGGCGCAAAATTACGTCGGTACATTCAGTTTGTGAAAAATGGGAACTTATTTCGAAATGTAATGCTTCTTGAGCTCAGAAAGTTTATTTAAACCCTTTTCCTCTTGCTGATACTAGAATGCTTTGCTTTTCTGAAAAAGCAAAGCATTTTCAGACTCCTCTCCATCAGATTGAGTCTGATGGAGGGGAGTTTGGGACTGTCAGTACTTCGTCTTTTATGATCATCACAAGATTCTTGAAAAGCTTTAAGAAACATGTTATTTATGTTCAGTATATTTTTACCACTTGTTTAAGTGAGTGTTAGCGTATTCATTTTCCTGCATTACTTTACCTTCTGTATATCCAGTCTTTAAAATTAACAAATGCATGGTCATTTTTTAAAATCATGGTCTCTTTTTCAGTGCTCACCTTGCAAAATTTTTCAAGAAGATGATGGAGATGCTGTGGCCAACCAATAAATATGTATTTTTGGAAACCCCAAATCAAAAACCAAATACTTTGTGAAGATGCTGGCTGAAACTATTAACTGAGTGTCAATATTTGTGGTGAAACCGGTCCTGTGCCAACAGGGACTGAAAAGCTGCTCAGTAAGAAAGAGGCTGTTATTACAAAACAACAAAAGAATCAAGGTGACAGATTGCTTATGTCCCTAAGGAAAAAATACTTTACTTTTTAGAGACATATGCTGTAATCTGATGAAACTATGACTATTTGACCTTAATGGCCATTTTCACATTTGGAGAAACAAGGGGAAAACATGCAAACTTGAGAACTCGATCCCATTTTTCTGAACTAGTGAACTTGACAAAATATACGACTTCATAGAACTTTATGCGTAAATATTGTAGAAACATCTAAAGAAACCAGCCAGTGCGTAAAAGCTTGGTACTAATGGGCCTTCAAATAGGAAATTATCCTAAATTTACCACCCAATTAGCTAAAAAGTGACTCAAGAACCACATTGTCAAATAAAAAATGATGGTCAATGCCGAAAAAGTGTGTTAGCAGGGTAGTTAACAAAGCTGACTGTTAATACAATTCTGTCGGGAGATTAATTAAAGCAAACTGTGGTGAAAAAGCTTGGTGAGGAAAATCCTAAAGTAATTTCCTACCACCAAATAGTAAAGGAAATGCATGTAAAACTCTCAATTTGAAGCGAGATCCAGAAATGTTTTTCCCCCAACATTTAAAAAAAAAAAGCTAACCTTAACTGTCCTAAAACAATACAATGTAATGTTATGCAACCAGAGGTGCATAACATAATGTCAGAGGTGAGATTATGTCTTTTAGTGTGATGTATGTAAATATCTCGATTCAGCTGTAAATAAAAGATGTATTCAAGAGTATATTAAATTTGTGGATGTACGTTCACATGTGACGGCTTTACCTTTGACCTTGCATCCAAGATTCTTGTAAGACAGCTTTGGTGTCAGCTGACAGGGTGATTCTCTGTGAGAGTGCTGACAGTGCTCTTAACCCTCTCATCAAAGCTTCAGCTTTCCTCTGAACCCCCTCCACCGAGACCCTAGCGTGAGATTCAGTCCCTCTTCAACCATGTACACGATGCCTAATTATGCTCTGGCCAACACGAGCAGTAGAAGGAGCCCCCCGCTGTATGACTGCAGCTCGAACAAAGCTTGAGAAAAGGGAATGGGAGAAATGGATAATTAGGAATATGGTCCGATTTTCATTTCACTTTCAGTCCTCTCTTTCTCACACTGCTTCATCTGCATGTTTTAGAAGGTCTGTCCAATTACCGAGCCAGTATCCGCAGCCACTTCTCCATCCACCACCGGGGGGTAAAGTGTTACGGTGTGTGAGGAGAGGAGTAAATGAAGGGGATTCTCAGAACAGTGTGAGTTTAAATTAATTGCTTAAATTAACAGTTCCACAGGATGGAGTGAAACTGAAGAAGTATCCTTTTTTTTATTTGCTTTGTTCTTACTGCTGGCCTTGTGCACGTAAACATGCAATATTGCTCTCAAAAGTGCATCTGATGTGGAACTATGTTAAAAGCAGGATGTAGTTTGAATCCAGCCTCCTTTGGGATGCATCCAGCTGTTTTCTATCAGCGCTTTGTGTCCAACTCCGTCTATCTCTGGATGACTCAGGGACTACCGCAGAGATTTAGTTATCACAACTGCAGCAATAATTGGATGGTAAAGCAGAAGTTTAGTGAATTTGGAGTGTATTCTCTGTGAAAATATCTGAGTCTTGCTACATCTGCTGAAATATTCATATTTTACATGACTGCCTCAAACACACATAATTATCCTGAGACCATTTTTATTTCTTCATGTCGCATAAGAAAATGTATTGGTGGGGGGCGAACTAAAGAGACTACTGTTCTTCTAAGGTATGTACCATGGTATCTTTTCAAGGTTTGTTCTTCACATCACAGTATCTCTATTTTACAAGAGCTTTTTTAGCTGTTAAAGTGAATTTTATATAGACTGTATATTTTTAATACTTTTCAGGGCAGCATATAAAGATGAGCCCAGCCTCTAGGAATGATTGAGTCTTTCATTATTTTCATCCACTTAAAAACAGGATGATAAGACTGACCCAATCTAATAATACTGTCCTATACTGGTGAGAGTCACCAGTCCAGACGACATGGTGCTGTATTGGTGCAGGAAATACTTTGGAAGTCACAAATTTTTTACCATTATGTATTCTAATATAGCAAAATGTACATTGTAATTTTCTAAATTATTTCATTAAGAAATAGTTTAGAGATGACCAATATATTGAATTGTCAAAAATATAAGTGTGAAATATTTTGTGGGTTATTATATTTCAAGTGTAACAGATTGATGTTCGGGTTGCCAATATTTAGCCAGTTGTATGACTCTAATACCTGATGTATGTTTAATAGCCAAGATGCCAAAGCTAACAGAGTGATGGAGACATTGTATAATCTCAAAGAAAGGAAAAGAGTCAGGGAAATGTAGTTTGACTGTTTCCAGATTTTATTAATAAAGCATATTTAAAGTATTAAAAAAATGTAGCTTCAGAAGATGAAATACTGAGGTGCTACTTTACATTTCATTCATTTTCCTTGGCTCTGAGTGGTCAGGAGCTGAGATAAGGAAAACTGTAGATTTTAGCTTCTGTGGTAATACTGGGACTGCTTCCATTTTGCGCATTAATCCATATTAAGATACATTTTGAGTTTTAACTATTAAAATGGGTAGTTATGAGCACTTTTAGAGGGACCATAAAACCCCTCTAATAGTGGAGAGATGTGGTCCCTAACTTCACAGGGGTCCTCTGTAGTTGTTGTCATTGTTCTTTTCAAAGTATTACAATTGCACATTTTTAAAAATACAATATATTATCATATTTCAGTAAATCTATTTTGAATTTATTTAAATTGCGTATGTGTGGGTGGCATACTCATACAAGTTTTGGAAGCATTCTGTCAGCAGACAAAGTCTACTGCTCAGCATAGTCTACAATGCTTCTTGACATGCGCCATAGGGACAGTTTCCCAGGGTGTGAGATTCACCTTAACCTAACATCCTTCTGCTTTTACAGTTTGCAGTCGATAGGTAGTTGGTTGCCCTTGCGTTGTGTAGGGACTGCTTGCTTGCTGCTGGGATTAGGGAGATCCAATGCTTTGTGCAAGAGTGCACTACATTTTATTCCATTCCTGAATCTCCAATGATTTCCTGCACTTTGATTGGTTGGACTTGGCAGAAAAAGGGGCTTGCCCAGGGCACTTCTCATGGAAGAACCATCATTGATACTGAGAAAGAAAAAAAAAATACAAAAAAGCTCATAGGCTTTGCTTTTTATTTAAATATTTACAGTGGTCAGATTGTTGCAGTAGTAATAATGGAATAGAAGAACAACAAAGACCTTCCACAGGAAGGATAATGGGTGTTCAATAAATTAAATTTGAGCTTTTAGTTCTTTCTGCCCCAAAATATGTAATATTAGTAAATGTTGGGAGTCTGTTAGAAGAGTCTGACTCAAGTTAGGAATATTTATCATTTAGATATTGCACTAAGAGGTGCAATATCATACCTATACTGACACCATGCCCATGGTGCTAACTGCTAATGAAAAAAGTTTACCATTATCATATTTTCTTGACTTTGTTTTACTATTATTGTAAACTCCTTTTTTTTCCCTGGAGTTATTTAAAAGAGTGATCATTCCTGCAAGATAACATTAGAATTTGACCTAATGATAGTTACTGTATGCATCTGCTGATTTGACTGTAGATACTAGTACTACATTTGTTACTGTATTGTATGACCTTACATTTTTCTTACAGAAATATCTTTGCCTTTAGTTTATGTCAGCCTCTAGATCAGGAATTTCTTCCTATTTTTTCCAGTTACTCTTACTTTGGGCCTAACGTTGCAAACAGCAGCGAAAGCCCCTGTAGCTAATCTCCCCCCCTTGCTGGCCAGTATCACCCCCACCCACTCCGCCTAGCTCTGCTGCTTACTTTCTCTGAAGATTTGGATGTATGAATTCATTCTATAGCTGCAGTAATTTGAAATCGGATACGTTCGAGCCCTGTGTCAAGCTGTGTTTGCTATACCTCAGCAGATGCATTATCACTTTATTTTTCTGTTGACCACATAATTCTTGCTTGTCCATCATTTATCACTGAAAATTGCTTTCAAATCCCCAAACCCACCAGGTATCCATGCACAGAAACCACAGAGACTCATATCATTGGTTTTTACAAATAAGAATTGATAACATTATGACGGTTTCATTTCAAACATGCAGTGCTGCTGTCTTTTCTACGTCTCCAGCCTCGATGCACGTACACTGCAGACAAATCTCCTAAATCCCATGTGAGAAATTTCATTCTCACCAGCCATAAGTCATGAGACGTCTACAGAATATAAAATCAGCCAGTGGATATGGAAACAAAATTGCCTATGTGTGAGTATACAAGGCCATTAAAAGCATATTGTGGTCATGGGAGGAGTTAGTGGTTACAGGGTCATGGTAGGGGCCAAACTAATTCACTCTGGCTTGAACGTTGCCTTGAAATCATCTACACTGTTAGAATAATAATATATACCTAAAGTAGCAGTAGTTTGGGAGAAATAATACTCTCCAATGTATTTAATAACATTGCATAGCTTATTAAGTACTAATATTTGTTAGAGTGGATGTCTGGGTTTAGTGCCTTTAATCCAAACATACCTGAAGAGAAAGTTATTATTAGGGCAAGTGAGCAGATTAACGAAGCACCATATTAACCTCCAGGTTCATCTAATTGCTGAGAAATTTAATGCAGCTCTCAGTGAGGGGAAATCAATATATTGAGCTGGCCTGGCTTACAACGTGTAATCCTGCAAATCTGCTTGAGAACCTGTGCTGCTGCATTGAATGTCTGAGCAACCAAATGACTTACAAAGTGTTGCTTAGGCATAATTCATGTAATGAATCTTCGCATGTCCACATTCATTTCCACTCCTGCCTTTTAATTTTTCAGGATCAATCAAACTTTTCTTTGCAAAACCTGGGTTGCCAGGGTGTGGTGCATGAATGTTACACCCACACATATGTTTATATGCTGACTGGGTGTCTTGTCCTGCTATTTTTGATGCATAGAGACTTTTCTAATGATTATCTGGATGTGAACAGTAATTACACACAGCTATAGATCAACTTCTAAAGATATTGATAACAGCTGAATCAGCCACAGTAAAATCCAATATGACCCACAGAAGGTGAACTTGCTGTGCAAAAGTGCTCACAACCATTTTCAAAATTTGTAAACAGCCACAGGAGAGACAGCCACAAACTGCTTTTTATTTTATTGGAAATGTCATTGAGCAACACAAAGGAGTGCCAAGTTATCAAGTGGGAGGGAAACGATGCTTAGTTTTAGACCTTTTCTACAAATTAAAACCTGGGAAGTGGGGCATACATTTGCTTTGAGCCTCCATAAATCAATACTGCAGTTCTTTTGAGGTAAGTTCAGCGTTTCTCTTATCTGGCCAGAGTTCTGTTTTCCAAAAGTTGTATCCTTAAACAGCTTGTGGCGACTTAATATTCAACTTGTATCTTAAATGTATCTATGTAAATCTCCAGCATTATAGCACTTTTCAGGTTTGGATTTTCAAAAATTGTGAAGCATGCATCATTTCCCCTCCCTGTTCATATGTGTTGCTTTATGTTTCCCCATCCCAAAAATCTTGAGAAAATAAAACTGAGGTTTGTGAGTGTATACTGAAAAAATATGGATACATTTTACGGACACATTTTCTTTTGTAAGGCACAGTATCCACTTAAAAAAAAAAAAAAACTTAGTTAAGCCTTTACATACACTCTCCATTTCATGTTACTAACTTTTTATCTCAAAACAAAGAAACTGTTTCTTTTCTCTTTTTTCTCCTGTAACATGCCAGTTTAGTAAAAATCTGTAAATCCATTTCTCTAAATTACATCATTTTCTCTCTGCGCATCCACTTATCCCTTCAAAAACACCATTTGAATCTCTGAGCTTCTAACTTCACTCATTATTAGTAGACAGTGAAGCTGCCCTGAAGCCTCCTGTCTATCCTTTCAATCACAGGCTACTGTGCCACTTGTCATCTGCAGTCAGGCCTGTTATTGAAAGCCATCCCTCGGGCCAACTCTTTGTCTTTAGTGGCTCCATTAAATTAGAGTGACACCTGGCATGGACTCTCAACTGTAATGGGCCTTCTTCTTTTATAATCCAATCCCTTTTATCAGCCTAATAGAACACTGATGAAATATTACTAAACCAAAGCTTTTTCTCTGTGCACCGGTGAACTCCATGTGGCGCCGAAAGTAACAAGTCATCGGCGCGTGAGACTTTATTGATATAGCAAATTAAAAGGATGTATTCATGCAGTAATGAATAACATCAGGAAGAAGACCAAAGTCCTCACATATTGCACATACTGGATAAATTACATAAGCTCTTTAATGACATTTAATGTGGCTAGTGACTCGCGCACACAGCAGAGTGGTAAGTGGTGATATTTCTAACCTTTATAACACAAAATGCCTAATATTTGCTTCTATTCCTGCAAACAGAGAGCTGCTTTTAGACTAATCTTTTGTTAGGGGCTTTATAGTTAAACTTTGACTTGCATAATACATTTTCTGCAGCTTTGTTATGCAAAAGACGCATGATGAAAAGTGTTTCTTCTCTGAGTAATGGGATTCCAGCTGCTCCCCTTCCTGTTTGTTGCTCGAGGTGAAGATCAGCACACTGTAGGAAAATCCCCTCCTCTCCGACCTCTTGAGCTCTGACATATTTCGCTTTGTGATATTCTGTGTCTATGAAAGTGAGACAGAAGCAAAAGTGTTGGGAGCAGACGGCTTAAAGTAGTTAGGTTTATGTGAAAATAGATATACAAACTACAAAACATGTCCTCGTCAATGAAATGCATTGTTAAATATGCAAAAATCTATTAGTTATTCATATACTCTACTTTCCTGAACCTGCACTTTTCCCTCGCATTAAACTTCTCCATTGTTCCGTCTTTATCCACAAATGCTAATTCTGCAAAATTGCAAGCCACTCTTTTTGAGCAGAAGAAGCCTGGAAAATGCTGTGTTCTTGCTCTACTTGCTTTAGTACTGCCTTAGGTGACAACATAATAATTGATAGTCCAAGATGTTATGTTAGAATGAGATGCATTACTCATTGTGTTAAAATGATGTCTCTCTTGTGACTTTTTCTTGCCTCAAGGGAGGATGAGCTCTTCTGTTACATAAAAGAGAATATCCACATCATTCATTGTCTTTTGCTGCTCTCAAGTAAACTAATTCTAACTAACTTGCCAAAAATAAATTCACTTATTACATAAAAAGGGCAAACAGTAAATGTGAAAATACTAGCTTAAGAAATTAAACAAAAACTTTACTTTTCACTAATATGGGGTTATGTCGATGCAGAAAATTTTTATGGTATTTGGCTACAATTTTTAATTTGGTTACATTTATTCAGTGAAGATGAAATATCAGATGAGAAATAATTAATTTTCACAAAATCACTTTCAGTAGAATTATGAGCACCCTTAAAAATCCTGTTTTGAAATAAATCCAGCTAAATCACTATTTATACTTTTTTTGTTTTTGAAAACTTACAGCTTATAATCTGATTAAATAAATATAGCATTATTAATACAGTGGACCCCACCTGCTCTGAGTTCAGCATGTGGATTACCTGATTTTGTTTCATAGACTTTTCTATGAAACAAACCCCAAATTATTTGCATAAAACTGACCGATCCATGGACTATTTTTTTTTTTTATCATAGAGCACATTTGAAATACTCTAAGGAAAATGCAGCTTGCAAGGTAAGTATTTGCAGCTTTCAGCTGTTCGCGGGCAGCTGTGGTCCTTATCCCCGATGAATACCAGGGGTCCACTCTAATACATAAGCTCTAAAAAAAAGGATAAGTTGAAGGACATGGGACTCTATAATTTAGAAATATTGTGCATGGAAAGGACAAAGAGCTGTTCTGTTGACAAAAGATAGTTACATAAAATACTGACTTCAGGGACATCAAAATTGGTGCCATAAGGGATTTTGTCTATTTTACAGTCAATTAATAAATTGACTTGCATTAAAGTTTTCTTAATGTTTTATCATAAGAGTTTGCTACAATTATAATATCAAGGTTTGTTCCACATCTTAACTAAATTTCTATTCATTTTACATGTCTACTTAGTGGAGTGACCTTTATTTCCAAGATAAATTTGACACCATTAGACATACAGATACATTTTCCTGACTTATATCAGTACAGACTGGCAAGTTTACAAAGAATATTCTCTCTTTTATAAAGCTTGGTATAAACACATAAACCATATGCTCCACTATCCTTGATTAAATGCATAAAGCTAGTCCCACACCTGTGCAGTATCGTTACTGCCTGCCAGAATAAACACATAAACTCAGCTATATGGACAATGGATCTGTTTGGACTGACTGCTTTATGTGAAAGTCTGATGCTCTTTTCATCTCCCTTTGAACCATAGTTACACATTTTATAGGTCTGACATTGTTAGAGGTTGCATTTGTCAAAGCTGTCTAATCGTTCTCTCCTGCTCTGCTACATACGGTGTGCTCTGTGCTGAAGAATAAAAACACTCATAATCAACAGGGAAACTTTTCCAAACAAGACTCATTTATTCATCTCGTCCTGGGATTATTTCCAGCAGCTCAGAATGAAGAAAAAAGATTTGGTATCTCAAAGGCAAGAGAAAATAAGGAGAAGGTAATGCATGGCAAAGCTTAAATTGAGGCCATTATTGAGGGCAGGCAGGGAATAGTTTGGGGATTGACTAAAGAAAGCATAAGGAGAGAAGATTGTTAGTTGGGTCAGATGAGCACTGTTGGCAACATAAATTATGCAAGGGTGTTGAATCATCTGATCTTTCAGGTAAAAATATAAAACAATACTTTATCAATGGCATTTCATCATTTAATATTTTTGCCTTAGATTTTATGATTCATTATTTAAGAATTTAGTATTCTCAAGCATCAATTAAAATACATTTCTACTTAAAGCACTTCATAAGCAAAAGAAGTCCAATTCATTTATAATCGAACAGAATCCAGCTTGTATTTATGTCCATCCAGATAAAATCCATTCATTCTAGTACCGGTTGGAGTCGAGAGGAAAAAATGTAGAAGCAGAAAACCGAGCAATCGTACCTTCTACAGATAGGAAAAGAAAATACAATGTTGATGGGTGCAATGATTCTCTGTAGGGAGAAAACACAACACCACTCAACCAGGTGTACCATATATGAATGGGAGCCAAAGAGTGTATACATAGTTAATAGCAGCAGCAGGTCTTTCAGTAACTTTGTCCAGAAACATAAAACACAAAGATACAGGCTATGGACCAGTAGTACCTTTTAGTGAGAAAGTAAAAACAAAAGGAGTATATAAAGTTAATGGCATCATAAATTCTATCAGTAGTTTTTTAGAATATAGAGTCATAGCTCTAAATAGACCCATTGGGTCAGTAGAACTTTATATGAAAATTGAACAGGCAATTGACATCCTTAGCTCTGTCAATACCTGGTTTCATCTAAACATACGAGGACTGGGTCAAGAGTAGTTTCAATGTGACATAGAAGCACTGAGCCAGCAGTATTTTCTTCTCACTGACTAATAAAACAAGCTAAGAAAACAAATGTTACACAAAGTTCATGGTAGCAATATCTCTATTGTTTGCTCTGTCCAGAAAAGAGATGAGCATAAAAACAGAAGTGCTGAGTAAGGAGTAATGATATAGTCCCTGTAATGGTAACAATTAGCTCTGACATTGACTTTATGCACCAAAGAGACAGATGTCAACACAGGTGCACTAAACCAGGTGTACTTCCTGTGGGAAAGAAAAAGAAAGATTAAACAAAGTTGATGGCAACAATAGCTCTGTTAGTAATCTGTTCAGGAAGGAGTTACAGCTATACACACACATTGGGTGTCATTTTCTGGGAGAGATGAAAACGACAAATACACACATAATCAATGGCAGCAATAGTTCTGACGATGCCTACATGCAGGAAAGATACAGAGCCAAATACAAGAGCACTGAGACAGTAGTACCTTCCATTGAAGGGTAATGGGGAAGAAAATAGAGTCCACAAGTTGATGACAGCAATACTCATCAGCTCTGAAAGTTTTTCTTCACAGTTGAGGCATCTGCAACTAGCTATTTGACTTAAATAACAAAAAAAAGTCTTTGCTGACATCAGACATATTAGTACTCTGACAATTAAACTTGCAATTAACTGCCGAGGCTGTTTATATGGGCCAATTGCATGAATGTGGTGATGGTTTAAATGGAGGTACTTTACACCCAGACCCTCTTTGTTTGAGAGCTGAATTTTTGCTTCAAAGTCACAATGAATTGCATGGCAGTAGCTCCAGTGGTTAGCTTTAGGCCACAGTTGCCTAGGTAATGCTGTTTTGAACAGTGTTAATTGCACAGAGAGACACAGAAAGTGGTTTTTCCCTGTGGTAAGCAGGACATTAAAAAGGGCAGAAGAACAGGAGATAACGCTCCACTTCTTAAAATGGGCCACAAAAGCAGGCTGTTTGAGCTCAGTCGCATTTTAAAGAACTCCGGGTATTATCATTTAACTACATCTGTTTTTGTTCTCCCTGCTATAATTTATACAGAAATTGGCAGCGTTGGAAAGTGTTAAGTCACATGAAGGTTAAACTGAGGGAAAATGGGGGGGAAATCTCTATTACTTGTGTATTTATGAGGAGGAAATGCTGTGTTGGCTCCCAGAGAAGCTGATAAATTTTTATTTGGTTGACAAAAGAAATACCTTTTTGGCAGAATAAAGCATCTATTGATTACCAGCCTTGCAGCTGCAAAATGATAAGATTTGGCAGATAATGACCAAATTTGAAACCTATTATTTTTCACAATAACTACTCAACCCATTTGTATTCATATGTATACAAATGCAAACTGAATCTAATCATTAAAAATCTGTCTATCTGCATTTTCTTTGTGCCAGCAGGAAATAATTAAACCGAAACGGCAGATATTCTGAATAGATGCACATAAAGTGGGAATCCTGAGGGTTTGCGCCTTCTCCATCCCCATATTACACCCTACTGCATGTTAAAGCACATTACCCTCCTACCCCAAAGCTGCACACAGAGAGATGGAGTGAGAGCATGTGTACAAATGAATCAGTGCTGTTTGTTGTAGTGTTTCAGTCTCGAGCCGTTTCAAGCAGCTTATTTGAGAGAGCCGTGGATCATGTTTAGAAAGCTTGCTCTCATTATATCAGACCCTGGGGAAAAAAGGGGCCCTCTTTCTCCATACTATCAAAGCCACAGAGCAGCTTTAGAGGACATGCTTCAGTCTGAATGGAGGCTCTGGAGTACATAGAAAAAGTAGCATGCTCAGCCCTCATCAGCCCATGCTGTGGGAAGCTGCCAGCGTTCAAGGTTTTGATCAGGCCTTACAGTAATGGCTGTGGATGACAGGTATACCATTCTATAGTTGTAGGACTAAATAGCTTGATTAGCATAATGCTTCGGCAACATATTTAGCTTCCACTGCTTATGAAACTACGCTTTTTTTTTTTTTCTTTTCTGCCTGGCTGCAGCATTTTGGATCCTGTTTCATTTGACAAAAGCATAATTATGTAAACAGGGTATTTATCATGGCACAACTGGGATGTAATATGGTTTACCTCTGCTGTGTTGTGCGCATTTGCCCCTGGTTTAAATAATTTACAGCTCTATTTATTAGCCAAACACGTTGTTTTTCTTTTAAGTAATTAAAATGTACCTGGTGTACACAGCACTTGCTGCCCACAAATCTAAACCAAGTGGATCCACAAGGACAGAACTTTATCTTTTTGCTTTTCAAAATGATTTTCTCAAAAACAGCTTCAACCACATATTTACATACTCTATGAAGCAAACTATTTTTATTTGCTAAATGCCAAAATTAAGAGATAAAGTAAGTTTATATACATCCACTTAATATGTGGTATAATGCCATTTGAAACTGTATGATTTAAGGTTTTGGGTTTGCTCAAGTTCTAGCTAATTAGCCTTGACACAAAACTTTTCTGAATGGTATGATGGCTGAAGATTGTCATACTGTTTATACTTGTTCATCACTGTTTGCACAGATGAATGTGACACTTTCCTAACATGTGTAAATTATACCTAAAGATGAACAATAATTCTGGAGGTCCACAATTCACATCTTGCTTCAGAATTTTCCCTTTACAAAAGCCAGGTGTTTGGGGGGCTATCTTAATATTAGTCAAATTTATCCTTTCTGAAGATGCCAGAGTTTTCTGCAGTCAAGTCGGTTATGCTAGCACTTTACCAGAGAATTACTTGAAAAATCTTGAAACACCCCTTTAAATGTTCTGCATTCATCATGGCATACCAGGAAAGCTTCTGGACTTTCATAACACTTGCTAAGCATATTTTGCACTAAAGCAGATTCTGTACTTTGAATATTATCTTATAGATACAAGCTGTACATTTGGCCTAAAGCGAGACTGGAAAATTTCCTTGAGGTGCGAACGAGGTTCAATTAAAAATCCTATACAGAAATAATTTTCTTTGATGAATTCCTTACACCCACAGCTGGGTTTTCCTTCCCTCTCTAGCTATTATTAATTCATTTACATTTTGCTGCAAAGGAAATTATTAGAATGTTGCGCAGTGAATTGCCTGCAGCAAACAAGACGAAGAGTGAAGCCCTTGCAGAATAAAATCTGGTGACTTTTATGTTCTTCTGTCTTTATGTGCAGCCTTTTAACATCATCATTGTACTGAGCCTTGATTCAGTTCTTGTTGATCATCAGTAGCTGAGTTCCTTCTGCCACACCTCCTCTAGTCACCCTGTCTACTGATCTGACTGTGACAAATACCAAAGAATTATGAAATTATAGTGTTGAATAAAAAAAAAGTGTTCAGTGTGAACAAAGGGAGGAAATCTCTCACCAGAGGCTTGGTGCTTTGTTTATGCATCAAAAGTGACACAAAGGTCTGGTCTCTGCATGTGGTTGTTCTTCTCAGCATTAAAGCAAAACATAAACTTTACTTGGATTGGGACATATATATATAATATTTTTTCTCTTTTTTTCTTACCTGTTGAACAATGAAAATTTGCTTGTGTATTTAGATAGACTGATCTACTTTACTGGGTACTAATTCCAGGTTAGACCTTCTGTTCTTTCAGAAGTGCCTAAGGTCTCTGTGGCAAAGATCTAATATGGGTGTCGGGAACGTTCCTCTTATTTAAATTCACATCAAGATAAAAGCCTCACGCATTTCCTGCAGCCCTGCGGATCCATAATGCACATCACCCACACCACCAACTGCAACCTAAACCGTTGATGCAAGACAGCAAAGATCCAAGTTTTCATGTTGTTTAAATCAAATTCTGACCTGACCGTCTGAATGATATAACAGGAGGTGTGTAGTACGGATCAAGAGTCATTAAACCATGTAACATTGTTCATGCTACTGGCCAGTTCTGGAAAGGTTTTGCAAATTCTGACCTCTGCTTTTGTATTAATATAAATGTTTACAAGAGTTGATGTGATTGGTGAACTCACACACATCAATGAGAAACACTGGTCTCAGGAGTGAGAGATGTGTTTAATACATATTTGTAACCTGATACACAATCTAATTAAATCCCAAAGCATATTTTTGATTCATTGTTTTTAGAAAAAGTTATCTCTCCTTTGCAATTAGAAACTCTCTTAAGATAGTGGTGCTTTTAAATATTCTTTTTAAATAAGTAGGCCCAGATATGAGATGAAAAATTTCAGTTCAGTTCAGAAACACTTTATTTTTCCCAAAGGAAAATTAATTCTCATTGTCACTCGTATTATCTAAGCATCCTCAAACAGTCGTCATCACTATCACTGGGAATTAAACGCAGACCCCTTAGATTAGAAATTCAGAAATCAGAATTTTTCTGGTCAACTTTCGATGGCATTTCTGGTCTGACCAAAAAAATATATATGTGTGTGTGTATGTAATGTAGGCTATATACATCAAAAAAGAGAAAATGTGCTGCAGGTTCTTTGTTAGGTAGCAGTTTTTAAACTTATTTATCCCAATTTATGAATCCCTAATCTATCATCTGATTTTTATTGAACACAAACTTCCTGTTTGTAGATATTTTTATACTCCAAAAATGGTTGTATTTACTAATTATGACGCCTTTAGTGAATTGGAAATCCTTTTTTTTTTTCAATGCTACTGATCGTCGATTAAGGTTAACATTGACCACCACTAATCTGTGGTTAATTTTGTAATGGCAGTTTTTTTCTTTTATCTGTTCTAACTTTTAAACATAAGGTGTCCTTCTTAAGTCCTTCCTCTGGATTGAGGTTAAAAAATCCTCACTCACCTTTACAGAACTGCATATTTTTTAGAATAATTTCAACGTAAAATGAGGTTTGTCAATTTGCATTTGACAGAAAACAGTGGGGTGTCAGAGTGTCACAGAGACAATCAACTGACTGCTCAACCTGACATTCAAAATCCCTGCAGCACTGAACAGAGATGTCACCCCATGTCCTAATTTTTGAACATGCAGTCACATACAACCTTCAGGAAAGAAAATACATAATGCGTATGTACAACTTTTGTTTATTTGCATCATACACAACCATACACATTCGCTGGTCTTGCAGTACTGTAGCACATACAACACAGGACATGTACACCAGTTTACCCATCCATTATCACCAGCACACAAGCCTGAAGACTTTTATCCTTCACCAGAAAGAATATTCAGTAGCATAGTAAATCCCCCCAAAATTACCTGCATTAGAAATGAGCAAAAAAAGCAAAACAAACATATTCACAAGCCAGCATCAGTGCAACTGTGCAGTAATATGCTCCATGAATACAAAAACTTTGTTCACATTAGGAGGGAGTGCTCCATCATTTCCAGTGCACATAAGTTTTTTTAACAAAGTTCAGCAGATAAACAGCAGTTCAACTCATTATTTTACTGTAAACAAAAGCAAGGTGCCACAGTAATTAGTAGTACATACATATAATATGGTAACAGATCCAGTCTGTCCATGTTGTGAGTGCTGCAGTGGAGATCACTATGGATAAATGGCTGGACAAAATTTCAACAGGAAGTGGTGAATGGTGAGGATTTAAGTTCTACATTTGCCTCTAGACATATCCACATTAGTCAGCTTTCTATTTTACAAGCAAAACAAATATCAAGCAAAAAATAAATAAAAAAAAAATTTAGACACCTTGCTTTCCTGGATTAAGGCGAATACATGAGGCTACATAGTGACAATGACGGATAGCAACATAAGTTATACCGTTCAAAGATTTTCTGAAGAAGAAAAATAAACTTTAAAACATGTCTTTAACCAGGCATGTTGTTGCATTCCCTCTCATAGTAAGTCTTGATGAAAATTACTTGAATGAGGTCTGTAACCTTGCTCATGCATTAATAAGAGATTAGTTGGGATTTTATCATTTCCATTTCCTTTTCCTGTTCATATTTTGTAAATGTGAGGCAAAACAGCATTGGAAATGAGGGTATTGTTTTGCATAGGGCTGCACAATATATTGCAAATTTATCGCAATACCACTCTACTCAATATCGCAAAGAACTGCCAGAACTGCAACAAGTGTTGGCTACTTTTTCAAGCAGCATGCACTCAAGCTCTTGTAATACTTAGAGACTCTTGTTTAATGCAGCACAAAAATTAAGAAGATGGCATTATGGTCAAATCATTAAGCAATTATAACCTAGTTGTTTCATTTCCAAAGTAAAAGAAACTAAATTTGAGCTGAATATCAACATTCGCCAGTATTGTTGTTTTTTTCCCTAATATTGTTCAGCCCTAGTTTTGCAAGAGGTCCTCCTAAGATGGTTTGAAGAGGGTGTGAATGCAGATAAATGTTATTTAAAGAAGGTGTTATTTAATGCTTCCAGAACAATATTGTAAAGGCAGCAGTCCATTTTAAACAACCTAAAAGCAAATAACTAATACTCATTACTGATATTCATTAGACAAACCATGTGTATGATCTTAAACATGGGTTGGTTTTGAAAGCTGTACAGTATTTTTCATCTCCCTGGTAAGGATCCAGAGACTCCTGGAATAAAATGATCACCATTCAATCAAGTATTGCTCATATATATGTGCACTCTGTGCAAGTATAGAAATAATAAACATACTGTAACATTTTTTTATTATATAAGATATCTATACAGCCAACAAAGGCCACAACTGTGGCATCGTATACATTTTTCAAAATTTACATATGTTCATCTGTACATGCACCTGTAGTGCAAGGAATTTTTTGTTTGTTTATTCTAGAGCAAGACATCAGGGCAGTTTATTTATTTGGACAACTCAGCAACTTATTTGAAATGGTCCAGTTTAGGTTACTTTGCTCCTTCACCTTTTCGTGCCTAACTTTTTTCTAGTATGAAATAGAAACATCCAATGCAGGGTCTTTCATACTACCTGTGCATCAATTTCTACCCACCAGAGGACTATTTTGAACCAGCTTTGGTAACCAAGGATTTAAAGTAATTCTTTAAAGCAAATATATACACTACATAAAAAACACAACCATTTTTTCTGGTTTTATTGTGGATAATGACAGCCAACATCTTCACAATGTCTTTTGCTTTAAATCTGAGGTCAATTATTTTGCACCAAATAATTGACAGTCATCTGTGGGACACAGAACCTTCCTTCCTTGATCTTCACGTGATGTCACAAAAGGGAGCTGTGTATTTGGGATGTTCCCTTAAAACACATCAACT
This sequence comes from Xiphophorus maculatus, assembly GCF_002775205.1. Classification (NCBI taxonomy): domain Eukaryota; kingdom Metazoa; phylum Chordata; class Actinopteri; order Cyprinodontiformes; family Poeciliidae; genus Xiphophorus; species Xiphophorus maculatus. The sequence continues at coordinate 8,708,504 of NC_036464.1, read as the reverse complement.
TTCACCTCCATTTAAGTCAAATCTTGTAAAATGTATCAGAAGTGTACAAAGCAATGACATTAACATTTGGATTTTCACTAATTGCTTAAAGTTTCTTAACAAATAACTCTGTTCCGCTTGATTGACTTAAACAAGAGGCTCAGTGTATTTCAGTGTTAAGTAAAAAAAAATGCATAAAGTGTGTTTAGATAGCTGTTTTTAATCTGTAGAATATAAAATAAATATTTTTAAAATTGGTTGTCAAGGAGCAAAATATACTCTCCTAATAGTTCAGAAAATATTTTTCAAAATGTTAGAAATTTATTTTCAGAATTTATGAAAGCACTGCAAATATAATTTTTTTTAAAAACTCACTGATGTAATTCAGCCAATAAAATGCTAGTAGTCCATTATGAAATGGTGACGGGGCAAATTGACCAGGAGCTGGACCATTCGTCATGTCAAAATAAGTAAAGAAAACATATCACGGGTCTAACATCAAGCTGCAACAAAATAACACCTTCTGTTATGCACAAAGTGATACATTTCTGCTTCAGTAAGTGCACTAAAATGAGAGAAATAGTTACACGTGTTGTCAAGCATAGAAGATAAGTTCAGGAATCTGCCCTCCCTGCACCCCGGTGCCGTTGGTGCTGTCTGAGGAGCACTGGAACTGGAATGTCACTTTACCACACTGTACCTCTGTCATCCCTTCCTGTCCGAAGTAGCTCAGCTCATTTCCATCCAGAACAACACTCGCAGTGTAGAAGGTATCTGGCTCAATTTGGACTGGATACTCGAACCATACTGAAAAGGTATTGCTGGACCCGTCAGAGAAGTATTTATTGAGGTTTTGTCCCAGCAGCACACCTTGACGCTTCAGCTCTATCTTGGCACTGTACTCTGCTGAGCCACAGCTAGATCCGTACAAGCCAAACCCGGCGATAAAAACTCTTTTATCCACAGCGAACTGTATGCTGTCACAGCGGCCGCGGTAGCGCCACTGATTGCTACGATAGGCACAGGACTGGAATCTGTGGCAGCGCTGCGGCGTCAGGCCCTTTCTCGGTTGACTTGCAAACTTAAGCTCAGGCTTCTTGGCTGCTGTGTACCACAAGAAGATGTCATTGGTCTCATTAAGCGTCAACACGCCAGACTGGGCTGCTCCATTGGCAAAGTCATCCAGAGCCATTGTAGGGATACGTATAAGGTACATGGCCTTCCCCAGGACCTTACGCTTGTTGTCAGTAGAAGATGTGAACTCTTGTCTTTGACATTCGGCCTCGGCCCAGCTAAGTGCAGCCTCGAATACCACTATCTCTTTAGCATTGAGTGTCTCTCGCTGTAGGATGCTCTCCAGGGTCTGGGAGTCAATGTCACAGAAACCCTCCGAACGTAATGCCAGCTCAGCCTGGGCATCAATCACCTCCCAGCAGCGCTGTGTCAATTCCGGCTCCTCGAACAGGCAGCTCTGGGAAAGCAGCACGCAGGCGTTCTTGGCGCTCAGACTTGTCTCTAGGAAGTTGACGCAAGCGCGTGCCAGGTGAGGGACAATGTACTTCTTGGCAGCATAGAGAGTGGCCAGCACGGTGTCAGCAGTCAAGTCAATTTCATCACAGTATATATACCTGTTGGAGTAGAAATTGGACATTAGACACATCAACAAACTATAATGTTTAGCATGTTATTGTAAAATCAACATTATTGAAATTAGAAAATTTAGTGAAAGGAAATTATTGAGATTTACCTCATTGTAAAGTCATTTATTTAGTTAATATTTAGTTCAAATTGGATCAATACTAAAGAATAATAATAAATGATAAATGTTGAAGAGAAGGCTTTTGAACATTTTATTTAAAATTTAATCAAAATGCAGTTTCTGTTGAGGAATAAACCAGAAAACCCTCAGATTTTCTGAGTCTTTTGGCAGATTGAGTCCCATTTAAATTGGCTAAAACTATTAACTCAGGTTTATGTTGTTGACACCTCAGACATTTAGTTTTTTATGTTCCTGTCTAGTAAAGTGAGAGTGAACCCCTTGGTGATAATAGAGCTGAATGAGACTTTCAGAAAGAAGACTGTAACAGCTTTTTGCTATAGTAAGGAGTTTAAAAGTTCTATAATAATTTATAATTAGCCAATACACTGTACAGAAAATAGTCTCCTAATGGAGAACACTGACAAACTACAAGCCAAGACTGACCTGTGGTAAGGTCAACCTGAGAGCAGACTGCAAAATGCTAAAGATATTCTCCAAAAATATTTTTTGTGCTGTTGATATGAAAGTGCATCCATGTATAGCCAGAAATAGACTGCACAAGTTTAACTTTCATGAGAGATATGATGAGGGAACCATTTCTCTCTAAGACTAACATGAAAGTCATACTGAGCAAAAACATAGACCAAACTCATCTTTGGGAGATTAGTTTAAAACTAGATAATTGAGACACCAGAACAGAGGACATGTTTGGTATTTAAAGGAAAAAAACTTGATACCAACTATAAAGCATATAGGTGGATGTTTCATGGTTTGGGGAAGCTTGTGCTGTAGCAGGACCTGAACAGCTCATCACAGAATCCACTATTGATTCTACCGTCCATCAGTGTACTTTATTTGTTTATTTTGAATTTAATGAGCAAACAATGCAAATTTGGGAGTTTAACTGTAATCAAATCACTGTTCTTTCCACAGAAAACAAGAATGTGATTCTTTTTGGCATAAATGAGTAAAGGATAGTACTTATGTACTCTCACTAGAGATAATACGCTTGACTATTGCATAAACGGGTATGATAAGTCATATGAGTGTTGAGCAGTTTTATACAAAATATAACAGAAAAATGTTGATCTAGACAAAGAACATCAGTAAAATATCAGTGATGTGAGAGAAAAATAGACACAGTCTGAACCTCCTTACTTTAGCATTGCCAGAAATGCTGCTGGTTCCACATCCGGTATGTGAATTTCATCTTTGTTCTCTGCAAGTTCACCATAAAACATGGCATGAAACACTGAACTGCCTACAGCCAGTACGTACTGTGGAAAGAAGAAGAGAAAACACTATGACAATGGAGAATATACATTTGACTAGCACAGGAAATGTAGCATCTCTGAATCTTTGCATGTACAGGTATGGAGGTTTGAGATCTGGAAAATGATTCATGCCCCAGGACTTTTTGTCAATGGCAATATTTCTTGTTAGCCATCTATACTTTGTATGAGGGTGCAGCTTAGTATCTGACCACAATATACTGTATATATATATATATATATATATATATAAAAAACATTAAGTAAAACCTTAAAAATATAGAGTCAAAGTTTGCATACCATCAGGATGATAGATAGATAGATAGATAGATAGATAGATAGATAGATAGAAAATATTTAATCAGAGGAATTGCCTAAAATCAGGCAAATTAGGGCTTGTTGGCAATTAGAACTGCCTGATGCCTGTGATGGCAGATAAAAGCTTTTGCAATAATTACCGAGGTTGGGTTGTAATTATTTTGTTCAGGTCATTTTGTGAAACCACTAAAAAAAGCAAATGTTTGTTTTATTTCTGTGAGAACCCTGACCAATAATGACTTGTCAATAGATTACGCCTGGAAAACCTAGCCTTTTGTTTAAAGTAAACACAGTTTATAGTTTGGCATTGTCGGATGGATATACGAAAGAAAAGGTTCAATATTTTTTTTTGTTTGGATAAAAATGCAAGTATCTGAGAAAAGCTTAAGTCATAAAAATATTTAATCCTTTGATTTTCTCTGCAGTTCTTAGCCAGCTTTCCTTTTCCCTGCGGACAGGAAGGCAGATTTCTAGATACTTAACAGAGTGCACTAAAGGTTCAGTTTGCTGGAATTAATGAATTATCTGAATCATGATGAAATTAGATGCAACACAATCACCGTTTTCATTAATAGGCACGCTTCGATTAGAGACTGCAGGGCCTCAAGTTCTGTTTATAAACTCAGGTTTCAGATCTTTGTGTGGAAGTGTTTGTGCAAGCATGTGTAGGTGAAGATGTGGGTGGCATAAATTTCCTGAAATAAATTTCTCTAAATTGCAGCCAGTCATGGGGAAATGCTTGAAAAGATGTCACTATTGTTGTAGATGCTGGTACATGCTGTAATACAATTTTCTAAAACATATTTGTTTCCTTCATTATGGAGTCACACATGCTTTTGCATGTGGATTAAGGAACAATATAATAAAAATGAATTCAATTAGTCTCAGGTCATGCTCTTCATAGATATAAACAAATTTAATGCTTTTAGCTATTTTCTTGGCTTGCTAAGGAACTAACTGCAAAGATAATGGTTGTGTAATTTCCTGCCAACTGGACACAATAAAGATTGCTGAGCTGAATATCTTTAAATCCTATTGGTATAATGTCTCAGCATAAAGGGCCATCAAATCATTCTTCCATGACTGTTCTCTCTAAATGCACCAAGAGCACTGCAGCTCCAAATCATATATAATTCATTTGGTCCCATATAATGGACGAAAAGAGAGAAAAAAGAGCTATTGAAAGCTAATGTGGTTGGACGGGTGAATTTAAGGCATTAAAGGGACTTACCATATTAATCTTGTGTAATTGTGTTTAACGTAAGTAAATATGAGAGTGCATTCACAGAGGGCATATGGTCTAAGAAAAAGTTGATCTTAATTATTTATCTGAACATCTTGAAAGAGCAGTCACTTCAGTGGGCAGAGGAAACAAAGACGTTGGGCTAAGCAACATTATGTTACAAATTAGATATAATACTAACTATCTGAGCATGTAATGATAACTAAACTAGAAAAATTTAATTTTCTTAAATAAATAAATAAAGCGGACTTATTTACAGGTTTTAAATTGCAGAAATCAGCACAGGCATTAAAACAGTTGACATTTAATTGAAACCGGCTGAAGTAGTTCTGTTCCTTGCATTTATAGTCTATTGAGAGCTGAGTGGGATTTCCCTGCTAATATAGAAGTCCCTTGAAATTCCACTCTTTAAGAATTAAGAAGCGATAAAATATTTTTCTAGTTTTTCATCAATAAATTGTTTATTAGCAAAAGTTTGGTATCATGTTTGCAGAATACAGTTAATAATGTCTTGTGACCTGGTTAAACTTTAGTTGTTCTTTCTAACTGAAATTCAGAGACAGCAGTTAGCATAGTTACGCATCAATTCGAAAGCTTGCTCCCTTTACTTATTATTTGTGAGAAAAATTCTGATGTTTACAAAAGAAAGTCAAACATTTTTAAATGTCTGAAGTCATAGCAGATGTCTGCAGAGTAAGCTATAAAGGTTCAGTGACTGAAATAATTTAAGAAATGCTTAAACTAGTTAGTTTGGATTATACCATTTTAGCATTATAGTATATGAAATCTTTTCTAAAATCTTTCCTAAGAGCATTTTCACACCTATAGTTTATTTATTTTTATCCAAATCAGTTTTTTAGTTTAATTTATAACTTTTCCTGGTGGTTTGGTGGCTGAAAGCATGTGTAAAGAATTTAATCATATTGTTAGTTTTTCTGGTTACTATTTCAGACACAAATAATTGAATAAGTATAATGATTTTGAGAACCTGGCTTCATGTCAGTTTATGCTTAGCAAAAAAAGGAAATGCTATTTTATTTACTCTACCGCATCCCACAATGCAACGCATATCTGACTATGGCATGTCATTTGGCTGAAGTTTGCAGCCACCGACTGGTTGAGGTGTAGGTTTGAGTTGGGATCACATTCAGACCATAAATACATCACTCTAGAGTTTGTTTGAAACTGAGGTGGGTTTAGTACTGGGTGTGCGGTTTAGTCCACACACTAATGCGAGTCCTTGGGTTTCTATCTACCAAAATAAATCACACTGATGGAGCAACCAAACCAAGATCACTTTAAATGGACTCAGACATGGCAGATATAAAAATACCCCAATATTTGTAAATTCCCATTCTTTTCTCATCTTCCTTCGTTGGATTTAAAGTTAGTTCACTCTAAAGCAGTTCTGAAAAGCATAGTTTGGGCTCAGACAAGGGTGAATCTATTTTGTGTGAGATGAGTGCTGAGAAGGAGACGACCCCTTCCTCTTGCTCGCTCTCTTTCAGCCTCATTTATATAAATATTTGAAGACTGTCTTGAAAAAGACACATGGTGCGGAAGTGAGAACAGAGCACAAAAGATTTCACTTCCACAGAAGCACATGATGGAAGAAGATTATTTTCATGCTTCTATGAAATGACCTTCTATGAAACTCAGCCTGCCTGATCCTTTGTTTGTTGATTTCCTTATATTGTTGCCGTTATTTTTACTGATAGATTCTTACTCTGTGGCCCGGCAGCCGTTGGGTCCTTCCAGGCTGACCCACGACAAAATGAACATCTGCCATCAACTCATTGTTGAACATCACTGAATTTCTGAAGGGAAAGAAAAGCAGAAGAACAAAATCAGTATGTCTGTATAGCACTTCAGCTGTATGGTAACATTACTGCTCAGTAGCATCTTTCATCCTGCTTCATTTAAACTAGAACAGTCTCATCTGTATGAGTTCTCCTCATACCGCTTCTTTTTATGTCTTCTCTTTTCATAAAGACAGACGAACAAGACAACAAACTTAATGGAAAGTCCCCGCTGTGAAAGAACGGGACCAACAATAAAGCTGTGCTCATATATTATTGAGTACATGTCACTGGGGTGGGTAAACAGCCCCGTGACGTTCTGGAGAGACAACAAAAGCCAGGTCAGAAAAAAAGCCCACGCTTTGCTCTGAACAGCTGGGGCCTTTTACAGATACGCCAAAGTAAATATTTTCCTTTTAGCACAGATCAGCCTCTTCATGTTGTGCATATCAAACACACTTGCTGCCTGTCTGTTCTCCACTGCATCAGAGCAGTGAAGGCTGGAGGAGTGGGAGAGGCTGTAAACAGAGGTCTCCCCCAACAGAAGGAGGACAGTGCTGACAGAACACCGGCAAGGGGCCGGTTACAGCTGTCGAGGTACACCAAGGTTTTAAACACTTATGGTTAACGTGCAGTTTAAAGCTGTTTCAATAATATTCCAATGGATTGGCTGGAATTGTCTCTCCAAGTGATTACTGAGCACTGCTGGTCCAGATTGCTGAAAGAAGGCTCCTACATTTTTCCCTATGTAATCTAAAAGACTGCAACCCATTGCTCTTATTAAGATAATATTGTTTTAAATCTGATCAGTTACAAACAGTACATCTGCTAAGCTGCAGATCGTCTAACCTGCTAATATCAGATTGTTATACTACTATGAAGATTATGAATATTTTAAGTTGAAATGTATTCAATGTTTTATTTTGCTTAACAAATGTGTTATGAATAACAAATAAGCAAGAATTTTAACACCATTACAAATTATTTATGATCTAATTTAATAAAAGCAACTAAATTTTTATGTTTTTTGTTTTAATTTTCATTCAGTGATCCTGACACTCTCACATTCCCTAAAGCTAATCACAAATATGAAGGTCACTAGCTTGCATTAGTCCTGTCTGAGATTCAGATAAATGAGAATCTTTATACAAGTTTCTCATTTATCAGTACACATGTAAATCTCCAAATAGTTGCAGTCACGAGAATCAGTACCTTTCTCTTATAGTTGAGTAGAGTCCCTGCCAGTTGCAGTTCTGTATCGTGTTGTTGTTGTTGAGGTTCTGCTGCTGGTACTCCTGCACCGTGGTGGTGGTGGTGGAGGATGCCGGCTTCTTGGTGGGAAAAATTTCCGCGGACATCTTCTTCTTCTTGCTCCTCAGGGTGATTATCTCATAACAGACTGGGGGCAGCTTGGAGCTGCCACTGGCATTCCCTTTTTTGGAGCTTTTGCTTGACTTGCTTTTCACCGAGTCAGGAAGCATTAAGAAAAAAGTCAGACATTTCATGTTCCTTCCCTTGGCATCGACCATGAGTGTGTTCAACTGCTGAGCAGTGGGAGAGCATGCAGAGAAGACATCCAGCAGGAGTAGCCAGGTGTGATGGAGGGCTGAGGGGGATGAGGACAGGAGAGATTTGAGCCACTCTGAGCAGTTTGGCAGCAAGAGTCCTGTGTGAGGTCTGTTCCACCAGCTTTTGGAACTGCTAGGATATGTCTCTTCTCTGTTTTGTCACTTCCCTGAAGAAGGAGCTTCAAACCAATGATCTGAAGGCTTTTCTCTGATGTGAAGTTTGATCTGGTGATGGAGAGCCTTTCAGGGTTCCCATCTTTACTTGTTCAGAGTGATAAGATCAGCTCTTCAAATCCACTTCTTCTCTCCTCCTCTCCTTGGCGTTCTCACTCGCTGGCTCACTGAGGGTTGTCCTGACAGCTCCAGATTTAGTATCGCTGCAGTTATCCTCAGGCAGCACCTTTTACTCAGGTCCTGTCATTTTGCCCTCTTTCTCCCTCTGTGCTTTTCATCCCCTTTCTGCCTCTCTTCATCTGTGACTCTTTTTCTCTGTGAGGCAGGATCGCTTTTCCCCCCTCTCTTCCTTGTAGCAGACTCATCTGCAGGATGCAGGAGCTGTGAATGCTGCGCTGCTCCGCTCAGCCTCTCGTTCTGCTGACTACAGGGGTTGAATGGGAGAGCGCAGAAGAGATCGAGAGCCCCCGCATGCCCGCCCCCCTCTCAGCACAGTTTAGAGCTCTCTCAGGAGCTCAGCCAATGGCAGCAGACAGAATTCATGATTGGCTAATTCAGCCTATAGGGCTGCACATGCTTGAATATGTTATTGGGTATGTCTCAATTAAAGTGGCAGTCATGTCTCATAAGAAAGATAGATTAATCCACAGCTTTTCCTTCATGCGTTTCATTTACTGAAAGCCAAAGGGTTCCATTTTAACTCCAATAAATAAGCTTAATAATTGTTTAGGTAGAATTTGATTAGTCATCATATGACATTTGTATTAAATGCAGTTGATAAAGAGTTGAAAGTATTGAATCCCCACCTATAGTGGGATTACATTACTTCACCATAGATTTCTACCTCCAAGATGTTTCAGACAACTTTTCTTTGAAAGAACAAAAAAGGTCTTCAAAAATGTCTTTGTAAATTTTTTATCATCCTATCCAGAGAGTACATGGAGCTAAGAATACAATGTACTCTCAGCACAATGTTCTCTAAATGCATATGGATTATTTGTCCTTCTTATTTAACTTGCACAATAGGTTTACTTTTTTCCTTTGAGGATTTAATTGTTTATTTAGACCCTTGCCACGCTATTGAGTATCTGTCCTGCATTTCAGCTGCACAAAGATACAAGACTTTTATGTAAATAACACTCCTTCTCTGAACTCTAGAGAGGCAGCTTTTTAAAAATATATCAATTTCAATTTGGAAGATAATTTTTTCCTTATTAAATATGTGGGGACATATTTAATAATCAATTAATTCAAAGGATTAATTGAGTTAATTATGATCTGTAAGTAATTATTTGCAATTAATCTCATTTTAATTGAAAATTATGTCAACAAAATAAGCAACATTTTCCATTCAAAAACTAAATTGTTGAATAAATGGACATGTGAGCCCACAAAGATTTTTGTTGTTTTTAGTCTCTTGTTTTGGTTATTCAACCTTCAGATTTTTACAAAGTGCTATTATACCCATTCAATTTTCAAGTGTTTCAGAAACAACTGATCATTCATTTAACTTATATAAACTACGTCTTCAGAAATGTGGGAAGTGCATTGAGACATTCGCGTTGGGCATGTCTGTGCTGCTGCAACATGTTTTGAATCTTCCTGCACAGATTAAGCCTAATCTAAGATGTTGGAATTCAGGTGTGTTTGCCTACTTGGTCAAATTCGAAATTATTTTCAGCTTTATGTTCAACAATGATGTTTTTTCTTAGTCTTCTTACCAAAACCTTGTTTAAGTATACAAGCTCACTTTTCTTTACAATTGATTTGATACTGTAACATATGCAGTTTTATCTTCATCTAAGCAAAGCTGGTTTTTTTGTTTTGTTTTTTTTTTTTGTTACAAAACTATCAAAGCATTCTGTGCCATCAGCATCAGAGTTGTTACCAGAGTTTTGCATACACCTTATAAAAACAGAACTATTTTGTATGGCATTAAATTATTCTACACTTTGAATGTTAGGTCAGTTAGAATTACATATATAGTCTCTTCTGTAAGTGCCAGAATAATAGAAACATTATTTAAAAATAGATACAAATAAATTTTAGGTTAAATTATACTGTTTTTAGGTGGAAGAAGCTTGTTTTGAATTACTTCCCACTTGATATTTTTCAACATTGGTATTTTTAATTGTATATTGTCACAATGGGTCTTCACCCCATTTTCTATGGGTTTTGTGTATATAATTTTGACCAAAGAATTAGATTTTGACAGATAGATAAACAGTTAATAGTTCTGGTTTTAAAGGAAAAGAACAAATTCATTAAAGAGAAATGGAAGAAGCTAAAATCGCACTTATGTTCACCCCTAGGGGGCAGTGTAACAGGAGAATTTGAGAGAGATAATCACTCAATCCGGTTTATTCATATATTGTGCACAATACAGAGAGCTTGCAGGACAATCAGTAATGAAGCAGATCTGGATGAAAGCTCTGCCAGGCAGAGACAACACATGAGTTTTATACAAAGGGATAAGGGATCCTAAGCATGGGAAACAGACTGGTTCCCATGCAGCTTTGAAAAACAACGTCCAACCTTGTACATGTAACCAAAATAGTTTAACTTGGTGGCAATATACTAGAACTTAGAATAAACATATAGCAATACAACTAGCAGGTGTGACCTTACTTTAATTTTTCCACTACAAAGCCTAATGGCTTTCTGCTAAAAAGTAAATAAGACAAACTATAGCCATGATACTACAAAGGTTCCTCAGGGTAGCGATTAGGAGGATAGTGTTGACTGGACACATTTTTAAGACCAACAAAACCAGGAAGCTGGAATTGACTGAGCAGCAGACACAATTTTCAAGAGAATTTGTGTCTCTTGAAAACACAAATTGTTATAGTGTAATTTCTAGTGTATTTGGCTATTATTTAAGTTGGCATAATTATTTTGTAGGTGTTTTGCAGAATAATTAACTTTCTGTGGTGTCATTATGTTTAGAGAGTTCATCATTATTTAATCATCTATGTTGTGATGTCAAAACGTAACACACTATTAAACACTCTTCACATTATATGCACAAACCTTTTCAAAACAAGACTTGATATTTTACAAAATGCTTAAATCCACATCTCCCAAGTATCGTTGTAGATAACCAACAAGAAAAAAAAGTATTTGTTTAGTTTGCTATTTTATTTTCATGGTGTTGTGTTAGTGTTATTTCTATTAAAATGCACGTACATATTGCATTGCACATTCATAACAGTGAAAATAAAACTGACAAACAGACTGGGATAAGTTAAATGAATTTACCGGTGAGACTCTTCCTTGAACCAGTCTCAATATTGATTTTTCCATAAAGCCTAATTAACTGTCTTAGTGTTTTGCTGCACCGAGGAGCATTAGCCCGCTAAGCCCCCTGATACAGTGTACACTGTCGAACAGAGAAATTTGCTATGGCAACATGGAACCAACATTACGGGGCACCATACTCTGAAATTGCAGGCCACTAGAGATGTTACCCTGGTAACCAAATCCACAAGTAAAACCAGAAAGGAAAAAAAAAGAAAACATATTATGCAGACAAAAACAATGATGATGGGAACAGGTTTTCTTGTGCTGTGTTTTTTATTATTCCAGATAGATCCATTGTCATAACTGTCTATTATCTGCAGAAGTTAAAATGATGATTCCTTATCTGAAACTGTTAATATGCGTAATAAATCTGACATTTTTACAATTTATCTAACAATACAGCCCAGGAGCTGACTACAGTATTTGATTTATGCCACCAAATATCAGTTTTAAATGGTTTAATTGCATTTTCCCTCCATTCTTCAGCAGAAAATTAAATCCTGTTGTTCACACATCCAGACTCAGGAGTGAAGGGAGGAAGTAATGATGGTGTTGTTACAACGTCAACATTGATTTCATCTCGCATGTTGTCATCACCTTGGCGCACATATTCACAGAGAAGTGAAAAATTAGCATAACTGTAGTAACACTGCAATTAACACTAAGTTTAGCAAAGACCAACAGCTGCTATAATCATCAAATTTAACACAATTTTGCACATGCAAGGGGGAAAATGTGTGTTCATATATAACTATACCATGAACAGTGCTGGTTCATGGTTTAGTCATCTCAGATTTAAAGCTAGAAAATATTAAATGATTTTATATATTGATGGAACTACAGGTCTCTTAAATTCCTTTCCTCTGTACAGTTTTTCTCCTGCTGTGGGGTAGAAACATCAAAAGACGAAGTTAAAAAGCAGCAGAAGTCCAGCTGTGCCTTTGTTGATTGCTTCTTGAGGATAGCGCTCAATGAAACACCTTTATCTTCAAAGTTGTTTTACCAGGACACCTCCATCCTATAAGAACTAACTACAGATGGTGTGCTGTACAAACAAACCAGAAAAGCAGACTGCTGAAATATGGTCAGTGTAAAACAATATATATATATAATAAAAAATCTGTATTGGTGTGAATTATTTTGGGTTCAGTGGAATTTAAATAGAATTTCTGCAAAACTCCGAATGCTAAGTCATTAGTTATGTTGTGGAGGTGGCTGCTTGCCACTTTGGGTTTGAGCACAGAGATGCCTCCCTGTGTGGCGACAGAACTCCTCTGCAGAGGGAAACCTGCTGAGAGGCTTGGCCGAGCGCAGCGGAGGAGAGGGGAGGCTGCGAAATGAACTGTGATGTAGGGTTGGCACACGGAGGCAGGGATGGGATCCAGCAGCTCGTCGTCCACTGTTTGCTTTCCGTACCCCTCCTCTCTGCCTCCCCCCACTCTGCTGCCACCATTAAAGCAGGCAAGGGCACCTGACAGGTGGAAGGGGCGGAAGTGATGGCGTCCGCCCAGATATGGGGCTTAGAAGTCCTGAAAGAGCTGGTTTTTTCAGTGGGGTCTTGGAGAGAGCTGGCAGTCGGGTGCAAGAACAGTGTGAGGGTTTGTGTGCACATGCACTGCCCCAGTTAAAGTGTTTGTGAGGCTAAATTTGTAGTTTATCCATCACTATCCTTGGTTTTTTGTTACCATTTGCTTTCGTTGGGGTTCAGTTATCAACATAATATGTTGGGGGTGGGGGGAGCAAGTTTTTATCTAATTTGAGGACGTGTCAATTCATATGTGAGCATATATTACTTCATGTTTATTTATTGTTCATTACCAAAACAATCTCAATTGAGTCGACAATCCAAGCTCCTGCACAGTAGCATCAGAAAACTATCATGCTATGTTGTGTTTAGAAGGTTTAGAAGGCCTTTATAGTTTTCAGTTTTTGTCTTTTGTTTGCTGCCAATTAGCATTCAAAGTCACCAGTGACAGCTGTGCACATTTCAGCTTTATCATGAGAAAAACAGCTTTAAGTTGCAAGTACTTCAGAAATTTAACTGCTCTTGGATGAGTTCATGCACAACACTGCCAGTGAGTATTAAGTTTATTAATTCTTCCCACGCATGTCATTATGAAGTTATTCCCAAATCCATAATTGGATTTAAAAGAGGGACACCTAACACTCCAAAGCTAATGCAGTCCATGCTGGGGGCTTTTGGATGAAACTTCTCAAAATGAGATTGAAGAAGCTTTCATTCAGTCAAATTTTACTGTGGGCAGTTTATTTAGGGGTACTGCAGTGGGTGGGCTTGCCTCAGGCGAGAATCTGATGTAAAAGCCTGAGAAAGTTTATGAAGGCCATCTTTTAGCCTGTGCATTTTTGCACAATAGTGTGTGTGTGAAGAACTAATTTGGGTTTGGTATCTAGCACTTCTAATGTGTGACTGCTCAACACTTGTTTAGGCAAATCCACTTTGAAAATAACAAGATGTGACAATATTTGGAGACTTTCTTTGTGATAGAGACTCTGATTCATCTTTTATGTCTGCCTTGCATTTTCTCCTCTATTGCCTTTTTCTTCATCTATGATAGAAATTTTAACAGTGGGGCAAAACTATGAATAAATAGAAGTGTCAAAATAATGATTTCTTTAAGCCAACAGATTTATGAAATGGGGGACTAATGTTTTTTCCCAAAACTATGTAGGTTTTTAACAAATCAGGCCCACTGACCTTTGCAGTACTCATACTACATTTAGTCACTGTATTGCATAACCACATTGTTAATTGCAAATGGCAGTTATAGCAAATGGCAGGATAAACATTTCATTACAAAATGCAATGATCGTCTATTAGCCCTTGAACCCTTAACAATGTCTTGTCCAAGAAATATCCCAACACACTTTAACTGGCCAGAAAGGCAGCAACACAGTAGATGAGATGATAGCCTCCCCTTTGGCTAACAATCAATATGTCACACTCAGAAGATCTATGGGGGTAATTTTACTTGCTGGGAACGCAAAGAAATACCAAAGATTGTAGGAGGTTTGCAAGAGCCAGAAGCTCCTCTGAATCACATGCACAGCAACCATTTTAAATAGGTGCGTTGTTTTGGCCTGTGCAAGTCAATTTATATGCACCTGTCCTGTGGCTGTGTTTTCCGGCATGTGTGTGTGCTGCAGCTAAATGTGTGGATACAGTAATGACAGTGTAGAGATGACCCTTTAACCCTGGCCCACAACACGCTCACATGCTGACTCCCACGCATCCTATTCCATTGCTCACTCTTCATCCTCTCTGTGCTGTCATATAAAACTGATTTGGCATAGTTTTCTGCATGTCTGCCCATTAATTTAGTGTTTTCTACACACATTAAATATCCATTTAAGGTTTTTCAGATTGACCCTGCAAGACCATGCATGTAAGTTTGCATACATAAAAAAAATAATAATAATTGTTGTATTGTGTACGTATGATATGTCCAAATGTCAGTGTTTAATACTTTCAAATTCTAGTCTTTACTTGTGTAATAATTAACTTATTTTGCAATGGGTTTTTTAAACCACAGCTTTGCAAATAAAATGTGGCATACTCTACAGGTTTCTGGGTTAAGCAGTGTGAATTTTTCTCAAAAATGAGTTCCCAGTGTGTAATTAAAGGAGAAGTATTGTGCCTTTTTTACAAGTCATGCAAATACCCTTAGGTTTTAATTAAATATACATGCTTTGGTTAAAGTAGCAACAGAATGCAGTATAACAGATCCCCTCTCACTTCTTTCTTTGCATACATTACCAGAGCTATGTTATTATTAAATAACGCTCAAAATACAAAAGCAACTGCGTCTTTTGAATTAGGATGCATTTTGTCTTCATGTACTTTTTGGGGGGGAGGGTCTATCTCGGTTAGAACACCATTATATTGAGAGCAAGAGAGCAAAAAGTGTGAAATATAGATCATTCTCAATCAACCTTTCTTTAGTTTTTCAAACAATACATATGCATATATTGACTTCAAACTTCATATAGTTAGACAAAGATGAATGGAGAAGTTTAAGGATTTTCTAAATCAGAATATAAAAATGAAACAAGGGTGGATTTTTCAGTAAAACATTTATCCTAAACACAATCAAGAAAATGTTACCAGTTAAGAAAAACAAAATAAACCTGCCAAGATGACCCTGTCAATTACAGTACTTGATTATAATGAAAAGTAGCTAGACAGAATGGGGTTCATCATGATGATCAGAGGGCCCCAGAAAAATCAAGATTTTAAAATGAGTCACAGCAGATGAATGAATGAGCTTAGTTCTCCTAGTTCAAACTGGAGCAGAAGTAACAATGTTCATCTGAATGTTGCCAGAATTTTAGGTTTTGAAATTGCAATTGTTCCCACAAGACATGTCACTGTGTCCAATGAGGGGTAGATTCACTTCCCATAGTGAGCGTTTACATTTTTGAGTATGTCTGTTTATGTCTCCAAGCAATTGCGTACATTGCTGTTGTACTGTATTCCAGCTGGAGATGTTGCTTTCAATACTTTTTTTCATTGGTGGCCCTCATGTTATACATTGATGCCTATGTTTCCTGCAAGCCCAAACACAAGGAGAACTTAAAAAAATAATGATGAATTTCCTTTAAAGGTCTTAGAGTTAATTTACTTTATTTTGTTAATGTATCTCATCACATGGATTTAATGATGTCTTATAGCATTTATATTGATATAAATGTATCAATATAAATTGACTTGATGTTTTCTGATCTTCATCAGACCACTCTTTAACTTTGTTTTTTTTATGTTACTTTTCCTAGCTTGTCACATTGTTTCAGTTTTTTTTGTTTGTTTTTTTATTTTCATATCTAGTTCCTTGCTTTGCAACCCCCTGTGTTCTCCTTTGAAAAATAATTTATGTCATCCATCTCCCTGTCTGCAACCTGCTCTCTGCATTTGCATTCTCACCTTTTACAACTCCTGACACTAATATCCTAGAAGAGACGGCTCACGTGAAATGGTTTAAAAATTAGGTTTAGTTGTCTGGACCCTAATGACCTTCTGCTGAATCTGTGTTGGAGGCTGAATTTAAGTCAGTAGGAATTAATAAATCCTCAAAGTTTTCTAAGTTTTAAAAGAAGAATTTGCACTTAAAAATTCTGCTTCTGCTTCACAGACTTTAATCATATCTACATGAGAAAACTCTGCTTGGACTTCCACAAGTAATGATCAAAATATTTAGATATATGAACAATGAGTACAGTTAGGTTTTTGCTTATGGGAAACATCAACATCGATTGTCTTGCACACTAATCCCGTCTGGAAACAGCTTGCATATTCTGTGTTGGGGCTATTCTGAAAATGCATAGGGGCGATACATCACTTCTGTTGACACAAAAGAGTAAGAGAGAGGGAGAGGATGCTGAGGAAGCAACTCTACAGTGAGCAAAGTCTTCCTGTAAACCCAAGGTTAAGACTTTTATTAAAATATACACCTTGCCTCAGAACCAGTTGCAGGCTGTTGTTATTTCAGATTCAGACTAGTAATTTACTTTGGAGGCTGAAATCAAGGTCCTACCAAGGTTAGAAGAAGAGTCCATTTCAGGATCATTTTAATACAACTGCAAGAATTTCAAGGAGAGTCCTGGCCCTCATGCTGAGGAGGCTCAGCTGCTTCAAGTAAAGGTTTTCTGAGACAAGGATTCCCATGTCTTACAAACACTCTTTTCCTAGTCACTTGAAAAACACCTCAAAACAATGTTTAATAATCTAATAACACAATGGGGTAAATAAACACTAAACGCATTTCTTATTTTGTTAATATATCTCCATCTCATGTATTTAATCAAGTCATCAATATAAATAAAGGCTGCCAGATTTCTCATAGCGGAGTCAAAAAACATTATCTGAAGATCTATCTGAGATCTAGTTACCACTTGCAGAGAACTTCGGGAAGATCTGGTGTTAGTATGTACAGTTTTACCAAGAAAGGAATAAGTAGTTAACTCAACTGCAATGATCTGTGTGAGTGGTAACTCAATAAAACATCACTGCTAAAGAAAAAACATGTTGAGAGTTGCTTTAAAGCTTGGTGAAAAACATTCAGAAGCCAGTGAAATTACAGAGAAGAATGACTCGGTAAAACCAAATTGAACTCTGTGAGTTCCTGAGGTGAGAATATCAAGCAGTGGAGATGCTCAATTGATTATTATAATTCTTTATTTTCTGGAAGTTCTCTCAACCTGAGGTAGGTAGAGTTCTCACAAGATTTATAAATATCAGCACATTGCATCGACTCCCTGTGGTTTTTAGAACTGACTTAAAAATTTTATTGTTTGTTTGTAAATCCCTGAATGGTCTTGTGCTACCATTTCTATCTGAGCTTCTTACCTTTTATATCCCTTCTCGCAATCTCGGATCCTTAAATCAGCTGCTACTTTCCACTCCCAGAGCTCGGCTGGTGACAGGAGGAGGAAGAGCTTTACTGGTCCTCCTAATCTTTTCCACAGACTAGGAGGAATAGGTCAGGCCTCCTAGTCTGTGGAATATTCTTCCTCTAAATATTAGACAGGCCTCTTCATTGTCTTCCATTCTGTTACCAACAGAATGGAGAAAGTTAGAGAGATATTCGAGATTAGAATCTAAAAATGAAACACAGCCAGGAGAATGCTACTAATTAAGAAAAATATAATAAATCTATCGAGATAGCCCTGTCAATCACCAGACATGAATATGCTTAAAAATCGATGGACAGAATTCCTGATTAGACTGCATTGCGATGATTAGAAGACTCCAGAGCACTTAACATTTAAAGAGATGGTTAGAAGAATGAGTCTAAATCACATCTTCTCTAGTCTAGTTTAGTTTCTACATTAACATTTAAATCTAACATTCCTATGTTTTCATTACCAAATAAGGCTTTTCTGGTATAGTAAATAATACATTTCAGAAAGCGTGGCTTAAACTTAATACTTCTGTCATTCTGTTTTATTACACATATTTTATGGAGTAATCTGTCTTGATTCCTTAGTCATCTTGTCAAAGACCTCATTAGAAATAGATTTATTCAAAAAAAGAATATGTGCAGTCTTTATTTTTCCCATTATAGGTAAAACTTTGAAGCATTTTATATTAATCTAGCTTATATTCAGGACTAAAAACATCCCCTTTTTGAACAAAGAGCTGCATAATTGTCAAGATTTAGTCTTTGTTGCTCACATGTGTCATTGAAACATCTAAGACTCTTAGTTTCAGCTCCAAGTTTGGAAGACATCTTGTTCTCAATGTCATTTTCATAAATTCACCCACACCAGCACTTAGATGTTAAATTCTGAGTACTTGAATCAGTAACGGTTTGAATCATGCTGGCTTCTGTTCCAACCAACATTGCTTCAGCAGATGATTTCACTGATTTGCATAATGGCAGTCAGGCAGGAGGTGCTTGTCATGTAAAATCAGCTATTTAGAGATCAGGTGCTGAAACCTGCATGTTTTGTCAGACTTATGGGGGATGCACAGATGCTTATGTGTGCAATAGCACAGCAGATCCTGGTACGTCTGAAATATGGAACACTGGGTGTTGACAAAGTGTCGGTGGGAGTCCCGCTGGTGCTGAAAAGGCTGACCATATGGTTCATCCTGTGATGTGATTTGACGTGTCTGCAATCCATGCAGACGCAGAAATTGATTCATTTACACAAGACAAGCAGCAATCATAATGCACGTCTTAGTGCGAGTGCTAATGCATATGTGAACAACATAATTCCATGAGACTTGTGCCATGGATTGTGATAAATATGTAGATAAATATCTAAACAGACTCCATATGCGTTCAAGCTGCACCCGAGGAGCCCCAGAGGAGCAGAGTGCTGAGCAGGCACATGCAGGCGTGGAGAAAAGAAAGAGACAGATGGAATAAGGAGCATGGAGATAGTTTGTAATAACGTCCCTATTGTTTAGAAAAGAGGGAATGTCTTCCTACTGTCTTAATAAGCCAGGCAGTGAGACAGCACTTGTCATATGCTCAGTGTAACAGCGCATAACCTTCGTTTCTGTCAATGTCTGACGTTAAATAAAATGAAACTTTTCTGATTTACATCAGTTGTAATTATTACATATATTTATATTTGCTAAATGTCAAAGCAATGAGAATATATTTCTAAGTCTCTCTTCAAATTTAGAAGTTTACAATCATTTTCTTTGTAGCTGGAAGAACATTTGGTGTTAAATACTTTGACTAGAAATCTTTTATTAAAAACATAATACTTTTAGTGCATGTAAACTTCTGACCCTGAAGAGAGCGGCTTTCTCCCTCATTATTCTGGCGTTTAGAGAATATACAGTTTTGGTAAGCCTAAAACATTACATTGTATTCAAATAAATAACTTGCTGCTAATAGCATATTGTAACTATGTCTGTATATGATCAAAGTCTCTGGATGGACTATGAAATTGTGACTTTGGGTGCACGCTTCTGTGCGTGTTAATAGGCAGAAACCGCCGAGTGACAGAAGGTCAGAGAGGAGATTGGGGTCTCTGAACAGAGAGAGAGCAGCCCCTGTAGAAACCTGTGAAAAGGCAAAAAAAAAGATATGCTTCTGCACAGCACATGGGAAAAGCCCCTTAAAGCTGATTCTTAATCCTTTTTTTGCCCCAGCCTGCTTCCATCCTCCTTCTCTCAGTATAATCTGAAACTCTGCACTAACATTAATGTTTTTCATGGCAGTTTAAGTCTGGTGAGCACTGTGACCACCTATATTTGTTCATTCAGACTAATTAGCAACCCCCTGAGAGGGAAGTTTAACCTTCACAGAGCTAATTTCTCATCACTTATCTGGAGCTTCAACATGGCTGATGCAAGAATTAAATATATGACCTTTTCTAGTTTTATCACCAACATCCATCCATCTATCCATAACGGGTTCACGAGGGAAACCCACACTTCTCTCTCCCCAGCATCATTCTCCTTCTCGTTATTGGAGTTCCCTGCCCAGGAGGGATATCCACTGTATTTTGTTAGCGATTCTGCAGAATTGATTGTTGATGAAACTTTAAGTAAGACAGAGGTGATGCATAAAAACAATTTGTTTAGATGGTGTGTACTGACGTGTGTTTTGATGTAGCTGGTTTGTTGTTCAGCTAATTTATTTTTTTTTGTCTGTTTCAAAGACCACACACAGATATAGATGGACAAAACTTAACTTCTGCCTTCAGTAAGTTTTGTCGACTGTGTACCCAAAGTTAAACAGGATTTTAATGTCAGTGGCAGTTCAGTTTCCATCGGTTACACTTGATGTATCAAGTGCTGTATGGCTTCAGCATCTGCTCCAAACCAATAGACGGAAACACGCCTACCGTATTTTCTGGACTACATGTTACTCCAGAATATAACCCCTAATTTACTCTGCATCCAACTCCACACCAGCATGGTGTGGCCTTAGCAGTAAATGTACACCCGTTATAGTAAATGAGAACATTTACACTTTCAAAAGGCAGCATGGCGCACAGCACGTCCGCCAAGGATGACGCTAAAATTAGAACCGATCCTATTTTTGCCAGATGCCCGCACAAGTACGGAGTCAATCTTCAAAGATCACACCACCCCAACAGGAAAATGCACAAGCACATCTGTATTTTCAAAATAACTCAACTAGGCAGACTGTATTTGCTCAGGATATTAGTTGTATATTTATACATATATATGCTGTCAGCATGAATGAGTTATATACTGTACATACATATATCAGTATTTGCTCAAGTCACTACACCAGTCAAAGCAGGCAGAGTGGGAGAAAAATAGAGGGAAAAATATTAATTTTGGAAGTTGAGAACTGCAGTATTTTGTTATTACACTACACATCCTTTTTATCACCTAGACTCAGTTTAGTATTCTCAGAATGTGACTCCAGATTATTTGTGTAAAATTCACAGATTATTTTTTCGAGGATATCTAAAACATTTAAAATAAAAGGTAGCTTGGGGAGCTAAAATACACAGGTTAAGTTCTATTTAACAGCTGATTAAACAATGTCTTTAATTTCCATTGGCGCTGACTCTGTTTACTAGCTACACAAAGGTACACAGTCCTCCTCTCAGATGAGGCTTCTGCAGTAGTAACAAGAGATTCCATTGTACATATTTATTGCATATTAAAGTATCTCTGGTGTTATAACATTAAAGTTGGCACTTATAAGCATTCTTAAAGGAAATTGTGGATTTCAGCTTTTTGCATCCGGCTGTGGTCCCTAACCTCCTGAAGAATGAACAGCCATAATAACTCCCTTAGCTATTTGTTTGAGAGACTCGGTTTTATTTATTAACTTAAATGTTGAAAACATTGTCATGCAAGCAGATTCTCATTTCTTGTTTAAGTTAGATAAAACCCAACACCCACTTGAGGGAAATAAAATACCATGATTCAAAATAATTTCCACAGGTACGGGGACAAAAAGTCCGGCACAACAGATAAAGCATTTCTGGATGGCTGTTCCTATTTGGCAAAAATAAATCTGTGTTGGGCTTTGCAGCCAATAAAGATGTAGCTCTTAGAAATCACAGCAGATAAGGGAAAACCCACAGAGCAAAATATGCCTTTGTCAGACACTATTTATTTCTTTTAACTATGTAATGAATAGCTGCAAACAGCAGAGATCTGCTGGAACAGAAGGACTGTGAATAAAGGAAAGAGTCTTTTTTTTTATAAGAACTGAGATTCTGCCTCCTCATTGATAAAACACAGTTTTAAAGAAATACTTCTTTTTTTTAGTGTGACACAGTTCATTGGTCCTTAAGTGTAATGGTAACACTAACAAGAATATAAACCACAAAAGTTCAGGCAGAGGTTGAAAAACATGCTTATTCGTTCAAGTGTCTAAGAAAGACATGGATGAGTGAAGACAGCAAAGACAGGGAGACGGTCACGGTTTGGCTGCTGTCAACCCTCCTAACAAAGACAACCATAGTTTTCCTCTTGACTGCCATAGAAATTAATATCATGAAGGCTTGGCTTGAATAAAGTCTTCAAAGGAGATTCGTTTGTTGGTTTCTTCTGAGCTAATGGAAAAATTGTTTGAGAAGAAATCTCTAAAAGCGTTCAAATCTGATTGTTAAACGGTCAGTGGAACTATAATTCTCTTTTTTCTGTGTGTTTTTACCCTGAGGGTAGCTTGTAATTCCTTATTACAATTAACTTCACAATTTCACTAAAACTTTATGAAAAGGTCAGGAGGGAATGATGGATTATAGCTTTTTAATTAAAACGATTCTTTGTGACACGGTTAAAAATGAGATTATGTGTGAAAATGAATGTAATGCTTTTGTTTTTGTATTTTTAACAGTAGATTTTCCTGGCAGAAAATGTTAAACACTTTGTCTTTTTACTCACTCTGCATGCATCATGTCACCAGAGTTTAAGTCTGAACATTTTTACTCCTTGAAAGAGTCACAGTTATTAATAAGCCATGCTGTGCAAAGGTGCTATGATTATTCAGCTTCACATTCTTAAATCAGTCAGATGCAGATTCAGTATGAAAACAAAGCAATCTACAGAGACCTCTAAAATCTTTATTTGTGACTGGAGTAGAGTAAGACATAACGAATTAGAAAGACATCAATTTTTATGACAATAACGCAGTCTTGCAATATAGAGACACACATCGAGAAATTGTACTCCTTATAAAGCACTGCTTAAAAAGAAGATTCTTTCATGTTTTATATGTCTAATTATATCCTCATTCCCCAAGGATTATCTTTACCATTTATTTTGTTTATAATAATACTTTTCCATTTTGTACAGCATATGAAAATATAAAAAGAGAAAAAAGAAAATTGCAAAACAATTCAATAGTTTAAAAACAATAAATGCATAAGGCATGTCCCACATAGCACAACTAACAGTAGCTAACTAACTGTAAAGGGTTTATCTGATACTTTTTACAATATTTCCTCTTAAGTTCTGATCAGGCTGCTAACTTGGCAGTTATTCTACGTTAGCTGATAATTTTCAAGTTCAAAATTGAGAAAATAGGTGAAAATGTGTGAAGAAAAAAACATATTTGAAACTCTTTTAACCCAAGATAAAAGTAGTGCCTCCAAAATTGCAAACTTGAATTAAAGGTTATAAAATTTATATTATTTGTCCAGTGACTAGGAGGACATGGGCCAACCTGTTACCTATAAGCAGTAGCTCAAAGACTTCACAAACTGGCATGACGATTTAAAAGCTCTTTATGGTGAGTCAGGTCAACCTGTTATTCACAATAGTGTCTGTTGGCCAAATCACCGACTGATCCAAAAAAATATATTAAGAAATCTAAAGGTCGATCAGTACAATAGAGATTGTAAACTCTGCTGTGGTTCTGATCAGGATTATTATTTGAAAGCCCTCAGATATCACCTCTCTGATTTCTCCCAAAATGGATGAGCAGTAATTTTTCAAATCTAATTGTTATGCACTATATCAGTCCATGGTTTATGAATGAAGGTAAAAGTATATTACAGTTTCTCATCTGTTAAAATTCTGATATACTGTATAATCAGATAGCAGATGTAGTTGAGTAGTGAAAACAAGTCACCGCTGAAGCAAGTCATTGAGGGTAAAACAAGCCATTAATTCATTAGCAAGGACTCAACAAGCATTACTAGTAGGAATAAAATATATCGAACTGAAGTGTTTGGCTATGTTAAGACTTTGATCAGATGTTAAATCAAACTTTCACTTTTGACCAAGTACACTAATTAGCCTGTGTACTTGTGTGCTAGCTTTACCCTAAGTTTGTCTGCACTATTCAGACATTGTTTAGACATATTTTTAACAACAACAAAAACACTGTTAATCAAGAAAAAAATATTGTAAAGAGCAGATTGCAGTTGATTGTTGCTGGTAGGCTAAAAGTCATGCATGGCTAAAAGCTCTGCTTTCTCTAAGCACACCATGTTCTGTATATCCTTGCTCAGTCAGCTCAGTCAACTGGGCTGGACAATCAGCAATTGGCAATGCAGCATTTTTCCATAGCAAGCCATCTCCACTGAAAAAACCCCTCCATAATATGAATTAATACATACAAAATTAATTACTGGTGCAAGAGAGGCTACTCTGGATATAGCCAGACATGTTTCTTTTTTATCTTTTTATATGTTTGTGGGGCGTTCTATAAAGTTGATTGACGATTTTCAGTTAAGCTGATGATCTTTATTCTCCTCCCCTAACTCAGCTATGAAAACGAATGAATGAAATGTAAAAGCTGAATTCAATTTAGTTTTTTTTTTTTTTATTTACTCTGAGAGAATAACACCAACAGAACTTCCATCTGTCTGCCAGGAAGGCAACACAGCCTTTTGAAATTGCTGCTTACTGCAGGGTTTCCTGTGTGGCACAGCAGGTATGGCAGTGCTTGCCGCTGCTGTAATCCATCCATGAGAGCTGAGAAGCTGATTTATAAGTGGGAGGGGCCCATGAGCTGAGATCAGCCCATTCTCATCAAAGCGATGGCTGGCTGACAACATCCAGCTGTCCCTGATGTGCCACAGAGGGCCGATGTTGCTTGTGTCAACGCTGCTGGTTTACTGCAGTGTTCACTGAGATGTACACATATACACACACATGCATCTCTCTCCAAGACAGTCACTCATAGTGGCATTTTTTCAGAAGCATATTACCACTAACTTTCGATGAGAAAACACTTTTCTACTATTTTTCTATAAGTAAGAAATTTTTTTTATATCTGACAACAATTTGTGTTAAACTGACTTAAATAATAAGTTTATTTTCACAGTAAGATGCTATGATAAAGTAGATATACAACAAAATTTTAGAGCAATAAACTAAGCATTTAACTTTGTCAGAAACCATTGCCTACTGTTTTTCTTAAGCCTCGACTCCAGCTTCTCCTTCTGCCTTATGATAAAATGAGGTTATGCTTTAAGCTGATGAACTGTCACTATGGAATCCCTAAATTGAGTTTGGCTTTCAGAACAGCTGCGACAATATTCGCAGCTCATATAAACAAGAAAAATCAGCCTAATAAAACGTGTTTAGGTTAGAAAAAGAGTAAAGATTCAGAAGTAAAAAAGTCACCTTTTTCATATTTAAAAGGGTTTTTTTGATAATAAATAAAAGGAAAGTAATTTTAGCTAGGTAGATTTTCTGAAACAACTTGAGGTGCTTTTGTGCCAAAGTTTATTGTATTATTGTTTACAAATTATTAATCATGTATGTATTTGTGGAAAAAACTACAGTGATACAAGAAAAAAATGGTTGACTGTAAGTCTATTTTAGTCTGTATCAGATGTTAGTGCATTTTTTGCATGCACAACCGATCCAGAGGCTGCAGTCCTCTATGCAGGTTTTGATTCCTGACCCCAAACTTTTTGTTGCATATCTTCCCCTTCTCTCTTTGCCCTTTTGCCTATCTAGCTACTGTTGAATGAAAGCCATTATTGCCTTTTAAAAACAGTATGGAGCAGTAAATCTAGTAATTATTTTTCAAAACGTTACTAAGGTTAATATTAACGAGTAAATGTAACTACCAGCCTCTGTCTAGGAATATATTTATGACCCAGCACTGCAGGATGCACTTCCCTCAGTTAAGGTCAATATTCATGGTTCCACAATAAGAAAAACACTGGCAAAAATGGCATCCAAAGAAGAGCTCCAAGCCAAAAGCACTTTTGACCGGACTGTGGCGGCTGGTGCTGCTTTGCTACAATAAAACATTGATGAGCTACAGGAGTTGATAAATTCATAAATTTAGCCCTTTAAAATCCTGAGAGACATTGTTCAGATAGCAGTTTGTGACCTTAAGTTTAAGTGAATACTTGGGTTACGTAACAGGACAATGACTGAAATAAACCCCGAATGAATATTATGGAGTGGCATAATCAATGTCTGAACTTCAGTGTGAGTGAATTGAATTAAATATGAAAACAAGAGAAAGCCGATATTAATCCACAGTGATGTAAAAGCCCATTTTTGGGACCTGGCTGGTCTAAAAGGCCCTTTTTTCTTCACTTCCTAAACAAATAAATTGTCATTTGGAAAGAGATTTTCTGTCTTGTTTTGTTTCTGTTTATGCCTTTATCACTTCACTTTGTAGCTCCTCACTTTAGTTAACGTGAGAAACTTGCTGCCAGTGTTAGATAAACAGATAGCAGCAGTAATTTAAGCTTCATCTTTGCAGCATGAAAAATATATGAAAGCAGAAAATTAATTTAGAGTTTTGCAATCTGACTTACAGATAAGAGATTGACAGATAGAAAACTAAGCCACACAAAGAAAGCGAGCATTTCTAATGCCGAACATATGCATGGTTATATTCTGGTGCCTGCAATTTCATTCTTAGACAGAGCGTGAAATAAAAGTGGTTTTCTGCTCTGCCAGACCGACAGGGCAGACATTTATTGATTTTTTACCCATTTAATGCATTCGATATATAATATTTCTACTCCACTCAGCTGAGCAACCTGTCTGTCTAACATAAGCTCCTGTTTCATTTGTAATGTAGATGCCACAGTTTGGTGTTAGTTGCCTGCTCTTCCAGTGAACGAGAGCGGCAGGCAGCCTTTTTAAATTGCTTCTCCATGCTGCCACTGTTACATGCATGTTTCAGACTGTAAAGGCTGCATGTGCTGATGCTTTAACATCCCCGTTTGCAGCAGAAGAATATCGGCTCTCTGAAATAAACAAGTGTAAATAGATGTGGCGTCAATAAAATCAAAAGCTGGTTGGTGCAATCTGAGAGGTGCTGAAAGCAATCAGGCTGCAGCCACAGTGGGGAAATGGATGTAATAGAAATACGCTTTCATTCGGAAACGACTAATGTGAGACAAGTAATAAGCAAAGAGCAGCTCTTAAACATCTCCATCATTTATCTGCTGTTATCATCAAGGGAGGTTTAATGCTTTGTCATCACCTCAGAAGAATTCTTGTATCAAAGCAATCACTGCGCTGCCTTCTTTTCAAATAGAGGTGTCACATTTCACATATCAGATTTTAATGTGCATAAAGAGAATAAATGAGACCACAACATGAATCTTGCTCTAAGTGCTTCTCTCATAATCCTGCTAGGACCATAATAAAACATCCAAAGCCATTACAGAGATTATGAGCAAAATAATTGCAGCTGGTAAGTCATTTTTAATTTAAAATTTTGAAAATTGCTTGTTCTTTATAGTGTCTTGGACTTTTAGGAGGGGGGGAGCGTTGTGAGATTCCTCATTCTTATAAGGGAGAGCATACATGTTTGACTTGCTTAACCACAGCAGTGATGATTCGAACTAAAGATCTACAGAGAGCGCCTTTTTTCATTTCTGTTTGGTAAGAGAGGAGTAAAAATATTGTGGGAGGGAAAAGGCCATTTATTGCCTCTGGGCTCCTTTGTGGTTCCTAGAAATGGAGCTAGACTGATCTACACAAACACCGATAAAATAGTCTGCTGTCTTCACTATATAATGTTCTCATCAGTTGGCTTATCCTGTTGTCGAAGTAATCATATAAAGTGCCTTGCACAAGAATTCAAATCCCTCGACTCTTTACACATTTTGTCCAATTGTAACCTCAAATTCTAAGGTGTTTTGAGACGTAGCCTATGATTCATGGGTTACAAATGTTTTTGAAAGTGATATTTGAAAAATGTGGAATGCATGTGTATTCATCCCCTTTTGATAGCCGAAAATAAAATCCAGTGTACATTTGTCTTCTGAAGTCACCTAATTAGTTAAGAGCCCACCTGTGTCTTGGCATTGTCACAGAAGCAAACATCCACAGTTTTTTTTGTTTCCACTATACAACTGCATGGATTTATTTGTATCTGGAGTACTACTGCTAAAGAGATGTCAGCTCAGCTTTCTGGCCTACATGCGAAACTCTGCATGTAGTGGTTACTGACGATCCATATAAGGGAGTGCCTACACCATGGTAAACCATGGTAGTGACAGCATTATCAAGAAAAACTATAGACTGTAAAATACTTAAGATTGCGGTAGAGGAGCACTTTCTCAGGAAACAACAACTCTAAATAAACCACAAGTAGCTCATACAAAGTAACCAGAAAATTTATTCATCAGTTAGGAAGTCCAGATAAGTCCAGATAAGTTTCTGTGATAATACTTTAAAATATGCTCAGGTATTTAGCCAAAGTTTTAAGCTTTGTATTATTTTTTACCCTATGAGCATCACATCACACACTTTGAAAATATACAAAACCTTTTCATCACACAGCGGCTGCATTAGCATTGGCATCAACGACACCCTGCACTGCTCTGCACCGGGCGCGCTGTTTCTGCTCCATTCAGACCCGAGTCGGTGGCAAAGTGGCTCACCGGGGCTCTTTGCAGACATTTGAGCTAAAGCTGCAATTCTATTAAAAATGTATGGTCTGTATGAATGCATGACCTATATTTTGCATGCAAATAAATAAATAAACAGGGGTTTAAAGGAGATGATGCAAATCTTCAGAGGAGGGCCAAAGGATGAGCTAATGACATTATAACAACAAAGAGTTTGGGCTTCACACTGAGCACAATGGGGAGATCAATCCCGTCTTGCTCATTCTCTAACCTCCTCTCATCTGCTTCCCTCATAATAAGCCTACCCCACAATGCTGCCTCCAGCACAAGCTGCTTGTCTATTGGCCTCTCCCAGTTCAAGTGTGTGCTGTGACTCACCTTTTTCTTTGCACTTCAGGGCAGCACAGAGAATACCCTAACCTTCTCATTGAGAGGGTTGCAGCCTTCCTCCTTTCAATCTTTTCTCACAGCAAATATCCGTCTATCTTTCTTTTCTGCCTCTCATCTTTTGCTCCTCAACCCCATCTCATCTGCCTCTGCCCTGTTGCATCAGTAGTTTTCTTTCTCGGCCTGCCACTCACACGATGTCAGGGACCGTGGCAGTGAGAATAAAGACCATTGGTTTCTCCGGCTTGGTGATGAACTGTTGCTGTCTGACTGAAGCAGGGTCCAAAAAAAAAAAAAAATCAGTGCAAGAGAAAAATGGAGGAACCCTTCAGCTATCAGCCGCATCTGATTTGTGTGAGACTTTTTTCCCCTTTCTTGCTGAGCTGCAGTAGTCTGACAAAAAGAAACCCACAAAGCAGTGGAGCAGAAGACTAAAGAGGTTTCGAGTCAAGGCATTAACATCAATTTGTCATTTAGATCCTGTACATGAAAAGGTCACCTTGTTATCTCTCAAATGGACTGTGGGTGACATTAGTTTTCAGCCTAAAATCCGTCCACACACCACTGACCTAAACTCTGTGACAACAGAATAACCTTTTACCTCTTGCTCTCTGTAAAGGCCGTCTCAGAAATAACTCATAGCACGCAGGATTTCTTATCCTCACTGTGTTTTTGCTCATGAGTGTCTGTGGCTTTATGTTCAGGCAAGGCTGTTGGCTGTTTATGTGAAGCAGAAGAGTGTATCCATGCTGAAATGGCTAATTGGGAAATACAGTGTACAACCTGATTTGATGCACCAAGCAGCTTATTCTCTTCACATGAATAACTGCAGGTTTGTGCCCTAAAAACAGTACTTGCATCTAACTATGCTGAATTCAAAGATGATTTCTAATTATGAGAATCTCTACACTGTTTATATTTCTTTCCGTCTTGGTTGCACTTGTTTTTGTCTGCCCTGTTTATATCACACCAACCATCACCCCACCATACACACACATCCCTGCAACTCTTCTGTGGCCACAGTCACACTATTGGCATCAAAAGGCCATTAAGAAGATTTCTTCTAAATGAACTTGACAGCAAAGCCAAGGCGTGGTTATATGGGTGGACATGCAAATCAATATTTCAAATCGTCAGACGCTGGTTGGTGGAGCATGGGGACAGGGTGAAGAGACGCATCCAATACTGTGCATGAATTAGACCAAAAGTGAAGGCAGAGATGTCCTGTTGGTGGCTGCAGCTTAATTACATTTACTATGCTCTGCAAAAGTTTGAATGCCCTTGAATTTTTGCACTTTATTAAGTTACAGCCACAAACTTTAAAATGTTATTGTGATGAACATGTGGTATGTTTTTGTGGGTATTCAGCTCCTTGAATTAGAGCCTTTTGCTTCAAGTCTTTTGGGCTTTTAGACTCCACCAGCTTTAGGCCTCCAGAGACTTGGGGTTTTGATCAAACCCAGTTAAACTGGATAGAAAACATCTGTGGCATTTTATTTTATTTTATTTTGTAGTTTAGTCATAGATTCTCTATTGGAATTTAGGTCTGGACTTTGACTGGGCCATTCTAACATTCTCTAAACCCTCCCTTTGTAGCTGTGGCTTTGCCTTTAGAGTTGTTCATCTGTTGGAACGCTTCAGTCTTTTTTAGCCTCTTATAGGTTTTCCTTCAGGTTGGATCTCTGTTCAGCTTTGTCCTTGTCTCTTATAAAGGGAAACCTCACTACAGCATGATTCCACACCTCGTGTTTTTTTTTTTTATTTCTCCCAAAAAATGTTCCCTAAATGGCTTGGCTTGTGAAAGACATTGGAATTCTTTATTACTTTCTATTTGCCAAGCTGCTATTAAAGTCCAACTTGGGTAAGCCACAATTGCAACAACTCTTGTCCCTGATTCGCCTACCTGAGCTGTGGATCTCTGCAGGTCCTCCGGAGTTACTAAAGGCCTCATAAATGCTTTTCTAATTAATGCTGTCATTCCTGGCCTCTCTGTTTTGGACAACACCCATGTCTTGGTAGGTTTGCAGCTATTCCATTGTCAAATTGTAATGTTTTTAGATATACAATTGATCTGCTGTTTGTGGGATATTCACATATTCAAACAGTTATATAAAACAGCCCTCCTTTAAACCAGTCCTCATTCCTCTTCCACCTATAATTTAGCTTCATCCATCTTCCCATCAATTTGATTAGTTTTTTTATACCAGCTGTAGAAAAGTATCCCCCAGCATGATTCTGCAAAGACCAAATTTATACCATGAAAATGTGTTTTCAGGTTGCTGTGTCACACATACAGTAGCATATGTTTCACCTGTCTGCTGTGTTCTTTGGTCTGACGCTGTTTGTTTCTTGAAGTTCTGAAACGACCTCTGAGGCCTTCACAGAATATCTGGAATATTTCTGCAGGCAATGGTTGCACATGGTATTTAGGGGCATCAGGTATTTATTTATAAAATACTTTTGAATATATTCCCTTCCATTTTACAATTCTGCATCACTTTGTGTTGGTTTATCTTGTATATCATAATATTTAACACATAACATGAAACACACATTATTGGTGTTTGTAAGGTGATGTGCAGTAAAACTTTAAAGGAGAATAAAGATGCTGTAAAGTTGTAGTGAAACTACGCATCACAAAGCAGTTCATCTTTGATTTTAAACACAAAATCCAAATTAAATGTCTACGTTTTGCTCCAGTTAGGTTTACATTTTCAGATATGTTTGACATGGTTAAAATCACTGAAATGTCATCTGTTGTGCGCTCATGTTCCTATAGATGCCGTAACTGTGTCCAGTGTCAACCAGCCATCAGTGGAAACAAGCAGACAGAAGGCACATAGACGCACATTAGCAATCTCTGAACTGTAGGGTTTAGTTTTACAGGAGCGGCTTAGCAATGTCTCACAGCACTTACGGTGTTGATGCAGGCTGGCATACGTTTGAACGGCAAACATGTCACTCAGCGGTAAATTATGTTCCACGCAAGGTCACCTTGTGTAAAGGTTGGGAAGGAAGAGGAAATGAGCTGAGGGTGTAATTCATCTCTTCATGTCAGAGATATACATCACACTGAGGAAATTGAAACATACACAGTTTAGGAAGGGAATAACAGAGACAGACTTAACCCAGATGTCTATATTTATTACTCTGTTAAACTATACATCTAAAAGGTGTCGATCTTGGATTCATAGCCATAAATTTCGGCTTTAAACTTTTTACTGCATTGCAGCGGGTAGTTTTCACTACCTTGTGCAGAGTTCTTACCAGGGGAAGCAGTATAAGCCAGTGTAAATATTTCTTTTTAAACCAATTTATGCAGACGCAGTGCTGTATGTCATCCAGGGCATGGAGCTGGTATCCTCTCATTGGCGCTGCTAATTCTCTGTCCTTGTGTGACTTTCAATTTCAATCCATGCTCCCTCAAGGATACATGTCTTAGCATAATATAGTCGGCTTAGAAGTCATTGAGATGTGGTCCCTCTGCTCAAACAGACAGACTCTGCCAGGCAAGGAATCCCCCGCCTCCCTAAGTTCAGCTTGTTGCCAGCTTAGTGCCAACTCCGTGTGTCTCCAGCTTTGGCACCCGTGACCGCTCATCCTTTGATTTTCACCTCCCATGTCCTCTAAATGTACAGGATAGACTTACATAGCAAACACTGAGACCACCCTGTTTGATATAAATGTCATTTTCTCACTATAGGTTTTTTTTCATGTTTTTTTTTTTTTTATCTGTTGTGCCAAATTTGGGGAGGAAAACAAGGTCAAAATCCCCCCTTCCTCTGTCCAGTCCCATCTGGCTCCAACTCTAGTGACAAAAGTCGCTAGGAGAGCGGGAGGGTTTCATGCTTGATGCACAATTCGTCCTGTTTACTCTCCAGTCCTTTTGCATCACAGTACTCTTCAGTCCTTTTGCATCGAGTGATACCACCGCTGAACCACGGTCAGTCACATTATGTTACAGTTTTGTTTTTCTTACAGCTCAGAGATTATCTCCCAAGTCCCGAAGTCCTAAAAATCATGCACTAATGATCACAGGAAACATGGGCACTGTAACCATGTCAGCTAGTGCATATGTTATTTAGGTAACTCGAGAGGACCTTTCACAGATGATATTTGCTTTTCTGACTTCAGTCCCCCTGATTCCACAGTGTTGGAACTGATGTTAAATAGCATCCCACTGCCGTTTTTACCTACAAAGACATCCAATCTTTATTTTGAGTGCATTTATTCAGTGTCTGAGGAGGAAAACATTAAGAAAAATCAGTTTTAGACTAAATCACAAATGGGACAATTATTGGTACTCTTGCTATTAATGATATGTCAAATCGTCTTCTTTCTAATATGCAGCATTTAGTCTTTTCTTATAACATTTCTGAAGGTTAAAGCACTCAGAAGGAAGGATTTCTGACTTTTCCTCTTTGGATCTGCCTCTAGATCACACAGAGTCCAGAGTTCTCTCTTATGCTCTTTACTCTGTGGCCTCCTCACAAGCTTTGTATGTGTCTTCTTCAAACCGAGTTTGAAGAAGAAGACTTTGTGTCTGACCAGTTCCACATATCTTGAGCCATTATGCTTCTGAAAGACCCAATGACAATAAAAGAATTTATTATGCCAATAAACCTAAAGAGACTCCCAGAGCTGTAGGAGGAGAAATGGGACCAAAACATCACAGATCCTCCACTATTTTTAACAGCTGCTTTTCCACATATTTGTCATTCAGTCGGAGTCAAACCGATCTGTAGGGTTTACTAAGTACAGTAAACCTTCGCCTCTTTGTGGTTCAGCATTTACCAACTCAACTATTAGAGTTTGTAATAGTTGAGTTAAGTTTTCTTAGAATTTGACTCCAATTTTTTGGCAGAAAATTAACCTATTTATTTTCTTCATGGAGCATACTTGAAATATTTGAATCCAGGAGGGTCATTCAATTTTCTTGGCACTGATTGCCTGTATCCCCAAGAGCAGACATGAGTAGGATTGTGGGTGTCCGCTTGTGCATTTTAGCAAAATGGGAAGGTCTTGGTCTCTGTCATTGTAAAAATGTAGCTTCTTCCTCCTGGACCAGCTAACTTGGATTTATACTAAATAAAGAAATATCTAAGATATCGCCTACAAAGCTTTAACTAAGTTTCCCTTTGGAAATGCTGAACTATCTCTTTAAGTAACTGTAAGCAAAGCTTGATCTAAAACAGGGGCATTTAAAGCAACTGAAGCTCAGTATGTGCTGCAAGAAACCAGCATAACGACAATATAACCTCCTTGTTACTGGAGAGAGAGAACTGCACCATGTTTTAGTGAGGCATCTTCAGTAAGCCTGGAATAAACATGCCCATGTCCGTGAAATTTTTTAAGACATGCTGCATATTTTATCTGTCTGAGCAGATTATTAAGATACATCTCTGTGAAATTAGTTCATGTTCAAGAAAATCTACTGATCTCAGACTGACTGAGCTCAGATGACCTGGTAGCTTTGTGCTTGTAGTTGAGTATATGTACAGATATAATATATGGTTGTGTGTTTTTATAGTGTTACATAAGCACAACATGGATCTGCAACCCTGCAAGCAAGTATCTAGTCACACCTGATGAATAACAGAATGACCTGATTTCTTGTATCTCTGGAGACATCTGTGCAGATGAAGGAGCACGGTGCATCAGGCCCCAACTTCCCTTCTCCAGCCTGTCATAGCATCAATCCCGCCTTCAGAAGTGCTCTCCGCAGGGAGCGAATCAGAAAAGGAACTGCGGTTTAACCTTCTCTGTCGTTCTATTTCTGTGCTATCTGTGAACATATCTATCCATCCGCCCGGATATTTTGTAGTCTTTTCTCTCCTTCCTCCTTGAAGACAAACCCGTTCTCCTTTTCTTCCTGTCAAGCCTCCTCTTCTCTTTTTATCCGTCCCTGCTCCCTGCCTTGTTTTAGCAGCAGCAGCCGCTCTCGGAGCTCTGGGACTGTGATTAGGACTGAGGAGAACTGGCTGTAAGACAGAGACAAACTCATAACTGGGTCATCATTGTTTCTGTGTGTGAGGACCTGCTTTGCAGATAAAAAGCTTGACGACAAGAGTAGAAAATGATGCTTAGTACAAAACTGGGAGACGTTTCTGGGCTGCAGAAAAAAAAAGGAAGAATTGGAAATGCAACACAGAGTTTATGTAATAGGACTTGAATAAAACATGCTGCTGGCCTGCTTCTCCAACTAACCTTTCAGCTTAAAAATCACCCGTTAGTTGGCTTTAGCTGTGGAGTAAAGATGATTATGCTATGGTCAAGGAGTGCATGGCAGTAAGAAAAACTTTGTCACTGAGTGATTCTCTGCTCTCTCATACTCTGTCTCTCCTTCTTCTTCTCTCTGCAGTTGTCTCGATGTGTCTTCCAGCCCTTTAGCAGACAGTCTGACAAGGTCTGTCCCACTGGCCAACCATTCAGCACTCATCATGCGCATCATTTCCTCTCATCATTCCCCCTGGTGTGCTACTTCCATCTCCTCTGGCCGACTCACTCGCCATCAAACACTCTAGATATATACTCTTTTATTTGTGCGGAAAGTGTGTGTGCGGGCGCGTGTGTGTGTGTGTGTTTGTGCCTTGGCGGTGATGTAGTGAGAAGGAACAATATTGTTCTGAGTGTGGGTTTTTGTTTGATGGATTGTGGTGTCAATTTGAAGCAAGAAATCTACAGTGTCATCTTTTTATATCACAAGTGTTTTTCTTTGTTCTCGCACAAATCATATTGAAAGCAACAAGTACAGCAGGGAAAACAGGTATTGAACAAGTATTGACATTGTCAGCGTTTTCCTGAGGAAACACCCTAAATGGACACTTTATTAGGTACACAATTGCTAGATATGAAGACAACAAAATAAGGATTTGTGTGGCCTTAAACACACAAAGGTTAGTGTCATCAAGGCATCACCAAACAGCTTTTGGTGCAAAAAAGAGAAAATATTCAGTGAGCTGTTGTGTCAATGAAGTTGGAGGGTAATGGTAAATCTCCTGCTCCATTTTCCCCTAATTGTTGAACAAACCAACAGATGCTTAAAATCTTCCACTTGGGGCAGGACCTTGTTACTGACATGTAAAAGGCTCTCTACTCATTTCTGGCTCAAGATTGCTGGGGTGTCTGTAGTGATGTGAAAGCTGTACTGGTCTGTCGCAGGGAGAAATGAGCTGAGATGAAAGGTGAATCTCTCAACTTAGTCAGTCTATGTCTCTACCTGCATCTATGGTCATGAATTCTGGGTAGGGACTGAAAAAACGAGATCACAGATTCCAGAGGAAAAATTTAGTTTCCTTCACAAAGTGTCTGGACTCAACATGAGAGATGAGGAGAATAGTTTGATCATCTGGGAGGGGCTCAGATGACCCTGGTTGTCATGGTCTTGCCCATGAAAACCAAGGTTTTATTAATCCACGACAGGAGCCAGTTGAAGTGGCTAGGGCATCTGGTTAGGTTGCCTCCTTGACACCTCCCTAATGAGGTGTGCCAGGTACCTCCCACTGGGAGGAGACCCAGAGGAAGCCCCTGACACGATGGAGGGACTGTTTCACAGCTGGCCTGGGAAGGACTTGGGAGTCCCCCTGAGGTCACACTTCAAAACTAAGGAAACAAGGAACGAAAGAATAAAGGATGGATTGATGGTCTGAGAGTAAATAAAGGCAAAATGTCTTTCCCTTCCCACCTGGTCACTATTGTACATAAGAATCTGTTCTTAATAACTCCACCTGGTTAAATAAAAATGAAATACAGATACCTCCAAACAACCACTTCTCTGTGCCATCAGCATGTATCATGTTTTTGCTTCTTATTACTGATGTGTACTTATTTACTTTATTCCACTTTATGTTCTGGCTGATTTGTTTTGGTTAATTTAGGTGTGCCAAATTTTTGGTTTGTTACAAATATCTGGCCACGTCAATAGTCTGAGTATTCACTGGGAAAACCATCAATTCATTCAGTGCCTGCTTTCTCTGTTTTTTTCTCATCATTGAGGTGTTCCTTATGATCTGCTGTCAAACAACGTCAAAAAGTGAGAGCATCAGGCAAACATGATTTAGTGCCGTTTCAGCTGCTCAGTTGAGTGCCGTTATTTGTTAGTCCAATTACTTTGGGTAAAGGTGGATAACTTTCATCATGCCCTTAAAACTTCCACTCAGTTTCTTAACGGATGGTATCGAATGGAAGCTTCTGCATCCATATATTATTCTCGTATTTTACAAAAATGTATCTTTTTTTTTTCTGTTGCTTTCGTCAAACATTTATTGCGAATGAGATTCAGCAGTGCCTTGGCCTACTTTCCAAAACCATCAAGGAGCAAATAATCAGCCCCGGCTAAGGATTTGCTTGGCAGTCTTTCAAACATGGATTCTTGTGAAGCATCTTTCTGTGCAAGTAATGGGTTTCACTGAGAGACTTTCTGAGAGAGTGTCTGCTGTTTTTTGTCCAGCTAACAAGCTAATTTTGAGCCCTCTACTGCCATCTAGAGCACAAAAGCTGCTGTTCATCAGGGATCAGGCTGCATTGGAGCAAAGCTGCTATTTATTTTTTGTGAAAATTGTCATAATTAACATCTTAATGGTTTGGTTATTTATTCCATATTTGTTACGCCTCAGAGGTAATTTCTGTAGTGTTTTGTGCTTTCTTTCCTTTTTTGATAATCTCCCCCATACATTGCTGAGGAAGTGCCAGAAATTGCCTGTTTGTTGTTCAGCGAGTGGGAGGAAATTTCTTTTTATTGTACAAGTAACCTCAACTGCACCCACGCCTGGCCATTTGTCAAGGCCATACCTCATTAGAGAATTAAAACTTTTTTGTTGTTGTTCCTTTTTAATCTACTTTAGTGGTTCCAACACCTTTTTTATGGGAAGAACCTCCTCAGTAAATACCAGGCATTTTACAAACTGGTGCAAAAGGGCTTTTTTTCAGTTTGCTGTGTTATGCTATAAAAGCAACAGAAACGCAAACATTCATATTCATCGGCACTGCATGATTGACTGAAAGAGGGCTGCATTTAGGAGGAAGTTGGTCTCTGGTCGAGAGCCAATTTTAGTGTCTCCTACACAAGTTTCTTTATGTGCATGCCAACTACAGTAGATTGATAGTTAGATCTATGTTACCTTCAAGGTTTTTAGGTCTCGTCCCTGAATAACGACGTTTGATTAATCAACATTTGCTATGTTTTTATTTTTAAATAGTTCCTTATAAACATAACTATATGTCCAAAGAATGCTTTTATCCATATGTAAAACTCTCCATTAACTGAAAATTAAGCCAGCAGAAGCTCTTGCTAAAGTCACTCTCACGTTTGAAAGATATAGATGTCCTTATATATTTCATTTTTACACAGAAGTTACAGTCTCCAAGTCTGAAATCAGAAAACAAGACTAAAACTACAGCCTGCTTTCACACCAGCTCTGACCTCATAATCCAATAAGGCTGCCTTTCATCTGAAACTTTTTTTAAAATGCAGACAATGTTGGTAGCTTGTTCCCTAAATACTGGAGCCAAGCCAGTAACAGGTTTTCTGGCTTGGCTCCCTTCCCAACCATACAAACCAGATTCCTAGACTAGAATACTCCATCAACAGCCCAGTGGCTGGACATGCAAATGAACATTTGAACACTCATGGATTGGTTAAGATGCTCCCTGGGTTCCTATACCAACCTTGTTCCCACATCCCAGACATTTTCATCTCAGAGGTGAATGAAACACAACTGTTCCTGGACAATGAAGTGTCCTCTAAATTTTCTTACCAACGCTTTTGAAAAGTTCATGATTGTACAAAAATCATTGTTCTTAAATAAGTACTGCTGGTGGAACTTGATGTACCTTTACTGGTATTACTATTTCTAAGGTAAATACTAACAAGTTGATTTTGTTATAGAGCTACTGAGCACCAAGAGCAAAAATAATGTTCAACAGTTTTAATCTGCCTCTTTCTTTTCTTTTGATTTCTTTCTCTTTTTTGCTATAAATCTTCCTTCCTTTGTAGTCTGCACTACACTTCTGCAATTGGATTCAAGATTTCCCAGCCACTCATTGCTGATTATGTGCCCTGATGATTTTTTCCCATAACCATTTTCGTCTAGTGTTAATTAAACCTTTCATCGGACAAAGACACGAGCCATTATGGTCTCTGTATTTCAGAGAATAGATTGAAAAATGACGAATACCTTATGCTGACCTTTCCCAGGTTCTGCCTGCTGGCAGGGCAACGGAAAGAGTATTTAGCAGCATATTTATCTCATCCAAAGCACACCTCAGACTTAATCCTAATGGCCTTTTCATTATCCCTCTAATTAAGCGGGGCAATGAGAGTTAAACTGTCTCTCAGCTGCCTTTGAAGAGTGGCCCTAATGTCAAACCTTGTCCATACATGTTAATCTGGGATAGTTAAACCCACATTAAAACACAAAGTGTGGTCATCAATCATTTGTGTTTCTCCTGAGTGTACATTTCTGTAATTGTGTTAAAAAGTAAATAACAGTAAAAGAAGCATGGCTCATATTTATCGCTCTGGCATGTTTGGGTCATTAGTAAAGACAGAAGTTCCCAACAGTCACTAAATAAATACAGTGTTGTTTGATGCATGAACACACGCAGAATGCTTATGTGTGGAACTTGGTGTGTAATGCAGCATTGTGTAGTTCTACTTTAAAACGTGACACCAAGACAAAAGAGAAAGCTTTCACTAAACTCTGCTGTTTGGGAACGTTAAGATTTCTCATACAGTGGCAGTGGAGAATAAAAGGTGAAACGAGCCAAAACTTTGTCAGAGTACACATTTTTCAACAGCAATAAGGTGTAGCTCTCTCTGCAATTAACTGAATTACTCACCTGAAACATTGTGAAGCTGAATGTAAACATCACTGGTACTGGAGAAAAATCAGTCGGCGTCCAAATATGGGCACAGTATTATTTATAAAATTTTAAACAACATTTAATGTTTTCAAGTGGTCATGTTGTTTTAATCTATCTATCTAACCATTGGCTTTACTTCTTATTGTAGCTTATAAATTGACAAAAATCATTATAGATCCTGTGCAAAGAAAAAAGGCCAAAAAACCTTATCTGAATGCTACAACCATGTGGAATGGTACTAATATTTTTGTCACTATTGGTTGTATAAATTATTTATCAGCATGTGTCCTTTCTGCGCTGCTGCTTAAATGTTTTCAAATTAAAGGTTACCTCAGTTCAAAGTGTCAGATAAGTGGTGCCAATAGTTGCAGAAGGTGCTTTATTTGTCAATAAAGTGAAATAGATTTCACATTAAAATATACCTTAGTTTGAGCTGTTAACATGCTTAGTATGAATCCAAAATGCACAACTTAACAGAGTTGAGAGTGTTGAGGCAGACTCCTTAATATGTTTTTTTTTACAAACCATCTAGGAAGCAAAGATGTGCAGACTTTTCCACATTAATTAGATAAATCTACACATTTGTTGCTTCAATCAAACTTCTTGGGTATTCATTCAGCCATGAAACATAATCACTGTAAATTATCTGCATTTCATGAATAATGGGATGTAATCAAAATCACTTCATAATCAACCCCAAGAGAAATGATTTTCTTTGCTGCCACTCAAGTAATTTGTGGGGATGCAATACAGGAGTTTGTGAGATATCCAGTAGATGGCAGTCTCTACTCATGCTGTCATGCGATATTGGTAGCTGCAGCCTTACTATGCTTGGTGATAATAGGATAATAGGGCCTTGCTGGCCTGGAGACGTTTAACTGATAAATATCTTTGGGGAGTCTCTGAAGTGCTCGGTGCAGCTAGATTAGCCACAGGAAAAAGGCTGAAGTTCCATTTCCACCTGAGTAAAATGAAATGAAAAGCCCCAGGGATTTTACTGTGACCCTCTCAGCCCTCACTCCCACTGAGTGATTACTGAAATGTAAGGGGCTAGAGGGTGTAGACCTCTATTAACTATATTAGACTGTGCAGCACCACAGAAATGAAGATCTGATGAGGAAATGTGAATTATTTTCTAATTAAGCAAATTCTTAATTACCTTCAAATAAATTCCATGAGTTCTTGCAAGAGAGAGTGAGAAATGCAATCCACCTTTGTTTTGTACAGTATCATAAAAGGGTTAATGCCAGTGTTATTTTAGCATTTAGTGAACAGGAATTCCTTTGGTTCACTTTAGACCTGTATGCATTTTATTGGCTTGTGTGGGATTTGGGCAGGAAACCAGAGCTAATGCCCCCTCTCCCACTTCAAACGGATGCCAGGCACCCTTAAATGTCATGGGGTGGTTAGAGAGTTGAAGAAGGTGGGAGGGTAAGGGGGTGGAGGAGTAGGGGGTTGAAGAGTGAGAAGCTGTGGCTCACAGGACAACAGGGAGAAATCCAGCCACACCGGACTCCGTTTTGAGCTTATCAGTGTGCACTGGATGTAACTTTACTGAACCCACTAAGCCAAACCAGATGCAGGTTGCTTCGTGCCACTGTGTGTCAGGTACAGACCTAGGTCAACCTGAGGCGCTTTTCTGGTATGGGAAGATGCCGCTGCATGCCGCTCAGACCTACTGCAGATGTTCCTGATGAGTACTGGTGTTCTGCGGTTCATCCTCTTTCACTTAAAGTAGTGGCTCCCAAATCTATCAGCTTCTGACCCACAAAATAACTGTGGACAAGATTCATGACGCTGACTGTCTGTTGAGGATATAAGTATTTATACTAGACAAGGGTGCAGTAACAAAATCACAAGCCAATATAAGTTTGTAAGTTGTTACTCTTCCAGTAAAAGTAAATTATTGCCTTTATTCCATGAATCTTTTTTTTATGTAGTTCAATGTAGCGGATGTTAAGACCTCACACATGGTTGTTTGCAACCCCGGTTAAGATACTGAAATTAGTTCTGGGAATTACTAACTTATTGTTAGTTTTCTGAGGTGACTTTCTGTTTAAATGTTAAGAGTAGTTTATCTTACTTGCAGTTGGTGCATCTTCTGTCAGTATAAATTCAAATTAGTAGCAGACTAGCCAGCAGCTAGTCTGAGAATGGCCCAGACCAAGGCGGAAATCCGCCATCTCATCACCTGTCCAAATGTTTTAAATGTCATAGCGGTTTACTGCACTTTGTGTTTTCATGCAGCTTAACATTTTTTATTGACCTTTGAGCTAGAGTCACATTGGTTTTGGATGGGTATTTGCAAAGAAGCCAATGATTATTTAACACACTACAAAAAAGCTACAATATAGGTACAGCCTCTATAAAATCTGTTGTATTATTTTCCATATTCTCCCCAAATTACTCTTTTTCTGTTTCTTTATTGTTGTTCTGAGTTACACTTTTTCCTAGCCCGTTAAAAACCAGCTCCTTGTTCTACGCTTTGTGTCGTACAGGGGATCTGGACCCACAGCTATAAAGAAATGATTGCTTGAGGCACGGACTCTGTTGAAGTTTTAAACA
The DNA here is from genome assembly GCF_002775205.1 of Xiphophorus maculatus. Lineage (NCBI taxonomy): Eukaryota > Metazoa > Chordata > Actinopteri > Cyprinodontiformes > Poeciliidae > Xiphophorus > Xiphophorus maculatus. The sequence continues at coordinate 8,666,025 of NC_036464.1, read as the reverse complement.
ATTGGATTTGATTTTATCCCCTTGCTCATTTTTGGCTGCGACGTCTGTAATGCATCAACTCAATCATAGAGGAAGCCATGCTATAAAGCTTACAGTGTGTGCTGTAAACAACCATCACCTACACTGCAATAAAAAAGCAATAAAAAGTCTTCAGCCTTTCTCTTGCTCCGTCTTTAATTGCTCAATATTTGGATGCGTGGCCAAAATGGACTCAATGACTTTGTTCACTTGCCATTGCCAAACTACAACCATAGGTAGACTACAACAGCACAGAAATCAACGTGCTTGTTCACAATTCCTCATTGATATGCATCTGTAGAAATCAAGCTCAATGAGACAATCCCAAACTGAGCAGTGAAAGGAGATGAGAATCAAGTGGAACTGCGTAGGAAGGCAAAAGCCAGGCTGACGTTTTTCACTCTCACCACATTCATTAACCCAAAAAGTGTGCAGTTATGGAGTGAATGAAATCTATTTAACAAATCAAAAGCCAAGGAGGTTTACATTTACTGTTTAGGTTTAACAAATGTAACAAAGTGCTGTGGTTCATCAGAACATTGAATGCTTTTCTGAGGTACTTCAAAATATCTTGTCATTTTTGTAACTAACAAAGAATCACAGTTTTTACATTTTACAAAGAAAATCTCCTTTTTAAAATTGCTTTAAACTTGAACTCAACACCATAATATTTGTCTCAAACCCCCTGCAAACAGTAGACCCTTGTTGACTCCATGGTCTGTAATGATCTGGAACTTAATTCATTTTTATGTTTTCCATCTGTCCCCGACATTCACATTTTAGTAAGTTCTGAAAGTTTTTTTGTGTTTAGGTCTTTTTTGTTTTTTATTTTCTGAAGGATGTTGGTGTTTCAGTGACTTTTTTTCGTCATGGCAGATCATTTTTTTCTGTGTGGAGAGGTGAGCTGAGCACCACCTTACCTATTGTACCTTATTTCTGGTCTGCAGAAACTACTAAGGAGCGCTTGCTTGCAGATACCTGCGAATTCTATGAGATTTCAAGTTTTGTTGTGAATTTCATTTTCTTTATTAAATTCTGCTAGTCTGTCTGTTTTTGGCCTCACGGTTTTTACCAAGGCCTATTGGTGACTCACATGGAGAGTTCAGTGTCAGTAATATATTGCTTAATGTAGACTTGGTTTTATTATGTATGAAACTATTTTATGTGAAACTTTTGACATGTTCCGTTTTTAGTACGAGTTTCAATCAGGACAATTATTGGTGGTGTACTGCCTCCAACTTCCATTTCTAATGTAAATAATCAACAACTAGCTTCTAGCTTGAGTACTCAGAGATGAAGATCCCAGGAGACCTATCTACTACGGATCAGCTATTAACTGGTTTTAACATTTTAACAGAACCTCATTTCAAAAATCGTAAACTAACCTTTAATGTCTTGAATCAGATGTTTGGGTTTCAGTATGTCCAGTTAAATCCTCACCAGATGGATTTCTTGTGCTTATTAGATTGACAACATGCAACAGTTTTATAGCAGGAATATCAAAGTCTGTGAGTATGTGTTCAGAGGATTGTGTCGGTCACTGGGAGTCCCTCCGTCTCTTTCTAGTCTTGCCAGAATTAGTGTTTATAGGATTTTAGTCTCATTTTCTCCAGCGTTAATTTGTTTCCATGAAGGCAGCCATGACACATTCTCTCCTTCTCCTCAGCCTTTGTGTGGCTTTATTTTATAGAGTTGGGAATTTCTCTCCATGTCTCTTTGCGCTGAATGGAAGACCAGACTACCTCAGCTGCTTTCACAATGCTATTTTGACTCTGAGCATGATCATTAATAATTTATTCCCTTTCTCTTCCTTCCCACAGCATCTCAAGTCCAAACCCTGGCATTGAACTGTTACTGTTTTTAAATACACTTTTCATTGTATTGTTAAACATTCTGAGGTTTGTTATTATAGTTCTTCTGTGTGAGTGGATAGACAAACATGTTGCAACGTGGAGGAATTCAATTTCCCATGCCTGTAAAGAAGTCTCACATTTCTAGTTTTGCCAGCATGGTACTCCTCCCTCCCTGTGGCTCAGTTTGGCAAGCAGCAAATGCCACCTCTGTCATCATCGGGATTATACGGAGCTCATTTGGCTTTGATTAGAAAACCATTAAAACACAAACGTGTTGGTGACTGACCTGTGACCTTTCTCATCATGAGACAAGCAAAACCAGTTCCTCACTTTTCCTCTCAGGCTCTCTGGACCCCTCGGGGTCTGGGTCAGGGTTTGGTAGTGTTTGTGCTGTCTTTCTGTCAGACATGCATGATCCACTGCCACTTAGTAAGAGCAGGAAGAAAGGGGGCTGATAAATGGGCTACTTCCGGGCCCAAGGGTTTGTTCTTGCAATGCAGTGGATTATGTTACGGCTTGCCAACAAAGACCCAACCTCCTTTCATTTAAGCAGCAGTCTGTTGTGAACAGTATTTGGGAGGATCTAAGGTGTCAAGTTGGCAAAGTGAAAGTTTGCAGAAAGCCTTTTAAGTCTCCTAATCAAGTCAGGTCCTCCTTGCAGTCAGTTTGGAAATCATTGTCCAGAATGCAAGATAGTTTTGTGTCAATATTTACTTTTTATTTCCTGCCATTAATGATGAGCCAAGCAAAGACAAAGATTTCTGTCCATTCTTCTTTGGAAAATAGTAGAACCTCAACCAGACTGGATGAAATCATCAATTTGCAATTCTAATCACAGATTCTCAGTTGGATGTACGTCTTGGCTTTGACTAGGCCATTCTAACTCACAAATATACTTTGACCTATTCATTCAGAGCCGGTCAAAAGCAAATGCAAATTAAGCAACTCCTTAGGGCCCCAAAACCACTAGGCCCCCAAGCACATCATTTGATTTTGTTTTGTAGAGACAGTTTGCACGTTTGGCACATTTTACACACCTGACAAAATTTTTACATCAAAAGATATCAAACTTGCTAATTTGTTTACTGTAAATTTGGTGTTTGTCTGCAGATGTTACGTTCAAATAGTTGAATTAATATGCCACACTTGCCATACCCCTCTGCATTTCAATTAGAGCAACTTTGCTTGTTTGCTACTCTTGCAAAGTTAGAATCAATAGCCATAATAACACCGGTATGATGTAAGCTATTTACAAATGACGCTAATAGTAGTAAGTATGTTACAGAAATAGTATAGCCTAGGAATGATAAAGTATCTGATTTTGACATGTTGCTATGGTGGGCCCTAAATTAAAATCTGCTTAAGCCCCCAAAAAGGCTTTGGCCAGCCCAGTCTACATGCTTAAAGTCTTGTAAAAAAGAGGAAAACAAAAATACCGACCACCCTATGCAGATTTTTGCTTGTGAAATATTTTGGAAAACCTTCATCATTTTTCTTCTACTTCATAATATACACCTTTTTGGCCAATCATATAAAATCCCAATAAAATACATCAAGGATTTGTGGTTCTAGCACAAGATGTGGAAATGTTCAAGTGGTATGACTACTTTTCCGATGCTCTGTATGCCTACTGTTAGATGGCCATCATCTTTCTCTGTGGTGCGGTTTCTGTAGTCACTTCATCCCTTTGAGGCCAGAGTGTTTGGACATGATCTGGACTTATAACCGGTTGCTTGAGACAAGTAGAGACCAGAATAGGTGGAGGCTGGCGAAGAACAACAATCTGGACACACGGTCCGAGACGCAGCAGATCTTTCAGCTCTTCCAGGGTGGCACTGACCACCGGCGCCCCATTCACTTCCACGAGTCTGTGAGGACAAAGTGTTAGGTAATAAATGATGAACAAATACTGAAGAATATATATTTTACAGTAAGCTTGATGATAATTTCTTGCATTCATAGCCAAATAGGAATTACATTAGGAAAGATGGCCTGTAGCATTTTATTAGCTTGTAAAAAAAACAACAAAAGACTGTTTTCGACTCCGTTGGTTCTTTATTTGCTCTGTAGTCTAGAATCTTTCCATGGCAAAATTGTTTCTAGGAGCAAAAACAACACCACTGAGAGTATGTGAAAATGTGTCTCTAACAGCTTTGTTTCTCTAACAATATACTGACTATAATTCCTTAATTGCTTAAATGCATGACATCTTTTAATCTGCTCATTTTCACTCTCTTCTGCATCCAAGTATTACATTACTCTGTTGCTTGTTTTGGGGCTATTATTTAATGAGTCTCCATAGCTACTGAGCATAAAAAAATGCACCGATGAAAGAAATGAGTAAGATCTGCTTTCACTTGCTAGGGGAGGGGGGGGATCTGTGAACACACTTTAGTCAGCAATCCTAAATTATCTGCCCAGGATAGTTTTGTTAGTGCTCCTTTCTTACCTGTCTCCCACAAACAGGTGGGAGTTGTCCACCTTCACCACCACCAGTCCTTGGTCATCTCTGTGGCAGCACGTGAAGCCATAATGCCCATCAGGAAGCTGCTTCTCTTGCACGACCATCAGCATGGCTGGAGACTGAGGCGTCACAAGCTGGCTCAAGCTGCTTAAAGCTGAAGTCTGTTTTTGAGCTTTCTCCTGTAATAACATGAATCAAAAACTCAAAGAAAGAAGTATTTTTTTAAGAAAATAAAAGTCTTACTAGTGTAGCATTTAGACTTGTCCCACTTGATTCAATGCTTTGTAGAGTCACCTGTAAATACAGCTGTTGGTCTGTATCCATGAAAACTACACAGTGAACCCCCGGTATTCACGGGAATTAGAGACCACAAAGCTGAAATCAGTGAGTATTTGAGAAACTCATAATAGGTTATAGCTGCTTATATTTGTTGTTGAAAAACCAAATATACCTTAACACACAGTGGAAACTATCTTGGAAGCTAATTTCCACAGTCTTGCTTATCGTCCCTCTTGTGGGTACAACCAATAAGCGTCAAGGAAAATGACAGTTCTTTATTAGCTGCTTTGCAAACACCAGTCAGTAGCATTTCAAGTAGTGTCACACCCAGGTTTCAGCTTTCTAAGCTGGATTTTTTTCAAATATTTTAGATAAGCTCTACAAAATATCCATTAATAGACACACTTTCTATGAATAGCTTAGCATTATGTTCCACAGAAAATTTAGCAATTTCTGAACCGGGAATAGTCAACTGTATTTTCTAGCATGAGTTTCAGTCGCTCTTAGGTGTGGTGTATTTAATATTTGGAAAATGTGTGGATTCTATACTTTCTGACTGGCTAGTCATTGGTCAGCAAAGACCATGCTAAATATTGTCCAATTCTCCCCATAAGCAGATTTCTTGATGCATTCAATGGCTGCAAAAATGCAACATGATTTATCATTATGTTTTTTTGTATGTTTTTAAGTTCCTACAGGAAACCTTTGCACACATTCAAAACAAACATTTTCACCAAGCTTAGATAATGCAGTTATATAACTAATTAATTTTTAATGTCAGTTTAGGTCTCAATGCAAAGCATAATTTACCATTGGTGATTGACGCACTCTGACTTCTTTTGTTCTCTAAACTGCCTGTCAAACTTGTTATGTGCCACTAAGTTATAAAAATAACCCGGATATCGCCTCCTTTAAAGTTACACACACCACTACAGTACAAGAAAGTTCCCAAGAGATAAATACTGAGTCTGCGTCAAAGTCAGTCGACCACCAAGATATAATGATTAGCTCCAAAAGAGATCACGCCGCAAGAAGCTTGCAGGAATCAGAAATAACTTGTGAGTCTGACCACTGAATTCCAACGGGCCCTTTATCCAGCCTCTTGGCATACTTCTCTCTCCCCCCACATGGCGTGTGAATGCCTTGCAGCAATAGCTGCCGCCTTGCAAGGGTCAGGGGTCAAAGCTAAAGCTTCTCTCTCTCTAGACAAGTGGGCCAGACAGGATATACCAACGGAAACGCAGGCAAAGCCCCTCGACGAAACTCTAATATGTATTTTTTCCCTTCCAGTTTGTTCAGTTCTGGTCACATTTTAAGAACCTGAGGACTTTCAGGTTCATATTTTTCTTGTTTATCCGGAACTTTGAATGAAATCCCTGTCTGCCTGAGGCAGACATACGGTACTATTCCACAAAACTAATCCAAAGTAAGTGAGAACATCAGGAATTATTCAGTGAAGATAATGAAATGGTGAGAAATAATCTAACAGGAGTGCAGTTAGATTAAAATTGAAGATGCTCTTTCTGTTGGTTTTTTGGGGGGAATTTTCTTTTTGCACGTAGAGGACTTAGGTGCTAGGGCTGGATGAACTAATAATTTTCCAGCTTTCTTCTCTTCCACTGTCCATCTGAAGTTTTAAAACCATCAAAGCTAAACGGATTATTTAAAGTCACTTCCCTCATTTGATGTTCTCCCCCCACACTCCTTAATCTGTGTCTCTGTTTTCCTCTGCTTTCCCCTTTTCCTCCTTCCCTCTCAGCTGCTTTACTGATGCTCTCCAGTTGCAGGCGATCCTGGTGATTAGACGGCCCATGATGAAATATTTCCTTATTGTTTGAAATTTGGGGCAGCCTACGAGGAGCAAACACTGGGCGGTCTGTTCCTTATTTGAACAGCAGCTCTATCAGTTCCCAGACTGCTCCTTGGCTCTGACCTGTGTGTTAACTCTGATTAGGTCATATGATAAACATTAGTGCTGCTGCTTTTCCCACAAACTCAGCACCTAAAAAAGTGTGGCCTGGGGGCGGCAATGTGACACGGAGCACCTTTCAAAGCTGAAACCGCGTGTGTCCTTTCATGGCATCTCGTTAGGGCTTCACCGACGAGATAAAAGAGCCACGTTAAAAAAGAAGGGGAGCTCCACTGGGGGATAGATGCAGATAGTTTTACACATACTGGCCCATTTCTCCATTTCACTCTCCCAGTATCTTTTGTCACATGCATTCCTTTGTTGGTATGGTCACAGGCTCTCAAATGTCAGTGCTAAACATCCTTTTCTCAGTAAACACTGCAGGTTTGTCTAAATTACTTGCTCTGTCTGCTTGTTCATTCTCTTTTAAACAACCTTTCCTTTTCAAAGGGTGTTCATTCTTGTTGCTCACAATAGCTGAATTCATTTCCATGACCAAAAGCTGAAAATGAAACCTGTAAAAATGAGTGAAACAATAAGAAATGGTAGCTTAGACTTCAATCAAAGGTTGCTAATCAATAATAATGCATACAGAACACCAAAGTTGGACATCAGTGCATTACACAAAAAGGTGATGGAAAAGTGTCTAGGAGGAGAAATACTGTCTGCCTGTCACTCACCATGGTGATGAGTGACCGCATGTACAAAAATTGTAATTCAAACATTAAATTCCTTGAAACATTTTGAGTCAGTGATGCAGTTTCTGCAGTGATTGTGCAAGACAAAGTTTTATTAGCATAGTCCTAATTTTACTTATGTAGCTGCACTACAATAATGTGCTCACAAACAAAACCTTTGGTTAACTCAACTGTCTGGCTACTGACTTCCTTGTTTTAGCCATCTCTTGTAGCTGCTCCTGTCCTTAAATCCAAAATAAATGTTTAACAATCCAGTTCAGAATATACTTTCAGTAGAGACACTGTTTTGTTAGGTGAGAAGAAACCATTCTCTTTACTTTTTTTACTTCCAAAGAGATTATTCAAGTTTCCTGTATCAATGATCATTGCACTCACCGTATTCTGCCTCTGTTAGTCTAATAAGCTTTAATTTAACATATTCTCATTATAATGGTCATTTGTATTAATACCTTTCTGCAGCCATATAAAGTAAAAGGCTCTAAGGCAGCCATTACATATGCCATTTATGGTAGAGCCTTTCGCCTTCACTGGGCATGACTCAAATGTTTCAGAAATGTGAATTTTAAAATTATCCACCTTGCAAACAAAAGGTTGCTTGTGATTTATTAATATCACAAACAATTGATATTGCTTGTGATATTAAGCAATATAATCCTCAGAATATAATTGCATTATATTCTGAGGATTTTCAAGTTTTCTGACACTGAAACACAGTGATTTGTGCTCTTTAATGCAATACTGTGTTATGTCAAATCAACAATAGTTTTGATTGGAGGAGTATCTTCTCAAATAGCTGTGATCACCTTGTTTTGCTGGGCTAATCTGTTTAAGAGTTAAATATTTTCGTATACAAATAAATCTTAACATGTCACTGCAAACTGATTTATACATCAGATCTGGAATGTCTGAAAGAAAAAAGGCCAGTTACACAAGTTTCTTTGAAATGGTTAAGAATAGCTTAAAAGCACAGTATTCTCCAAAAAAACACCAAATTTGACTCTGCTACTTCTGTGCTGAAATCATTTTATTATTCCATACCAAACATGCCTCTCAAAGTATCTGCAGTTGTTTTGGTGAACATATCAGTTCTCAGTGTTTATTTTTGGAAATGAAAACATTTTCCGTCTCAGACGATACAGCTTTCCCACATATTGGTGCAACTGTCATTCACATGCTGTTAAACTCAACAGACTCAACTCCAGCACTTTTTAAATCTGCAAATTAAACTCTGCAATGATGCAAGCATTCAATGAAAGACACTAATTTTATCTGCTGTACCTTCATGGAGCTTCCTTGCCAGGCATTTAGGAGATGAGTAGCTTGTCGATTGAGATGTACAATGGTAATTTCTTCCTTAAACACTTGGCAGTTCAGCTTAATCTTTTCCAGCAGATGAACCTCCAGCTGTCTAAATGAAAAGAGACCACATTTCAGAGACTGTGACAGATATATATACAGGTAGTCACATAAAATTAGCAAAATTAGTAGTTACAAGTAACATTTTATACTATGATTAGAGTTTTATGGGAATTTTGGCCAGAGTTGAAGAAATATGGCAGACAGTTCAGTCTCCATAAAAAATCAATGAATCTCTGGGCCCACCCAGGAAAATCTCTTAATGCAAATTAAATCCAAGTAATGCAGATATCTTGATAAGATCAAACAACTGGTGCACAGAATAAGTAGAGGTAATAAGGTGAGCACAAACAGAAGAATAATTAAAACTAGAAATGCCTTAACAGATATCCTCACAGGATTTCTCAAAGAGAAAGGTGATTTAAACTCTTTTTTTAGGAGTACCAACTGAAATCCTAATTTTCCCTTATTTGTTTTCCAAAATATAACAACAATCCAGTGACTTTGAGGTGTCTTACAGCAGGGAATCTGCAACACCAGTCATCCAGTGCCCCTGTTTTGCAACTTTTTAATGTACTGTTGCTGCTACACACCTGAATTATCTCCTTGGCATGTCAGGAAGTTTTGCAAAAACCTGGTCATTAGCCATTCATTTTATTCCTAGTCTTTTGGAACAGGGATACATTCAAAGGTTGCAGAGCAGTGGCATTCGAGGACTGGAGTAACAGACCCCTGCTTTAGAGCACAGGTGTTCTACTCTAGTCCTAAAGAGCTGGTGTCCTCCCAGCTTTAGATATGTTTCTGCTTGCAGCGCTGGTTTTAAAGCTCCACCTTTTTCCTCAGCATGTCAAAAAGTTCTGCAGCAACCTCCTAATGAACCACTTTTTATTAAAGGTATGTTGGACCATGGGAAAAATCTACTCACCCTTGAGGACTTGGACACCGCTATAGAAGAATGATGATATAAAGCAAAGTCTCTCTGGTACTCTCAACCATTGTAAGAAGAAAAATCCTCACTAACTGGGTTTTTTTAATGACTTGACTATCTCTTATGATGTAAATAAAAAAAGGTGAAGAGTGTTAATGTTCCACCTCGTTTGTTAAAATTAAAGGTGTTATTCCCCGACTGTAACATTTTAAAGTGCAAAATGTCATCACTTGAAGAGGGAAGAGTCCAGTCTCTCTCCATTGTGAGGTTAGACCACCTCCACAAAGACACTTCACCTACTTGTTTTTATGAGCAGCTGAGTTGTTAATGCTGTCTCTGAGGATCTGCAGCCTCTGCCTCTTCTCCTCCAGTTGGCTGTTTACCATCTCCAGCCTCTGTTTCAGCTCAGCAGAACTCAGCCTGTCCACATTCACATCTGGCTCCATGTTCTTTATCTCTGAGCAAAACGCTACCAGGCCGTGGTGAAGCTCCTGGACCTTGGGGAGTAAAAGGGACAAAATTGATCATAATTCTTACTATGAATTGAAAAGGGGTGTTTGATTTTTATAACAGACCTGAAGGATGACATTCTGCAGCGAGTCCACCTGCTGCTTTAGCTCCCGGATCCTCTCCTCTTTACCTGGCTGGTTCACCTGGGCATTTTTGCTGTTGATGCCTTTTTCACCGTTCATATTCAGATTAAGTTCTGATGCAGAATTCATTTGTTTTTCCTATTATGTAAAATCAAGCAGAAAGTTTGTTGTTAGCTTGCACAGTGTAAAATCTGTGAATACTGTATCAAAGTTCAGTACCACTTTACACAGATGCAGCTCCAGCTGCCCGTTCTCTAATGGTGTCTTCAATAAAGTTCCTATCTGCTGATCCAGGGACAGCTCCTCAAAGGAATCTGAGGAAATAAAGCCCAAAGTTATATTAATACCATCTTCATATAATACCTCTGTATGCTATTGCAAACTATATGGGGATATTGCTGATTATCTGAGCACCTTGCTTCTCTTTTAGTGTGAATAGAGTCTTATTGTCCATCAATCCAAGCATTTTCATGCATGAATCCATGATTTTTCCCACTGTTGTTTCCTTTGGAGTCCTGAGATGGACTATCTGTTCTGATGCTGCAACATTTGCATTGAAATTAAGTCATTTAAGACACATTCAAAATAATTTTAAAAATCTACCTAACAAGCTCAGATCTACACAGAAGACATTAACTTACAGAGTTTTCCAAAAGTATTCACACCCCTATAACTTTTTCACATTTGCTGACATTACAAACAAACTGTGATTTTGTGGAATTTTATGAACTATATCAGCACAAAGTGGTGTAAGTAATTATGACGTAAAAGAAATCAACAATCAAACTGAACACATGGTTTACTATATTTATCTCAGTCAGATATCTGAAAAGTGTGGTGCTCATCATTTTCCAGTTTCTCAGGCAAGTCTTATGTGTAGATTTGCACATGTAGAGACCTCTTTACAAAATAGCTCAAGTTTAGTCAGATTATATGGCTCAAGTCTTCCTACATATTCTCATTGGGATTTGAACCTGGACTTTGACTGGTCCATTATCAACTCTATTGATAAGAAACGTTGGGGGTTTTTTGTCCATTTTCATATCCTTCCCAACAAACTCAACCAGTTGCCTTTCTTTAATGTAGAAAAATCCTCCCTATATTATTTTGCCATTATTCTGGTGCTCTGCTATGTTCAAAGTACTGGGTATTTAAGGTTATCCACAACTTTAATCCTGATCTTTCTGGTGTCACGTGGTTTTCATGATACTGTTTGTTCTTTAATGTTCATTAACAAGATTTTTACAAAACACAGCTGCATTAATACTGAAATTTAATTAATTTCAGCTGAAGTAGCAATGCAGTAATTAGATGATGTCTGATGGCAGTTGGCTGCATCATATTATTTAAAAATAATGCACTTTTTTATTAAATCAAAAATAAATCAATTAAAAAGTGAATGAAATACTTTGAAAATTGTCATGTGTCAAGATGGGGAAGAGGCAAGGGGTAATAATACTTTGCAAGCTATTAATTGTCTCTGCTTCAGGGAATAAGTGATCGTTTACTATTTAAGTTTGTGTGACTGTGTTGACTCACCGTTAATTGTGATCTCTATCATCTGAGAACTCCTTGGTGCCATGAGGTTTTGGCTTCTGTTCCTATTGTCGAGCAAAACCATGAGAATAAAAACAACACTTGCTTTTTCCTTTAGTAGTTTTTTGTTTATACTGTGGTGCGTGTTATTGGCTTCAGGGAACGGCACCAGCAGAAACTAATTAAAATATCTGCAGCAGGTCCCTAGTAGGTTTCTCACTTTTGTTCTCTGTAGCTTGTAGTGATAGAATGCAGCAGCGGTATCAGGCAGAAGGCCTCTGATACCGATGTTATCACACGTAATGGTTTCCCTCTAATAACCCAGTAGCTACAGACCTGCTGCAGGTTTTTTTTTAATTTCATGTGCAAGGTTTAAAGAGTATATGCCCTTTACCTGAACTTAAAAGAACGCCGATTCATACTCAGGCAGCTTACATGGGGAGAGGATGTGGACCTGCTCATGGATGCCAAATCTGTAGTGAACGTTTCTACCTTACTTGGCTCTAAAGTCACTGGGTGAAAAGAAAATATCAAGCAGACATTTATTTATTTTATTTTGTCAAGTCTAAAACCGTCTTTACACTTTAAAGCCTGGATGTCCCAGTCGAGGCATTTTTTAATGGTTAGCATCGTACTTCCTCACTAAACTCAACTCCCTGTTGTTGGAGTAATGCCTGTAATTTTATGCCAGCCAACCACAGTGTTAACCAAGGAATTGTAAAGACTGTATGTTGCACAACCAAATTACATGGTTTGTAAAACTTAATAATGGGTCATGCAGATCGCTGTAAGTTTTCTCTAATAATTTTAAATGATGTTCGCAGTGATAGAGAGACTGTATTGGATGCTGTGCCTGGTGGCCTACTCTTTGGAGTATGCAAAGCAGTTGGACCATCTGCCATTAATGGTTCAACAACAATTAAGATGTTCAAAGCAAAGTTTTTTAAAGAGGGTGCATTAAGTAAAATCAAATTTTGAGTTTGATTGTGCTGTACAATGGTACTATGTACCTGGAAAATACATCATGCCACCTCTAAGAGAAGGAAAATAACTTTTTTCCTTAGTTTGTTCAGAATTAACTGGAAACAGCATTTTAACATGTTTCACGATGGATTATCAACAAGGCATATCAAAGCAGATTGTAAAGCAGGGAGGCTTTCCATTTAGTAAACTACTTCATATGAAAACTGTCGGAAGGAACAAAATGTTTTAGGGTAATTATGTGTTACTTCAAGCAAATGCATGGCACTGACTGTAATAGATTTAAGGTGGTATCCATAAACAGCTAATCTGATTGTTAAATGGAAACAAATGCTTGACTGGGACATTCCTATTGAGGTGAAATATACCAAGCAAAGAGTCAAGAGTCTGAGTGATGGTGCTGGGAGGGTGGAGCGCATTATAGATAGCTGACAGTAATTGCTCTCTGTCCTCCAGTGAGCTGATGTGGAGGATGTCCAGTGTGTTGGCATCTACTGAGGCTATGTCTGATCCACACAGTTTAGCTTCTAAGAGAGAAAAGAGAAGACACCATAAACAAACATGCATGCAGAAGTTTTACTTTTAATATATGAAAAACAAGTAGATTTCTCTAAAAGGCAATTATGCGTCTCTGCATCTCTTAACATTAAGAAAATATCAAGTTCTGTCTAAAATTTTAATGATGTTCAATAAACTGCTTGTATAATTACTTTATGTGACATAAATATTCTAAATATATTTTGCTGCATACCAAAGAAAAGCTGGGTGATGAGTTAAAATATGATGTTTTACCTCGGATTAAAGGGAGACATTTTTGCAGTCCAATACTGGTAAACCACTGGCAGACTTCGTCTATGCTCAGCTCACTGAGGGATTTGGCCTCTTGCTTGTATAAATCCTGAGAGGGAGACGATGCATACATATATTCTGCAGCACATAGCAACAGTGTCATGCAATGGAAACCCTATTTTATAAACATAATGTTGCAAAACACTGGGTATTTATATCGTAATTTCTTACCTAATCAAATAATAAAACTGACTCTGGCCGTTTCTGAGATCTCTAAAACAAAACATTAATAATTTATGCATTACTTTACGTTTGAGTGTCATTTGCTGATGTGTAGGGCAATGATCTTTTGTAAAGCTGAAACATTTCTAAGGCAAACGTTCATGCTGTATGAAGATAAATGTTTTCTAAAACATCATGATTGCGTCATGTTAATTATGTTGTCGTTAACCTGAGATTAGTTAATGGCTGTTTTGTTTTTGTTTTTTGTTTTTTTGACAAAGGAAGAGATGATGCTTGCTTTCACTGTTGCTTCTGGCAACACTTCAAAACAAAACTTGGTAAAATTCCAGAATTGTCCATGTTTGCGTCACCGTCTTATTGGAAATAAGTATGACTGAGTTGGATATGCCCGTTAAGACATGTTGCAGCTCGTTAACATATTTGAGTCATTGTAAAGAGCTTAAACAGCCTGAAGAACCAAAACAACAGTTTTGAGAGTTGTTTTTTCTTTCTTTTTTTTTGGTTCCACATTCTGATTGGCTTAAAAAAGCCCTACTTTTACCTGGAAATGCTTTCAACTATGATGGTGGCTGATTTTAAAAGAACTGATAGTTTGTTCTAGTGATGCTTTCATAAATCATGGTAAATAATATTATATCCACATTTTAGCCAACATTTGTCATGTAGTAAAAAATTGTGGTAATGTAGTTACAGTTCTAGTCAGACATTAATTTACATAATTTGGGGCTTTTAACCATTTATTTGAGCTGTGCATTTTCCAGGGTGGAAAGATTGATTTTTAAACACAGGACAGAAATGGACAAATGTGAAATATTGGGGATTTTTCTCCCAATCCACACTGGGTCAAATTATACATCCTGGCTCAAATATATTTCATACACTTCCACTAATATTTGGATAAATATCCTTTGGTAAGTTACATAAAACCACAAACTGTAGCCATCAACAGCATATTGGGATATATCTGGCTGTATGTTTGACCACTCTTCCTAAATTTGTTGGTTTATTGGCTTTCAACCCCCTTTTAAGGATATCCCATCAATTCTCCATTGGATTGAGGTTGAAGTAATTCCAGAAGCTCAGTGTTAGCTTGCTTTATTTATCCCAAAACTGATTTTGGTGTATTTGGTGTGTTAAGGCATCCAGTTCTGTCAAAGCTTCAGCAACCTGACACAAACTATCAACCTCATGAGAAAGGAAATTGGTTAGGCTTTCCAAGAACAACACAGGAGCCACCCCGTCTCACCAAGCCGATTCTGTACTGGGAAGTACAGAAACACCAGGATTACAAGAGAACATGCTGACCCTAACCCTGCAGTGCAACACTTTGAAGCTTTTCACCAGCTTCCCTGCTGAAATGTTCAGTTTTCCACATCAACAAAACCACATCTTTCCCAAAGAGGTTTTATTGACACAATATGTCTTAAGATTAAACTATTAACTTACTTCTCTGTAAATTCACAGAAAATAAAGTGGACAACAATAATACCCAACTAACATCATAACTGGTTTGTAGATGGAAGTTAACTAACTTTCTCTTGATGGAAAAATATATGATTTGGGTTTAAAGGCTAGCTCCATGCTGACTAACATGGATCCTATTTGAGAACCTTCTACCAAATCTGATAAGAAAGGTGGCCAAATACCCAAACAAAATGATGTCAAAAGCTTGTTGAGAACCAAAAGAAATATGTTTTTTCTGGTGAACCCAGTTCTAGTTTTCAAGACCTATGGAAAATGTGTCTTGCATTATAAGTCAACTGTAAAAGAAGAAAGGAAAATGTTACAACTTATTCAAAAACCCAAAATTATTATGATGGGAATATTGATAATGATTGGTTTAAAATGTGTATTTGTGTAAATAACTCACACAAAGCCGGTGTTGTAGCCACACTAAACTTAGCCTTGATAACAGCAATTTAGCTGGATGTGAGTTTCTCTTTTGAACTAATTGTCTCAGTTTAAGCATACACCGAAATTGTGAAAGGCACAAGGATACTTGTTTGGAAAATTTAAATACCAAGAGTAAATTCCTGAGACTTTTTGCACACTCATTGTTTTGCCATAAGACCAGGATAGATAGGGAAATCTAAACAGAGAATATTCAGCAAGCAACATCAGTAAACTGTGTGGTGATGCTATACTATTTAGGCCCCACTTTGCTTCTTTAGAGTACCTTGTCAGCGAAGTTTCCATTCTGATCCGCTGAATGAGGCTCATATGAAGCTGGACAGACACACAACAAAAATAATGCTAGAAGGACAGTATTGAAGTTACCCATTACCTGGAGAAACAGCATTATGCACCATAGCGATCCATAATGTGCAGACAAACTCACCAATGGTTATGCGCCTTTGCTGAAGTAATCCTTTTCTTTCCTTGCACAGATCTGTGGTCTGTGTTGATGTATGGAAAGCAGAAGTCTGAACTGTTTCTCCGAGACTGCAGGAACGTGTTAATGGTCGCTGTAATTAGATAACAGTCCTATATCTAATCAACTCAAAGTCATCAAATATAAGTTATTTCAACACATTGTCATATGCCAGTAGTAATTATTTAGCAAACTTTCACCGTACTGCAACTCAGCTTCAGATACAGATTCTAAAATGCAATATACACATGTGAGGAGACGAGCTAGGAGTAGTCATACCCTATGAAAGGTAAAGGCCTCCATCCGGGCTGTGTGAGGAAGCTGGTCAAGATCTTTCTTCAGCATGTCAGGACGGATAAGTTCTCTGTTGCCCAAGTCATCTAGAAGAAAACAAATCAAATTGTTAAACAAAGAGAGAAAGCTTTAGATTTAGTCCTTGTAAGCTTTTGTAGATTCTAATGCTGAACAGTGCCTTGTGAAAGGATTAATATCTTTTGAATTCTTTTAAATTTCATCATGTCAAAACCACAAACTTGAATGGATATTATGGAGATTTTGTTTCACAGACATGGAAAAAGTGGTTAATTATTATGAAGGAGAAAGGATAGAAAATGTTTACAAAAAAAAATTGAAAAGCACTTATCTAGTAGGGGACTTTTTGAAAGTTAACACCCAAAAACCTAAGTAAATCATTTTAACTAGGAAGTTATATCCCTGCCTTTAAAAAATGGTGCAATAAATGGTACAGTTTTTGAGGGTTGTTCTTGTTGGTAAAATAACTGAAATTGGTTGCATTATTTAGTAGCTGGGATCAAATTGGAGTGTAGGTAATATTTCTTTGAAAAAAGCATGTGGTCTGTAGCCTAAATAGAAAGAAATATTTCAACAAAAATTATTCTTTGCACTATTGGTGAAAATTACCAAAACAAACAACTTTTTCTCAGATAATTATTTGAAACATTGCTCAGCTCTTTAGCATTTTGGGCCAAAACCCACAGGGGAGAGTCTAAAAAGTCATTTGTAGCTGTTGTTCACTTCCAGTCTGAAGACCAGGCAAATAAAATATTCAAAATTGGAACGGGAAACCAAACACGCAAAAGCTGCAATTCATGAAAACCCATGAATCTCAGTGCTTTGAGTTTATGACTACGTGGGACTTTGTGCTTATCTAAAGTCTCAATAAAATAACTTGAAGTTTGTGGTGAGAGCACAATAAAATGTGAATAAGTTCAAGGGTATGAATACTTTTCCAATGTGCTGTAGATTGAGTTTCTGAGCAACCAGCCAAACACAAGCATGTCTGTCTGGTGGATGACATGCTTCTCTGACAGCCCAAATTCTTTCCCACAGGCAGCTCTTTTTCTTACATTTCCCAAATATCACTTGGTCATTTATTTTGTCCAATCATAACAAGCAAGACGAATGAGGCTGGAAACATGACATCAAGCTAAGCCCTGACTTTTTCATGCCACACATGGCAGAAATAGTGATGTGACTGTGACAGTCTAAACTTCAATAAATTTCAAGGTTAAAGGATTAGGATGAAAAAGCAGTTGTCTTTTTGAATAGGCTAGCCAAGAAAAGCATGAGCATCATCATATGAGTACTTTTTTTCCCCCCATTTTAGCTTGCTGTTTCTGAAAAGCTGGTTTGACATGGATAAGAGTTGAAACGAAGGCAGAGGCAGATAAGACAGTGTAATTGGTTTATGTGTGTCAGCACTGGAATCTTGTCTGGGTCCTGGAGGAGCAGAAGAGCACAAAAAGGAGGGGTGTTTAGCTAGCAGTCTCTTCATCACCTGGCTCTAAGAGTATATGGCCTGCAGCTAAGCAGAGGCAGATAATTGTGTATGCCAAGCCCTTGTCTTATCGAGGCCGGGCTGAAAGAACTGATGAGTGTTGGCTACATCTGAAGACACATGGGAGTACCTTCATATCGCTGACCTCAAGACATTTACTGTGTGTCTTTGATATTCTGAGAAAATCACTTTGTCTCACTCAATGACTTTTGTTATGACTTGCACCAGCTTCTTAATTGGTCTGGGCTTTGACTAGGCCATGAGAATATCAACACCTCCTTTAGAATTACCACCTCTAGATTTCTTCTCTAATACATACATGACTTTTGACGCTTTTGTTTACTGTCTTAATACGAGACAAGTCTTTTCAGACTCTTGTCTTCCTATCAGGTATGACCAGTTTCCCTGCTGAAGTATATCAGCACCACAGAATGATCAGTTTTGCAAAATATGCAGTGCTGTGGATGTCAGCCAGTAGTTTATGACAAAATGTGGAAAATTTATGGAAATGAATGCTTTACCGTGTCGTTGTATTACGTTCTTCAAAGAAACGAAGGATAGGAATATTCAGGCATGTTAAAATTCAACCTAGACATAATCCATCAGTCTGAGATGCATGACTATCAGGGACAGCAAAACCATGAGTAAGCCTGCCTACAGGTTAGCACAGACAGATCCTGAGCATCCTACATTTTGCCTTTGACACATTGTGACACACAGACAGAACAACAAAGCAAAGCTTTAGAGTCATGACATTTCAGCACATTTGTGTAATGGATAGGGAAAAGTGATGCTTATCATTTGTACCATTGGTTTGAAAGGAAAGTCTGCTTTTTGAGAGAAGACGGAGGGAGGAGCGCATGCTGAATCACAGCAACCCAAAACCTGGGAACAGGCTGAACAACCACACTTGGGGAATATGTGCACAATGGCTAAAAAGAGACTCCAACAAAGGGGAACTTCTGCAACTCCCATGTGAGGCGTTCTAGGTACTGTAGCCATGTCACATAATGAGAGCAATTTCAGCTGAATGGGGAACCAAGATCAAAACGGAAAGGTAGCACTTGAGTCTGAACAGCTGGAAGAAGAAACACTTGGTCTGGATCTGGTTGACATTTACCTCTCACCTCGATTATTCCTTAATGGAAAATAAAAGACAGAATACAAGAACCAGGGAAAGACTTACCCAAGTTATGTTCAGTAAATGATAGAAAATTTATTCCTGTGTTGCTTCCCCCTGTGACAAAAAGAGAAGAAAACGGAAAACAATGTTTTTGCTGTAAAGTATGCCATAGCTTTTCAAATAGACGCAAAATTAAACAGGCATGAAAAAGAATTTGGTTGATAAGGTTGGAGGAAATTTTAAAATTATATATAATTTTAGGGTATATATATATATTTGTTGGATAACTATATATATAAAGAAAACCAGCACCACTATTTGTCCAAGCTCATAGTTGCATGCTTATTTTGACCCAGTCATTTTGTAAACACTATACAGAAAGGCACGCCAGTCGACCCCTGATATTTGCAGAAACTTTGACTATGAGGGACATCAACTGTTTAGATCAAGAATAAAGACAATGAACATAATGAGTGTCTGAATATACAATTATTTATAAATGTATCTATAAACACGCTGGCAGTACCAGTTTCCAAAAATGATCAACCCTTGGTCATTGTCACCTATTGTCTGAATTGGTATAAGTAGGCATTTCTTCAGAACTTCCCAATTCTGAGAAGTTCGGTGTTTCAGAGTTTCTGCATGTAGGCTGAACTGTTACAGGAACTCATTTGTTTCACTTTCTATCAAAGCCATTAACAGAAACAAACCATAAACTGTGATTGTATGTAATATTGTCTAAGATTTTAAATGTACTGCTTTGTTTCTCTGGTGTATCATTATTTATTCCTCTTGTAATGAATTAATCATAGAAGTGGTTTTAAGTGAGAAGATAATATGACGGTTACGGTTTTTCAATTGTGTAGCAGCCAGTGTTTGTATCCATGACAAATTTCTCCAGGATAGTAAAGTTTATCTTATCTTATCTTTCTTAGAAAGCAGCTGGACTTCATCTTCTGTTTCGTAAAAATGTTTTACCTCTCATTTATAGTTTTCGGTTTGTATTGCCTTGCACTTTTAACCCGACAAGAAAAGTAGAGAGGCTATAGATTAAAGATTACAATTAAACTATATCTCTTTCGCCTTCTGATGAAGATAACAGAACACAGAGAACTAACTCATCAGGTTAAGACACTGCAGTTTATTTACATCTCAAGGACAAAGGAGACTCTTTTGAGGACAGGGACACACATTTCTTTGTCTCCAGAAGAGGAGACAAAGAGTTTCTATTTTAAACACAAAACATAGCATAATCTGCTCAGCTCAAAAAGAAAAAAAAAAAAAACAACTTTAGCTCTGCTCCCAGTCTGTTTCACAGCCATTCGTGCATCCTAAACACCCTTCATAGTGGAGTTCCAAGAAAGCATTCTTTCATTGCAAACAACAAGGATTGTTGGGTCAGTGACTCATCTGTGTCTTTATCCCGTCATAGCTGTGGAGTACCTCAGGGTTGTATTTTACGCCCTATCCTGTTTTCATTGTGTTGCTACCACCATAATCCACTATGAGAAAATACAATCCAATTTCACTGCTGCTGATAATTTACAGGTTTGTTTGTCCACTCAAGCATACAGTATTAAAAAAAACTGAAATTTTTGCAAGAAAAATGTTCAGGAATCCCGTATTGTTCTCATTTTCTCTATAATTTGCCCAAAGACATGCAACTGAGTTTGGGAGTTTGGTTTTTGACTGATTGAATGAATACCAGGGGTGTGTTGTCCTGGTTAACAGAGAATCTACAGTAGTATGTTTATACAGTGATTATGTTGTATTTCCTTTCTTTTACTTCTACATAAACACACAAACTTCTTTAACCCCTTAACTGGCGGCGAAAAAGGCAGAGTATTCAAACAAACTAGATTTGTCCGATGGATGGGATACCGCCAGTTAAGGGGTTAAGTAATTAGTCACCTAATTAAAACCTAGTTGCTCCAGAGTTTCACCTTTACATGAAAATTGATAGACTCACGTTTATTTGAGATCTCGGGTATAGGAGCCTCCTTAAAGGCACTTGATAGGAATGCGGCTCTTACTTTATCTTTATCCAGCTTTTTATGAGGTACAGATTCTTCTTGGTCTCCAGACTTATCGCTTAGACCACCACCACTGATGGGTCTGCTTTCAGCAATTTCATTACTTCCTTCAGCCAGTGTGAATCCTTTTTTTGATTCCTCTGTTTCCACTCTACCGTTCTTGTCCAGGTCTGCAGCAACAGACCTTCCATCACTCTGAGATGAACAAGCCTCACATTCATCTAAATTGCCGTCAAAGAATCGACCATCATCAACAACATTAGAGGGAGTGGGTGGAATCAGGTTGATTATGGGTGTTGTCAGGAGGCCTCCAGCACCAGATGTGCTATCACCGCCATTTTCAAACACCAGCTGGAATTCCTCCTCTTCTTCATCAGCCTGCGTGTAGCTAATGGCGACTGTTGGTTGAACCTGGGGCGGTATAACAAGTGAAGACAGAGCATTTAGTCCTTTCTTTTTCAGAGCCCTTGAGCAGGATGATGCAGAGCTGAACAAGGGGGCCATGCTGTTCCTGGGGGTCAGGGGGCTCTCGTCCCCCAGGCTAAAGCCTGTGTTATCTATCCCCAGATCCTCCACTGTAATATGGGCCACATTCTTCTCACCTGATCCCCGTTTATCCAGGTGTGAATGCAGACGACCCTCATTAATCTTCATTTGCTGCTTCCTCCTGACACACAGACATGAGCAGAAGAACAGTCCGCATGAAAAACTTTCTCTTTTTCCCCAGGTTTTCCGTTGCTTCTCAGCTTTTCCACTCGCCATCGAGTTGACTGGGTATTTTTCAAAATCCACTTCTTCTCAGCAAAATCAAATGGATTTATTAAGATCGAAAGAAGGACAAAACATTCGTTCACTCCTCTGTGATATTAAATCTGCACCAAACAGACAGTCGGCTGCATCATGCGTTGCTTAGGAAAACCACGGAGGAGAAAAAAGCTCCAATTCATGCTCTTGAGGTCAGGTGAACACTTGAAATGAATGCAAGCCTTGCTGAGTATCCTTTGATATGATAAACGGCATCATTGCAGCCACATTGGTTTAAAACGACTGATATGGCAGCTGTACCATGGTATACGTATGGGTTGTAAATTTAAAACAGCCATGCATGTGCCTGCAATGGTACTTATATGACTTTGAGAAATCCATATTAAATTTTGTGAGGGTGGTTTGCATGGGGCCTTGTGTGAATAGGGGCAGCGGATGTGTGGCTCACACAACCCGCATGGCATCAGATGACATTTCCCTCATTCCACAGGAGCCGTCCTGTTCTCTGATACTTGATGAATCATCCGGCATCAGCTTAAAACTGGCTTACTGCACCACCCACACCAAAGGCTTTTCATGAAAAGATAATATCCCTGATTTTTTTTGTTTTGTTTTGTTTTTTTTGCTTCTCACGCCCATAACGTGACAGCAGAGTAATAGGAATAGGTACTTCTCCACCAGTAGGCATGTCTTGCCCTGAAGTCTTTCTTATGTATTTCTTGCCTCAGTTTCTTAATTTCTATGCATATAATGATGAAATTGCAAAGCAAACACCATGTCAAGGGTAAAGATGTTTATCTGCCTACTAGGGTTTAAAAATTATGCTCAACAAATTTAGCCTGCTACAGATAAAGCCATAGTTAAAGTACAGTTAATACTTTAAAGAACCACCTTTTGCTGCAAGTCTTATGGGTCTATCTCAGATTTGCACATCACATTCTGTCTCATTCTTTACAAAGAAGAATGGAAAAAAGCAAAGAATAGAAGAAAGCAAAGATATTAAAGCCTTGGCATGAATTGACAATTGGATTTAGACCTGTACTTTGACTGGTCCTTTCTAACAGAGTATTATGCTTTGATCTAAACCCCAGGTTTTCAGAGTTTGGAGAGCTAGCCCCTTCTCAGAGAGTAAATAAACAACTGCACCCACCCCAACTACATCTTTGTTATTATTTCTATCATCATTTTGCTGATGTTATATTTGATGTTCCAGTCATATATGTTTCACTAATGCAATAAAGTTTAGTTATGCATATTGCAACATGATATGATGCTTCAGCTGCCATGTCATTTACAGTTTGACTGAAAGATGGTGTGTGCAATCTGTGCTAAGTTGCAAAAATTCAGAAGGCCCAGGGGCCATGACAGTGCATGAGGCCAATGATCAGAAGCACAGACGGTGGATGATGTGTTTCATGGGACAGTGTTAATTTTTTGTGACACATAGCATTTAGCATGCTACAAAAAAGTTACATTTTGGTCATATCTTAGCAGAGCACCTTTGACCATATGTTTGCTGTTCCTCCTACATTGCATTATGGTATATATTTTTCCAATAACAGCTGTCTTCTTGTTGTCAGGTTAGGGTTTAGTTTTGTGACGGATGTGCCGAATCACATTCAGGATATGAGTTAAAAGGAAACATTTTGTATTTACAGTAATATGCATAGAGAATGGGAAATGTTATGATGAGGATCTGTTTCTTCTCAGGAGCTAGGAATTATCTTGTATAAATACATGATTTTGTATTCAGTGATCAGGAAAGTTGATTGATGTAAATGTCAGAAGGGAGTGGTTTTCTGTAACTTGAGGCTGAGAAGTGCGTGGGAGGAGTGACTCAGGTTCTGGTGAGAACCAGAAATGGAGTCCAGAAATGAGAATGGAGTTTAATGGTGAGTTTGGTGGTGGAGATCTGGAGACAGAACTTGAACTTGGAGCACAGAAGGCTTTAGGCGACTTGACCATACGAAGAAAAAACATACATTTCAACTAGAGAAACTCGAAAAGCAACAAGAAATGCAGAGCTGGTTAGAGACTACCAGCCAGGTTAATCGTCTGGCAGAAAGGGAGGTTTTGAAAATCCTTAAATCCTAAGCATACTGATGAAACTGATAGAAAGCACTGATCTCTAGCAAAGATCCTATCATACTCATACAGAAAACATGATCACACCTGAATCCTGACACTTTTTAATATTCCATAAAGGCCAAAATTTAGGGGTGAATAAAAATCATCCTGCCAACAGATTCTCACTCCTGAGTTGTGACTCTCTGCAGCTCCTGCAAAGCTACCATGGGCCTCATGGCTGCTTCTCTGATTAATGTTGTCTTTGCATTGCCTATGAGTTTAGATCAGGGGTGTTCAAGTCCAGTCCTTTAGCTGTAACTCTTCAACTTTTAGATGCATCTCTGCTTCTATACACCTGAATCAAATGACTGAGTATCATCAGGCCTAAAAGAGCTAAAAGATTAATATGAGCCATTTGTTTCAGTTGTCTTGGTTAAGACAGGTGTCTAAAGTTACAGGATAGTAGGTCTTGATGACTGTACTTCCACAGCCCTTGTTTAGGTTGATGACTAAATCTTGGTAGTTTGCAGTTCTCCAATTAAATTACACATAGTTGGACTTTATTTGCTTGTTAAGTGAATTTTGAATGCAATTGGTTGCACTGAATTTCATTTAGGGGGATAAGAATAAAGCAGGCAACTCAGATTTTTTTTGTTTGTTTTATTATTTTTTTAAAAAGCATTTTTCTTCCACTTCACCATCATGAACTACTTTGTGTTGTTTTTTCTCTTCAGTCCAAGCAAAATACGATGACGTTTGTGGTCTTTACACCGCAAAATGTGGAAGTTCTAGGGTGTGAATGCTTTTGCACATAACTATATTCCTATATAATAGATTAAAACAGTGCTTTGGTATGTTTTGGCTGCAGACTTAAGGAAAAAAAACATCATCCTAACACACAAATCATTTTGTTTAGGAAGTCCCACAGTCTTTGTTGCTAGGCATAAGTTATAGCAGCTTGTGGTGATTTCTGTTGGCAGCCAGGCAACTGTTGACAGACTGAGCGAAAGACTAGAAAGACTCCTAAAGTCAGGTGAAAAGAGCTTTTATACCCATGTTATGCAGACCCACATGGTGGTATCCACTTCTACTGCTAATCTCAGGAGAACATCCTGACCACAGGTTTAATAGGAGGGGTTGAAGGTATGTGGGTTTAGGGTGTCTCAGATTTGAGCATGACGGCAAAGTTAGAAAGCATTTATGCAGGTACAAAAATAGAGTCAATAAAAGAAAGGCAAACAACACCATTTTCAAATCAAATTTCTGCATGTGTATGTAATAAATATGCACAATGGGGGTCTATGAAATGATCCAAATCAATGTTGCCTGGCCAACAAAGGGAGGCAGCAGAGAGCAGATACTCCCAAACTGTCTGGACATTAAACAGACCCCACCACTTCTTAGAGGGACCTCCACTGGTATTTGCACGTCTGGATAAAGTTAAACCACACAAGAGCTTTTTATTTGTAGCCTGCAGGAACCTGGCTTTCATGATATCTTGATCTGGTGTTTGCAAGCATATCAGTTTCTGTCATAATCTTCCATACATGTTGTTTGAATATACATAAGCAGTAGGGGAATAAAAACTCATATGCAGGAATAACGTTCTATCTTCGTTATTGAGGTTGTATTTAAAATGAGAAAACCTGCAACCTTCCATGCAGATATATGAAAGATCAGTTCCTTATGATGCATGTTCAGAGACACTGTAAGTGACAAAACAGACAGAGATGAATGCTTCACAGCTGCTTTAGCCTGAGGCAGGATAAGTAGGCTGAGGTCAACATGGAAACCTCACCATTCTTCACTCCAACAGTCCTTCATCTCATGATGTACATGTGAAACTATTCAAGTTATTTCTCTTCAACATACGGTGCCTTGCAAAAGTATTCACCCCTATTGAGATTTAATGTGATTAATTCATGTAAAGTGACACATAGTGGTGAAGTAAGAAAACATGATTTATGGTTTTCTAAAGGTTTTGCAGAGAAAAATCAGAGACGTTTGGCACACTTTTTTTTCCCATAACCCCAAATTTTTTTCCCGTAAACAAAATACAATGTGACCAACTATCTTTGGGATTCACTAATATAGTAAATAGACTCTTAGGTTTCTTAGAGAACATCAGTGAAGAATAATCATCATGAGGACCAAAGAACATGGCAGAATGCTCAAAGATAAGGCTGCAGGGTTAAGTTATTGATATTGTTTTGACCACATGATGGAAAGCTGATGGTGGAGGCAGCATCATGCTTCTTAAGCTGACACATGAAAGCAAACCAGTGTTGATAGGAAGCTGGATTGAGCAAAGTAAATTTAAAAAATAAACTGCTAACATTCAGCAGGAGCTACACTACTAGGGTTTAGATCAAAACTTGATAATGTGTTAAAATGGCCTAGACAAAGTTCAGACCTTATTCCAAATATAAATCTGTGGCAAGATTTAAAAAGTTGTTTTAGTCTCTAAATGTGCAAAGCGGGTTGATGCATACCCCAAAACACCTCCGGCTGTAATTACATAGCACAGGGATTCTGCAAAGTGTCGACTAAGTGAGGGATGAAAACAAAGGAATGCTCTTCAGATTATTTGTTTAAAAAAACAATAAAACCATATATAATTTTCTTCCATGTTTGCACTAATTTGTATGCAGTCGTATATAACATGAAGTTCCAATAAAATACTTTATTTTTGTAGTTATAGGTTTGTGAAAGATCAAATAGTATGAAAAGTGTTGGAATGTGCTGTGGTCCTTTAGATTTTTTTTTCCATCTTACTCAGTTGTACTCCAGGAGTTACATCACCAGGTCTCTCTGTGCTCCGTAATTTAGCCTACATGTCCAGACATAGGTCTGTGAGTATCTGAGCATGCTCCAGTTGTGCTAATAACGGTCTCACAAGGAAAGAGCAGTAAACTCCGGACAGCCCAGAGATGGTGGAACGGCCAACATCAACAATAAGCCTCTCTGCTCTGGGAGGGCTCCATTTTTGAAACACCCTCACCTCCTTCTCTCTCTCTCTCCTTTACTCTCTCTCTTGTTCTGTCTCTCAGCTGCAGAACGGCGAAGCATGTTGAACATTTCCTGTGACAGTCATGTTTCCACAGGCATCAAGACTTTACGTCCGTACTCAGCAGCAGCGCGGGTTCTGTGGTGAACATGACCCTGTTTGGTCATACAGAGAACTCACACAGGCAAACACACACCCCGTCAGACTGAAAAGACAGGGTTTTTTTCTGAATTCATAGAGGAGGGGAATGTTTTAACCAGCCTATAATTGCATTTACTAAACAAGACAGGAGTATGAGTCACTTTCCAGGGGAAAGGAATGTCACCTCTTCCTGTGAAATTAAAGGGAGGGAGATGGAGGGAGTGACTGTTTGAGAAAAACACTTACTGAATGCTTTATATCGTCAAGGATGTCGAGGACTCACTAGGGATCAAACAACATGGTGGCACTCCACCAATGAGGGTGGGGGGACAACAAAAATAAGCATCTTTAACCAACGCTGTTGACTTCTTAAATCAACACATCATGAATCAAACCTCTTTACCCTCGTTTCTATCGTTTCCCTCAAGCAGATGCATCCATTTTTCTGCTTACAGGGACCTTCCTGTTTGTGTTCGCCACTGCCAAAACCCTTAGAAAGTGTGCCAAATACTTGGCTGATACCTAATAGCCTGAGAAAAGGAGTTCAGAGGGGAGAAGAAAAGGCCAGTGACCTCTAGAACTTCTGGGCTGAACTTTCCCCTCCATACCTTCCCTCCACCCCCTCAACAGCTAGACCGACCCCCCCACCTTTCTCTCTAATCAATTACTGTTGGCAGTCAGGAGACCACCAATGATTAGCAGCAGCAAGGCAGTCGTGGTTAGAGTGGGGGATAAAGTAGGCTGGGAGGATGGCATGGTTGGCGGGGCGGGGGGGACAGAGGAAAGGAAATAGGCTTTGATCAAAATGCTGCCTCAAAAAAAGCGTAATGCATACTCCCCTCCCGCCAGCCCAGTTTAAATGACCCTTGAAGAGGTTTATTTATCTGTGAGAATGAAAGATGGCATCCTTTTGTGTTCCTCCTCTCTGGCCAGACAGCAGTTTCTTCCAAATATTGTTTACACATAAACAAGCTCAGTAGAAACCATTTGAGACCTAGAGGGCTCAAAGACAATAACGAACATAAACACAAACTTTTTTCTTCTTCTTGTTGTTCAAGTCTTTGAAGCAGGAGGGAAATAATTTACTGGCTCTGTTTTTTTTCCTTCTCTTTTCTTTTTTATGAGAATCTGTGCTGTTCCCACGCCCAGTGTGGCAGGAAAGCGCAACAAGATCATTTGTCTTAGATTGGCTGATTGGCTTACTGGAATCTGAGTGTGTCTCTGATAGAGATGGAAGTTTAATATGATGGAAGGAAATTTCCCACTATGCCCACCAGCAGCTGCCCTGGACAAACTTTGTTTTATTTGTCTCTCTATTGTGCTTTAATTAGCAACAATATTTCTCGAAGTTTCAAGCTTGTCTGTTGAGACAGAATAACGTATCAAAAGGAGTTATTCTGGTAACTTGTTTCTTTTGCATCTCTCTTGGGGAAATTGTGTGAAATAAATGTTAAATTCATCTCTTTGTAAAGGTATTCATACACTTTGAAACATTGTTTGGTGATGTGGTCAAATGAGACCATTGTTGAACTTTTTGTCCTAAATCCAAAATGGGCTGAAAACTAACACTTCACAGGCAGTATTTGTGCTTCAACATGGTGGTGGCTGTGTCGTGCTGTTGGGATGCTTTTCTTTGACAGACACCGAGAATAAAGTCATAGTTGGAGAGAAGATGAATGGAGATGATTGCAGGTTGATGCAAACAACTTATTTTCAACAAGCCTAAAAAATAGCCAGAGCTAAAATAGTGGGATGATTTAAAGTGTATTGTAGTGTTTGAACTGCCCACAATATATAATGTCAAGTATTAATACTTTTGCAAGTAATATAAAATCCTCCAGTTTTAGGCGCAACAGATCTATGCAAGCTCCTACAATCTTCCTTACCAACTGTGGTTTCAGAGTGCTCTGTGGCTAACTCTCTCTTCACACAATTAATGGCATTATGAGCACCACTGGAGAGCTCAACAAAAACTGTTGTGTCTGTGATTTTCCCATGGGAACACCATGTTGTGTTGATGCCAAACTCTCTGAAGTGATACAGTTATCGCTTCTCACTCATGTTCTCCTTGAAACTTCAGTGTCGAGACAGCGAGTCTAAATCAAGTTAAGATTTATCTGTAATTTTAGAGCCATCAAGGATAACCACAATGTGTCACTGAGGGAAAAGGGCTACGCTCTATGAAACTGTTGCACACTCTCATCTGTAGTATTGTTTAATGTGCTGATGTTGTCCTCATGTCCTTTAGATGTTTTTCACATTCTCAGGCCTAAAAGTGGAGTCACTGTGGCATCTAAAGCCAGGGCATCTGAGCCTCATCAGACAGGCATTTCAAATCTGCTGTCATGGCTGTTTAAAAAGAGGCAGACAGAGGACAAAAGCAGCTTGTCCAGTTGTAGCCCCATCAAGGTTCCCTAACGATGCCTGGGCCCTCTTAGACATCACTGCAAATTAAAGTTAACACTCAGTGAAAGGACAGATTAGTGCCGAGAGGATGGCACAAAGGGTGTTAAATATGGCGAGAAGCATGCTGGACCACAGGCCGGGCCTGGGACACATTACCTACAGCTGTCCACACTGACCTATTTCCACTAAACTAACTTAAAGATTTTAGCGACCTCCATTGTGCAAAAAGCTTTGGAAGGGGCACTGCTGAAGTCTGATCTGCATGGCCCACTTTGGGCATGCTGTCCTTTGATGCCTCTGATAAAAGCGATGATGAGGGGTTTAATTAAGTGTGGCAGGTGATTATATGGTCTATATTTATCTGAAGGGTCGTGGCAGATGTGGCAAGAGATGATCACAGGGGAAACTGGTTTGTAAAGAATCCAAAAGGCATTATGATTGTGGTACATGCAATAAAAAGTCAAGTGGAGACCTTAGAGACAGATATAATTCTCACTCTTTCATAAAGAAATAAAAGTAATTTATTCAAATATCTTTTTTAAGGAAAATATTGAGCAAATGTGAAAGCCATCTCAATGAACGTCTTTCCTATGAGGATAATTTACTGTGGACTTGAAAGGTTTGTGTTGTATTTTACTGGATGTTGAACATGTACGGAGGGTCATAAGATGGATGAACTTAAAAAAACAGATCATTTAATGAGTGTACAACTAATGGATGGTGTCATTAATTGAAATATTTATACTATGTGCATAATGCTCACAATTATGTATGAATGCATTTAAGTTTTTCAATAGTTCTTGCTGTGGGCAAAATATTTTCAACTTTACCTGTCAAAGTCAGTGGGCGGGGCTAATACTGCTTAAGTTAATATGGTTGGTCCAGTCAGGTTGTAAAGCGCATGTTGGGGTTTGCGTCATGATGCAGTGTGGGTCAGGAATCATTAAGTAATCATGATAACGAAAAACACTAAATTAAATGGATATCATTTTTACATGTATTTACTCATCACATTTATGTAAATTGGATACAGATTTGAATATTTAGTTTTCTATGTAAAATTGTATTTTAATTTTGGCTTTTAATAAAACTTAATAAAATAAAAATATCATGAACAGCTGAATACCTTATTTAAGGTAACTTCCTTCGTGATGCAATACAATTTCCAATTGCTTGATTTTTTTTTCAAGTTGATCTTTGGTGGACAAAGTGGTTTAGTGTAGGAAATGTGGTTAACATACTTGAGGTTACTGTACTGAGTAATTTGAAATGGGTCAGCATGTAAATACAGTCGAAGAAAAAGTATCTGATACACTGCCAATTTTTCAGTTTTCCCTCTTACAAAGAATGGAGAGGTCTGAAATTTCCAACCAGTCTCCAGACCTGAACCCAAAAGAAAATCATTGAAGGGAGCTGAATATTGTTGCCCAGCAACAGCCCAGAAACCTGAAGGACATGGAGTAGATCTGTATGTTTAATTTTACAAGGAGTCTGATGTGATTCATATATTGGCATGATCAACACACGTAGGTTGTTGTTCTTCTATGAGCTCTGGCACTTTTGGCAAATAATGCTAATGACTGACAACACTTTGAGAGTAGATGTGAATTATCCTTAGCTTTAAACGTTGTATGTATAGACTTATATGGAGACCAGAAACTGAAGCGTTTTATCTGTTAAATAAGAAAGAAGACACCACAAAAGCTACTCATTTTCTGCTTTTAACAACCGTTTTAATAAGACCCCAAACTGGTGTACCCAACTGCCATGGGCTGAGTTTATGTTGCACAACATGTTGTCCCTGTTAGGAATTTGGTCTGTCCTATTTGTAGAAATGTCATTGTGTCATCTTGCTTTGGAAATCACATACTAGGACAGACTTTATGAGATGGTTGATTCAGTCAGAAACAATCTTGGCACATCCAGGTCCCTCTTGTAATTCAGATACCCTGTTCTTTAATTATTGTCTAGAGAATTTGTTAAAGAGCCAGTGATGCACATTGTGTGTTAAAATCCGAACAATGAATTGACTGTGGACCTTAAATCTTGGCGTAATCCCTAAAGCACATGCTTGTGTTTTGCTCCCACTAATCTCTCCCCACTCCCACCCCCACCCCACACTCCTTTTCATGCTGCTGGGTTGTTAGAGGTTGAGTATTTGCATTTCTTTCCTCCTGTGCCATCGGTCCTTTCAGGAGGCCATTAATGCAGAATATCTAGTCACGCTAGACGGCAGCAGGCTGCTTTAGTACTCCGGTTGCTCAGGGTCACTCTCTAACTTTGACCTCAATGAAACAGGAGAACCGACGGTCCTCCCCCATTTCTTCAGATAGCTGCATCAGTGTTGCAAAATCCATGCAAATGCGATGCTCTTCCTCTTATATGTTTGTGTTTTTCATTCATTGTCCAAATTTTTGTTGGACTTGGGACATATCATGAACAGAAACCTACCAGTTGTAGTTTTTTATGTAGGCAATGTGGCTCACCACGCAGGCCACTTAGCCTTGTGAAGTGAGAGAAGCACTAAAAAAGAACCTTATTGTTCGCTTCACCCAAAATTAAGTTTAATTTTGTTCATTTGCAAGTCAAGTCAATGAAAGGGTATTTTCACACTTGATAGTCTGGTAGACCTTGTTTGATTGGGTACCTAAATTACAACGTTTGTAACATTTTCAGCTGGTGTGGTTCACTTCACACTGCACTGTGTTAAATGAACCAAACCCTTTAAAAATCCCTGTTCCCCCCTCGCCTGTGGGGCGCTACACCAAGAACCACTGAAGGAAACGACACAAAAATCTCTGAAGAAGATGTGCGCAGGTTCGTGCTTCACACAGTTTAAACAAAATTGGGATGGCGCCACAGTTTAGTGGTTGTAGGATTTCATGTTTGTTCTTGGTAAAAGACCACAAGTAATTTCTCTCACTAAAGCATGATTGTTTTGATTGTATTTACCCAGAATGCCCTACTCTATAATCTGCTTCTTGCTTTTGAAGCAATCTCCGATCCTCTTGGTATTCACGAGTGCATTCCAATGCACCAGAGTTCATTTCAACTATGCCGAACAGACACAAATCAAACTTTCAAGACAAACTAACTAGAATTCAATTAAAGCTGACTAAGCAGCGTTGGTGTGAATGGTGCACAAACGCTTCTAGTCTTCACCTTAAATTTAAGTTTATAAAATGAACATCTATATGGTGAATCATCCAGTGAGGATCAGAACATCAGGAGAACTTCCAGACATTATCTTGACAAGCCAACAAAGGAGGGAATTGAAAGTGCTCTGCTGTGAGCTCAGTGTGTCTACAGTTCACCAAAGTGAAAAATTACCACTCGTGGCAAAAACCGGAACCTAAAAGAATCCAATTCAGATTTAGTTTAGATGTTATAATTGTTCTGGTTCTCACCAGCCTTTTTACTCTGATTTGCTTATGCAATAGTCAGCAGATTCCTCCCAAAAACTATGCAATCGGAATAGTCTTCTTTACCTTGCAGTAGCTGCAGTATGCACATCTGACTGTGCAATATAATTCAGTCCATATTTTACTCGTGAGGTACTAGCTATGAGTTTATTTGTTGTTTTTCCCATAGCAACATGTTGTTTGGCCCCAAAATGCCACTTCATGCATGCAGAAGGATTGTTTGCATGGGTAGGTTATGGATCAAACATAATCTGCAGAAATCAACAGACATGTTGTACTGCCAGAGGAAACAAAATAAAACATGTTCTAAAGGAAAGTAATTTCTTAACTAATAAACATTTTGCTCACAAACAAAAGTTTTTCTTGCCCTATTACTGTTTACTCTTTGCTTGGGCTATTAGCAAGGGTGGAGCAAGAAGGGGGGACACACTTCCATGAAACACACCCATTTTTTTCAGCATTGGTTATCTTTGGCTCAAAGCTGCTTTCACCACCCTTTTTCTTTTACATCACCTATAAGGGACGCGCATCCATCCACCATTTTCACATTAATGGAAAAAAATTATCTATCGGACATTGCAAATCAATTACCAATATGAATTTATTGTCACTATAAATACTCCCTGTTTTTAAAGACAGGGCAACTACAAAAGCCTTCTTTTCATCTAAAAAGTGCTTTGAAAATTACTTGTTTGATTTGAAAAACAATGGAAAGGCGATAACCACCCTTTCCATGGGTTAGTAATATTTCATGTTTTCTAGATTTCTACGTTTTATTTGTATAAGAACACATAGAGTTGTGTTTTTTGTGCAGTATTTGCTTTACAAGGCAAAAGTGTGTTTAATTTGTTTGATGTGGGGTGGCAAGAAAATGTAGGGATTGAGGTTGTGCAGACAGAGGCTCTCACCCAGATCTGTATTTAGGTAAGAGATGCCTCTGACTCCTACAAAGCTTTTTAGGAGACTTTTATTAACAAAAAAAAGCCTCTTTGCTTAAAAAACAACAAGAGACTAGAGACTTGCAGAAATGCAACATCAGCGTTTTAACAATTAGGCTCATTAAGCCTGTGGAAGGAACAGGAAGGCAGCCTGTATGCAATTATAGCAGACATAAGATCAGACAGAGTGTAGGCTTGGAGGTTAAAGGAAAGGGATTGCGTCTACGTTATCAGTCTGTTTAGGATTCACAGTCTCCCAGTAAACCATGTCCCCACCAGCCCCCTCGCCTTATCCGAGGCAGGGGTGGAAAGCTGCAAATTCTGACGGCAGACAGGAAGCTCTTATTGTACTGGGGCAGAGATCCCAGAGCCAGACAGTATACAGGAGCGATGTCATCCCTGGCAGGGCCAGGCATATCTTTGTGCTTGCTCACCATGTAACAAAGACGTAAATAAACACTGTTACCCCGCTGGTCTTCAACTGTCATTTCAATTAGGAAGAGTAGTGATTGAAAGCCATGGTCTGTGTTTTTCCCAGCCATGGTGTTACCTCTGACCCCCACGGCTCGTGCCTGAGGTGATTTTCTTTATTGGTCCATAGGGTCAGTGTTTGGCCCCATAGCCATCAGTAGCAGGCTTAAATCTGCAGAGTCAACATTCTGCTTTCCTGGCTGTTAGCTGCATTAGCACACTGAAGTTACACAGCCCTTCCACTCCCACTCCGTAAACATCCTCCCTCAGGCCAGATAACATCTCTGTCCCGTCCATTCATTAGCCTGCCGATAGCTCATGTGCCTCTGGGTTGAACCCAGAGTGATGCTCATAGAGATATGAAGTATTAAAAAAAACACTTTCCTTTCCAAAAATAAAATTAGTCAAACATTACACTACAAAGAAAAATTATCAGTCCAAATGAGAAAATCTGTTTGTGTGTTGTGATACTGCAGGTTCTAGCAAATGAAATAATTTTTGTATTTTGTCAAATAATAATCACAAACTTTATTACATCTTGGTTGTATGTGATAGATCAACACAGCCATTTATAATTATGAAGTGCAGGCAAAATTACACTAAGAAAAAGAAGTTTTTACCACAAAAAATTTGAAAAATCTAGCATACATTTGTATTTGCCCCCTTTGTTTAAGTACTTTGTAGAACCAGAAAATATAAGTCCTTTGTGGCACATTTCTACCATTCCGAACATCCACAAATTTTTGCTGATTCTTCTTTACAAAACAACTCAAGCTTAGTTAGATTTGATGGGGAGAATCTGTTAAAAAAATTTCTTTCCACAGCTTCTAGATTGAATTTAGGGTTGGGATTTATTATTTTAATCTATGACTATTCTTTCTTCTAAACCAGTGACAGGTGGCTCTGGCTACTCTAAGATGATCTTCCTGCTGGAAGGTGACTGTCTGCCCCAGTCTCCAGCCTTCCAGTACTACAATGTATTTGGTTTCATTCAAACTCCCATCAGTTTGTTTACTGACGTACAATCTTCTGAGGTCTCCACAGAAGAGCTGCCCTCTGAGGGTAATTTGCCACACCAGCATTTACGTAGGGGCATCATATTAAAGAATCGCGAGTAAAAATTTCTCGGGCACTTTCAGATGTCTAATTTCTTTGTTAAAACAGAAAAAACATGCTTTTACTTTGAATTGGTCAATCACATAACCTCCCAATAAAGTTGCATAATACAGAAATTATTACGGTGACACAGTGTTACAGCTTTTTACTACTTTGCAAAGACTCTGTATAGAGCTGAGACCAAATGCAACATGTTCCAGGAAGCACAGCATTTGGAAAAATGACAGTAAACATTTTGTTGCTGACAATAAATCATCACATTGTTTCATTAGCATCATCCAAATTTTCATTCATTGTGGTGTCCCTCTGAGATGTTTCTCTCTTTGGCTTTCATTTGCATACTTCTTGAGATATCACACCCTTTATTTTGCCCTATGAGTGAGTGAGACCGACAAAGTTCTGCAGGAGAATTTTCTGGTGAGAACCAAGCCACTGTGATAATCCTCCTCAAGGGATTTACAATCATCACCAGACAAAGAAATACGTGCTTATCTATCTTAATTATTTCTTTTCAGATGTCTTTTTATCATCTTAACCGTGTTTACTCCTCTTAATGTGGATAATTACAACTTCCAATGAAGATAAAGCCCGGTATTTATCATTTAAACAAGTACATTCTTATCTAAGTGTTTTCTGTTCTCACAGAAACAGCCCAAAACAATGGTGAGATTCCTGATCCTCCCACCTGCTTTTAACCCTGGGTTTCACCTGAACCTAATCTTTTGAGGCATCTTAGTCATACAAAACCCTGCAAACCTGAGTATGTTGATGGCATGTTGGTGGTGGTCTCCAAAGACCAACAGGGACAATGGATCAAATGCAACCTAAAATACAAAGAGGCTTTGAACTATTGTTATTGGTCTCATGCCCACCACAACCCCCTCAGGTCCTCCTCAGCTCCTCATATCTCGCTTGTTATCTGACCCAGTGAAAGTGCCCCATTTTAGAGGAGATGGAGGAAGCGTCTGATTTAACTATCTCCTTCACATTTGACCTAGATTTCTTGTACAGTAGATTCATCCATATTCCCACTAGCTGTTTTGAAAACTTTCATCACCGTCTGCTCAGAATTCCCCCTCATCCATTTGACTGTGGAGTCATAAAGTAAATGTGGTTTGGAAGCCATGGGTGCATTGGTAAATGACTGTGATCTTGGAAGTGAAAGGATTTAAGAATCAAATAGTATATATATCTGGATTACATGCTTCTCAAACGATCTGTTTCTGTGGCAGAAAAAAAAAATCCAGAATATTTTGGAGCCTACTGAAAACTGTGTCCCTTGAAATTGTAGGTTTCCCAATGTTTATAAAGGCAGGTGAGTCACTTTAAGATCTGGCCATCAAACAAAAATTCACAACTATATATGGATGATGATGTAGCATTTATTGTAAGCCCATGTAGTGTGACTTCTATTTGTTTTAAAATGAAATGACATTCTTTTCTTAAAAATTAAGGTCTCAATGTGTGGTTACCTTTTAGAAGTGTTTACAATTATTTTCATGCAAATAATAAAGTGAAAAGGATGGATTTTTCCTCACCCACTAAAAACAACTTCTTAGTTGGAACCACTTTTTGCCCCAATTCTATAAAACAATCTGTGACTCACTAAGGCACAATGTGAAAAGTAACTTCCTTGCAATTGCAAAGTTGTCAGTTCAATTCCAGTTGAATGTGTCTACAAGGCATTTAATACCAAATTGTTCGTCCATCTTGTATGAATATGTAAACATACATGCGTGCTGCTAGATGAAGATTAGTGGACTTGTTAGGGACTGCGATGTTATTATGAGATAACTAACTTCACACACACTCAGTGTCTGAATGGTGCCAATTGCCTTTTTTTTTTTTTTACCTGATTTAGTGACTGCATCAGCCACTAAATTCATAGCACTCTTTTATTGGGGCCAGCAGCCACCACTTCGGACACCCATCAGTTAAACCCTCAAGAATA
The DNA here is from genome assembly GCF_002775205.1 of Xiphophorus maculatus. Taxonomy (NCBI): domain Eukaryota; kingdom Metazoa; phylum Chordata; class Actinopteri; order Cyprinodontiformes; family Poeciliidae; genus Xiphophorus; species Xiphophorus maculatus. The sequence goes on along the minus strand of NC_036464.1, from coordinate 8,628,769 downwards.
AAACATGGACTGAAAATGTGCAGAAAAGTTGAACTATAAAGTTACACAGTCATTGGAAGAAATGGGAGCGGTGATGCAGTCTGGTGTGCTTTAAAGTAACGATTTTGGACAGAACCGGAGCAAAATTATAACTTCTACCTGAATGGTCTCATTTTTTAAAAAAAAGTTTAGTCAGAGGTGAATGCAGGTTAAAACTAAAAAGGAGGGGTTGTAAAAATTATGATATATCAAACATGAATTATAAAACATACCCACAAATAGTTATTTTTCAACGAACAGCTAATGCACAGATGATTTGTGTTTGCATGCTATAGATTGTTGCTAGTTTTCCTAACTAAAACAGAAACAGTCATACTGTATGATAGAACCTCAATTGTTTTTGTTTTTTCTTTGCTTTTTAAATATGGGACTTTCTTTTGCAATATAAATCCTAAGGAATTTTATCCTTGAACATCAATCTCTGTCTGGATGATAAAGAAACTGATGACAGATGAGTTGATCGCCGTCCTAGGGTGGGGTCCTTGCATATTTGTCTGCAGTTCTACTGTAAATGCAAACGTCTCCACCCAAATTCAAACCACTCCACAGACTTGTCGCCCTTCCCGAGCTGTCTGTAGACATCAAGTCAAACATATTATACGCACACTGTTTACCTTCATTCCAACACACATTTCCACAAGACGGGACCATGAGGAGTCTTGCCTAATGAGAAAACAGCATGTATCTAATCAGCTTGAGAGATTAGGGAGAAACTGTGCAAACCACAGTAAAGCTATCATTGGCAAAGGCTGCTTATGATACAGGCTTGTCAGTTTCTGCCAGCTGGCACACATGGCCAGGGGTAAACCATGCCTGCCAGTTAATGGATCATAAAGGTTTGCTTGTAGCCCATTCACAACTCCACATTATTTAGCTATGTAACACAAATCCATTAGTTTTCTGTGTAAGCAAGCATGATATTTAGACTCCACACACCGTGCAGGCTCCATGCAGCAAAACAAAGACGTAAGGCACTCATAAATCATCATGGCTGGGCAACTCTCACTGTAAGACAGTTATACTTTTCTTCAAAAGCTTATCACATAATCACAGCAAAAAAAAATTGGCAAGCTCAACGCAATTATTCTCAACTGCATCGCATTATTGCACCAGCATTTTCCTAACCATTCTGCCCACAAAAAACAATCCATTCAAGTCAAAATTATACCAGTGTTTGTAACCCATCATAAGATGTGAACTGCACCCACTCCCTTTAGAAAAGTAGCTGCCTTGTTTCTGTCTCTTGATTTTATGACACTTATATGTCCTCTGGTTACAAATCTGTGGATGCCAAAATAAAGCAGTTGATGATGTCTATTTTCCACTGATGTGCAAGACGATGAATTTTTCTTTTACCACACACTGCGTTTTACTGAAGAAGGGTTGATCAAATGAATTTAATTAGTAAATAAGACCTTAAAGTTTGCAAGAAAATTTACTTTGATGGTACAGTTTGAACCTTTATGCCCTTTTAAGATTTAAGAAGGGATAATAAAGTTGGAAAATGTGAGAAGATATTTTTTTAATTCCAACCACCAGAGAATCCTTCCATAACGAGGACAAAAGTGACTTTTTGGGCCTGACACGTATGCTGTTGATTTTACTGCTTGTGGAACTGACTGGATCTCTAACTCAAGTCTCTAACTCGGAGACATCTCAGGATGCAGAGCAAAGCGTTAATTCTATCTATGCATGGAGGGCACTTTCAATCAGGACCATGGCAGTAATCTCTTCTGCTCCAGATTAGGATGTCTCCAAGGTTAGATTTCAGAAATCACATATAGATTTCAGAATCAGGTCTTTTAATGCAAAGAAGCACTCCTTCCACTGCTTCTCCCCAAAAGTAGAGCCTGCCGAGAACTCAATAAATTGATAGTTTTCCTGTTATGCTGCAAATATGGAAAAAAATGGGTTTTTTTTACAAAAACTGCTCAGCTTCTCAGCAGTTGGAAGATGGGTGATCAGTCATCACAAGGGACTGATGAGCCAATCAGAAATTAATTTTGGTGTCTCTGTGGCAACAGGTTGCCAGAGATGAAGTAATAGGTTACAAAATGTGGAGTTCTTTTATGGCATTTAAGAGAGAGAGCTAGAACAGAGTATCAACAATGACCCTATTGTAAGGAAGCATGCCGTATAAAATTGCTTAGGAGATCTTAAATGTACATTGTTTTCTAGAACAGAGTTAGTATTTTGTGAAAAAAATCCTTTGTTTTGGCTGAATTAGTGGTTCTTATTAACTGAATAATAACATCCAGCTGGTAAAGTGAAGTGGAAAGGAGTGTAATAAATATCTGGAAGCTAAAACTTAAAAAGGGTTGTTCATTATCTCCCAGTAATGGCAATCATTTACAAAATTAGTGCAATCTCCATGACCAATGATAAAAATATATTTGATTTATAACTTAAAGAGTTGTGTTTAAAAAAGAAAGATGACTAGTGGCCTTTATTACTAATAATTATGTGGTTTTAAACACATCTTTCACAGTTTATTCAGTTTTTATAAATGTAAAAAACAAAATAAATGCTTAGTGCCTCATATATGCTTCTGCATTGTTCCAGTAGCACAACAGAAAACTCAGATTTGCAACTATTTAGCAACTCCAAATACCCATACTGAATTTGCCCATAAATGACATAATAAAACGCAGGGGGGAAAAGAATTCATAGTTTTGTTCTTACCTTAGTGAAACAAGGCCATTCTTCAATGAGTGGAGGAGTAAAATTTAAAAATATGAGAAGAACTTTGTCAGATGCTCACATTCTGTTTGAACACAAGTAAACATGGCTGATAGTGGTGGCATAGCAAGCTCTGCAGGCTAACAGAAAGGGATTAAAAAGCATTAGGAGTGTCCAGATGCAGAGCCGCACACACATTCATTCAAATTAATACTCTGACACACTGCACCGCAGAATAAAATATAAATTTTAAAAATCATGTTTTTGTGTCTTTACTCAGAATTAATGGCAACGTGGATCAGAGCATCCTATAACTTTAATATTTGCACAGTAGTTTGGCCGAAGGTTGTAGCCTAATATGTAATGTTAAATGGTGTAGTCAACAGTTGAACCTCTGTTTATACTGTTGTATCTTCAACTGTGTAGATCTGTTGTTAAAGCTGATTATTGTAGATCAGATGGGCCCCACAGGCCACGCCCTGTCTGTCTGCCCCTCCAGTTATCATCCAATGAATGACACACATCTGCATGAGTAGATGACCAATACAAGCAAACTGGGTCACGGTTTTATTTGAAGATAATAGACTTTGAGTGCAGAATTGTGTTTTTTCCAAGATATTTCCTGCCTTGAAAGTGTAAATACAGTAAAACAGAACATCCCACCAAACTCACCCACAACATTATATGATTTTCCCATATGAACAATTTAAGGATAATTTATCTATAAAATACAGATATCCTTTGGGGTTAGTACAGGAACACAGGGAGTTTGTGTGCCAGCAGTGTGCTTCCAAAGGCCAGAAATTCCCCAGCTGCAGCTCTGAGGCTAGCCTTGCTCCCTGGATAGCCTCCTCTGAAAATCTCCTGTGACCCTTCTGACTTTCCATAAATCTGCTGAGTGATTGCGGTGCTCAATTAACACTCCACGAATTGCTCCCAGTGGAGAGAATGGTCACATCCGAAACAGCAAGAAACCGAAGCCGCAGGTTCACTCTGAGTTCTGCTGTAATAACACAGTGGGCCCGGTACAATGAAAGAGGGCTTGAAGGTCCAACGCTATAATAGCAGCCATTGTGCTGGTGGTCACACAGTCACTCAAGTGCAATATTCAGGAAAGCCATTTCATTACATCCAATAGAGCCTCAATCATGTGTAAAATTTGCAGTTTGAATAGGCTTGCTATCATATCAATCATCAGCCACTGTACTGAACGCTAATGGAGGCCCTTTCTTCCTGCTTATGCTTTGTGAGTTTTGTTTCCAGAGGCAGTATCAGAGTAATGTTGATTTTAGACTATTTTTTAATCTTGACAGGACTTTTAGTCACTATTGTGTAACTGGTTTAGGTTGCTCACACCAATATGTTTCCTCCAGATTAGGACAAAATAGAACATAGGAAAGACATCAGTCAAAGCCCATCACACATTCGACATTAAATACAGCACAGTAGATGACCTGCCAACAATTTCACACAAAGTTTTTCAATTGGCATTACATTCAAAATTTTAACAAGGCATAGCATAGTGCCATTAAAAAGTATTTATATCCCTTGATCTTCTTCATGTCACACTACAATCACAAACGTTCTGTTTTATTGGGATTGTAATAGAAAGTTTGTGGCTGACTGACAAAGTAGCACATAATTTTGCAAGGTAAATAAAATGATTCATGTCAAAATGTTTAACAAATAAAAAATCAAAATAGTGGAGTGTGTTTTTACTGTGATAACTAAAAAATGCGTAGCACCCAGTTGCCTTAAGAGTTTGCCTAATCACTTTCAACCAGTGTGGACATACAATACAGTAAACAGTCCAGGAATAAAGTGTTGGATAAATTTAAAGCAGGTTTATGTTTTAAAGCTAATAAAACCAGAAAACAAGAGCATCAATTAGCAAAACATTCAATGCACCCAAGGAATCTCTGGAAGAAACATTTAGAATTCAGGTGGGGAAATTCATAAAAGCATGGCAGTCGCAGCATCATGCTGAAGGAATGCTTTTCTTTAGACAGAACAGTGGAGCTGGTCAGAGTTGATCAACAGAGCTAAACGGAGAGAAATCCTGAAGACAAATCTGTTAGAGAGTGGAAGCACAGAGAATCACCCAAAAAGTAATAAGATTCACTGAAGGTACATTATTTAATAGTTATGTCTATCAATATTATTAAAAGTATGCATAGTTTTTCCATCGGTTTTGTGCAGCAGCTTAATCCTGTTAAGTACCACAATAGGGTGGAGACATTACCTAATGTTTGGATTTCAGATTTGAGAACATTGGCAGAGTTACATTTACAGTTAATGCTTGTCAATTGCACAATAGAAATTATCATAAATGATTGAGTTACATTCTGATTCAATAAAGCTAAAAAAAAAAAACTGTCATTAATTGAGCAACTTTGGGAATGTAAACACAAGAAATTGCAGAGCCGAAGTTACCAACATTAGAAAAAATCATAGATGAAACTGAAGAGCCTGCAAAAAGAAGTGATTCACTGCAAAGTGATGATTCACTATAGTGTTAAAAAAAATCATCCTCATGATTGACTGTAAATCTGGATGGTGTTACTGAAAAGTGATGTAAAGAAACATGGCAAGCATAACACACAACATCTTGTAACTTAACATGTAATCAAATTTGGTCTTAAAGAATAACTGGCTGTTTCATTGCTGATCCCACCATGTTTTCATCATTGTGCCAGAAATGCATTTTGGAGAAATAAAACTTTTAATAGAAAGCAATTATAAGCTACCCCAATTTTAATTGAATGAAGTGAGTGATTCTCAGCCTTAAATGTTCATTACCATGCACTGACATCATTTGTGGTCAAAACTTTTGGGCGTGTAGATGGTAGAATACAGTGACTTTGTTTACAGATGTTGTGACTTAGAGTGTGGAAAATAGGTGGTCAGCACCCCCACAAACCCTATAATTTGCACTTTGTTGGTCTTGTTTTTTTTATTATGCTACAAACAGTTATGTATACAAGGAACATCTCATAAAAGATGCTAATATAAACACTTTATGACTGCAGACAATCTTTTCCCCAGTGAAAAAACATCACGGGAAGTAAACACATGACTTCATCTGCTATATTTTATCTCTGAAGATCAGATCAACACCCTGCAAGGTGCTTGGCAGAAAATCAACTCCAAACACTTGCTTGGACCCGACATGTCATTCAGGGTTTTCTGGAAGGTCCATGTCTGGTCCGTCTTTAGAGAACTGAGCTGCGGCTTTGGTTTGTAGTAAAAAGTTTTTATGTCTAGACGTTTCACCAAAATAGAATCACTGAATGGAATTAGCTGAGTGTTAACCAGCATGATGGGAGCACTTTCTCATGAGTGAAAAAAAAACGTATAAGCAAAGCTCACCAGACTTGTCAGCTGGAATAGAAATGCTTAAAACAATTCATATATATACATATTTGTTTTGCTTTTTTGTTTTTTCTATCAGCAAGAACCAGTACCAGTGAAAGAGAACCCTGTCTTGGATGCTAGTATGATGTCACCTTTGCAGATCAAATTCACTGCAGCACATTTGCTTTCTCGCCATCTGTGAGAAAGATGTATCCAAATCTGAGAGACCGAGGAGCTTGCTCAACTCATTTGCTTTATGAAGGAGACTTTCTCAGGATCCTGTTAGCCAGACAGCTTTGGGTGTCACAAGTAAAAGACAAGAGACCCAATATGTACCCACAAATAGAAAAAACTATCAACCCTGACAGACTGCAAACACATGCATTAAACATCAAAGGAAGAGCTTAATGCTATGAATTTTCTGGTGGTAAGGAATACTTGAGAATTATTGATATCTTACCTGTAGTCAAAGCAATCCCAGTTTGCAGAATCACAGATGAACCATCATTGGTGTTGAACTAAACTCAAATGCAAACTGGGCCCATTTGTTTGTCTGCCCGTTGGTCAAGTTTTGGAAGTAGCAGGGCAAGAAGGGAGCCGTAATTATCTCTCTCCTCAGCAGCCATCCAGTAAGGAATGCAGTAACTCTGTGTCTTGATTTGACTAGACAGTGGCCAAAGAAATACCAGTTCGTAAGAGAAACACTTATATGTACTTGTTGCATACCTGTTATTTAGATCTATTCAGCTAACCTTTACATTACTGATAAACTATGATAAAACACTGGCAAATAGTCAGTCCTTCTCATTAGCTTTGTATTGGACAAAACGTATTGTGATTATTTTCTCAAACAAAGGTCTGTGGGCACAGCTAAACTGGTACTTAATCAGTGAAATATTAGAAAATATGTGACTATTTCTGACGGTGAGCAGGTACAGTTCAGTCCAAAATTATTCATATCCCTGACAGATTTAGGTTTAAAGCAGTCTGTTGGTGGTAATTGTATCTTCTTGTTGCTTCTGACTGGAAGTATGAACATTTTCAAGTAGCTCAGCTGACATCAGGACTTAAACCTGATAGTGAAATGAGTGAATTAGGGTGTGACAGAAGGAACATCTTTCAGTTTAATACACTTAGAGTTCATCATTAAAGATAGATAGTCATTTTACTAGAGGAAACATGCAATTATAATTGATTGATTGATTGCTGTACTGCCAATAGTAATCTTTCCATTAGTTTCTAAGAAGTGTATAAATTAATTTTTATATGTAAATTAATCTGTGTAAATTATCTGTTGTACTTTCAAACAACAGATAAGTTATTTAGTATATAGTAAAATAGCTTTATTATCTTTTGAGCAATGCCTTCTGGGTTTGTGAAAAAAATTTAAAACTAAATCTTCATTACTTTACTTATATTTTTTTATAAAATTTTTAAAATATGTTTTGTGTTTATGTAATCAAAAGCTATTTGCTGTCTTGTGGAATGAAACATAACTTGGAAGGAGAAGTGGGTAAACAAATCTTCTTTTGTTTCTCTCGGTGATAAAAACCAGAAAGTACACTTATTTGATAAATTACCAACAGTCTATTACTTTTAACCGCTGACACATTGTTAACCCAAAATTGCCTCTGGGTGTTTTTATTTTAGTTATTTTTTTTAACGTCAGAGAGAATATTAAATCTTCTAAATAGGCTCGCAATTTACATCTCCAGTTTGAGTGTTTCTTGCTCAGTTTTATTTGAAACACTTGCCAGAACAGCGTGGGAGTCAGGATTCAGGAATGTCTTTGTCACTGCTAATGCACAGTGACACACAGCTAGGGTGGATCAGGATTTCCAAACATTCTCTTCAAGTTTTGTTGAACAATCCCTTTATTAGGCCATCTGGGCCTGAGACAAGAGTGCCAAGGCTTTTAAGCGCAGTGCAAGTCACTGTCAGAACGTGCAGCTCACTGTGGGAGTGGACGAGGATTGATGGGCTGATGATGCTGTATTATAACTAACCCCACTCAGCGGTTTTAAAGCGATGCCGCCAGGCTGCTTACAGCTTCTAAGGCGGTGCTGGCCGAGCAGCGTGGCACCGCCGTCAAGAATGACAGGGATGACTTGAGAGAGGCAAACTTACATACTGAGGATGCTTTGTGGAGGCAGAATGCTCTGATCTACGTTTTGTCTATCTGCAGGCAACAGACAGTGGTGGGACTCTGGCAGCAATTCAGTTTAACAAGTACCAGCTTTAACTGCGGAGAGTCTTATTCTGACTAATGTCTGCCCCTCATTCATTGGGGCACAACATGAAAAGTGTTCAGACACTGGGACTTTGCCAGAAGTGACATCACACCATATTTTCTCCTCCGAGGAGGCAGACTGTAGAAGGATGTTAAAGGGATTTAAATAACACAACCACCTCTGCTTACATATGCACTGGTGTCGACACCCAGTTTACATGTGAGGCAGTATAGACATGTTCTTGGTTGTGTCAGATTGTTCATGCTTATGGTCATGTGTGCTCTGTTGATGGCACCTATGCACATAGTCAGACTGCCCTGTAGCAAAATGACAAGAGTAAGTAGCTCTTTAGCAAGCTGAAAAAAAGAATTTATACTGGGTCATAATTCTGTTACAGAACTATAATCCTACAATTCTGACATCCCCATTTAAAGAAAGTAAATTCTGTAAACACTTTACACACTAGAACTTCAACACTTCCTAGAGTGAAAAGATCTCACCTAAATATCACTCTCAACTTATGTTCAGGCTGACAATGTAGTCATTTTGCCTGACAACAACTAGAATAAGAATCTGTGGAGTGTATTTCCACAGGGCGGGAGAGATTGCATGTATCATCAGGTAGGACTAATTAACTGAATGTGGAGCAACTGATCAGGATTATTGACTGAGGTACTGAGAGAGAATGACGGAAAATGGAAAACTAAGTACAAGGGATTAGGAAAAAGGTTTAATACAATGTTCAAATGTATTAACTAAGTGTAAAGCTAAAAAAATAAACCAAAAACAAGGGAACACCTTAATAACATTACATTTATCCAAATGCAACTTATAAAAACACACCGGACGCAAGAGGGCGATAGAATTGCGGAATAAAGAAAAACAAGAATCGACAAAACTAAGCACCCTGTAGTGTTGACGATGTGGGTTAGCATGCCCTACATACCTTAGTTTTTTCCATATTAACCCAATTGTATTGTCATGTAATGTGTATTTTTGACCTGTTCACTTAATTACATTGTGTTGCGATGTAAGTTATTATCTTGGACTGTGCAGGCTGGTGCCTGTCTCCAGTGGTTAATTGGTGAGAGGTAAAATGATACACTAGACAGATCACTAGCCCATCACAGAGGAACACGCAAACACATTTATGCACACACCCCCATGTCAAAGTGGAGTTTAGGGTAGTAGCCACTAACCTCAGGAGTGAGGTAAACAGAGTATTGAGAGAGAATCCAGACATGCACAGAGAGAACTTGCCAATTTCACAAAGAAACAAGAATCCAGCAATATTTTTGCCAAGGGTAGGAGCCCAAGGCCTCCTTGTTGTGCGGTAACAGTGATAACAACTGTGCCATATTGTTTGAATTAAGTGGTTAAAAGGAGTACCAAAGCACATATTACCCCCTTCTGTTAAGACCCTCCTTTCAAAGATTGCATCATTTTGTTCTGATCAGTCAGCTGTTTGGTCATAAATAACTGATGGTGAGGCAAGTGCTCTTTCTTTGTTTGAAACATGCAAAAAAAACAATTCTGGATTTGTAGAAAACATGCATACCAGAGGACACGAGCAAAACTTCTGGTTTCAAAACAGTTGTGTTTAATCTATGGTTTCTCAGTTTGTTTTTGTTGGGTTTGTCCCAGCTTTTGTGTATTTGTTCTATTTTCAGTCTGGCCTGATTTCTTTTTTTTGTGAGATTGTTTCTGTTCTTCATTTTGTTACTTGTTCTGACTGTTTGCATACACAAGGCCTTGTTTTGTATTCTCTTACAACTGCATCAATTTAACTATTACATCTCTCTGTACTTCTTTTTCTTTTGTCAGACCCTTTATGTCACGTTGTCAGTCCTGTTTGTTTGCATGTTTTACAAACAAAACATGCAAAGTTAAAGTGTAGCTACCTCATGAGTGGTCCTGTATTTGAGTTCACAAACCAATAACTCAGGATAACAAAGTACCACACAAGTTGTCAGGACTCTACAGAACATACAGTGGAAAGGAAGTTAGGTTTTGAGGGGATATAGCTGCTCAGTCTGTTCCTTCCTGTTGCTTCTCAATCAACTAATCTCCCTTGATCCCTATTTTTTTATTTACCTTTTTTCCTGTTTGATTAAGATTGTTATGGAGTTTTCCCTTAAAGGAGTGGCAATGTTTCAATCTTCACTTAGGAGTCTTGTTGCATTAGTTTGTCTTGCTTTGTTCTTATGAATCTGTTTTTATGTGGATCATCTCATTGAAACCTTTCACTCATCCCGTGGTTTCCGTTTGTTCTTTAGCAGCTTCCACTTCTGCTTTTGTACACTTTTTTTTCATTGCCACATGCATAGCCACTTATTTCCTTTGATTTTATATCCTTTTCAACTTTTGGTAAATTTTTTTTATATCTTGATTTTCACTTAGGTTTCACTTGAGTTCCCAGTCATCTGCCTGATTTGAGCAGGCATTTAGGTCATAATCATTTATGTCAAGTTCTATGGCATTTCTGTGGCACTTTTGACCAATTTGTTATCCTATACTCACTTATGAATAGAGAACAGTCTAAATTATTGGTGTGATATTCACTAAGCTTGGATTTTGTGTAGCTTCACCTCAACTCATTCTAAAACAAATAGCTGTTATCACACCTGCAACATGGTAATGAAATCTTGTTTCTGTTGTTTGTACAGTGGCAGAATTCAAAATCTTTTGTGCACTTCACCCCCTCTTACTTTAAACCACTCAAGTATTTCCACTCTGTTTAGCATCTCTTTATTGCCCCTCTGCTGCATTCCCTTGTCTTCACTCTGCAATCTCTAACAGAAGAGGGCTTCAAGATGAGGCGAGACAAAATCAGACAGGGATGGGCCTGAAAGAAGCATATTGTGAGGTCACATTCTTCCCAAATGTAGACAGGAGCCAAGTCAGTAGCTGTCGGAATTACCCCCATGAATCATGCCCATTGTGATGCCTACCCTGGATGAGAACATGGAAAGAAATTAGGTATGGCAGAACCTTATCAGCTCCTCGTTTGGAGCTGGTCAGCGACTTGGTACAAGCAAACTTTTCCCAGTCCTCGCTCATCTAGAGTATTCATGGATGTTGAATTCCTCCACTACCATGTGTTGTTACTTAAGTGTGTGCAGCAGCCAAGTTACTGCGCACTTTTCCATCCACGCCCGTCCTCCTGTCTGTGCACTTCCTTCCCTCCCATTTACCCAGAGATCTTTGTGGTAGGTCCTGGAGTTCAGGCAATATTAGGTTGCACCTCTTAAAACATGTCAGGCTTTGTGGTGAAAATTAAAGAATGGAAAAATTGTGAAATGCAACATTTTCTTTAAGGGGTTTTTCACATTCAAGCTGTAAGAGCGGAGAGAAAAAGTATGATCAAAAATAAACAGGATTTCTGGTACACTGTTTAGGGATTTCAAGTAATATTATTTTACAACTTTCAATTTGGAGTCTGTCACAAGATATTTTTCCAAAGAACCCCCGTCTGCTTTCTTTTTTCCTCTTTTTATGTTGAGCTAAGAATATTTCATGATATGACAAATGAAGTGACTTTTTTATGGCAAACAAAGAATGTTTGTCTGGACGGATAAAAGAGACAGCAAGAGTGAAACACTGTAATAGAAAACACCCAACACCAGAGGAGGACATAAAAAATAAACCCCTCTGGTAAATTGAATGAAAGGAGCCAGCACAGGATGAATGTGTCTGCGACATGATGAACTATTCTATACTGCTATTGAGCGTTACATGCCTTTAGCTAAAGATTTCAGGCGTCTGAGGTTTGTGATAGATGATAAACAGTCCTAAACTCTCTACTGCTCAAGTGAATGAGGTAATAGCAGGGATACGGAAAATAGTCTTACTCAGGAAGTCTCATCTCAGCTTTTTAACAGCAAAAATGCATGAATCCTGTCAGATAAAAGTTTTATTAAATATACCTTATTTTAGAACCTAAATAGCTTGCAAATGAATAAATTCATAACAGTTAGTGCTTTCCCTTATTTATTTCACAGTAATATATCAATTCAAAACATGTTTTTCAACACAAAAACAGGCAATCCTACTAAAACAAGAAGGATCCCCATATTTGGATGGTGACTATTTGACTGTAAAACCACTGTCCTGAAGTCAATTAAAAACACTTGTCACCCCATGATATGAAATATTCAAAACCTTGGATTAAAAGGAGGCAGCAACCTAAAATGAGGGATGAGAACACTACATAAGAACTAGACAATATTATGTGGGTGTACATGTGGTGAAATGAGAGAGATTTTGCAAAAACATCAAGTCTTGTCATTTTTTTTTTAAATAGTGCATATTTCAAGATCAATTGTGTGGTATTCACAGTGTTTCAATATATCATAAGTGGGTACATTGGTGTTTTCATAATAAAATATCAACCACGTGTACCCCCAAATGGCCAGATAATTATTAGTCATATTAATTAGACACAGAACGATGCTGTCAGTTTCACTTTTAGTTTCCAAAATGATGAGGTGAGTGAAACTTCTTCATAGTGCAATAAAAAAATGATGTGCTGATATTATTACTGAGGTATACAGTACATGCAGTGTGACAACTGCATGTTGTTGTTGGCAACCTGACAGCAACAAATGTGTTGTAAAGCTATATAGGCGGGTTTATTTCCTTTAGGATGGTGTCATATTGGTATTGAAGTGAATGACAGATATTATGTTGAAGTATTGTATTACTTTTAATGTGCCCTCTGCCATTGCAAAATGTTTGCTAACACCCACTGATCATGATAAAACTAAAATATTTAGCTATAGCAAAATCATTTTTGTTGTTTGTGTCTGAGACAAATGAATGAGAGAAATTTCATAGCACTAGAATGAAGTGACTTTGTTCTCAAAATAATGTCTTGACAGGTTAGTGCAACATGTCCTTCAAAGTAAAAAAAACAGATTGATTATGAGGAAAAAGGTGAGACTTACACAACTGCTGCATGGCTCAGTAATGTAAAAAGAATTCAGCTGATCCAGTTGGAGAAATGGGAGTGCTGGTGTGTGTGGAGGTATCAGAATAAGAGCTAGACCATAAGCAAAATTTGCCACTTCTTTCTATGTGTTATTCATAAAAGTTTGGTGTTCCAAACATAACATTATCACTGTTTGGTAACTATTGGCCACATTCTTGGCTACCTTGTGCTCAATTTCTTCACTCTTACTTTTGTACCTATTTCTCAATTTCTGACTTGAAAAGACATGAGTAATGAGTGAGCTACAAGCTAAAACACAGCTGACAAGGAAATGTTGTAAAAATTATGATATATGACGTTTAGATTTGCACCAACACTAGGTTGGATAAGAAAAGCAGAAGCAGGAGTCACCCCCTTTTTTTTACAGGCTCTCCCAACCCCTCCTCCAAGCTTGGGAAGAGCATTCCGGGTGGGGCTGGCAGAGCCCTCATACCTCATAAGGGCATGACACAAGCTCTGACTGCACGCATCCGGGGAGTGAAGGCTTTGTCATAACACAGCTCTCTGCAAAATAAAATAAACACACAAGGAAAAGGTGGGGAGAGATAAGGACGGGAAGGGAGGAAAACCAGGTAGGAGGGTAAAAAAAGTTAAGTTTTGCAAGACAAAGAAAGGAAGTTTTGGAAAATGGTTCTACAGGAATCCAAGCGACAAGCCCTCCCCTGAGTTGATTACTATTGAGTGAGGCTCAACTCCATTAGCCCAAATAACATCCAGGTGCTGTTGTAGCTATGGTGGCTTTTTTTTTCTTCTTCTTTTTTAAGCAGGGTGTAAACGACCTGCTCCTTTTCATGCTCCGACACGGGAGGCCGGGAAACAGGCCAGACGAGCGTCATGTCTCCTTGGGCTATTCCACTCTTTCTCTCACCTGAGTCCCATCAGGTCTCCCGCTGCTCCTCGAGACATGTTCTGTTTATCTGCCACCCCGAACATCACCTTAAAACACTGTTGCTCTCTGATCTATGTGTGTGTTGAGTGTGGGTGTCTTCTCTCCCCGTGTGAGACCTCTCTCAATTAACCATTACAGCTCCCTTCCCACAACTGAGTCAGTGGATAGGGGGGTCTTCAGCTCACACTAAACATGTTTTTCTTTTTCATGAGGTTAATGAGAAATAGCAGAGAGCGAGAGAAAGGGAGAGAGGAAAAAAATAGAGGGATTCCAAACCAGCCGAACAGGATTTATTTTCTGGAAGTGGAGACAGATATACATGCATGGAACCGCATTACAGCCATGTTACCTCTCATTACCTCCAGATAAACAGCAGCACGCCACAGCCGGCTGCTGTGTCCCAGTAATGACCACTCTCATACAAATTAGTGTCTTTGGCCAAGTCTATTCTCTATTGGACTCTGCGTTTTGGGGTCGATTTAACAATTAGGAGCCAAGTTTGAGCATTAGTCATTACTTTACATCTGTCTTTATTCAGGCAGTAGCGTCTACTTTATTATTTGTTTACTCATCTGTGACGTAGCAGAGCTCTAAATTGTACACATAGTGAGCTGAGATAATCAGAAATAGAATCAGGTTTGTTTCTTTTTAAAGAACTATTTTTATACGTGGTGTATAGTTTTTAATTAATTTATATTTTACACTGTTTTTCATTGTTCTTTGCTGCTGTGACGGGATTGGCGAGAGAGAGAGAAGAGAAACCTCCTCCTAACTTTTAAGTCTTCTGCAACCTTTGACTGATTTTCTTCTAGGATCGTCCTTTATTTAGGAACTCCGCCCATCTCCCCATGAATTCTTCCCTGCTTCCCTGTGCCTGCTGGAGAGATGTATCCCCGTGGTATGATTAAGGTGATTTCATCTGATCAGTGGCTCTTCTTTGATATGATTTCTCATTATTTTTTTCTCCAGTTGCTGTCTTTGTGCCATTATTCTAGAAGAAAAGCACCTAGGTGCATGTTAGGGGCAACACCATGTTTTACGGAGGGGATGGTGTTCTCAGGGAGATGAGCAGTGTTCGTGTTTTTACCACTCAAAATCTGCAGGTCTTTATTAGAAAACGTTTTATTCTAATTTGACTAGAACAACTTCTTCCATGATTCTTGTCTCCCCTACATGGCTTGTAACACACTGCATATGGGATTTATGATCTTACACCTGAGATCTGCAGCTTCTCTAGAGTTACCATAGGCTTCTTTGCTGTGTCTTTGATTAATACTGTTCCTGACCAGCCTTATGTCTTTGTAGGTTTCACTTGTGCCATACTCTTCAATTTCAGATGATGGGTAGAAAAGTGCTCTGTGAGGTGTTTAAAGTTTGAGATCTTGCTTTAAATTTCTTTATTTTTCTCCCTTTATCTGCAGTGTTCTTTGGTCTTCATGATGATGTTTGCACACAAATGTTCTCTAAAAACCTCAGATGCCTTTACAGAACAGCTGGATATGAACCTAGATTGAAATACACATAATATTTTTTTATTATATATATATTTCCTTATATTTTTCTTTGTAAAGAAGTAAATCAAACCGTTCATCATTTTCCTTCCACTTCACAGTTATGCGCTACTGCCTTGTCATGTAAAGTTCCAATAAATTACCTAATGATTGATGCTATGACTTTTCAAAATTTAAAAGATTTAATGGTGCATGAGTATTTTTGCAAGGTACTGCAGGACGCTAAGACTTCTGTTCAGTACGGACTTCACAAACACACATTGAAGATGCATCAGGCTGCAGTCTGATGCTAAACATTTGCCTCCCTAAGTCTGGCCTGTGACACTTTCTAGTACAAAATGAATTGACTTTAGTCAATACATGACCTTGCTGCCAGAGGTACCAAGAGCCCAAACCCACTGGAAATACCATTGTGGCTACTACATATTTTCTGCCTCCCTCATCGCCGACCACACTCACCATCCCAACTCACCATCAAATAGCAAGCTTAGAAGCATGCCTGTATGCTTCAGTGAGTTAAATGCTATGTTGTTTTTATTTATTTTTGTGTATGATTTTTAGCAGCTCTCATGGCGCTCTTTGTGACCTAATAAATCACTGTATGATTTTTGGAAAAAGTGCTGCTTTTTGAATGAAGTCTGCTTTAGCCATCAACATTTCAAGTTGGTGAAACTGAATTTGTTTGACTGTGAGTGGGAAATATTAACATAATATAGCAATAGATGAATAGCTGCATGATTTATCTCATTATTATCAGCTTCCACGGTGTTTCTTATTGCGCCACCAACCACTAATGCTTAACTTAGTGTAGGTAGCAACTGCATACTCTTCAAAGAACTTTGCGTGTGTAATTTATGCACAGGCTGAGGGAGGTAAATCACTTTTTCCATCAGGATAACCCTCATATTTCCAGTATTTACAACTATACAAGTTAACACAGGAAGGTTAATCCTTACAGGTAGTATTTACTCTGCTGGCTGATGCTTCATGTCCTTGTACACAGCTATCGCTCTCGGCTGTACTTCACCTCTGAAGAGCCTGTGATCTGAAGTACTTTGTGTTGTGGTAGAAGCTCTATTTCTTCTTCTGTCAACTCCCTCTGATGATATCTGTGAAACATTCACTCAGCGTGGATACAGCGGTTACATTGATGGCAAACCATGCAGAAAATCCACTCGTCTCTGGGGTGACCATTAGAGTTGGTACGTTGACAAGATATATGATTCGATGCTGTTGGCGATGAGGAGTCCTTGTCAAAAGATACTGAGGATTTCAACCTTTGCTTGTCAGGACAAGCAAGCAAAGCCATAGTTCTGATTCCTGATCTTTGTGATGATTCAGTTCATGTCATCCATATAACAGATGTCATCACTGAGATGTATGATTCTTGTGATCTTGACTGCGTTTGATGTTAAATGAGTGTAATCTTGAATATTTCATCATTTTTATACTTTCATTAGCTTCTAGTTAATGATAGTTATATTTTTATCCAAAGTCAACATAAATAATAAAAGTATTTTCTTAAAAAGCATGAAAAAGAAACCCAGCTGCCATCATGCTCTGGTGTTTTTGATACGACAAGTCATCCCTCCATTTGCAGATTCTTTTTGACAAAGGCCTGCTTCCACTGGGTCAGAAAAGTGGAATTTTAAAATCATTTCCATGTTTTGAAACATTTTAAAAAGGACAGTTAAGAATTATATATGTTAATTCTTAACAGATTTCTATGTTTCTTAAAAATCCTTTTAGATTTGTTGAAGAAGAATTTGAAGTTGGAAAGCTTTATTATCACTGCTGGAAAGAGTTCATCTAGATTAGTCAGCAAAATGTGCCTGAACACTACAGGGTGTGTGCAAGTATGCGCATACCACGTGTGTTTGTTAATAGTTTTGTTTGTACATGTACTGATTTAAAAGGTTCAAGTTTGTGTAAGGCTCTAATCTTCTCATGGAGGCCTAAAGGAAAAAGAAGCTTCAGCTCTAAATATTATTAATTTATAGCTGCCATGACAGATGCTCATTCAAAAATTCTGCTTATCAAGGCCAAATCGAATTAGTCGGAAAAAGCATAGACCAAGAAGTTAAATACTCGCTTGAAAAGCCAGATAGGATTCACTTTGTTCAGAATATAAATAAGGAAAAATAAAATATGACACAATAAAGATGGTATGAAACTTAAAAAGCAGAGGAATGTTGACAGTCATGAGCATCCATGGGTTGAAAGGTTGTGTAGAGTTTCACAATGCTGCACAGTGCATATACTAACCAAGTGTTTAATAAAACCTATCTGTGTATTCCAAAAGTATTGTTTCATTAATATCTGATTTTAGACTTCTTGATACAAACTAAAACATTAAAATGCATTGAAAGGTCAAAAAAATAATACTTCATTTTAGCTTTTTCCAAAAACAGAAGTCAGAGTTGACAAGAAGAAAGATGATGAGCAAACGTCATTTTTTCACTGTGAAATTTATTGTGCAACTGTAGCCGCAAGCCTTAAAGATGCACTTTCATAACACATTGACTCAGCAGCCCTGAGAAAACTGAATGTGCATAAATTTTGTGAAACTTTTCATTAACAACCATGTGAATAGATGAGAGTATATTGTGCATAAATTTTCTCATGCATCAACTGTAATTATGTTGATTTAAATAATTCTCGATGGCAGCATAGTTTGCTCCAATCTGCCTTCAACACACAAATCATTGACCCATTCTCAGGCCTGTTCATGTCTGCTCCGTAGCAGTAAACTTGTCTTCTATGTTAACCCCACTATTAAGTTGTATTGTGTTTGTTTCGCTCAGTGAAACACGCAGTTGCCTGGGTGATGGATAGGCTCTACTGTTAAAGTCGAATTTGTTTGCTCAATGGTTTCTTCAACCTCTTTGGGTCAGTGCATTGGGCTGGATTCAAATGTTTTTGTGGGTTTCATGAGCAAGCAGCAAATATTCGCTGTGTATTGAAAATGGTCATTTTCTGGCTCAGTTGAAGGGACTACAACGTGAGCAGAATTGTAATGTTAAAACAACTGTCACATGTGAAGTTTAGTTGCTGGAACCACTTTTAAAAAAAAAAACACCAGTCCATATTTTTTATTTTATTTTTTTTTTGCTCGAAACATGTTCTTTTTACTTTTCAAAGAGAAAGATGTTCTACCTTTAAGCATCTGACAACATAGGTATTGTGCTATCTAGAGACACTTTTACTAGGGGATCAAACTTTATACAGCTTCGACATATGGTTAGAAATTTTAATCTATTCATTCCAAGCAAAGACAAAAAGATTTAATGTGGACATTTTGAACTGTTTGTAGCATCTGATGTTAGCAGTTAACACATGTTAGCATATTAACAGCAAACAACAGTTTCTTTGTGTGTCTCCAAGGGAATGCAATACTTTTTAATAATTTTGAATTGTCCAAATGTAATCCCAATATTTCCAAATCCAGCAGGTTCCCTAACAGAGATTTGGAGACCAAAATAATTATAATAGAGCAACATTGGTGCAGTACATTCAGCCTTCCTTGGATCTGCTTAACTTGTCTTTGTGTCAGCATGATACATCAGTAGTACAGCAAAATGTGCCAGTGGTGGTGAATTGATTTCCTGCGGCAGGTTGGCTTTTTCTTAGCTGAACATTTTTAAGACAAAGTGACCAAAACTGCAAAAATATGAAATAATAAAGGCTCCCATCATAAATGACCAGGATCTACCGAGGTCAGATTGTCTGTTGTAACAGCCTGAATAATTTGGAATAACGTGGCTGTGGAAAACATGTTTTCTTTTTAAGAACATCTTACGCTTTTTGTGTTTCCTTTAACATCAGTTATAAACACCCCACTCCCACTGCACATAGATTACTTTGAGTGTTCTTCCTGCAGTAATTTTTCACAAAACAGTACAGCCTGGTAGTTCACGTTTGGCAGCCCAAGATGCACATAAAAAGAATTATATCCGTCTTGTTTTCCCAATTCAATAACACTTTTCAAATCAGTTCTATTCAGCTCAAGACTCAACATCAAGACTCTTGATAAGACATCCATAGCTGAAGTTCAGGCATTTGCTCAGTCACTGCACAAAATATGTTCACTGTGTGTTAAGGTTGCCACTTGATAGGCATAATTTAAAGCACATTTGATGTGCATTGCTGCTTAGTGTGTGTTCACTGATTGAAAGAAAATTGCATTTTTGAGTTTCCAACAGAGCCGGAAACTCTTTTAAGAAAGTTCAAGCTGAAACTCATTTTATTCAGATAGTAAACAACTTAGCCATATTTTTTTTTCTTTTTGCTGTATTTTATGAGTGTGCTGACCCCTATAGTGATTGCTTTTCCAAAATGAAACAAATCCCACAACTTATTTAGTGCTTCTGGAGACTTTTCAAGACATGATTTAAGCACATATCGTTCTTCCTTTTCTCAGTTCTGCCATGAGCTCTTCACCAATCCTAAAGCACTCACAGGCAGCCCAGTCCTCAAGGAGCATGGTCAACTGTACAGAAGAATTATATATACTTTTCACAAGAAAGTACATAAAATTTACATTTACATACATATGGTGACAGCTTAACAAAACTAAAACTTAGTGTTTCTGTCAGCTCTATTTTAGACTAAAAAAAGGGTTAAAACTGTGACAAAAAAAAGCTAATACTGATATGAGAAATCTTCATAATTGTTCTAAACGTTCTAATGTTCTTGTCTTTGTCTTGATGAACTTTTTTATTATCTTAACATATGTTTTGATTTACTTTTCTGTTTACTTTCCAACATTATTCCTATCTCATAAGCATCTATTCCAACTACACGCAAATGATGAATTATGCAGTAGTTTGCCATTTAATGAGTTCCAGTGACTTTTAGACCAGCCAATAGTTGTGTTTTTACAGAAGAGTTGGCTTCACTAGATTCCAACAAGTTCTTAGTGAATCTCTTGAACTTTCCTTCTGTACTTTGTTGGTACCATGTGAATTGGGAGCATATGTACCATAATAGTTTATATTTTTGGCTGCTATCTACTCTTTCACAGTAGAAACAGGATATCATAGAAGAAACAAAAAATACCAGATGTATTTTGCCGTTACTTTGAAAGAAAATACATTACTCTAGCTTCTGGGAGAGAATACATCATTAGCTACACGCTGTCCAGGAACCAACAGGGCATCCTTACCGTGGGATGACTAAATAAATCAGCTCTCTTGGAGTTCCTCAACTAAGTAGGTTTTACTTGTCCGCTTTGATCTCTGCAGAGCACCTGCATTCGATGTCTCAGGGAAAATCCCTTAAAAGTCCAGGGCATGTTTATGTGGCTGCCACACAGGCCAGCTTTCTCATCACTTTATTATCAAGTCTTTTAACTTTGTCTGTAAAAGCCCAGATTGGCTTTCCCAAGCAGTACCAAAGCATGAGCATAAGGAAATACCTAAAGACATAATAATCATTAAACGATTAAAGCAGGAAAGCAGGCATTGAGTCATCTCATGTGTATTCAGCAACTCTCCGGAGGCACCTGTGTTCCATCAGGGTGCCATTAGTGTCTAAAAAGATTTGGGGAGCCTGCAAGCATCCTGTTTTTTCCTGACTTTGCGTGTGTGTGTGCTGTGTGTGCTGTGTAACTGTGCTGGAGGTGGAGGGTGAAGGTTGCTGTCCTTTTGTACTGTATATGCATGAAAGTTGAGGAAGATTGGGCTGCACAGCTAAGTTGTTTTGTTTTAATCTGTTTCGCCTGTAATCACACAAGTCAGAGTTGGCAGGCAACACGATTGGAGATGGGCCTGATGCGGGTAAATTGACTTCCTGTTTTTTTTTTTTTCTTGCTCTTGCTCTCAAGCTGACTCATAGCCAGGGAGCGGTCGTGCATGTGAGTGTGAAGAAGGAAGGGAAGTGAGCTCACTGGTGGGCCAAACTTGTCCACTTGGTGCCAAATCACTGCCCGCTAATTAACCGCAGAGTCGCCCCTTCCCAACAGCACCCAGCAGGGAGTTTGCTCTCTACAATCACTGAACTAAAGGACTCACTCAGAATGGCTGCACGTTTTTGCATCCACTGGGAAAACGTGTGTAAGATCCCCACTAGCACTTTGACAATACTTATTTTCTTTGAGCATCAACATCAGTTGTGCTTCAGAGGTCCAGGGACGCTTGTTGTCGGCGTTGCTATGACGACCCATACATTGTGTTGTGTAATGTGTTCCAGATGGATAGGTAAAGCCAAACATACTACATTTCACCGGCATCTGGGGGAATAATCTTCTACCACCTCCAAAATGCTTTACTTGGATACAGCAAGAAAGTGATGATCACGATTTACAACAAGCCGCTTTGATTTCTGGAAATCTAGACCACCACCTTGCCTTGGCTGGCTGTGACTTCTACACTGGCGAGAATGCAGCATTTGGCTTGAAGCAAATGTGAATAAGCTGGGAATAAGCCAAGCCCACCCACACCTGACAATTCAGGGTAAAATCCAGTTTGAAAAAGTATGTTGCAGACAAATGGGGATTTCTGCACTATTCAGATCAAATTTTTAGAAATATTTGTATCCCAACAATAGTAAACACTATATGGTGGTCTGACTGAAGAGGGAAAGCAAAAACACTGCTGCACACGCAGTTTCCATAAGAAAAGATCCAATAAAGCCCCAGGAATGATTTATGTGGTCAAGTAAATAGAATAATTTCCTTTTTGCATGGTTCTGTTTGGGTGGGACAAATCTTGAATAAACTCTTCCAGACAGGTTCTGTTTACCAGCTTTTAAACAGCGTGAATCAGTTGAGAAAGAAAAAAAGAAGCAAAGATATTTTTCAGATACACTTTTATGCTTTAAAATTGTTGCATGGACTTCACAAGTTATATGTTTATAAACATCAGTGCTTTTGGCTTTTACATAAAGTATTCCTTTCACATTTTTGCTAACACCTTCATTAAATTATAGAGATTATATGGGTTAGACAAAGTGGCACATAATTGGAAGTGGAAGGAAAAGGATATGAATCTTGAAAAAATGCAGTATGCATGCATGTCCAGCCCTCCTTACTCTGACCTTCTAAGCAAAATTCAGTGCAATTAAATACTTTCAGAAGTTAGTAAAGAAAGTGTACTTTAATCTCTGTATAAAGGTAGATGTTCTGTGAATTCTGAGAGGTTTCTTAGAGAATATTAATGAACAAGTAGCTTCGTGATGACTAGGAATAGAGCAGACAGGTCAGGGAGGACTTCAGCCATCTGACAAAACACTGTTCAATTCATTATCCAAAAATGGAAAGAGTACAACCGCTAATCTGGCCATGTACCTAAAAAGACAGGCTGAATAACAAGTGCAATAGGAGGGCAAATGGTACTCAACAGGAGCTGCACAGATCCAGAACTCTGATAGGACAATTGGTTGACAGGACTTCTCCTTAAATATATCTCCATATATATAAAGATTGGTGTATACTCCACAAATCTTGTAGATACACATCTCTGGGGATGCTTTCATTCAGCATCCACAGGGAAGGTAATCGATATTCATGGGAAAGTGGATGAAGTTAAACATGAAACAATCTTGCAAGAGGCTCCAAAAGATTGGGGTGGAAGACATAACAATCGGTTTAGATGAAAGCAATAGAAATTGTGGTCCAGTCAAAGTCCAGACCTATAGCCAGCTGACAGTTTTTAAAAAATAATGTTCAGACTGAGCCATTTTGCAAAGAATACATGCACACAGACTTTTACGAGTAAGAAAATGAAGATCTTTTTTCCTCCACTTCATATTTATGCACTGCCCGCTGTTGGTCTATCACATAAAATCCCATTAAAATACATTAAGGTTTGTGGTTTTAACATGACAAAATGTAAAATAGTTCATTGAGTTTGGATTATTTTGCAAGGCACTGCAATGAAATGAAACTCTTGCAGCCATTTAAATAGGGATTGTGTCACTCTAGTTGTACTAATGGTCTCTTTATTATTTAGGACCACACACTGAGCCACTGAAGTCACAAATTTATAAAACGCACGTATTCGCTGATATATTTTTTAGTGAAGGCAAATTATATAGCTCTGAAGTATATATGAATATCTCTGATCCCTTCTGAGATCCCTCAGCGCACTTTAAAATGAAATTACTTTGTAACCTTCTGACGCAACAACTGCTGGAGAAAGAACTAGCATCTAGAGCCGTATGACAACTCCTGATGGTGAGTGCTTTTTAGCTTTGCATCATGGGATGTGTCATCAGTTGAGCAGTTAGCATAGAACAATGTTGATGTAATGTGGCAGCCATTATCTTCCGCACTCCCTGCCAGAGGAGGGATACTCTCTCACACATGCTGTCAGATCATCATTGCGGAAGACTGCACCAATTTGTCACTATGAGCAGTCTGTCACCATATCAGCCTTCAAGCCAACTGATACACTGCAGGGCTTTAACAAACGGATGTTGGTTGGTCTGTTGCATAAAAATATATTAAAATTTATGATTGTAACCAATTGTGTAAAAGATCGAGGGGTATAAACAAGACGCTGGAAATCCCTCTACTTAAACCATTGCTACTGCTTTTTTTTTTAAGATCTTGTCCATTGTTAATCGATTTTATATTGCCACATGTCATGCGTGGGTGCAAAATGATTCTGTTTACAATGAGGAGCTGATCACACAGAGAAGCATCCGGAAGACACCTTAAGGTTGGGTTTGGACTCAGGTTACACTACTGAGGCTACAGACAAGCGTCAGCCTCTTTATAGATGAATGCAAACTATAACCACATGAAGCTGAGGGCAGAAAAAAAAAGAAAGGAAGTGAAAATAGACAGTGACTTCAAGGCCTATTGTAATCACAAGCAGTGGGTTTGGGGGAAATACCCCACAGAAGTGATGAGATTGATTTTGTCTCTGTCTGCAAACACACACACACGCACGCACGAGTTTATACGTGCAGGCATGTACATGAGCGGCCCTCATGTACAGGCTTGTAAGTGCACGCACAGAGCTCCGGAGGATTTACTTTTCCTGGCATGACTACCATACTAATACTTTTATAAATTGAGGAGGGAAAAAAGAGCTTGCAGCCTGTTGCCAGTAGCTGTTGCAATGCTTCTCTCATGCAGAGTGAAAATTTAAGTTGGGGAATATGAATCCTCAGAGTAGTGGATGTCCACCACGTAGACAAACCAGAGGGTTTTCTGCAGAATGAAAGTGTGTTAGAGTGCAAATACGGCACAAAAGAAGCTGGGACATTTGCAAAAGAGTTGGTTACTGAAAATTGCAAAAGTATTCATACCCTCTGAATCCCCCCCCCCCCCCCCCCTTTTCAAGCTACAGCAGCAGAAATGAATAGTGAAGTGGACGAAAAATAATGCATTTGTTTAGGCAAACCAAATACAATCAGTTGGCTGCAGAAGTCACTTAATTAGATAACAAGTAATTAAAAAAAAGAAGTCTGAAAAGTCTTGCAGTTGTATTAAGGCACTGCAATTCAATAAATAAAATTCAATGTGATCAGTTTTCTTCTAATGTCACCTAATGAGTAAATTAAGCCATTCTCTTTTTAATTTAGGTATCAATATATGTTCTGTGCAGGCCTCAGAGATTTCTTAGAGAACATCAGTGAACAAACAACAACATGAAGAACAAGGAAGACAACAAACAGGTCAGGGGAAAAGCTGTGGGGAATATATCTGAATTGTAAACCTATCAAGATGTGGCCATCCACCTACAATGACAAAAAATTATCTTTTTGTCCTATGTGTAAAAGGTTAAAAGTGGTGGAAAACTAACACCATACCTCTGGTTGAACACAGCATCAACACTGTGAAATATAGTGGAGGGAGCATCATGCTGTGTGGATGATCTTCTTCATTAGGCTTCTTCTTCTTGGATAAAATCTGTTAGAGCCTGCAAAACTCCAGAGGCGAGGTCAAAGGTTATCTTTCCAATAAGATATAGACCTTATACATATAAACAGAATTACAATATATTGGTTTAGATTAAAGCAGTTTGTGTATTAAAAAGGTCCAGTCAAAGTTCAGTCCTAAATGGAATCAAGAAGTTGAGGTGAAATTTGAAAATAGGAATAGAATAGAATAGTCCCCTATGAAACCCACAGAGGGGAAATCTATATGTTACTTCCTCACAGTAACGCAATATACCACAGTGAATCTAAAAATATCTAAAGATTACATTACCAACTGTATGAAGTAAGCTATTTTAGCAGAAACACATATAGGCTTTACATTGATTAGGAAAGGCTGTATAAAAAGGGAAGCATCCTGCTGAAGATACAGTTCTGTTTTGAGAAAATAACAAACCAAGTTATTTTTATAAAGGACCCACTCTTTTTACTTAAGGCTTGTATATACAATGAAGCTTTCACTCTGCTTTCAATATTGTTCCAGAGCAGCTGGCAGGCTACAACACACACCTGGGTAAACACACTATGCTCTAGCTCTTGTAGAGTTTGCTCTCCGTCTCTGTGTGCAACAAATGAAGATCGCTGACTGTTGCAAGGGGGCCTTCGTTTTCCATTTTTCATCCTGCTCGTTGTCAGGCGCACAAGGCTTGGTCTCAGCCGCAAATCAATCTAACTTCAGCGAGCACTGTCCGCCTAAGCATGAGAGGGACGCTACGACAAAAAAAAGGGCCCACCCAAAATCCCTCAAAATCCTCCCTGTGCAGAGCAAGCAGGACTCACAGCAGCATGAATTAGTTCAGGAGGCTGATATGGACCACTCCCGCCGCTCCAGACTGGAGGGCTCATTTACAGCTAGTGCTCTGATTGTATTGGATGCGGTGATGTCAGCCCGTGCTGCTGCTAACAGCTTTATGCCACGCTCTCCCTATTGCCCTTTCACTCTTTTGTCACTTCTTTGAATAGATTAATCCATGGCTCTCCACTCTATACTGCTCATTTTTTTATTAACATGCAAAAACTTAGACCTGGATATAACTTAATAATGTAACACCTGACAAAAATTCCCTGCGACAAACTGGCGACCTGTCCAGGGTGACCCCGCTTCTCGCCCGGAACATTAGCTGGAGATAGGATCCAGCAGCCCTCTCGACCCCACTAGGGACAGGTCTTAGAAAATGGATGGATGAATGACAAAAATTTCCACTGTGTTAGCTATTTGCACTGCTTTGCAAAGACAGTACATGCCTTGAATCTTTTCACATTTTGTCACATTACGTGCACAAAATCAATGTATTTTAATGAGATTTTTAATGACAGATTCACATAAAGTGGTTTTCACATTTTTTCTGCATCTAATCTGCTGTGTCCCAGTATCTATCATAATTATGTCCATCTATTTTTCCTTATAGCTTGCGTATAAATACACATTATTGTCTTAGAACACTTGAAACTGGGTCAGAGGTTCACTTTCCAACCCTAAGCATATGTCCAGAGCTAGAATAGAACTGGTTGGACCAAAGTATATCTTTGTGTTAGAATGGTCCAGGCAGATAAGAAATGTAACAAGTACTCAAAACTGGTCACCTTCAGTTTTTGAATACCATCTATCATTTTCTGTCCCTTCACAATTATGTACTAATTCATTTGGTCTATGACTCAAAATCCCATTTAAATACATCAAATTCTAGGATTGTACTCCTCATGGTGACAACATTTTGGAGTAGCTCTGCTGCAATAGTTCTGACTCACTGTTTTTGCAGACAGTTGTTTATCAAAGAGCAGATCATAAGGTCCAGGAATTACATAGCTGATTTCAGCATCTCTCTGCTTGCTAATCATATGACCAGACGTAGATTTGAAGAGGAGCAGCAAAAGCATATGAGGTGGATTACAAGTGTTTTGTGTCATCAAGGACATGTTACAGCAGAACGTAATCTTTCTGCCTGGAAATTGAGCTGTTATCATGTCATGATGGTCATGAGACAGTCTTGAGTCACAGAGATCTTTAGATTCATAGCAAGACTTACTGCTACCGGAGTTCCTTCCTCCCCACAGCATCACCATCTACAACGACTCTTTAAAGACCCTTGGATGATATGAGTTACAACTAATAACTTCCCTTTGGAATAAATACAGTATTTTTGATTTAAGTAAAAAAATTCATTGAGTTAAATGTTATTGATTGTAAAGTAGCATTATGTGAAGAAGTTGAAGGGGTGTTAATACTTTTGTAACACGTTGTTCTTTTTCTGCTTTGTCTAATAATCCATTTAATTGCTCAGAAAAAGGCTGTGTCTGGATTAACCTCCTCTCAGTAGGGCTTCCAGATGCTGATGACTTAACCCTTCGCCTGTAAAATAATAAAGAAAAAAACACTAAAGAATATACCGCTGCAACAAAAACTGTACTGGTGTCCTTGTTCCTCCAAGGAATGAGGGCCTGGCTGGGTTTCTGTCACCGTGCTTTAGTGGTTGCAATAAAGTTTTTTTGGGTGTAATTTAATTTTTCATCCAATCAGGATGTCTCCGCTGACCCTTCTCCGTCTGTCGATCCCCTTGGCGTCCCCCTCAGAGCGGGGAACTCCGTGTTAGGGGTTTGTGGAACTCACCATTATTTATTTATGAGTGTTTAAATGCCACAGCACCCTGGCAAGAACTTTAATGGAGGTGAGACACTCCCATGTCGCTCTACTCCCCTCAGTAAAGTTTTATAGCGTCCAACCACACTCTCCTTAGAGGCTAGGGGAAAGTGACGCTATAGTTGAAGAATATGCAGCTTAGATTGACATTTCAGTGCAACTGACTTGGAAATTTTCGAAGGATCTTAAAACTGTGAAAAGTGTGATTTTTAATTTTGCTTTTCTGTTAAATTACTTCCACTATCACTGTGGTCAGATGTCACACCTTTAAGGCAAAAAGTAAGGAAGCTGAGATGCGGTCAAAAGAAAAAGGTTGCGCCACATGTAATGTCGCCCTGTCTGCTTGTGCCAATCAGCCCACAAGGCACTTGTATCTGTCAGGCTTCACCACCACTGCGACTAATGGATTTGGTACTTTTTTTCCACGTTAATTCCTCCCTGTAAAGCAAGCCCCCTCTGTCAACCCACCCTCCTTCGCCTCATCTGGCCTTGATGAGATCCAGACCCTGTGTGGAAGCATATTAAAGTGGCTCAACAGTGTCAGCAGGAGAGCTAAATGGAAGGTAGTGAAATCTTTTGAACCTCTGTTACATTATAACAGTTCTAAACACATCCAGCTGGGTCCAAAGTTCAGGGAAGACATAAAAGCACTGCTGCATGTTAGCTTGGAGGATGATAATAACTGAGCACCACTAAAACTACTAAGACAGTCCACAATCAAAGGGCCCAGAGGAACGGCTCCCCACTCTTCTTACTGGCTGCTAATGGCCTGTGTGCTTCAGACACAACCTGTCTGAGTGTTGTTATATCTCCTATAAGAGTCACTCCATGCACCGTAAAGAGAAGGAGCCTTTTCTCTCTTGATGATTAAACTCCATTAACTCTGGCTCAATTAAAATACAAAAGACTTAGAGGAGTAGTAATTAGGACATGCAAGCCTGGTGGGTCACCCTTAAAACAAGCTGGAATCGGTTGATCTTGACGGGAGGCTGCTCATGTCGTGACTCCGCAGCTGCCAGATGTCTTTGTGAACCTGTTTTACAGGAGCCGAAATGCTGACACAGACAATATCGCAGATACAGGAGAGAGGCTTGACAGACATGGCAGAGAGTGGTCATTTAACGTGTGTCTGCGTGTGTGTGTGTTCCTTTAACTCTATGATTGCTGTGGGTTCCTCAGTGGCGATCGAACCACACAGGATAAATATGAGCTTGTGGCGAGGCTGCGGCGCCCCAGGAATGCTTACATGTGGTGGAGCTGCTCTCACCACCATTGACAAGAGAGTTAGGTGGCTTTTGGCCATTCAGATTCCTGACTGGGAGAGCTAGGAGGCTATTTGACTTAAAGACTCAGTTGGCAGATGCCAATTTTTTTTTTTTTTTTTTTTTTTGCTGGTTCAAGTCTCCCACTGAAGCATGTTATTTGTTTATTCTGTACACGGCCATTGTTTACTGGTCTGACGGATTCCCAATCTGGTCCAAAAATGCACTTAATCACCAGTTAGCAGCATCTGAAACAAACATGAAATGACACGGCCAACAGCAACATTTTCCAGATCAAATGGAATTCTATGGATGTCTTTCCCTATTTATTTATACAACTGAGAAATGCTCTCACAACCTCAACAAGCTTTTCTGTCTCGGCCTGGATCGCTGTTGGAGGTGGCCAAAGAACACAGTTCTTTCAGGAATCGCTGGAAGAAGCCAACTTAAATAGTATAAATGATCAAAATCCTTCTTAGCTGTGAGAGCAATCATTAATAAGGCAGTCAAACCTGGCAAGACTTATTGCATATTAACCAACATTTTCCTTATACTCATGCGTAGTTTTCTGCTAATTTACATTTTGAAAACAGTTTTAGATTTTCTAGACAGAAGTAGTTTTCTCTGTCATAATAATGCAAATCCACCCTCTCTATTGAAATAAGAAAGGTAAACTGATACACTCTGCCTGACCAGTTTAGGTTTGGGACACTTGGGGGGGTTCCTCTATCTTAGTGCTGGGTGGTTATGCTGCTTGGGGCTTGTGCAAACTTGACTGTCCGGGTGTACTGCTCTGGGGGACATGATAGGGACAGGGTGTTCACTATTCTGTATCTCTCCTTGTCTGGCTTCTTGATCCTATGTTTCAATGCCAATCTTACTCTGTGTCAGGCATGAGGCTGCTCTGTGGGAGTGCAATAATCCCTGCCCTTTGGGCTGTTGAGTGTTGAGGTAAGGTTTCTTTTCTTCCTAGCATTGTAATAACTCTGCAACTTCAGGTAACAAAATACAAGAAACACATGCTCTACATCCACACATGTAGCCATGCAAGTAATCCAGCAAATAATCTTTTTATGCTGGGTAGACCCGTCAAAATGTCAATGTAGAACAGGATGGCCTCCTGATGGCACCTATTTTGTAAAGTTCACCAGGTCCTCCTGCAGAAAAACACCTTCACCCAGAGAGATAAGGATAGAGGAAGAGAGCCAGATAGGCAGACATTTAAAGGGCGTTAATAATTTTGTGGTCTTTTAAGTATATTTGACCTTATAATGGTCATAGGGAGTAAATGCAAATCAGAAGACTATAAACTGTTGTCTCCCTCTCTGCATCCATCATTGGAGGCCAGTGTGTTGTCATCCATAACTTCATGGTTGAAAAGGGTCATTCGCCTGAGGCTCTGTTGGAGATGATATCCCTCCTCTGGACAGATGCAATGGCATAAGGGGGCCCCGGATGCCCCCCTCTCCTCCCTGACCTCTCTCGCCATTCCAGTGTCTGAGAAAGGGTTCTGGGGTTGAGAAGGTCCTGGGGACTGGACACATTGCAGCATTAATTACACACTCGTTTACCATTGAGCCTAATGTTTGGCCTCCCCCTCCGTGGGGTTAACTCCTTCCTGACAAGCAGGGAAAGTAATGGGGCCTCTGTGGCTCGTTTGCCAACGCAGCTCCTCAGTTGTCTTCCTTAGACCCAGTTCTCACTGACTGACAGCAGCTAAATGCTTCAGCCCTGCATGACGATCACATGTGGAGGAATAGACGGACATAAAGGGAGGTGCGAGGTGGTGTATGACAGGCGGGAAGTTTCATCTCATCAGAGGCTTTTTACTAGTTGTCCTGTGCAAACAAAGAAGCTTTTTTGGGGCGTTCCGAGATGTTTCCCCTGCTGACATCCTTACTACAGCTGAGAGTGTGACTGACTGAGGAGACGGAGAGAAGAAAGAGAGTGTGTACTGACAGGATATCCCCCCAGTTAACAGCAAAGTCAACAGAGTAAAAAGGAAGAGAGAGGAAGTTTAGTTTTGTCACACAGACCTGAGGTGAGATGCTTACAGATGTCAAAGTTGTTGCTGAACATTGGCAGAACTGGGGTAACTCTCTAAAGTGCTGCTGGCTACATCTATAATCACAAGTGTCTCTAGCTATCACCTAAGTAATCCAATTTCTGGTGACAGTCGGTAATCTGATAGGAGACTACTTACAATATCAAGGCTTGTGTTTCGTTTGATTAATTCATAGCCTACAGGGCCTGTGAGATAGAGAGAGAGAGCGCGCAGCGTGAGATCATGACCCTGGAATTCTAAACAATAACCATCTGTGGTGAACCACATTGAGCTTGATCCAAATCTTGCTTTTCTTCTCACTTCCTCTCTCTCTCTTTCTCCCTCTCTTCTTCTCCCAAACACGTTAAACAAACCCACACACGGAGCCGCTATACACACACCTGCAACAGGCAATATGTTTGTGCCCCCAAAGATCCAACTACAGCAAACAAACAGCTGAAAAGGGGTTTGACTCTAAAAGAGCCCTACCCTGTTTCAAGACATAAAATCAGTCTGACAGACAGAAGATAACTAGTGTTCAAAATCTTACAGCAGTCTTTCTGAAGTATTCACACCCTTTAAAGTTTTTCATTGATTACAACCACAAATTTCTACTTTTTATGACATCCCTCTTTATTTAGCTCCATCCATCTTCCAATCAACTGTAACCAACTTTCCTCTCTCTGGTGAAACATTAGCCATTATCACGGTGCTGCCACTACTTCACTGGTGTTTTCCATTTTGGCCAAAACATTTAAATCTTACCTGAGCAACTTCTTTTGACTTTAAATGGAACTTTCTTTCATATTTATTCAGTGTTGTCAACAGATTTTCTCACCTGCAATCATAGTTTCCACAGAAGTCACTGTGGAAACTATGGCTGCATCTCAAATTAATGCTGGTCAGTTTAGGTAGACAACTATTTTACAGTAAGTTTGCATACTCTTTCCTTTTCTGGGCAATGGATTGAAGAGAGCTCAATGGAATCTTCAAAGCTAAGGATATTCTTTTATGCAACCATCACCACCACTTTATCTCTGTGTTATGTGCAGTTTATTTGTCTTGATGATGTTTGTTCACTAATTCTGTCTAGCAAACCTTTGGAGCCTTCACAGTATAGTTTTATTTATGCTGAGATTAATTCATGCACTGGTAGAGTTTATTTATTTTTCAGGTATCTTCTGCACTTTTCAGATTTTTATTTGTAATAAAATTTTGTTAACCATGTAGCCTTTCCATTCTACTCCACAATAATCCTCTAATTTGTTTGTCTATCACAAAATTTCCAATGAAGTTCAGTGAAGTTTGTTGTAGTAACTTCACAAAATGTGTAAAGGTTCAACGGGTTTAATTAATTTTGCAAGGAGCTATATTTGTTAGAGTAGATGTACCTTTGCTTTGCCTTATATCTGACATTTTAAAAGGATGGTCCAAGTAAACTGCTTTGTGGAATTTATTCTCCTTCCTCCACAAAATAGAAAAACATCTCTGTAAATGTCAGAGCTCCTCCAGCATCTCCTCAGTGTTGAAAAAAAGTGACTCGGTGTGTTCTCTTTTAACCGTGTACCGCAGGGTGGCGAATGATAGATGAAGTGTTACTCTGCGGACTATTTTTACCATTTCTAAACCACAGTTCAGACATCCCATCTGGACCGGGTTAGGGGCATGGCAGTATTGAGTTCTTCCCCATTAGTTACTGTATCCCCACATTGCAGAATCTTGTAAGAGCTCAGAAAGCAAATGTTATGCCTATTTATATGCTGTGGCACAGTGAGTAATGAATGCCTAATAGTTTTCAAGAGGTGATATGTGACTGTTTAATAAGCTAAAACAAAGCTGTTTAAACAAAAGAGATAGTTAAAAGGCTAACAGTTCTTCTCGGCTAACATTAAGAGGTTTGAAAAGCCTGGAATATTGGAGCAATGGGTTCGCCTCAGAAGTTGAAACTTGGACCTGTGAATGACGTCTTGCTCAAGTTCAGCCTTTCATTTTTCAAGGAAGGCTGAGAAGTAGGGAGCATCAATCACCTCCTGTACAAGTTTCATTTGCATATCATATACATTGTACCCTTGCTTCTTATTTGCAGTTCAGTAGTTGTGGATTTTTCCGCTTAACATCACCCCAAATTGCTCAGGGAAAACCTGCCTATTGATGGATTTTTTTTTTTTTTTCATGGAACACATCTAAAATTTTTGAGAGAAAATGCAATGTGGGATGCTGAATTACGTAGGTGCAATGCTACTTGACACACTATTGGCTGGCATTTGCAAAACAGCCAATAATTTATGCTGAGCAGTATAATATAATGAACACATAGCAGAAAATAGAAATCTGAACCATTTAGGCCAGTCTTTCACCAGGAAGATTGTGAAACATTTTTACATACCCAATATATGTAAATTTTCATAAATCATAAGTGTATATAATATCAGAACAAAGCCATTCAAGGATATCTTTATACTGACTAGAGTATTAGTAAAATATATCAAGAAAGATTATGAATGAATGTACAACCTATTTTTAAATAACAGATATATTTGTTCAGGTTTTGTTTTATTGTATTATACATTTATTCTAGTATATTTTTTGTTGGTATTTATTTATCAATGATACAATGAAAATACTGAAAAAAATACTGAGAGAACGATGAATAAAAAAACATGTTCCTTTCTTTGTTTTTCTCTGGCACTTTATGTGCAGATTTGTCAGTTTCCGTGACCCATAAGTGGCCTCCAAAGTCTTTGCTCTGATCTTTGACTGAAGGGGATAAATGAGTGTCTAACTATCAGCCGGAGATCTACTGATGTTTATGTTTAACGGGTGTGTCAGGATGAGAGTGTCAACTGAGATTCCTTGAAAGAAAGGGAGGTGCACCCTGCATTCACACAGGCAGAGTTGAATGTCAAGTGGCGATATAGTGCAGAACAATGAAGAAACAACAGTTTCCAATGAAAAATGTCATCCTGCCTGCTGCTGCTGCTGCTGCTGCTGGACGAATTAGCCCCACAAAGCACCACTAATACACGAGATTTCCATTATTTTATTTTGTTCCGGACTTACCACATGGTTCATAAATAACTGAATTTTTATCAGTGGAGCACTTTCATTTAATGCCACTATTTTTGACTTTATGGGAAGAAAGGGTGTTCCCTTGATTATGGTTACACAGTTAACAATATCTGGAGTTTCCCTTTGTGCTCAGTGTGTCTCAGATAGCATGAGAGGGACTCTTAGGTTTTCAGTTACACTATCAAAGTAATCCGCGATTGCTCCCACTGCTCAGGTGGTGGGAGAGCCTGGCAAACCTTTTGAGAAACGAAGAAGAAAAACTGTCATTTCTGGGTGGTTTATGGATATAAACGCTACTCTGAACAAGTAATGGCTCTTATTCTTTAACTATTGCAGCCAAATTCCAGTTGTAGGTCAGATAAATCACCCTGTGGCAGAACCAAAAAGAACAAATACTTTATAGGCTTTACAAAAGTGTGTCAGTGTGAGCCTTAATGTAGTGCTTTGAAAAAGTATTCTTTTCCCTCAAACTTTTCCACATTTCGTCACATTGGAACCACAAACATCAATGTATTTTTATTGGGATTTTTTTATGTGATAGACCAAAACAAAGTAGTGCATAATTTTAAAAAATAACCCCCTTCAGCCTGAAATTCCTAATTAAAATCTAGCCCAACTAATTCCCTTAATATAAAGGACATAGTTGCTCCTTTATTTAACTGGACAAGGAGAACATTAATCAGAGTAAAAGTCATAAGCCACATGATAACTCTGAAGGAGCTGCAGAGAATCCCAGCTTGGGTGGGATAATCTGTTGAATGACAAATATTAGTCGGGCTCTTAAGAAACCCTTGAAAAGTCCCATTTGCAGCTTGCCACAAGCCAAATAGGTGACACATTAAACATGTCAAGGAAGGTGTTGGTTTAGGTTTTATAAATCTTATTATGCTGCTAATTCATGACTGTGCCTGACTTTGTATTAGTCTATCTGACAAAATTTCAATAAAACACATAGAAGTTTATGTTTTTGCAAAGCAGCGTATGATATTAGACCCACCTTTCTCTTTATTGTGGATTACACTCATCTGTAATCCACGTGTTCTTTCAGGGTGGGAGGTGGGCCACAAGCCACTGGTGCAGAACACACGTTTCCCCGTCGAGGAGCTTTGTTCTGGAGAATGAGAGCCAGACACTCAATGAGACAGCGCTGCGTCTGTTCTGCTGATGCAAAGGACTCTGAAGGGGAAGCCCACACAGCAGGAGCAACAATACAGTATCGTGTGATGGGAAAACATCTTTCATTTCATTTTCATCAGTGCTAACAGAAACACAGGGAGAAAAAAGAAAGAATTTCTCTGGCTTTTCTTTAGGATTTATTTCATGTAAACCTACAGCTGTCTGCGTGGTTGTCAGGCAGTGTGTCTGGGGACCCCCAGTCCCTCATCAGGGCCAAACGTTAAGGTTTACCTTGAACATCAAAGGTCAACAGACGAGTATAAATCGCCCCTCTGGCTGAGATTAGTTTCCACTGCACAACTCAAAGCCTTGATCTACGTACTTTTAGTTGTCTGAGGAAATGCATGAAGACTCAGGAAAGTGACATGCAAGATTTGTTTGTTCTGCAACAGTGCATGAACATGAGGTAGAGGTCTATTTTTAACATCAAATTAAATAGCAAGAACGCAAATAGGACATAAAAGTATCTAAAAAGAATAAATGCATTTCAAATAAATAAATCCAGGCTTAGAGAATCATACAGAGAACTTAATTTTTAAAATACCAGTTTTTAGAAGGATCACGGTGTTGTGACATGAAGTTGGAGAGAGATCCAGAGCTGATGGGTGGAGACATCTTGATTGCCCTCTTTCAGAGATTGCATCCCTTTGTCCACACTTGCACATGCGTTTCTGCTGCTTTTCACTTTTTTGTTCATATTTAAACTAGGCTTTTGGGAACAAAGAGTTCAAAGCTTGATAGAATTGAAGATGTAAAGCCCTACTATGTACAGTCTATTCCTATTTCCTGCTTGAAGCTGCAACAGCATTCAAACTGTTTTTGCGATTGTGTTTCTATCTGGATGTATATTTTTCACAAAAAGAGAAGAGATTGCCAGAACCTTAGACAACAAAACTGATTGCAGTTTGCTGAAAATTAAGCCTGAATACAGAACTATTTAGTGTTAAATTTAATGAATATTTTCTGTGACAAGAAGTCAATCAAACATTTGTGCAAATGAGCAACAGAATGACTGGAATCAGGGAAAAAGGGCCCTTGAAGTCCTTCAGAATGCAGACCTGACCTCTGACCCCTTTTATCTCTTCTTAGAGGACACGCACAGAAACCCCACACAACCTTAACTTCATTAGCAATTAGGATGCACAAGAAATTGGAAATGTAAGACTGGTTTCAGTTCGTCACTGGGTAGCATTTCCTCGGTCTCAAAGCAAACCCCACAGGCAGCATGCTCTCCAAAGCCTGCTTGTGAAAAAAGAACGGCGTAGTTTGAAATGGAAATGCTGTTGTGGTTGGCCTCCACACCCCACTATCATTTGTCTCAACCAAACCCACCCAGAAAAAAAAAAGAAAAATCACTTAAATCCAGGGGTATTTTCAATAACTCCCCCCACCTCCACCACCTTCTTCGTTCACTTTCACGCTCCATTTTTTTTTTTTTTTTTTGCGAGTGGAAAAGCAGCACGCTCTGTGGAATTTAGTCGCCCACGCACTGGGTCAGGACACTTGATTCCAATTAGATATTTTTCTTTGCTTTCTTGTTCTAGCCTGTCTGGGCCTCCTGCTTTCATCCCTCCCTCCTTCTGCCCGTCCCTCGCTGCTGAACTCTCCCTTCCCCTCTCCCCCACTTCCTCGCTCGTGTCCTCATTCTCTCAATCTCTATCACAATGTGCAGTTTTGTGAACCACAGTGCCCTTCTTTGCTTTTATGTGTTCTCTTATAGGCAGATTTCTCACAGCTTCACATCCTGTGTCCGTTTTTAAACTTTGACACTGTCACAAACTACCCATGAGGGCCGTAAAACACTCCGGCGAGGCGATTATAGCAGATGCAGTTGAGCAGTTTTCATAATGACAGAGCCCGGATTTAGAGCGGCTTTAGAAGTCTGCAAATGGCCTTTGTTTCCCTGCTTGGCAGAGGATATTTATTAACCTATGGATCCATTTGATTATAGTGTGAGGTCAGTTTCTTGCTGTGAACCTCCTTCTTCACATTTACTAATGATAGCTTTACCATGGAGAGCACACAATATGTTTTACCCAAGCGCAAGAGCCACATACAATACAACATCCAGATTATTATAATTAAAACATTCCACTTATCCTTTGTGTTCTATTTATTCATTCATTTGCTGTTACTTTTCTGAGAACAACAAAATTAATACATTCCCACAGAAAAAGAGGTTTATTTTTTCACCCTGTCACGTTTCTGAATATTTTAGAGTTTTCCAAAAGTATTTGTTTTCACAACCCTTAGTGTATTTTATCCGGATTTTGTGAATAAGACCACCACACAGTAGGGTAGTAATTGTGAATTGGACTAGGCCATTCTTACACATGAATATGCTTTGATCTACACCATTCCGTTGTAGTTATGGCTGTGTGTTTATGGTTGTTAAATTATAGGAAGGTGACCCTAACCTCTCCATCTCCATTCATTGCTTCTTAAAGTCTGGCTTGCCTGACCCTGCTGAACAATATCTTCCCCTCAGCATGATGCTGCCATTATCGATTTACTGTGGGGATGGTGAGTTGAATGTGATGGGGTTATGTAAAAGCACCTTCTTCCAAATATTTGGTGTTTCCCAGATGGTTTGAAGCAAATCACAAAACCAGACTTTTTTCTTGCATCTCTTCTATAAATACCAGATTTATGGATTGCAGAACTAACACTCATTCAGTCAGTAGATTACCTAATCTGAGCTGCGAGTCTCTCCTCCAGAGTTACCATGAGCCTCTTGGCTGCACCTCTGAATAATGCTCTCCTTGCCCTGCCTGAAAGTTTGCTGCTGTGGTGTATGTTTTCCATTTTCGGATCATGGTTTAATGCTGTTTTGTGGGATGTTCAAATGCCGTAATTTTGTTTTAATACCTAACTCTGATTTAAACTTCTCTCCAGCTTTATCTCTCGCCTGTCTGATGTTTTCCTAGGTCCACTTTATGTGGTTTTTTGATAAAGTTTTAAAACAAAAGCTCTGAGGACATCACAGAATTGTTATATTATTATTCTCAGTGAACTAATTTCGTGACTTCTAAAGGCAATTGGTTGCACTGCATTTTTGTTAATGTGTCACAGCCAATAGGGTGAAATGCATAGCCAAGTTGGCTATAGCAAATCTTAATAAAATACATTTAGATTTGTGGTTATACCATAAAAAATCGTTGAAAAGTTCAAGGGGTAAAGATGTTTTTTCAAAGCACCATTTGTGACAGATTAATCAGCAATTTAAGGGAAAAAAATTTGGGGGGGAGCACACAATAGGATGGTTAGTGAATTGAAAGTCAAACACTTTTATAGCGTAAAGTGCTTTTAAGTGTGGGGCTGGTGAGGGGAGTTCTGATGTGGCATCAAGTTCAACTCTTCATGACTGAGGCCTCAAGACTTTCTCCATGTTGCAATAATGTTTCTAAAAGCCAAACCAATATACTATATATGTGTCAGCTGTATTTGTCATGTTGCTGTACTAGACTGGGGAAATTCTCTTTTGTAGTTTGCCATTTTTGTGGTTGACCACAACAATAGAGCATTAAGAATATCCCATAGTTTCATAGTTGGTTCATTGGGTTTTGCAGAAGGAAGGTTTGCAATTGAATTTGTTGTTGAGCTGGAAAGGTTGAGTTTCTTGTTATGCAATCGCTAGATGGAAAGGTAAATTGATTTTCACTGAAAAAGCTGAGCTTCACAGGAATCACCTCTGATCATTCACCTTTGATTAGTCTTAATACTGAACAGGATTAAGTTACTGTTGAGCCAGCTGAGGCAGAGAACTAATTCAGACTGAAACTCAAGGGGGAAGCTAGTGTTGAAGACACATGAATTTGAAGTAAATGGATGGTTACCAAATCATCCATTTCTTTAAGTCATCCAAATCTGTTAAGTCATGATGATTATTCAGGTTGTGAGTAGGGATGTCATGATCACAACATCTCTTTTTCACAATTCCAGTCCAACCCATTTAAGAGTAAAGCTGGTGTCACAGTTTCATGTCTTGCCATGTACGACACCGCAGTGAGAAACGCAATTCATGTGGGTTTAAAAATGAGGAAATGAAGTCAACTTTCAAGTATATGTGTCATTTTGGATGTTCCTGGTTTCAATAGTGCATATATTTTGGAAACAATGTGTGGATTTCACTGTGTGTAACTATCAGGAAGGCTATCTTACGTTTGCAGTGACATCGCCTTCTTGTTGTGTGACGTTAGCAATAGTAATAGTTTTCTTCTAATCAGAAATGTTTGTAACAAATTGCACCACAAAAGGCCTTTTTTAAATGTTGCCATAGAAATATTATACATTTTCCTGTTTTTAAAGTAATACCATTACTACCTTTGGTCTTCACCAAAAGTAGCACATCATCTGAAATGTTGCCTCTATTCTATCATTTTAATGTAGAAACCAAAACCACAGTTGTAGTATATTTGTAAAATATATTTTAGAGTGGGAGTTAATGGCACAAAAATACAGAAAGGAGGCAGACTGATCTGTTGTCTTGAATAAAAAAATACAATCTGGACAAAATCTTTTCCACTTGGATTGACACAGCCAAAGAAATGCAAAAAAAAGAAAGAAAAGAAACCAAAAACAATCAAGAAAATTTTGGGGAAAGGTGTAGGGTTAATCAAATGAAAATTGGAGCCCTATGCTGTCAAAAGTTAGAGCAACTTAGGATAAAAACAAACAGCAAAAATATCCCTTACTTGTGATGCCAAATTTAACAATTGTTCATAGGGCAGAACAGAGATCAGAACAGAGTAACATTACTATTGGTAAGTACTGTGCATCACCTTCAGAAATGAAGATTTGGAAGTACTCACTTGGAACTGTATTATTCATTGTATGGGAAAGACGGAAGCTCAGTCCTTAGTCAAGGATAGCATCCATTCGGTAAGTCAAAATCTCATCAGATTGCCTCAGAAGGAATAAACACATCCAACTCATCCGGAAGATAATGTCTAAAGTCATGCCTCGACTTGATGTTGAAAGCAGATGGAGCTCTATTATGCATTTTCCAGATGACAATATTTACACACAAATCCAAAATAGTAACTTCCACTGTAAAACAGCCCATCTTAGATGAAATTATCTTTGGAGGATAACTATTGATATTGTTTTCAACCAGTCTGTGTAGTTTTTTTGTAGACATATTTTTCATGCTAAAAAACTGACACAAAAAACTAAAGTTTAGAGCATGATCAAAATGAAAAGAAGGAATTTTTTTAAAGTCTTTCAGGACTTCACAGACAGGCAGGATTTTGTTTATCAGTGTCATCTAATCTAAATGGAAAACACATGGCTTTCGTCAACTTCTAGTTCAAATTTGTTAAAAAATTTGCCTGCAAAAATCTTGTTTCAGTGCACTTAAATTAATTTAGAGAAAATGTTTCACCAACAGCTGCGTCATCCCAGAGAACCAGGACCACACAGAATTATCCTTCATGGATTCTCAAGGCCAGAACCATGCAGGCATGAAAGATCTACAGCTGGAGGAGAAGCCCAGCCTTGCTCTCTGCTTTTTTAAAAAGTACTCACTCTCCTTGAGCGTCTCCAGAGCAGGACAAACGCAACAAGGCAAAGCGACCCCCTCCGAAGGGTCAAGGAGAAACACAGGGACGTTTGGGGTGGGGGGGCGGGTGTTGACTTCACAGGAGTTATCTGTCATTCACTGAAGATGTTGGCACCTTTAGCAGACACGCACATGTACTCCCCAACATGCAGGAAGGAGAAACCTCTCGGCACACATTAGCAGAAAGGAAGCAAGGCCCTCACTCCTGACACGAACTCTGAATGCCACAGAGGACCTCTCACATGTCTGCGTTTCTCAAGATAACCAGATTGAAAAGCTGCCCCCAGACAAGTGCACTCTGTCAAGGGCTCAGGCTCATTTTTATGTCTCCCTTTTGCCGTCTGACGGAGACCCAGAAGGTCAAATTTGGAGAAGAGCTTGTTCACGACTGTTACAGTCACTCGTGCAGCTACCCATTGGTGTGACAATGGCCGCATTATCAGTCTGCCTGTGTTTGGCTCTACAGATGTGCAACAGGCAATCTGTCTTAATATCCAATGCACACTGCCAGTGTGTTATGACCCCTCTGCAATGACAGGGTAAATTGAAATTATTAAAGCATAGCTGTGGTCTGTTTGGTAATCAAATACACTTATTCTGTTTTCCAAAGTAGGCAGCCAAGCCCTCAT
The DNA here is from genome assembly GCF_002775205.1 of Xiphophorus maculatus. NCBI lineage: Eukaryota > Metazoa > Chordata > Actinopteri > Cyprinodontiformes > Poeciliidae > Xiphophorus > Xiphophorus maculatus. The sequence goes on along the minus strand of NC_036464.1, from coordinate 8,586,813 downwards.
TGAACTCTTTAAAACAGATAAACATGCAATTTGTCAATATAAGGAGGACACATTTTTGTTAAAATTGACACATTTTATGTGCTAATAATTCAATGTAGTTATTGTGTCAAATAATTTTAACACATCAGTTTTGTTAAATTATCAGCACAGTAACCCTGGACAGGTTGCAGAGCAACAGTGAGACAGACAACCACATTTTCACACTTTAGGATTACTTTACAGAAACAAATTAACTTAACAATTGTTAAGTTTGTTTGCAATTTGTTAACAAACGTAACAATTTGGACTGTGGGAAGAACCTGGAGTACCCAAAGAGAACCTTTGCACAGAGAGAACATGCAACAGTGCTACCAACTGCACCACTGTGCAGTGGCGTCGGTTGGCTGTTTTTGTCAAATCAAATCAAATTTTATTTGTATAGCACATTTCAGCAGCAAGGCATTTCAAAGTGCTTTACATCTTAACAAAGACAAAAACACAAAGTCATGCAACATAGAATCATCAATTAAAACACTACAGTACAATAAGTCAAGTGCCATCATTAAATTTGTGATTGATTATATTTCAAAAGCAACTCTAAACTGGTGGGTTTTTAGTCAAGATTTAAAGGAAGTCAGTGTTTCAGTTGTTTTACAGTTTTCTGGAAGTTTGTTCCAGATTTGTGGTGCATAGAAGCTGAATGCTGCTTCTCCTCGTTTGGTTCTGGTTCTGGGGATGCAGAGCAGAACCAGAACCAGAACCTGAGGGGTCTAGAAGGTTGATACAACAACAGCAGATCTTTAATGTATTGTGGTGCTAAGCTGTTCTGTTATTTATAAACTAACAACAGTATTTTAAAGTCTATTCTTTGAGCTACAGGGAGCCAGTGGAGGGACTTTAAAACTGGTGTTATGTGCTCTATCTTCCTGGTTTTAGTCAGAATGTGAGCAGCAGTATTCTGTATCAGCTGCAGTTGTTTGATTGATTTGTTGGACAGACCTGTGAAGACGCTGTTGCAGTAATCAATGTGACTAAAGATAAACGCATGAATGAATTTCACTAGATCTCGCTGATAGAAGGCCAACTTTGTGACTGTCTTAATGTGGCTCTGAAGGTTCATATCAGAGTCCATCACTATTCCCAGGTTTCAGGTCTGATTGCTGGGTTTTAATTGTATTAGCTGAAACTGTGCGTTGACTATAGATCGCTCCTCTTTAGGTCAAAAAATAATAACTTCAGTTTTGTTTCTGTAGAAAGTTCCAGAACAGCAGACGTCCAAAAAGTGATGTGATTGAGCAATTGCTTAACACATATTCTGCATCCAGTTGTTGAAATAAAACACATAAAGTGTAGACAACAATACAAGATTTGTGCACTTGATCGTAACACAGAAAACGTGTTGAAAAACAAAACATTTGTTTTAACAGTGCAGTGTGTTCCTGCTCTAATCTTATTCTTTGACAGTGTTAACTTGGTTATTATGTCTCATGGGAAACATAACCCTATAAACCCTTGTATGTTTTTCTAACAGGTTCAGACACTGCATGGACAGCATAAATTTTACTGATACTGAGAAATTAAGTTTATATACTAGGAAAAGCAATAATATTTCTATAAAACATAAATAACATTTATTCCTAAATTCTAGAATGTGCTAAAATGAAGTACAGATGCATAACCTCGGCTATATTACTCAGCGTTTTGAAAAAGGTTTGTCCTGTTTAGACCTCAGGCTTTTGCTCCTGCAGCTTGTGAGTCAACTAAATAGTTTCAACGCATCTCAAAATAATTTTTATTCAGTAATTTCACTGAAGAAAGCGCAACCTAAAAGTAGAAAACAGCTGCAAGCATCCCCTACTATGTCTGTCCAAGCAAGTTCACCATGAAGCAGACTACAAAATGCCAGCATAACACTAAATCTATCAAGAAGTAGGAGAGAATTAAGAAATGGAATGTCCTGGGGCATTTTGTCTGGATCTTATTGCCCCAGGACAATTTGATGCCTCAGGATGTTTGACATAGGTAGATAGTTTCAAAAACTGTTTCACAGAATTTGTCTTGGCCTAAGGAGGTGAAGTTGGAGTTCTTGGGGATGAAATGTATTTTTTTTTTCCTCACTTTGAAAATATATTTTTGTTTGTCTTCCCTAGCATGAGCAAATCCAGGTTAATTTTTGATGTTAAAGTGCAATTAAATACGTTTTTCTGGGTTAAAAATAATGAGATTAGGCTTCGATATGTGAATACTTTTTTGAAAGAAATAGATATTTATTAGGGTGCTTACATTTTTTTCGCACGACTGTAGATCAGATTTATGTGACTGTGGTTTTTAGTCCAAAGGAGATAAAGCTGTCATATAAAATTTGTGTTGCAAAAGTTATTTCATACTTTCTTATTCAACACAGCTACAATTTGGGAAAAATTCGATATACACTCATTTTGAACATGTGTGTCCTATTAATTTAGAGTTTAAAAAATTTATTTTACAAAGTCCAACCGATTTTAGAAACATTCATCAGAAACTAGAACTGTGTACACAAGTTTAAATGTATTTTCTTTTTTCTCTTGTGCACCACTGGGTCAAAATTATACATACAGATTCAACTATTTACATGCATCCTCAGTACTATCTGATCAAATCAATCTTCACCAAACTGCATCCCAAATATTTGCGTTTTGTATTGACTAGTTTCTGCTACCAATCTGGCTGGATGTTTGACCACTGTTCTTGGTATAATGAGCAGATACTATTTAAAGTTGTTGGTTTCTTGGCATAGACCATGCTTCTGAACACAGTCCAAATAATGTTGAGAGGTATATGAGTAAATAAACACATTATGTCCGAGTTCAGTCTGACCCTACTAATTAACTCTAATTAGAGGCCTGAGCCCAAAGTAAACCTGACATTTTATTTTTAACTATTACCAGTTTAAAATACTTCCAGACCCCATTTTTAGCTTTTGCTTAACATTTTCCAGCTACATTTTGTTGATTATTCTGACCACAGGGTGAGTCAAGTTCAAATCTTCTGGGATGTGTGATTGATAGGAGCAGAGCAGCATAAAACTTCTGCAATTTTCTTTAATCAACAGGGTAAACTAACTGCTCCTCTATTTAGACTAGAATAAATAGATTAACACACATCTTTGTATTGCGTGTTCTTGTTTAGTTTCTAATCTCTAGGAAATGTTTTAAATTTATAACTCCATCTCATATGCACAACTTGATGACAGAAACTTGCAAACCCCTGTGTGTTCTGACAGGACTACGCTCCCATACACTGTTTATATGGAGTCATAAAAGCCCCAGTCAATATGACATTCATGCCCATGAAGAGTGTACATAAACTACTGACTAGAACTGTAAATTTCCCAAAAAAGGTAAAACCTTCTTGACTTGCTGGCTAGAGAACACCATCTGGAGAGTCGAATGCGCAGACTAGCTGTTGCAAAGCCACGGTGGAAATATTTTCAAAAGCCAAACGGGTATTCTGAGACATGCTGCAGGTTAGTCTCTGGGTGTGTGGAAGATACATGTTTATTTTGGACCTGAGTGACAAGTGAGCCCAGCGAAAGTTCAGACTTCAGAGAGAGGCGACATCACGTCAGAGCTCGCTCAACCGCAGCGCAAGCCGCTAACGAAGGCTTACTGCCACTAACGTGCTTAAAGTGTGCACGAGCTCTGACACCATCATCTTCAGAGGGGACCCACCACCCTGCAGTGGAGCTTGGCATCTCACCAGCAGAGAGGGAAGAGAGGGGTTTAAGTGTGGAGCCTGAGTGTACCTCATTCCAGTCCCAGAGACCACTTAAAAGACATTCCTCCTTTTAACACAGCAGTTCAACAGCTGAGGTCTTACAAGTGAGGAGAGCAGTTGAACTAGTCGGGGTGGGTGCACAAGGCTGAGATTTCTAGCCCTAAATTTATTACAGTATTAGTCATTACTTGCCTCTTATAATAAAGGAGCCACATGTGGAAAAGTTGGCAGAGCACACTGCAGCTAAAGGTGATATATAGACTGAAGAGTGTGATCACAAACTAATCACTTGTCCCTCTGAGACAAGATATCGTCATTGTTGAAACTGTGGATGCAAAACGAAAATTACAGTGTATTGCTGGGTTTTTTTTTTGTTTTTTTTTTACATTTTCACCTCAAATGGCCTCAATGATGTTTCAGACACTCACCAGCCACTTTATTAGATACTTCTGTTTAATTGTTCACCCCTCAAAGCACTTACTCATCTAGACTTGGTAAAAATAACTTGCTGAAGTCCAAACTGAGCATCAAAATGTGGCAGACTGGGGATTTTACTTTAAACAGGGTAGGTTATTTGGTTCTAAACTTGCTGCTAAGAGTATCTTAGGAACCACTGATCTACTCAGATTTTAGCACATAAACAAATCTCTCTTTTACAGAGAATATAGTTTAAAAAAGATGGTAAGCTGCAGTCCGTATTTGGTGTAAACAGCTTGAAAACATGGATCCTGCTTTGTTACAGTACACTGGTGGTGGCTGCTTCATGGGTAAGAGTGTAATTTTCTTCCTGTAAAGTTTAAGTTTCAAATTTGTAAGTTGCAAATTTGTAAATTTGTAAGATCCTAACAGGATCTTAAGTCATATTTCAGTGTTTCTATCAAAACATGATTTAATGAATTGATTTAAGATGTTTTTTCTAAAAATTACAATCAAATTTCAGTTTAGCAAAATTTGACCCACAGGTGTGCAGTTCCTTGAGAATCCCCCTATCTCTAGTTGGTGAACGTAATCACTGCTGTCTTCTATTTTTGTTACAAGCAATAAACCTAAGCTCATTAAAACGCAATGCTGAGGTAGGAAATAAGTAAATGAAGAATTTTCAAACTTATGTTATGCTACAATCAGGTTCAAATCAGGTTCCCATTTAATCTGAAAATGTATTGAATATAATGTATTTTCCAGACCATAAATAAAAAAAAGGGGGAAAAGTACAGAAAAAGATGTATATCCAGAGTTCATTAAATGTTGCATCCATTCATCCTTGCATCTCTTCTTTTTGAGAGACTCCATATTGAAAGTTTGCAATAAATGTATATTGCTTTTTTTATTCATAGCTGAAACATTTGGCAAAAAAGTGTTGAAAGGTTTCAGAAATTTGGTCCTGAATATTTGTAGTAGAGGGCTGCACAGTGGCTCAGTTGGTAGCACTGTTGCCTTGCAGCAAGAAGGACCTGGGTTTGATTCCCAGTCCGGGGTCTTTCTGCACGGAGTTTTTGCCTGTGCATGCGTGGGTTCTCTCTGGGTACTCCGGCTTCCTCCCACAGTCCAAAAACATGACTGTTAGGTTAATTGGTCTCTCTAAATTCTCCCTAGGTGTGAGTGTGTGTGTTGTTTGTCCTGTCTGTTTCTGTGTTGCCCTGCGACAGACAGGCAACCTGTCCAGGGTGTACCTGGAACGTTAGCTGGAGATAGGCACCAGCACCCCTCCTGACCCCTCTAGGGACAAGGGTGTTAGAAAATGGATGGATGAATGGATGGATATTTGTAGTAGACATAGAGAATTTTTGCTGTGATTACATTAAACAATTGTCTGCCAAAGGACTTTTTTAGTATGATCATCTGCATAAATGCTTTCCTTACAGAAAAAGGTTAACATTTGATTTTCATCCAGAAAAATGTCACATACCAAATGCTTCATTTATGCTTCCAAGTAGGATTTTTTTTTCTTCACTCTTCAGATATACACTTCAGAGTATTCCAACATTCACAAAGTTACAGAAAGCTTAGACTGCAGATGAGCGTGATGGTAGATGACAGAACCACATACAATGTTTTGCACTCCTCCAAAGGCCTCCAAACTCTCCAGTGAAACATCTCTATTGGCACTCTTACATAAGTGTCTATAAAACATGTGGTTTTACTTTGCAGCTGATGATAGAGAGTTCCTCAGAGTGTTATGTCTAACAATTATACCACAGGGACACATTCTGAGGACGGTGCATAATGTCCATCTTGTCTGTAATGTAATTTAAAGATCTTAGGTGACCACTACATCTATAAATAGGCATTTCCATTTCTCACACGCACTCAGAGTACCTAGAGTGTGTAAATGCACGCCTTGGAGAAAACTCATAATAAACAGTAGACCTTGATGTGAGTAGCTGAGGTCACTATCTGGAAGAAAGTCCCTCTGGTTAATCTGACAGAGATGGTAGTTATTATGAGGACAGATAACACATGGAGGCATGTGGAAAGAATCACAATCACGAAGTCAAATGCACGCAAGCACAGGAACGCGACTTCCACACATGCATTATGAGGCATCACCGCTTACAAACATAGCTGCTTACAACAGCAATGTAGTTTCAACTTGCATATCTGCATAATGACTCATAAAATGCAATTTCCACACATGCATGAACACATATCTGTATATGCATTGAGCAATATTTCCTTACTACAATTAAGCAAGGACAGGCCAAAGCTCACTTTTCAGTCGGCGATACTTTGAGTTCCAGAGGGGCGCACATGAAAGAGCAGCAGAATATAAAGGAGTGCCCAAGGATACACTGCGGCGCTCAATGTGAGGACAATTTAGCCCTGATGGAAAACCTGGATCAAAGGCCTGGCCTCCATAATTGCACATTCCCCAACAAACACAGTGGCATTTGAAGAGCGGGCCAGACCTCCGGACTCCTGAGACCCAGGTCGCAGACACAGGCAGCACCATTCCTTTCACCTTGCTATGTTCTCTGTCTCAATGTCTTGCTAAAAGATTAGAGAAATGCTTTTGTTCCAGGACTGCTCACAATTTCTCTTCAAATGTCACGATACAGACAGATAGCAGCAGCCTTTCGGGTTTTCTTCTATCTTTTGTTACTGTGGACCAAGTTATGGCCACTGCTGCAAAATAAAAGGACTGAATGCATGAACTCAGTACATACATATAACCAGTTAAAAACATTTTAACAGTAAAATTTTGTTTTTTATTTCTCTCATCTGCTCTTTAGCAGTACCCTAAATAGAATCTAATAGGTTTGCTGGCCTGTCAAGCATATGCCATGGTCAGTCAGCCAGCTTTTGACAGATGTTATGTACTTCTAAAAAATAAAATCAACATCTTTATTAAAAAAGAATTGTCAACACAAAATCTAGCTCCAATCTACCAAATCTCCTCAAACTATTTGCTTCACAAGCCATCATTTTCAACCACATTTATTTCTTCCACTAAACTTTTCTTTAATATGCTTGGATATGTTTTTTATTAATAGATCTTCTGTGAGTGTCTGCTGGTTAATTGCAAACTTAGAATGACTATTTTAAAACATCTCTGTATTATATGAGTTTTAATTGGCCTTTTTAAAATATTTTAATTATCCTAGAAGCTGAATTTGATGCTTTCATTTGCTGTAAGCCACGATAATCAAAATGAACTAAACTAAGCACTTGGAATTTGTCACATCCTAGTTTGTCACGTCCTAGTTTAAGGACGTGACAAACTTAGAAAAGCTAAGTGTTTGTGCCTTTTGCCTGCAAGAAGACGCTGGAACAGGAAATTGTTTTAAAACCCAAAGTTTCTTACTCCCTTGAGCTCTGCCTGTAGGTTTTCTTCCTGTCGAATGCAGGTCGAACCACCAAAATGCACCTTAAGAGACTGTAAATCTTGGTTGAACATCTTCACTCTGCTGCAGGTGGGAGACCTCAGGATATAGTGGAATGTCTTGGCTCTCCTGCAATAAAAACCATAAACTTACAGGAATAAAATAGAGTTTGACCTCAACCAGATAAACGTTGGGTATCCTACAGGGAGAGTAGCTTGATATATAGCTTTGCACATGCCAGACGTTAGTTTGTGATGTGTAAAAAGGAATACTGTCTGTTAACATTGGTTGTGGTCTTAGAATATTGACTGTCTTTCTTTTGCTCCGTCACTGCTCTGATGTTTGCATGAAATCTCTTCCAACACTTCACAGACACTGAGGCAAAACCAACACTCTGACAGCTCGATCCACAAGAGCCCGTGAGTGCTTACTTCAGGACTTTGGATGGTTTTATGTTGCGTCTAGACTTTAATAAGTGGTTGTGTTTTCCTGAACACACACCCCAAATCTACCCCGAAAGTCCTATGGCGATGCTTTAATAATAAAATATCATCTGCATGTGTTGTGGGGTTCTACTCATATAAACATGTTTCTAAGAAGCCTGAATGTGGTAAACCTACAAAGACTGCCCTGTCATCAGAAATATTCCTCAGTTTATGTGCTTTTCTTTATGGTGCTACATCCCTGAAGGTTGAGGTTTTTGTGAGCTTATGTATGTAAATGCTGTAACTCAGACAACATAAGCAGAATGGTCAAAGTTCTGCTTTTTGGAACCAGAGTTGGAGCGCTGTGCAGAATCTGCACCCCTGCTCTTCAGACTGCTGGGTGGACTAATGCCTGACAGCTAATTCAACTCCCTCCACACTTGTTAGGGAATCAGGTAAAATATAGATAAAAAGACTTCAAAGCTTAGAAATAACTCTTGGCTAAAGGGAAGAAAACAGTTTTTGATGTAGCCACGAGAAAGCCACTTTAAAACATGGCAGAATCAAGAAAAATACCAAGATTTCTGATGTTTAGTTTGACAAAAGAGACCAATTCACCAAGATAATGCTTGATTTCAGTCATTTGAGTCTCTGTGGCAATAGAGACTCAATTAAGGATTGTGTTTCATCAGAGTTCATCTTCAAGTAGTTGTCACAGAGCCACTGTTTGTGTTTGATGCTACTAAAGCATTTGATCAAGGAGGACAACTGTAAATATTCAGTTGGCCTCAAAGAACAGCAGAGAATCTCATCAGCATGAAATAAAAAGACACATTAAAACCTGCCTGATTATTTGACCTAGGGCGAAACTGTGCAACTACTTCACAATTATGCGCTGCTTTTTGTTGGTCTGTCTCAGAGAATCTCAATAAAATACTGATGTTTGAGGCTTTTATGTCACAAAATGTAAAAGGTTTAAGTGGTTTGATTTATTTTGCAAGGCGTATCTGGGACAAATAGTGGAAAATAGCAGCGTAACTCGTTTTCACTTATTGTACTGTTATAGTGTAGCTCTTAAAATATCTGAATTGTCACCTAGGTCTTTGGTGGCAGCTTAGATCCATCACAGAGCTCCCTTATGGAAATGTTATTAATGAATGTCCACTCAAAGTCAGCATCCATCATTGTATATTTGAGTTGCCCATACACACCCTCGTTGATTCCCTACTGATTCTTTAAAAAAAAACAAAAAAAATGGTTCTGTAGTTTTCAAAAACTGACCAAATTCCAACTTGAAACTAAATTTTAAAGGCTTGAATTATGTGGGATCCATTGGGAGCTGAACTGAGTTCCCATGAAGAGGGTCCCACGAAGGCAGTAAAATTATTCAACAGCGAAGGCCAAGACTCATGTGAATCAAACCACAACAAACAACAACACTTGAATTTTACATTTTTCTCACTATATCTGCAAACAGAGTTATTTTTTGGCTCTATATGGAGGCCTGTCTGTGATGTAAAAAAACTGTTTTTCTGCATTATCTGAAGTTTATTATCTAAAAAATATTTAAAATGTTATATGAAAACTTGGAAATATAATAAAAAGCAAATAATGGTACCCACCTAGTGTGAATAGCTCATGACTTTGGTCATAGATTGATAGATAGATTGATGCACATCCATCAGCCATTTGTGTCCTAGTATCTCCACTAACCAGATAAACCATTAAATATCTGCTTCTCTGGGGACTTTGGAGTGTATTTTCCAATATGTGTTCCTCTTACAGCACTGACCCATCATTAACCTGCAAAGATTTTCTCTGGTTGCTGGTGAAAAGCGGGACATATTGAATTTCCCCTTCTCTGACATTCAAGTTCAATGCAGTAATAGTGAGCCTGTAGACAGGTCCAAGAAAATAACCCAATTTAAGGGAGGCCAAGGTTTGGATATGTTTCATTTCTCTTTGAGCAGAAAATGAAAGGAAAAACATAACAATCTTTGTTTAAATATTGGTCCTTTTTGGCTTTGTTAAACTAAAAAAGGAAAGGTGAAAATTACAAGACACAGACCGTCTACAGTTTTGACAAGTCCATAGTCGCCAACTTACTCCACCAGCTGATCACTGCTGAGATGAAATCACAGACAGAAAACAGGAGGACGTTTGGTGCTAATCAAGTGCTGACTGGAGGTTCATGTGTATTAAGCTTCCTCCCTTAATGCTTACAGTGCTTTGCTATAATACCCTTAAACTCTTGCATATTTTGTCACATTAAAACCACAAACTTCAATGTAAACTCCAGATCAACTTGAAAAAAGACTGGATTGCAAATATTCACATCTCGTATTACTTGGTAATAAGCAGGTTCTTAGTTGAGCTTCAAAATACACAAAGAAGAGAGAGAAGACAAATTATTTAAAACTGCATTTAACAGGTTGTTTATTAGCTGACGATGACAATGACCCCACAACCCTGCAAACAGAAAATAGTCAAAAAATGACCCTGTTGTATGCATAGTTCTAAAAATTTATACAACAACTTTACCAACTCCCAAAAATCTGGTGAGATGGAGATTCCACTAATACTTTAAATACTAGGAAACAACTTGTGTCTGCTTACAAAGTAATTTCTAAGTATATGAAATGCTGCTGAAGTTCTAACCTCATTAGGTCATGTAGTTCCACCTTTGGCTTTTTAACAGATCACGAAATTGTTTAGTGGTGCTTGATTTGTGTTTCCAGTGTGAAAGACTGACTCTTATGTAAGACATTTTGTAGTCCTTTGATTTGATAAAATGCTGTGCAAGTGCAGGTCGTTGATAATTTTTACCAACGGTCTCCTCACATACAACACATCAGATCCTCTGGCTCAACCACGTCTTGATTTTTTTGTTCTGAGGAACTTAGAAGAGATCAAAAATTATCTTAATATCTTGGTTAAACACAGAAAGCTGTTTGTTTTTGCCATCAGTTTGAATGTATAAAATCACAAGATGTATGTGCAGAGTTGGACTTTTTAGGGCTCGGGTGATAAATTTTTGATCAGATGAAAAACAGCCTACCTGGATTTTTAATACAATTATTTTGTCCTGAAATGTGCATTTCTCCTCAGTTTTAACAGTATGTAATGTATTTGTGTTGGTGACAGAGCACCACAAAGTATCACCTAATCATGAAGCGAAAGAAACAAAGTTATCTATCTTTTACTCTGATACCTAAAAATAAAATCCACCCCAACCTTTTTGGACGCCATTTCATCTGCCATTTTTCTTCTTGAAAACAAGAAATGAGATGGCAGCAAATGTAATTTAATTGCCAAATTAAAAGATTTAGTTTATGATGCTCTTTCAACATATTTAAAAAAAATGTTCTGTCATCTCAAAACGGCTGTAAATGTTTAGCTTTAAACTGGTGGCTTCGTTGGGCTTGTGGGATATTTGTTTACCCAACTCACGGATAAGAGTAATATTTGCAATATTTTGAGGTACAAACAACGTCCTGTGGGTGTGTTTCCTGTAGGAGTGGTGACCGGCAGTCAGCTGGGCTGTGGTTACGCAAGTCGGTGGCCACAGCATTGGGAAACCTTAGCACAATAGTAAATGCGTAAGTCGTGAATAAACTGTGGGATGTTGGGGGAGAGGGTGAGGAATTACACATAGTGATGATGATAATCCTGTGGACTCAAAAAGGTTAAGGTCTTATTTGCAGACTTTTTTTGATGTTGTGTTAAAACCATTCTAGTCAACAGTAACATAAAGCACTACAAACCAAACATGCCTTTAGTGTGGCTGAGGAAAAAATTCTTGTGGACAGACTTTTTGGACAGAATGTGCCCGCGCGCCTTGCCATATCAAATCTAATATAGCCCAGCTAAATTGGCTTCAAATAAATCGAGCCGCTTTATTTTGCTAAAGGCGTGAGAATGCACTAGTGGCGGAAAAACAACTAACTGTGTAATATGTCCACAGTAAATCATCAGACAGATGTTGAGTGAGGCAGTTTAAATTCACATTAAAAAAATGATTAATGCAGGGACATGACAGAGGGAGAATTAATGAACGATCCAATCATATAAGTGGTTAAACAAACCGCCGAAGACAGAGAACACCCTTCATTCAGCCGCTGAAAGACAGCAGCAAATATGTGACAGCGCCCTCCCTGCATAGCAATCATTGCTATCGTGCAACATCTCCACTGAAAACTAATCAAACTGTAAATTACAGATGTTCAGTTGTGTACACAAAGGACTGAGTTTGTCTAATTAAAAAAGAAACAATGATTAGTCTGTGGGACATCGCAGTGGAGAGTGAAGGTCTATCCTGAGCATCTTGATGAAAAGCTTCATTATTCGTCTGTTTATACTGCAACACTGGGACTATGGGTCCCCGTCCGAAAAGGCCCGGACTGCACCGCTGACTCTGCAGCAATCAGCTGTATGCTGCAGTGTGGAAATTGGCTGTATATTATGAAAAGATTACAATCTAAGCAGTGTGGTGCGTGCCCGTAATTCATGCCATATCCTGTGAGGCTTGGGGTTAAACAGGCAGGACTTAGCGACATGAACAAGACTTCAATCAAGGGGAGGCCCGCAAGGATAAGGAGAGGAAAATTCACCGCTGGCGCTGTTATGCGAGGCATATTAGTTGGGACAGAAATGGAACCATTATTTTAAAGAAAATGTGTTGCTTCAAGACTGTAATTTTACGTGAGGTGTGTTTTATGTTAGAAATTACGCTTTTATTGAATGTTTTAGTGCAGAAGCAGAATGATGACTTCAGCAGGCATCAGAGGGAGTTTGAAATGCACAGATCTCAGAGTATGGGGTGATTGGGTGTGTGTTTCTTTTAGGGCAGCAGTGGCAGTCCCCCTTGGGGTTGTTACATTTATGGGCCAGGGAGAGGTACAAATGGACTGACATTCAGATCCAGCTTTGGATTCTTCTATGCAGCACTGGAGAGTTATAGACTGAAACACTAGTCCAGCTCATTCCCATTGTTCTTTACGGCCTTATCCACTCTGCAGTCTTCAGTTGTTGTTGCTATAAATTTACTGAATGCAAAAGAGAATAATTATGCTATGAAGCCATGTCTCATCCACCTGTGGTCCCTACATCACAGTGCAGCGAAGCAAACAGAAGACAAACAGAATGGCTTTTTCCCTCCTGCAAAACTCTTCACACTGCTTAAACTATTTCACGTTTTGTACTTTGGGGAAGATTTTACACGATAGATCAATACAAAGTAGGCATAATTGTAAAGGGAAAAGAGCTTTTATAAATAAAAACCTGAAAAATGTGGCATAACTTTGTATTCAGTCCCTCAACTCAATACTTTTTTATACCGCTTTTGCTGTGTCTATCAGTGTTGTGCTGCACGTTCTTCTTTGCAAAAATGCTGTGAGGATCAGTTTTCAAGTCCAGCCACAGATTATCAATTGGTCACTGATGGGAAGATGGCAGTCAAAGCCTTGCTTTCACTGCTGAAGTAAAGCATCCACACAGCATGATGTTGCCACTGCCATGTTTCACAGTGGGGATGGTGACTTCAGCAGGACCCCTATATGTTTTAGCATGCAGGCCACAAAGCAAACAAGCAAACATGAGGCAGACTATGCTCTTTTTTTTGGCCTGCCTGAACTCTGAAACTTCACATGCTAAAACATGGTGGTGGTAGCATCATGCTGCAAGGATGTTTTTGTTCAGAAGGGACAACAGGTCATTCAGGCTTGGGGGATAAATACCAGGCAATCCGGGACAAAAACATATGAGTCCGCAAAAGATTTGCGAAAGGAATGCTGGTTTAGGCTCTGATAGGAAACAATCTCAAGCTTACAGCCAGAGCTACAATGGATTGGTTTAGATCAAAGCATTTTTGAACAGCCAAGTCAAAGTCCCGACCTAAAATCTACAGAGAAACTGTGACAAGACTTAGAAATTGATGTTCACAGATGCTCTCTATTCAGTCAAGCTGAACTTGTGCTACTTTCCAAAGAAGAATGAGCAAAAGATGTGCAAAGTCAGTAGAAACTTGCAGCTGCATTTCCAGCAGAACACATAAAAGTTCGTTCTGTGAGGCACTGTAAAAGATTTTTATGGGCTTTGTGATTTATGTTTCCTGATTACAACTAAAAATAATCATCGGATGGTAAGCTTTGGCAGGGCCTGATTGTCTGTGATAGTCTTGCTGAAAGAAAAACCTGCGGCGTCCAGCTTTAAGACAAGTGGAATATCTTGTACGAGGATGGAGGGATGCGGGCCAGCTGTCGTTCTGATCCAACCATTCACATGTGTGGGTCCAGACAGATCAGGAGTGAGGGAGGGTTTGCTGCTGTGAGGCTGCTCCACCTAATCCCATGCTGCATTACTCACCCAGTCCAGTCAAAAGGCCCACAGACGCGGGGACTTCCCCTTCCCTCCGAAGACAGAGAGGAATACTGTATTGCTTCATGCGGCGCTGAGGTAATATCATTACTTCAACCAAATGCTGCAAAGTCTAACCTGTATATTGTCTCAAGTGTCTAAACTGCATGGTGGGAGAGTAGATAATAAACTGTGACAGAGTAACACTAATATGTCACAAGGAATATTGAAGATATAGCATTACAATAATTTTAGGATTACAGTTGCACGTAAATACTTTCCAGTCTGTGCAACTATGGTTGCTTTTACTGGATCATTTTAGAAAAGTTCATGTCTTGTCTACAGCAAAGAATATAAAGCGAGACATTTAGTTCCTGATAGATATCAATCCAATTTTCTTCAGGGGAACTCCATGACGTGGGTGTGCAACAGCTCCACAAAGTATTGTCTCTTGCACGCAACTCTCAAATGACTGCTATCTGCTGCTGCTGCCACTCCTGTAACACCTTCAGGGTTTTCAAAAGTGCCATTTCTTTAAAGAAAAAAAAACGCAGACTGAAAAACAAACCGAAACACGACAGGCGAGCCATGTTCATAAAAGTGATCATATTTGTCGGGACACAGCCCATAAAGTCGGCCGCCTCTCATCGTATGCATTTCACACAGCTATAATTGTGTGTAATTGCTGTGCTACCTTTAAGTTAAACATAAGGGAAGGATCCTCTTCAGCAGCTTAACAGTGAGATATGACGGCGTAATGAGTCCAAACTGGTTCTGCTCTGACATATTTCCCATGATAGGTAAATATGAACTTGAAGCAAAGCAATGGGGCTATCTGTGAAAACAAGCAAAGCCATATATTTTACTTGGAAAAACAGCGATCAGCTGTATCAACACTGGTCCTCCTACTGCAGCCAGCCACATCAAGTGAGAAACTGTAGAGTCTGGAGGCATCCTCTGAGCATAAGCACAGACCTGAGGAAAACATCGTCCGTCAGATCAGGGGCTTTCTGGACATATCAGGGTTTAATGACTAATCCCTACTGATTTTAACTGTTTACTCCTGATAAATGTTCAGACATAATAAGATTTTAGCAAAGAGAAACAGCTATGGGAGCTCTTCATCGTTGCTGTGTGTTCAATAGTGGTATTATGATAGT
The DNA here is from genome assembly GCF_002775205.1 of Xiphophorus maculatus. Taxonomy (NCBI): domain Eukaryota; kingdom Metazoa; phylum Chordata; class Actinopteri; order Cyprinodontiformes; family Poeciliidae; genus Xiphophorus; species Xiphophorus maculatus. The sequence goes on along the minus strand of NC_036464.1, from coordinate 8,571,318 downwards.
GAGGCCGGTCCAACTTTTCCTCTTGCAAATAATCTGTGTGCTGTTTGCACTGGCACAGCTGTTTGCTTCTCCTTTTTTCAGCTGTCTGTGCTCTCCCTCCTTTCTCCCAGTTTGATAACATAATACTCCAAGCATGTTTCCAAAGGGTCATAAAAAGAGAGGGAGCCGCTATCTGCTCTTTGATTGTGCAACAAGCAGATTTAAACACATCCTACAAACCTGGAACCTTCTGCCATCCCATGTTTTATTTTTGTCGGGGGGGGAGTTCCACAGTACTTACTGATTTCTTCTATTTCTGATTTTTTGTTAAATTTAAATGCTTAAATTCATCAAACAAATTGTAATATCTGGGGAACATAACCTGAGTAAACATAAAATGCAGGTTTCAAGCTAAACTGCCCCATGTGAAGAAGTAATTAGAAGAAAAAGAAGTCTTTTAGTATTTGCAAAATTATTTTAACTACGACACACTGAGGGGTTTGCAAGTTTGATCAACCTGATTAAAATCATGTCAGCAATCATGTCCAGACTTTGACTAGGCCTTGTTCAGAGTAAGACAATGTTTTACTTCTTCTGTTGGTCAAGTAATCACGCAAGCAAATCAGGTAAGTCAATAAAGTACACTTGCACTAAAACCCATGCTGTCTACAGCCAAACTATTCCGGTTAAGCCTGTTTTCATCTGATCACAGAAGCTAAACAGAGTCAAGCCTGGTCAGTACTTGAATGGGAGACCACCTCCGAATGGCTGAAATCCAGGTGCTGTAGGCATTTTTTTCTTTACCACAAAAGGGTGTAAAATGCCGGTTAAGGCAATTTTATTGCCTAAACCAGCAATAAAATGCCGGTTAAGTTCCTTTCAAAACTTTTGTGATTTTGCAAGAAACTTGTAGCATTCTATATTACAGCAGATCTGGAGAAGCCTCCGACTGTAGAACAGACTCATGAAGAGGAATCCTTTTTTCACCATCATGTGCAGAGGTTCCACAGCAGGCCTCAGAACAGAACCAGCTTTCTGTAGCAGGTCATTGAGTCTTTTTAAGTCCCTGATTATAAGGATATTTTCATATAGGTCATGGTTGGTTTGAGGTTTTTTCCCCCTTAATTATTGAAAATATGATTTAAAAATGTATAGTTTTAAACCCAAGTTATCTTTGTTTGATAATTACAATCACTTTGATGGTCTAAATCATTAAATACAACAAAAAAACAGAAACAGAACATATTCACAGTGCTGTATGTGTGAAACTGGTTTAATGTCACACAAACTGTTCGAAGCACAAGAAGACAGTTTATGGCTATAAGTTTCATAATGTCTCGTGTGTAGCAGCCATGTTGGATTGTGAACTCAGGGTGGCTTAGGGGCTCATATGGAAATCTGTCTTCTTTGTATGTTCTGTTTTATGTTTTACTTGCAATGTTCTTACTTTACGTTATGTAACTGAACTTGAGTCGCTATGTTTGATCTGACTGATTATATGTTTCTGGACAGAAATTGGATCTGCTTTTAAAGGGATCTGAGAAATTTGTTTGGAACTTGCAGCTTCATAAATAAATAAATTTTATTCTACTACTTTTTTCCAAGCAGATGATGCCTGTCGGATATTCTGTGAGCCTGTGAGATTGACTGACCTGTGTGGATTGCAAAGCCTCTTGGGACATGCAGCACTGCTTATCAAACATCTGATGTTGTGGTTGGATATTTCTTCATGGTGTAAATCCTTTTTAATGATCTCATTGTCATTTTAAAAGAAACTTGCATGAGTCAGTGACATGCCCACACATGGCTCCCCGCAGGGATCTTATTAATGAAACCATTTGTTGCATTGCATTTGTAAATCAGAAAGAATCTGAATATTTCAAAAGCCAAAACCAAGAACTTTTTGTCATACTAAAAAACCTTGGGAATATCTTCTTGATATCCTCTTTTTAAATGCTCCTCCCCATTCCCAGGCCAATATACCGCTTTTTTTGACAACTTGACAACTATCTGTCATCCTGCATGGGAATGAGGTAAAAACATGCTTTTTATTCTCTTACTAACATTTTAAAAAATTAAAAAAAACGTTTATTTATTTTTTTTATTTTCCAACATTGCGGATACTTGATAGCCACAACCAGCTAAATGCTGTTCACCACACCTTATGGAAACACACCCACAGGACATGATTTATACCTCAAAGTATTGAAAACATCATCCACATCTATGTGCTGGGTAAACAAATATGTCACTGGCCAAAAACCTTTGAATAAGCAACAGCTATACTGCTGAAAAACAGCAGACTTTTTCTGTTTCTTCTCCCTTATTGATTTATACTCGTTAAGAGTTTGTAAAACTTTGCTTTGACTTTAACCAGAACTGCACGCTTTTGTCAAATAAGACTAAAAAATTTCAAACACAAAGAATACCTAACCACTGTTAGATATGGTGGAGGATCTTTGATGCAGTGGGGCTTTTTCTTCTGCAGAGGCCCTTAAAAATATTTTTAAAGTGTGCCATCATGAACTGTCTGAAATGCCAGACAGTCTTAAATAAAAATCTCAGTCCCCAGAACTAAATGCTTAAAGAAACTGGGGTGAGCTGAAGACAGGAGAGAAAAACAGAGGACCTATGACAATCTGGAAAATCTCTCCAAATTATTTATGGAGATTGTGCAAAAACGACCAAAGGCAATGGATGAATAAAATGTGCTCACAAAAAAGGCTGAATTTTTCTCTTTTAGATTTATATTAAGACTTTTTAACACTTCTTTACCGGGGGTGCCAATGAATGTAACTATATAAACTTGCCTTGCCCTTTAAATGATGTAATGGATTCCAAATCCAATAAAGAGACACATTTTTACTGACTTTGTTCCACCTCCCTGTAGGACCCACTGCACAGCAATGAATAGGATAAATTAAAACTTTGTTAGACCGTAAAGCTGTTCTGTTGTCTCCACAATGTACGTGTCTGTTAGAAGTGTAGTGATGCATTTGGAGGATCAGAGATGATTCCCAATTAATTCATGAAAAGAAGGTTTTATTTTGTGTAAGTTCTAAGAGGTAGGACCCCACCTTTGACCTCCAAAAATGATGGTCATTTCTGGTTGTGTACTCATTTTCCTCATCAGAAAGCAAAGTAGCTTCTGCAAGTGTTGGGCATTTTTGAGCGACTTTCTGATCAACACCCATTGAAGTGAACACCGGTGTATTCACTGAAGCAATAAAAAAAAAAAAAACAAATGCGTTCAGATTTTGAGTGATGCCACTGGCAAATAGGCATGACAGCACACTCGGTCCCATGTCTGCAGGCGGTGGTCTGCAGGGGCTCCGTGTTTTGTTTCAATCATCAAAGCTATTGGGTTAGGGATCTTTTCTCTCTGCCTATCTCTCAGCAACACTCATGGCCACTCGGACCTTGAAATCTTACTCCGAGCTGCTGAGAGGAGTGGACGGCTGGGCCAAAGAAACGTCTGCCTGGCCTTGGTCGGCGCTGCCGGGGGTCACGCTGGCATTCTTCTGTTACACAAAAGACTTCTTCAAGTGGCCGTGTGACAATGGGCTTTAGATCAGTGGAGCGTTATGATTACTGGGTAACTTGAATGCATTCTATCTTAAGTGAGCCAGAATTAATATGAACTTTTTGATGTGTTTCTAAAGCAAACCTGCTTGTAGCATCCAGTAACTTTCAACAGACACGCATTATGTATCAACAAGACAAACTGGGGTTCGTTATGAGCCTGTTAATAAGCACAGCCCCTTGCTTTCAACCTTAAGCGCTAACATTATGTCACTCACAAGCCCCTCATAATGAATGTGCACAAACCACGTCTCCACAACGGCATTGAAGCATGATTTCACAAGACAAGCCTTTAACTGCACACAAAGGAATGTCAGATGTGCTGACACAAAAGATCTCCTCTTTTTCTCCCTGATTTACAAAACGTATAACGCACCAAGGGGAGTTGAGACTCTCATGCATTAGCGCACCACATTAAAATGCATTCAGGGACTCTGATTGGGGCAGAATGAAAAACATTATCAAATAAAATTAATTAAAACAAGGCGGTGAGTCTATAGCTTCCAGACTGCTTTTGTTTAGCTGTCGTAAACAGAGTTAGCGGCGTCTGTCAGTGAATTAAGAAAACGCTGGGCCCCTTCTACTGCGGCGGCCTTGATTCGTGAATCCTGTGAGGCCTGCCAGCGCTTTGCTCTCACTCAGCGCGAACCGACTTGGCCGGTGACAGACAGGCAGCCTCGTGTCAAAACACTGTCTGCTTCTGCCAGAGTGCAGGACGCATGCAGAAAGGCGCATTAATGTCACCATTTATATATTTCTGTGCATAACAAATGTATTCTGCATTTTATGCTAGAATTTAAAGCTTCAATGTTTTTTTATCAGGATTTCATATAGTAGACTAATGATGAATGTACAATTGTGAAGTGGAAAGAAATATGTATACTTAAAATATTTAAGCTTGTCATACCTTTATATTTAGCCCCTTTTACTTTGATACTGCAAAATAAAATGTACCGCAATCAATTACCTCTGATGTCACAAATAAGTAAAGTGTAAGTGTTGAATGACCTTGGCGCATCTGCAAACCTAAAAGAACACACATTCAAACAAAAACCCGAAAGCTCATGGTAACTCTGGAGGTGATGCAGCGGTCCACCGCTCAGGTGGGACAATCTGTTGACAAGGAAATTATTAAATGTTAACTCAACAAATCTGTCAAGGAGAAAGCCAGTGTTGACAGAAAGCAAATGGAAGTCCCATTTGAATTCTGGCATAAGCCCTACATTAAAACACAGTTTTGGCAGCATCATACTGTGGGATGCTTTACTTCAGTATTAGATGGTGCTACACACAAGAAGAAAATCTGTTAGAGGGTGCAAAAGACTTGAAGGGTGAAGGTTCACATCCCAGCAAGACCCTAAACATGCTGCCAGAGCTTCAGTGAAACGGTTTAAATCAAAGTATATCCTTTCGTGTGTTAGGATAGCCTAGTCAAAGTACAGAACCAAATCCAATTGAGAATCTCTTGCATTGATGCAGAAATTGATGTCTACAAATGCTCTCTTTGCACTATTTTTGAACTATTTTGCAAACAAGAGGGGACAAAGACATAAAAAAAAGAGTCACAAAGTGATTCTTAGTTATTGCATTTTGAAAATCTTTGGGCCTTTTTTCCTTTCATGTATTATGTGCTGCTTTGTGTTGGACTGCAACATAAAATTGAGGCACAAAACACTAAGATTTGTGGTGGTGACGTGACAAAATCTTGACAAGTTCAAGGGGTATAAATACCTTTCCAAGGCGATGTGTGACAGCATGTGCAATATATCAATGAAGCAACTCTGCCTCTCTGCTGTTCCATAAAAAACAGCCATGTCCAGGCAAGCATTGTTATTTTGCCATCAAACATAAAATCTGCTGCAGGTAAAGGCATAAGTTCTACATTTTAGCTTCGTGATCACTCTTTATTGAGTTCTGTTTAATTTGTTAACCATTAAGCCATTTCATTTTAAAGTTGGCGCCCATTTTGTATGGGTTGACCACAAAACCAGGCTACAGAGAAAGTGTCTAGTAAATAGAAAACCTCTTTAAAAAGCAATGTGTTCAGTTATCTGAAAGCTTATGAAACTTCACACTAATATTTTTATTGGAATATTTGAGGTAACTCTTTATTGTATTTATTTATACTGAAGGGTGAATGATTCACTGAGTTGGAGACTTGATTTATAGTTATCTAAGCAAAAACAGCTGAAATTGGCAGATCAAGACAAAGAAAAAAATCAGGCATGTAGAAATTACTTGTAACTTTATTAAAACTAAATAGATAGTATTCTGAGAACAAGCCAGTAATCCAGGCTATCAAAAAGGAACAATAGTGTAATCACAATGTGCTGTCTCTATGGCACCCATGCTTGTATTGCCTCTGTGCTGTTTGTTATCATGGTGTGTGGAAACATTTCTCCCCCCATTGACAGTTTTATGACTGCTTCACAGCATTTTGAAAGTCAAAGCCAAGACAAAATAAAATACATGATAATAAAGTCTCCTGTTGTCTCTTAAAACCCAGTAAAATTTAACTTTACTCTAGTTTATTGATTATGTTTCATATGACCAGCTTTGCGCACGTAGAGACTAAACTTTACCCCCATGAAAGTTGTTCACTTAACTTAATGGAGAGCATCTAGGGGAAAGAAATTCCAATCAAGACTTTGACTGGCCATTCCAACACACGGAAATGCAGTGCTCAAGTATTTCTGAAGACAACTGGGTGCTCTGGATTTTATTTAAGGATATCAGAGCAAAGGGGGTCAAATAGAAGTGCATGCATTGATTTTCAGGATTTTATTTGCAAATAAAAAATAAAAAAAAAAACATTCCTCATTTTCCTTCTACAATTACTGGCCACGTGGTTTTAATCTAGAATGCTGATTCCCAATAAAATACACTGTAGCTTGCAATGAAACAGAATGTAAAAATGTTTAAATTACTTTAAATTCTCTTCTCTGGGTTTTTTTCTGTTTACAACAATTAGTGCATTGTAAAGAGCCTTGAAAAACTTCATCTCTTCAGTTTAACTCTAACTACTTCTAGTTATACATCAGATTGTTGTTGCACATTGGGGTATGGATAGCTTAGCACACAATGCTTACTTTCAACATATCACCTGTTTACTTTTTATCATGTAGAATAAAAAATGTACTCTCTTCCAACTTCCTTCTTATCTCCACTTTTTTCCCCTCCCTGCTTGTTTTTCTCTCTGTTCATTTCCTCCTCCCACCAGATGAGATCCACGCTATATGTTCACACAGCAAGTCTTGATGGTCATTACCAATTTTTTTTCTGAAATAAATTCAGAATGGTTTTGCTTTTATTTAATAAAATTAAATTTATTTAATTAATTAATTAATTAATTAATTATTGGCTGGTCGTTCAAGCTACTAATTTACAGCAGCGTATTAGGGACATAGATGTTCTCTATGTCTGGATGTTCTCCAGTGAAGCAGACCCTTCACAGAAAAAAGTTTAATTATAGAATTATGAGAATAAAGTTATATTTAAAAATAACAGTCATAGTAATACCAGAATAAACTCATGTTTTGAGAATAAAGTCATAGTATGAGAATAAACTCCCAATATTATCAGAACAGCCCGAAAATATGACTTTATTCTTTTACAAGTTTATTCTTGTAATTTTATGACTTTATTCTAATAATTTTATTATATTATTTTCTAAGCATGGCCCTAATACTCAGTTGTACTAATGAAACCCGACCGCATTGAGACTTCTGTGTGAAGGGTTTACATCTCCACATGCGCAGAAGAAGAACATTGACGTCACGCATTGTTTACGAAAGTAATACTGGGTTGATGGATCGATTTTAAAGTTTGTAAAGCAACGGAAGCCGACGGTATGGACCTTACCACAGAGGCCGCTTTTCATTGGCTGATGCCCATTCTACGTGTAGCGTGGCTACCACGTGCGTAGCCCTCTCACAAACACACTTAGCTTCCCGTTAGCTACGTACAGCATAATGGCAGTACTGATGCAACTTCTACACAGTTTTACGTTAGCTAAACAGATCAATGTGCAATGTGTATTGTATCTGACATACACTAAAGATTTTATTTTAGCAGAAAAGGCTTTAGGCTAAACTGTTACTCGTGTTAGCCATTCTAGCACCAAGTACAGTGTATCAGGCCTAGGCACACTCTAAACATTTGCCAACAAACCACAGGAATCACCGACTGATTTCAAAAGTAACCTACAAAACGATAAATGCCCGACTTACCCAGCCTTGCAAGAACAATAGGCATCAGTGATCTTGTCCACAGCTATATTGTAGAGGGTGTGTGGATCTGCCGTTTTTCTCATCGAGCGAAAGCGAAAGTGACGTGCACAATGTTGAAGGCATCGTGTGGCTCAAACACCTTGATCTCATCCAAAAAAGATGACATGAACTTCTTAGTTCCTCTGTCCATTGTAGTAGCTGATAAATTGTGAAAATCTGGTAGAAATGATGCACTAATCGAGTCAGAAATACACTGCAGAGAATCAGTCAAAGTGGAATATGCCACATTTACATAGAAACAAGGCGCTGTGAGGCTTTGTTTGTGAGACTTGCGGCCACTAGGTCAGTTGTGGGCGGAGCTTGGTAAGGTCCATTGTCACAAGATCATAAAAATAAGAAGGAAGCTAATAAAATGAAAGGACAATTTATAGACCGTGGAGTATTGATTGCAGTTTCTCTAGGAAAGTATGTAGACAGAGTCAGAAGTGGTGGGATTAAGATGTAATGCAGAGACTTCTTCCTTAATTGCATAATTATAATTTTCAGCCATTGTTTGCATTCTGATTTACTGCCCCTGACTGTTTCTGGTGCAGAATTATGGTGTTTATGTCTCACCTTAATGATAAAGAAGCCAATGCACATGACCGTTCAAAGAGCTGATATGAAAGTGGTATGTATCAGATTTCTTTTCTTTTTTCTTTTTTTTTGAGGGGGTGAAAAGATCGAAATCGGACAGTTGTGAAAAGGCCAGATATATAGATCGCATATGGACAAAACAGTGGACTTAGCTTGTATTTACTTGCTGTGTGAATAGCCTTTAGTCTAATCAGCCAGCAATTTCCTCCTTAGTTCTGCTCTATATCCATTCACTGCCAGCCTGTTGACCTAGCATGGGGATGTTTAGCTCCTGTCTTTCTGTTGAAAAGGGAAAAAAAATCTTAAGTAAATTTCCTTTATTTTAATGTTCATCATAAACTTCATCATATTAATTAAGAAATATTACCTTTTAGTAGTCATAGTTACAGTGGACCCCCATCTACTTATTGTTCAGTTTTCAGTATTTTTTTTTCCACCACACAATTATTATTCTGAATTAAACAGAAACTAACTTTGTCAAATGACATCAAATGAGTGTTAAAGTATCTAAAAATATTGCTGCTGTGAACTATTCTGTGCCACCAAGCACATTTACGCCTTTTTGTATTGTGATTTACCAAGTGTGTTTACAAAAGCCTTAAAGTGACAACCCTAGAGAACGGCTCATTAGTTTAACATTAACAGGTAGTTGATATGCTCCAGTGAAGCAGACCCTTCAAATATTCAGCTGTACCCATTAACGGAGCAGTTCCCACATATTTCCACGTTATGCTCTGGAAGGTGACCGCTCGCATGCCTCCGACCCGACTAAGGTCTGTAAACAAACTCCACACTGTCCATAATATGTTAGGCAACAATCATTACACTGACACGCCTCATGTTGGCACTGGGCCTAAACCAGGGATTAAATATAATTAGAGAAGGGTTTATTGTTATATATATACCTGATCTTTTGAAGTATTTTATTGTATCTAATTGTATTTGAGGAAACATCATGACTTTTCCCCCTTTTTGTATTAAAGTAAAGCCTCTGTGTATTTTTAGTATAACTATACAGCAGAACCTGATACTAAAAATGTAAAATTAAACAATATCTCTATTTTTTTAGAATTACCTTAAAGTATGTAAGAACATATAAAATATGTGGACATCCGTGTGATAAAATAAAACTACAATAAATCACTTCACAACCTTTTCCACTTTTATTCTGACCTATAAATGTGCAGACCTTTAAATACTTTGTTAAAGAAACTTTTAATTTAGTTGTACCATTCAGTCTTTTTCTTAAATTTGTTCCTCTCCATCGTTACCATGGAGACATGGTTACCAAGGATCAAAAGAATTTCAGTCTTCAAAGGTAGCAGTCAGAAGGTGGGGACCAAATCTCCAGACTATATCAATCATATTTCAGGTTCCTCAGATTTAAAAGAATTTATAGCAGGAGTTGAAATCATGAAGCCTGGATGTTGAAAGAGAAACCAAAGTACATTTATGCAATCAAATTATGTCACCTTTGTTACATGTTTCCTAATGAGATTTGTTTGTTTTCCAGCTGAATTGTAAAGGATATTCATGTTCAAAGTGGAAAAGACCTTTGAAGTTAATGTCTCACACTAATAGGAGCATGTCCCCTGTAAGACACTTTTACAGTTGTTTTAGCTGTTTTTGACTATTTGGAATGCACGTATAAATATTTAACAGTTTTGTAACACAGTAAAAATGTGGTAATTTGGGTTGAGTTAATTTACATCTGCCAATCGTTTGTTACTATGTTAATAGAAACTGTCCCACTTGGATCAGATCTTCCTGTTGCTGATATTGGTTTGTGTCATCTGGATCTCTTCAGACATTGTAAGGATTTGAAGTTTGCTTTTCTATTATACTTAATGTATATTTTCTTTCCTATTGCTTACTAACTTGTGTTACTCTGTACAATTTGTTTTTAATTAGCTTGTTAGTTTATTATTTTTGCTTGGAACTCAGTCGCTCCATACGTTTCCAGTCAGTTTGTGCTCAAGTTTCCTGTGTTAAGTTTGCTTTGTTGACCTTCTTTTATGAGCTCAAATTTATTGCATTCCCTTGATATTTTTTATGTTTTGTGTAAATAAACTGAGCAACATTTTTGCAGATCCCCTGCGTCTCTGTGGTTGGTCCGTGTGCTCCCTGACATGCCACATGCTGGGGTGTAATGCCATTTCATGGATTTACATCCAGTTTCCTGGAAATAACATTGCGGCCGGCTTTCCATCTACAGGCTTACAAAAACAGACTCAGTCTCTTTCAGTCAGGAATGAGAAGACTGAATATCAAAACTGATATCAGCTTGTGACTGCCTGTTCTTCTTCAAGAGTTATTCCTGGAGTGTGCCTGCTAATATGTATGAGCCTGTGGATTTAGTTTGCTCTAGAAGAAAGTGAAGCGAAGGGGTCATCTATATTGAAACTGACAGGCCCATTTGGAAACAATCATCAAATGTGTCATGGAAAAACCGCTACGTCATGGTGCAAAGGACGTCAAGAGACTGCCAGCATCAATATTTTCCCCTCAAGGCTGGCAACGGATGTCGTTCTGATGGAGCTTATATTCCTCTTGGCAGGCCTGTAGGCCATTTTTCTTTCCTTTTTTTTTAGTAAAAGTTGCTGGTTTCAGAATCCCGGGGATTTCTCACCCTCATCATCCAAAGTGCAACATGACTGACAACAACCGGGACAACAGAGAGGAAGAGTTTTATCAGTGTCACCTCCTCCAGATAGGAAGTTCAGGTAATTAGGTGCACTCACCTCAAGCGGGGCCCAATATCCTGTTTGAAGAGAGCACTGTTCTGACTCACTGATCCTGAGGACACGCAAACCCTTCTAACTTGAGGAGACCACCTCGGTTAGTGTGATGCACAGTGGATCTAATCTTCTTGCCTCAATAGTTTCCCTCCACCCACTTGAGGAACTGTCACTATGATCAATAATGAAGCAGCAAACATTCCCCTGAATTCTGGCATCTTCTTGATTTAATCACAAAGTGCCTTGGAAAAATATTCACAGCACTGAAAGTTTTTCACATTTTACATATCACAACCACAAACTTTAACGCATTTTCTTGGAATTTGATGTACGGAAAATAAAAGGGGTATTATGCATATTATGATGTTTTAGCAAAATAATTTTTATCAAAAAATCTGAATTGCAGATTCATGCATTTGAACCCCCCCCATTACTTTAATATTCCGAAATAAAAACAGTACAAGTAATTGGCTACTAGTTCTTGGTTACCTGACAAGAAAGCTGCTGTCAAAAATGCAATAAATTCAGTTTAATTTTTACCTTAAGTCGTGTAGAGCGACACAAGTCACCCATTCTTCCATTATTTCCCACTTGCACCGTCCATCCATCTATTTTCTTACACCCTTATCCCATTGGGGTCAGAAAGGGTGCTGGTGCCTATCGCCAGCTATCAACGAGCGAGAGGCGGGGAAGATTGATCAACCTAAACAGGCAACGAAAGACTTGAGACTGGGGTTACAGCAGAGCAGAGTTAAAACTCTAAACATAAAACCAAGCACACAATCTGATGTATTAATAGATATTTCATACATCAATAGCCAGAGCTAGATCAAAGTATATTCACATGCTAGAATGGTCCAATCAAAGTCAAGATCTAAATCCGGTTGAGAATCTGTAACAAGACTTGAAAACTCATGCTCTTACACTCTCTATCATTGAACCTAAAGGTTTGTGCAAAAAAGAACAGGCAACAATGTTCCTCTAGAAACGTACAAGTTCTACAAAGTACTGATTCAGGATGGCTGAATACAAATGGACATCACTTTTCAGTTATTTTTTCCTTCTTTCGACCCACTTTACAATTAGGCACCACTTTGGTATATCACATAAATTCCCACTAAAATGCAATAGAAGATTTTGGCTCTGACGCAGGCTCTGGATATGAATCCCCGGTGAAAGGAACCTTCCTGCACACACATTTGGCCTAATCACAAGGGTCAGCTCAGCTGTATGAGACTTGATACTGTAGACCAGGTGGAAATGCAGCTATAGCCTAAGACAGGATAATCTATCTTCCCGCCCCTCAGAGGATCAAACACCCCTGGCCATTAAGGATGTGAGGGGACAGCACACAACACACTGATGATCCATTCACAGGGTCTTAACCTAACACGTGTGCCTGTGCAGAGAGCTGATCCTGTAGCCTTGTTATGACGCTGTTGATATGCACGCTTGCAGGTAACCATCTAAATCCTTCTGCCGTCATTTCTCCTCACTCCACTCCCCGTCCTGCTGACATATGTTGTACCACTTTAGCATGGGGGAAAAGACTAAAGACACTTCGAATAAACATGACATAAATGAGTCACCCACAGAATCACCACAGCAATTAGGCACAGTTTGAACCAATGAAAATCAAAACCAAACCCCTCAACATGTAATCCCTCTTTTTTACTCAACCTCCACATGGCAGCTAGGTTCCCACCACACCGAGGTGCTCACCGCATATTCACTCAGACATCCAAATACCATCACCTCACAGAAGAGGCTTTTGAACTGCATGCAGCCCTGCTTTAAGAAAGGGGGGCAGGGGGACATTTATCTGAGTGCAAAAAGCTGATACCATCTGTAACACATTTTGTAAGAGCAGCTCCCATAAACACACCATGTAAACAGTGGTGTATATTTAAAAGGAAAAACACCCCAAATGACAAAAGGGAACCTCTCTGAGCTCTAATCGCCCACTCAGATGTGCTTCATCACTTCCTACATTTACTCCTGCCCGGTATTTGTCGTAATCTCCTTAAAACTCTTAATACATTAATGCTTACGCTCCACCTTATTTTTACTGTAAGTGAGGTGGGAACCCTGTAAATTTAGGCAGAAGCCGAGTTTCTTAAACTAAGAGAGAGCCAAATAGATATCTATTACACCCATTTCATTAAATAAGAGCGGGCTTTATAGAACAGAATAGAAAGATTCAGGTGTAACAGAATCAATTCAAAATTAAGTGGGAGCATGCAGGTTTACACAAAAGTAAGAAATATGTGAAGATAAGAATAAGAGGCTGTTCAGTAACTTTACAACATAAGAGAAATAATACTGTATAGCTACTTAAAGCTATAGATTAACAGAAATGGTACATCTGAACCCCCCCCCGGTCCGCAGCTAAACTGCGAAGGGCTGACCAGTCCGCGCGACTAAAAAGGTTGGGGACCGCTGACCTATGACATAGTTGGGCTTCCTGATGAACATATATGATAAAGTATTGTGCGTCTTGAATGCCTGAAAGTTAGAATATACTAATTTTGTTTCTCAAAATAAACGTTGATGTAGAGAGTTGGTCGGACGTTTATATTATTCCCATACTAATTTTGGACTTTACACAATGTTTTTTGTGTAAAGGGTCAGATGATTATGTAGCAAACAACTTCAAGTAGTTTGTATTTTTAGAACTGAGTGTTCAACTTTCTCATGGCTGTCTCTAATCTTTCTCATGGATGTACATGGATTTACATGTACATGGATACACATGGATTTACCCAAACATTAGTGGAGGTAAATCTCCACTAATGTTTGGGTAAATGTCTGTTAACATATTGCAGAGACACTGCATTATATTTGTGACCATCAACAGGCTTCTGTTATAGCTCTGGATGGATGTTTGACTGCTCATCTTGGTGGAGTTTATTTAAATTGGTTGGGTCTCCCTGCATGGACTCAGTTTTTAGACATAGTCTATAAATTCTCAACAGGGTTGAGATGGGGGTCATTCCAGATTTATGAAAGCCTGCTTAATTCATCCTCAAACCAGTTTTGATGTGTTTTTTGGATCCTTGTCCTACTGAAAGAACCATTAGTGTCCAAGTTTCCATCAGCTAACCCAAACTGCTCCCCTGAGAGGGAAAGGTAATCGGTTAAGATGTTCAAGAACAACCCAGGAACCTCCCAAATGTAAACTACTTGAAGAGCAGTGCCACTGCCCACTGTATGTAACCATGGACTGAGAGGCTGCCAGCACTTTCAAGCATGGCTGAAATCTGCAGCTACCCACCCAAAGAAACTGAACTCCTTGTGAGAAAATGTTTCATGGCCAGATAAGGCAAAGAATGAGCTGTTTGGCCACGATGACAAAAGGATGTTTGGAAGAGTTGGGGTGAGACTTTCAGATCTAAGAACACTGTTCCGGCTATCAAGCATAGTAATAGAAGTATCATGCTGACAGTGTATTTAGCTGCTTGTTGTACTAGTGAAATGTACAAGATGGAATAATGAAATTCTTCAGCTTTACTTCAGCTCAGCTCTGCCAATAATGGGGATCAAACCTCCAGCCCTATTTTCCAGCTTCTCTGCAACTTGCTTAAGGACTTTTTTCCAATATTTACAGGGTTGCATGCATATATTTGATTCTATATGAATATATTTGACCGGATGTGGATTAGAAAATAATGCTGTTCACTTCCTGAAGTTGTACCTGAGTGTTTCAGTCTAAACCAGGGGTCTCAAACTCCAGGCCTTGAGGGCCGCAGTCTTGCAGTTTTTAGATGTGCCACAGGTACAAAACACTGGAACGAAATGACTTAATTACCTCCTCCTTGTGTAGATCAGTTTTCCAGAGCCTTAATGACCTAATTATTCTGTTCAGGTGTGGTGCAGCAGAGGCACATCTAAAAGTTGCAGGACTGCAGCCCTCGAGGACTGGAGTTTGAGACCCCTGGTCTAAACTAATGACATTAGGTCCATGGTAAGTGTATGAAACCTTCTGACTGTATCTTTGATCATGTTTAATTATATATTATGGAACATGTTCTCATCCTTTTGGTTTTTCTCTTTATTCTCACAGTTCTGAAAGCTGACATCTATGTGTAGCAGTAGTAAAATATTAGCAAAAAAACAAAATGAAACATTGTTTTCATTTCTACAGTCATCAGCCTCTGCTTGAAGAAAGAGAAGAGCCTGCAGAGGTGTTTCACGAGACTGACTGTGGTCGAGTAGGCTTCATGGCTCCAAAACGTGACTGAAGAGCACCTCATGTACACATCATTTCCTCCTTAATGTAATGCTGAAGGGTAAATGCACAGTCATGTTGCTTACTTGTATTTCTCTGTTGACTATTGAAACAACACAGGATCCTTTTGTTTGCTATGGATGAAAGAGGAAATTAACCTCTTCCTTGACTTTGGTGACTGAATGTTAAATGTTAAAAAGATAGTAGCTGTTATAAATCATTTCATGGGAGCATGTGTCATGGATTTTAATAAAAAGTAGGGGGAAGGGAGCACACTAAGCACCTAATCCACCACATTCTTGTTGAAGTCTGAACTCCAGCAGGCTTCAATGCCATGCTCTGCAACAGAAGGGGTTGCAAAAGACTGAGGTAATTGGATTGGAATACGGCATTGATTGTCAGACAACAAAAGGTATCCATCTCTTTCTCCCTCTCATAGCCTTTCAGGTTTTGTGTCCCTGGTCTGGAATGTATTTGGTCATTCACTTATCTCATCCAAGCAGAGAGAGGACACAAGAACAGGAGAGAGGGGCCACCAGGACCGGCTCAGTCTGCTGTTCTCATCTGGAAGTCACAGCAGACCCATGTGTGAGGATGTATGAGCCATGGATCGCCCCCCAAAAGCCCAAGGGTCATTTCTGTGATCATTACCATAATCACATTAAGGCTGCAGGAGATTAGCACCATGGCCTCAGAGGAGAAACCAGGTCTGTGCTCCATGAGGACAACACACCATGCTCATAAGGAGCAGCAGACATGCTGCATGATAAATGGGAGTAGTTATGATTAAACAGAAGAGATCCAGGTTTTTCCAGTTCTTTTTGCAGTTGTGTACCACTAGTTTGGATTTATCATTGTAAAAGGAAAGAACAAATTTATAACATGTTGCCAAAAGTGTACCTACCCTGTAAATGTTTTATTTATTTGATAAACCAAGACAAAATTGTGCATAGCTCTGGAGATGAAGAAACAAATTGTGATTTTGTTTTCACCCTAATTTTCTCCCCCAAAATCCTCCCAAAACTTTTAGATGTTCTCCCCCAAAATCTAAAAAGTGTGTCATCTTTAGATCTCTTTCCACGACTCTCCAAGCTCTGTTCTAGTTTGCCAAGGCTCGGCCTTCCATCTAAACTGACAGCATTAATCAGATAAGCAACTAATAAACCTGCAGTACCCCTGAAGGACCTGCAGAGATCCTTTAGAGACTTAATATGCCAAACAAGGCAAAAATGTGTAGTTATCAGCTCTAAGGTTGGTTTGAAGGACTGATGATAATGAGGAAATACTTGAGGTAAAAAAGGAATTGCAAGAAGCATAGTTTTTAAAATACTGACATAACAATATTGCAAATAATCAAATATCAAACAAAAAGTACATAATTGGTTAAAGGGCAAGAAGTAAAGTAAACCCTGAATAAGTCACTAAGTCATTACAAAGCAATAAAGAGACTAATGACCAAACAGAAGTGTTTTTGGATTGTAGGAGGAAACTGAAGTACCTAGAGACAACCCACCATGCATGTAGGAAATATGGTAACTCAAAGAAAAAAAAGAGCCCACACTGGACTTGGAACCTAGGACCACTGCACCACTTGAAATTGCAGATGTTAATAGATATAATTCAAACAACTGGTATAAACGTGTGTTTCTACAGAAGAGAAGCTGGTCAGAGTTGATAGGTAGGCAGATGGAGATTAATAGAGGAAAATCCTGGCAGGAATCCTGTTAGAAGATGTCAAAGAGTCGGCAACTTCCACCAAAACAACAACCGGAAACATAAATAGACCCGCAGATATTTGGTCTTCCAAATAAAAGACCATTAAATTGCCGTACATTAAAGTTTAGAGTTGTATAATGTGACAAAAGGAGAAAAAGTCTTGCTAAGAACTGTATAATCTGTATACATTTACCCCCTCCTCTCACCACAGCTCTCCCCCACCCCCATCATCCTCCCTAGCAGCATCACCTCTGGGCAGGTCGTGGGGGCACTGAAGGCAGATTTCTGACACAACCCCCTCCCCAAACTGTCCATAGCGTCTAGACTCAATTTCAGCTTTTCCCATCAAGGAGAATAAGTGAAAGCGAGAGAAAAAAGAAACTTACCCAAGGGTTAAAAACTTTTCCAATTAACCCTAATTACCCAAAGAGAGCATTTCAATGAGGCCTGTAACCTGAGATGTCTATCAGCTCAGTGGCTGAGGCCAGGAAGTGGTATCTTTCATCTTGAAGTTCAACTACAGGAAACGTGACATTTGAATATTGACGGCAGTGATTTAAGAGCGTGGAAGTAACACCTAGATACTCTCCCTCCTTGTGAAGGAATACAAGTTGTATCACGGCCTCTGCATTAGATAAAAATCCAAGCCCTGGCTGGTGTGCATCCCTGTGTCGCTGATGCTTCTGCAGATAAGATAAACCCTGCTGCTTTCCAGTTTAGGTGAAAACACAAAGCAAAGTAGAGGTTGTACAGTCTTATAGAAAAACTACAAAAAAATTATCTTTCAGCTTATCTAGTGCAAACATATACATCTACACAGTGCAACACCCTCATAAACAGCTATAAACTGGGATGGTGAAGCATTACATAGTTACTGATTGATTCGCTCCTTACTATGTAATACCACGGTTTCCAACGGTGCTTCTTTGATTGTGACCCTTTGAGTGACCTGTGTAATTGGTTCGCACAAATCACTAACGACAGGGGCAGAGGGGGTTTCCCACCCCTCATATAAATGTGTGTGTGGGTGGGTGAGTGCACAGTGCTGGCCACTGATCTAGTTCACAGATTACCTTCTAGAAGAGAGACACCTGGCCACAGTTACCCTTTGACACCAAAAGGAATATTTCCTTGATCACATGAAAATAAAGCGAATGTTAAATCTGTTAATCTGGTTAGCAGGAGTTTCATTTAGATGGACATCCATCCTGGTAGTGCCATGGATATTTGGCCTTACCATGACTTGTGGATATATTCACCTTTCTTAGATTTTTTTTCTTTTTTTTTTTGCATTTTGTTTGATTAAACCCACAAACTGCAGTGCTATTTTGCATAAGATAGAATCAGCACAAGATCATGTGTAATTGTGAAAAGGAAGGAAAATGAAACATGTTTTGTACGTTTTACATGTAAAATATTTAAAAGAAAGACATATTTTTGGATTAATTTGCCACATGTTCTAAAACGGATTAAGCTCTGAACTTTGACTAGGCCATTCTAACGCATTAATATGCCTTAATCTAAACCAGGTTAACTTCCAGTATTATTCTGCATGTAGCTCCATCCATATTCACTTCAACTCTAACCACCTTCCCTGTCTCTGCTGAAACAATGCAACTCCACAGCATGATGCTGCCACCACCATTTTCCACAGTGGATGCGGTGTGTTTAGGGTGTTAGTTTTTAGCCACATTTAGATCAAATATATTTTTAGTTTCAGTTTACCAAACCAACATTTTCCGCATACTTGCTGTGCAACTTATTGTTTTTTATTTTTAAGAATGTCTTTCTCCTTGCTGCTCTTCCATTAAATGTGTAAAGCGTTATGCTTGTATTTGTCCTGTTGACAGATTCTCCTATACCTGTTGGTCTTTGCAGCTCCTCCAGAGTTATCATGGCCATCTTGGCTGCTTTAATGCTTTCTTTGGTCAGCTTAGGTGAACATTCATATTTTAGTAGGCTGTTGTGCTCTATATTGTCTTATGATTCATTGAACAGACCTCTGTGAGATGCTAGGAGGTTGGCATGTTGTTTTCTTCATGATGCTGTTTGTCAACTCTTACAGACCTCTGTAGCCTTCAATGAACAGCTGGATTTATTCTGAGATTAAATTACACAAAGATGAAATCTGCTTACTATTTAGAGAATTTCTGAAGCCTATTGATTTTATTCGTAACTATCAAAATAAAGGCATCTGTTTAGAATATTTTCAGATTTTTATTTGTAGAGAAAGACCATGTATTATTTTCTTTTTACTTCACGATGATTCTCAACTGTTTGGTTACATAGCATAAATCCCAATAAGTACATTCAGAGTTGCCTTTGTAATTTGAAAAATGTGGAAAAAGTTCAAGTACAAATACTTTTCCAAGGCACTGTATATTCTGATTAGCAACTGATTTACAATATGTGCTCTTGACATTGTTGACATTCCAACAATCAAAGCATTTCTAGCAGGAAAAATATGCTTAAAATTTGCAGATGTTTAAGATGTTTCAACAGTAGAATTTCACAATCTCCTTCCAGGGCTTGCCTAAAAATGCCATGCTTTCAGCATTTGCCCTTGGCTCACTGCTGGCCTTGATGCAAGCTTTCTTTTCACTCCACATGATTTAGCGAACTGCCTTTACTAATCAGAGTGTGAAAGCTAACATTGGATCTGTCCACCTTTCAAGCAGACATAAATCTTTACGAAGTAAAAATTACTGGAAAAGCTGTGGTGAAGTCTATTAGAACAAGAGGTAGATGCAGTAAGAACTGAGGCATGCTTGAAAAATACATTAAACTTTTGTTTAGGCTTGTGGCTGTGGAGATTTATGCACGTCAACATGACTTCGGGTCATATGAGTCTTCACACTTTATTGTGCCAGCACTGTGATGCTAGAAATTCTTAAAACTACCATCCAGGTGTGTATTTTTTATCATTCCTGGCAATACAAACACAGTTTGTTAATCAAATATAGATTCCCACTGCAAGATTTCACAAAAAATAAAAGTAGACTGTGGCAATAAGAAAATAGTCATTCAGTTTTGATTATTATTTTTGGTTTGATGACATCACAAAAGACACAAAGATCGAGCTGATTATCTGATATTTGTAAAAGCTACATTAGACAAGCAACTTTATGGTGGATTTTGATTGTAAAGTGAGTTTGGGAAACTTTAAATAGAAAAGTGGTTGTCTGACTTACAACTATGACCCACTTTTTTGGGACCATCATCATTCCAAGATTAAATTTTGGAGACAATTCTAATGCTTCATGATGGCCCTTTTCCAAACGTTCTAGATGATTATAAGGGTTTTCCACTAGTATTGGCTACATAGTGCTAGTCTCTGTTTTTAGAATTTCTTTTGCTGGGGTTCCAAGTGTGCAAAGTGGGGCTTAAAATGTGACATCAGAAAAGTGTCGGTCACTGCTTGGCTAGGGTGTTGCATCACAAAAGTGACTCTCACTCCCCTTTACTTCTCTGCCCACAGACTTCTCTGGTTCTTTTCTTTTTTGAGTCAAAAAAAGCCCCACACTGAGAAGACTGCTCAACATAGCCTCCTTCACTGTTGCGTTTGTACAGCATATAGATCTCGCTGCGCTACGTTTCGGACTCTGGGGTCGACCACTATATGTCGACCACACTCACTAAACTTGTAATGGAAAACCACCAGAACTGTAAATGAGCCGAATCGAGCCACGCTTTAGAGGTGCTAGTGGAAAAGGGCCATAAGTCTCTTTATGTCAGTGGCGGATTTAATAGCAGCAATATGGTTTACTACCCAGCAAGGCATGACCTAGGGAACACCTGGAATAAAGTCGTCAGTCTGATACACCCCAACAATTTTTTGTTGCTTCGTTTACATGTCAGTTCCACAGTGAATAGAATGTTAGTAATGTAAAAATAATGTAATTGGGTATTAAATCTGAAATTTTATTTCGCTTAAATGTAATACTTCTTTACATGTTTCTTAATAACGTGGAACTAAACCCGAAATTCCACCAAAGTGGGCTGTGCTAAGAGACACTGAGGGGCGTGGCCAAGTGTGTGGAGGAGGAGCAGAGGGAGTTAATGAGGGGTGTGGTCAAGGACAGGGAAAGTGACGGCTAGCTTGAAACATGAAGAGCAACCAGAGTGACACTGGTAGTTTTGCCAAAGATCTGTCTTTTAAGGTGAAGGATTTCTATCCGTCGTCATCAGAGGTGAAGGTAGGCTTTATGTAGCCCAGCGGGTTTAAACCTTATCAGTTCAAGCTCAAGGCGCTGACTCAGCGAGTCCCATAGCTAGCACAATGCTAATTAAATTAAAAGACTATGCTAACTAATAGGTAATAAAATGCAAACCTGAAAATTTTATCAATTAATGCCTAGAATTCCAACTCCTGACTTGCTATGTCTGAGTGAGATGGTTTTATTCCTGATGCAGGGTTGTGACGTAGACATCAACCAAGCTGTACATTTGTTATCAACAGGAAGATTCACCTGCAGTAGCTAACCTCTAACCCAAAAACATCCAATCGAAATGATATGAAAATGTCACTTTTTGCACAGTAACATAAAGAAAGCACCATTAAAGTGCAGTTAATCTGCAAATAAAGTGTTCATTTTGTTCATTTGGGATTTAGCTAATCTTTAAAAAACTTCATTGATTGTTATTGAAAATACAATTTGTCAATCCAATTTATTAAGGCAATAACTTATAAAGTTAAGTTAAATAATAGAAAATATATATTTTTTTAAGAATAGACTTTGACTGGTTTGCTTAATCTCAACCAAAATCACTGGTAAAATCACATTTTCTGTAGTTCTCTACACAAAGTATTTTGATGAAAGCATATTTATTTATATTTTTTATAAGTATAAACAACAATATATATATATATATATATATATATATATATATATATATATATATATATATATATATATATATATATATATATATATATATATAACCTCCCAGTCAAGCACCACCACCGCCACCTGCACCCTGATGGTGCTTTAAGCCCCAATCAAAAGTCTGCAGCCCTGATCAGCCCAATGTGATGTCACCAGCAGAGACAAGTACCTGTGGAAGCTCAGGGAGGCTGGGTTTTATCTCGATTAAAACCGTTCACAGCGAATTTGCTAAACAGCGAGGTTGTATATTGTCCTGTAGGCGGTAACTGCATCTAAAGTGATTGTGCTGTTTTTTACAGAAAGTGTGAGAAGCAGCTTTAAGGTTGAGGGGCGGTGCTGTGTGCTAGCTTGCCTCATTAATATGGAGGAAACTCCCCTCCGCTGAACTTGTGTAGCTTGAGCTCAGACTCGGACCAGCAGTCAGTGAGTCAGTCTGCAGTGGGATCGGCCGCCGCATGGCTTCTGTGTAAACTTTCCTCAGCAACAAGTGGAGACGAAGAGCAGACGCTCCGGAGTGTTTGACGGACCTACCAGGAAAGAAACCACAGCTCTTCTATGAATCTGGAACCTGTGCTCCGCTAAGCAAACTGCTGTTTCCCCCCATTCGTGCATGTTCAAACCAGAGGAGAGCTCTGGTGCCGTGGGTCGGCCGGACGACTAGTACAAACGAGTGGCAAACAGCAGGCATGATTTTGAGACGCAGCTCCGCGGTTGCTGCCTTCTTCCTGCTCTGCTTTCTTGTGGAGGTATGTGCATCTGTTGGTCTGGGAGCAGCGGGAAAGGTCACTCGGTTCGGCTGAGTGGATGCACCGCTGTGTTCTGTGTGCTAGCTCGACATGCAGCCGTGCTTCCAGGAGAGGTTCGGGTCTGCACGCTGAATAACCACTCTTGTGTCTCCCAACAGGTGTCGCAGGGATCGGGACAATTCGAGCTGCAGATCTTGTCGATGCACAACGCGAACGGAGAGTTGCCCAACGGCATGTGTTGCGATGGCGCACGGAGCGCCGCGGATCGAAAGTGCGCACGGAGCGAGTGCGACACGTTTTTCAAAGTTTGCCTGAAGGAGTACCAGTCCAGGGTTTCCGCTGCGGGGCCCTGCAGCTTCGGAATGGGATCTACGCCTGTCCTCGGAGGGAATACGTTTTCTTTCAGGAGTCCTGTCAGGAATGACAAATCCAGGATAGTTTTGCCCTTCAGCTTTGCCTGGCCGGTGAGTGGAGGCTTCGATAATCATTTTAAAAAACAAACAAACAACACATTTCCTGATTTTCATCACCAAATAAAACGTATAGAGAAGTGAAAATAGGTGTTCGGAAGGCAGATGTATGTCCTTACATCACCTTCACTGAGGCCGGGTCGAAACATATGAAAACTTTGTGACTTTTTATGTGTCTCATGTTTTCCTGGGAATCCCAGGAAAGTTTGAATTTACAGAGGACAAGTTTGAAAACCTACCAGAAGTAAACACATTTTATGTATGAAAAAAAAT
The DNA here is from genome assembly GCF_002775205.1 of Xiphophorus maculatus. Taxonomy (NCBI): domain Eukaryota; kingdom Metazoa; phylum Chordata; class Actinopteri; order Cyprinodontiformes; family Poeciliidae; genus Xiphophorus; species Xiphophorus maculatus. The sequence continues at coordinate 8,547,835 of NC_036464.1, read as the reverse complement.
TCAAATTAAAACAATAAAACTTGATGGGGGAAAAAAAACTATGGAAAAAAGACTTTAATGCACACTTAAACTACTTGTAAATACATCAATGGCTAGTTTCTTTTTCTCATTGTTGCTTGGTAAAGCAAAATCAAATAAGACATATAAAATGCAAAAACAGAAAAACGTGATTTAAAAAATAAAGATGTTAAAAAAATTAAGCATGGACAATATTAACAGGAAGTCGGTGCTGCTGTGGTGACTTGTGGGGTCCCAAATTAAATTCTGCTCCGGGCTTTGTTCAGACGTGGACCGACTCTGACTTTAACGTCCCCCACCCCCTTTAAAAAGTGGGTAGAAAAGGCAACAAACAAAGGAAAAGTTTCCCTTTGGAATCCTTCTTTTTTTGACACCCCTGACCCTGGTCCTGAGATTGTGTGCACTAATTTACAACGTGCAGATATTTTAGTCCACCAGGTTTAGACCTGTCCATCTTAATTGGTTTAGAGTGTTAAAATACTTTGCATATTGTTAAACTTGGAATTTGACTTGGGGTGAAACTTAGTTGCTAATTCGAAAGTATGATTTGAAGTTAATTATAGCTATCTGGCACCCATCAGTTTAAGTAAAGATAAAAGTGGCTCGAGTTATTTCATTCCTGTGTCCTGCTTTGTATGTGACGGTGTTAAAAGCAGTCGTTAAAATAGAGATGCACAAAAGTCATATAATATTTCTGCAATCAGCTTTAATCTGGTGTCAGATGGTGTAAAAGTGAGCATTTATTGAAACCATGCTTTACACATTGACTGATGGCATGTACTGTTCAGATACATATCAGAAAAAAAAATCTTGTAATTCCTTCAGTTTGTGTTGGATGCAAAACTACCTCTATCAGAAAACCTGCAGCACATCTTTTTCTCCACTACACATCATACTCCTTAGATTAACAAAAAAAAATCATTCTCTTAGGAAACCCCTTTTGGTGCTATCTTTACTTTATGTGATCCCGTTTGCATAATCTTAACAGATAACAGTTGACATGAAACAGTTTAAATCACAGATTTCCTCTCCTCTGCCTCTTCTGGTTGCTTCTCAAGTTGCAGCAACTCCAGAGTAGAAAGAAAAGAGAAAACTTTCTGGTTTTTTTGGGTCACACATCTCGTCTTCTTTTGGTAAATAAACGACCCTGACAAGCGGGAGTGCTGGAGCTTTGTGAGAGAGATGATTTGCCATGCTGGAGCACATTTCCATGAAGTGAAAAAAAAAGAAAAAAGGGACCCTGCACAGACTGACTGGCCCCAGAGCTTGGCCCACAAACTCCTCCACTGTGCCTGATAGCTGAAAGGCATAGTCTGCTGGTATGTGTGTGTGTCCAATTACATCAAGGCTATTTTTACCTGAAGTTCTTCTTGTAATATCCAGCATTATTCAACGATGATTTGTTGTTTCTATCAATCATGATTGGTTTTTGACTCTGATATCTGATGTAGATCCTTTCAGTTCATGTCGAAAAAAAGAAAAGGACGTTTGTGTTGGCTTGTGGGAATTTGATGCTTTGTGCTTTTTATTTGTGCTCTACTTAGACCCTGGCGTCTTGCATATTTTTTAAACGACAAAGGTTTCTGTTTACATTCCCATTCTGGCAGCATTAAGTCTGCATGAACCCTTGCAACAGCACTAGAGCAGAGATGGACAACAAACTTGGTGCCTTGTGAAGTTTGAGGACTCTTGGTTATACTCTTTCAGTTTCATTAATACTAAAAAAAACATTTTCTTGCCATACAATGAAATAAGAACATCTGGATTGCTTGGCCCACTGTTCCAATGCAAAGGGCTTTGGCGCAGACAGCCCTTGAATTGGTAAAGACCAGATTCTCTCATCCTTCACTTCAAGAGCTTTACTCCAGTGCACACTAACAATTGTCAGGTTAGGTATGATATCACTCTTTGTCCTTTTCATCAGTTGATTGGCTGTTGTGGACAGATGGTAGTGTGGTGCAATTGGGCTTGTTGGGTCCTGAGAGTTCATGAAGCCCTCTCCCCCACCCCTTTTCGTCCCTTCATCCTCTCTTGTGAGCTGCATGAAGTTGGCCTCTTGTCCAGACCGAGGGCTTTGTTTAAATCACGCTCGGTTGGACCGCAGGCATTTCATCGCTTTAACCTTGCCACCCACGGTAACTGCTGCACTTAATGAGGCTGCACACATGTCCTCAGATCAGGTAGGGCAAGAACCAGGCGTCCAGTTGAACTGGATGATGTTGGTTGGACCTCTTTAACACAAGCAAACCGCTATTTCGGAGACTTGTGTTGGGTTCAGGGTGTCTGCTTGGGGCTTTTATTCCACAAGAGAATTGAGGTCCCAGCTCCACTGGCCCTCACGGTGTATCAAGTAGAGACAATAGGGTGCCCTCTGTGACTACAGTGAGGATTACAGAACATAATGGAGGTAGCGCAGCTGTAAAGCCAGCGCAGGGCAAGCAACAGGAAGCAGTTGTCGTAGACTCAGCAATGATGGAAGACCGCATCTCTTTGGCTTCATCAGCGTATTTGGTCACCTAGGAAAAAGTGAGAAGAATTTTTACATTTATCTTTTGTTTAGAAGTCAGTAATTGAGTAAAGACTGAACTCTTGACATCTCAGATTGGATTTTGATTTGTCTTCATGTTAGGCCAGAACTGATATCGAGAAGTAGCAAGGTTGGGAAAAAATGTCTGGTTTCACGTTGCTTATGACTTTCTGTTAAATCTTTTCTTTATCTTGAAGTCATTTCTTTAAGGAGAAATTGGAGCAATTTTCTAATTGCTGTGGACTGCTGGTCAGCTGATTGAAATAAGGCTCCTAGACTTACAAGAAAGACAAATGCGGCCGGTTGAAAATATTTGCAGTTGCAAAAACACAGAAAATCATTGTGTAGAAGCAAAAGATTTATCATTCCTATTAAGGTGTATTTTTAGGCTACAGCTGGCAAACCCCAAACTGCATCTCCTGCAACTGGAATAGGTAGCCTAATTAGGTAACTAGTCAATACCAGCTTGTTATACTTGGGCTAAGGTCCTAAATGACAAAAAGCTGCACATAGATTATTACATATGCATGAATTAATTGGCCAAAGATCAGAATCATATTTTTCCTTTATCAGATTTGAGTGGAAAATGCAGAAAAATCATATTTTTGTTTGGCTTTGTTTTAATATTACCAAAGAACTTCCATCATTTTCTATCGGTATCAACTAAAACTGCCATCGCAATATTAATTGTCCAGTCTTGGCATCAACTAACATCATCCACTTGAATGCACTTTTAAAAAATAAGATTACATGATGGTAGGAAGATGTGCGTTGAAGCTTAAATTGAGATTCTTTTAGGATTCTGGTGTAAAAAAATACTCTCGCTCTCTCTCTATATATATATATGTATATATAATTTAAAATATTTGTAAATCGCTATTTAACCTGATGAGTGCATCTCTAAAAGCTATTGTAGAATTTTGCATCATATTCAAAACAAAAAATGTTGTGCTGTGCACTGCTGGTCAGATGATTGAAAGAAGGCTCCTGTATTATAATTTAAGTAGTAGCACAAATAACATTTTTGTTTTAGAGCTTTTGTAATTACTATAGCCTTATTTTTAGTTCTGGTACTGTGAGAACTCCATGCTGTTTTTTTTGTACTTTAACTATCTAATCCATTTAAATCAAATGACATAATTAAATTTTTCTTCCATCTTCCCCTTCATGCACAGTGTTGTAGTGTTACACTGAGCTGGGACATATTAATATCCCTGTGATTGATTTTTGTTGACGAGCCAAAGCGGTCTGAAAACATGAAGGTGTGTCGAAGGATAATTGCTGTTGGCTGCTATGGGAGTAATGACATGTTTGTTTTATGTACTCTTCTCTGATGTGGCAGTTAAATGCAGATTAGTCAAGTGAACGAGGGAAAAGAATGTCTCTCTTGTACCTCACCCTGTTCTGCTTTCTTTTTTTCCCACCTTTTTAAAATTTGTACTTGCAGTGCTTTTCTCTGTGACATTGCATAATGGCTTCTGATGCTTCACTGCTTATCAGACTTGTTTTGAAGTTAAACAGAAGCATGGCATCACATGCATTCTGAAGCGCATTTTAATCAGGATAACCTGTGCTTTGTTTGCATTTCCGTTAATGGAGGCTGACCCGTGGCAAAAAGCAATCCCTCGCTCTCTCTAAGCTTGTTTAGTTAAATGCACAACATGGCTTTCATCTCTTGTTTGGGGTTCGTGTTTTGATCTTGTTTGCCTTGTGAAAAAAAGTCTGTTTGCGGTGCCTTTGTTTATGTTGGCAAAAGGTGAGATTCCTTGCAGTTGAGATTCCGGTGTATCCTGTACCTTCATGGAATACTTAATGAGCTGTTATTTAAATGGTGCATTTTCTCAGGGTTATGTTGGGATGGGAATATTTACAATCTTTGCCTTCATTTTGGCTACATTAGAGTTGCCATTTTATATCTCAGACTGCCACATAGGTGATATATAGACCATCTTGCTGCTTTTTGGCTAGAGCTGCTAAAGAAATCTGATACAAAGGGTCAACGTCTCTTTGACTTGTTCTGTTTGCATTTCCTTTATTCTGATTGCAGACCTTTGTTTATCTTCAACCTTTTTCAACCAAGAATAAGCCCTTCTTTTAGATCTTGAAGTTAGGCTTGGGCTGAATACCTTTTTAACAGGATGTGTTAGAATTTAAAAAAGAAAATTCAATTAAACTTTTCCTTCCATCCTTTGTTTTATGGTTGAAGTCCTCTCAGACAGATGCCAGAGTGAGTGAAGTTTTCTTCTGCTGTTGCTGTGCACTGCTGACCATGTCGTTTAAAAAAACAATACACTTGCAAAGACAAATTTGGCAGTTTAGGAAAAGATGCAGTAACAAAACAAGCACCCATGGCGTATAAACTTAACAAATTTGCATTTCGTTTGTTTTAATTGAAGACAGAGAGGTTGTCTCAGAGCTAACATTTTTGTTTTTCTTTTATGAGCAGTTGCTTTCATATAAAGTTGATCTACTTAAAAATCTCAAAAAATGTATTTAGAAAGTTTCAGAATGGTAACATTTCCACTACGCATTTTCAAAATAAGATTACTGGGATAACTTAAGTTTTCTCTGCCCGTTGCCTGTGCACTGCCAGTGAGCTGGCTTAAAGAAGGCCACACTTAAAAAGAAAACCAAAAAGCTCCTCCTTTGGAAAGATTTCTAGTCACGAAAAGCAGTCATAATGTGCAAACTAAAGGAGTTTGCATTTCCGTCCTGCAGTTTGACGACCTCAGTTTATTTTCAACCTTTAGCTTTTCCCTGTTTTTCCAAGACACATGGCTCTCCTTATTTTGTTATATTTCTTAATAATAGCACATCAGATGGGTTCATTTTTTACAGTGGAGGACAGGGGGAGTGTGTTAGAAAATTCCCCTACTGAGAGGATTTAGTTGTGTTCTTTGGCAAGTGAGTGTGGTTTGAACTGGAAGGATCTTTATCGCCTGTGTTGGTTGTCTGTAGGACAGAGCCTGCTCGGCCAGGAAAGATAAGAAGACGTATGGCCACACTTACTGCACTTGGGTGTGTGTGTTTATATGTGTGTGTTGGAGAGAGGGAGTGTGTTCTCTGTAGTTCAAAGAGAAGCGGTGAGTCAGCTGGAAGCCTGGGAAAAGTGAACCTGGCAGTGGCAAGACGGTTTCAAGCTGATAAGAGCAGAGGAGTTATGGAGTGTTAGTGAATGAGGAGTGGGACTGTGTTTTACTCTCTGCAACTGTTTTTTTTTTGTTTTGTTTTGTCTGTCTGAAATTGTGACATTTTAGGCTAACTGAATTCAAAATAACATCAAAGATGTTTTAATCATTTTTAGGGCTAAGACTAATGTATAAACAGCCTTGTTGGGATTAAAGTGCTTCAATGGCCTCCATGTCAAGGCAAGTCCAAGTCGTTCAAGATCTGGGTGTGTTTTTGTCTTTTGTGAATGTGCCTTAAAGGTATTAAGATCTGAGGCGCCCTGTGAATTTAATGTGCCAATTTTTTTGTCTAGTTCAGCTTATGACAAACACAGAGCAGGGTTTCCATCCTGCCAGTCATTGACACAGTATGATGTTTCCTAGTACACCTTGTGTTGGAGGTGTACTAGGTTTGTTGATGTTTTCTCTTGGCAGAGATCCAACTAAAGCTGTTGTGTTTATAGCACAACAATTAGGGAAATGCTTCTGCAACGTAAAAAAACATGTACATGTACAGATCGCTAAAGGATTATCCAACTGAGATAGGCTTTGGTATTATGGTGTAACTTACCAAGGTTTTAAAACTGTGCTTTGATTTTTGCATACCATTTTTTTTGGTTTAAATTTCTTTTTAATAAAATGCCTGTGGAAATACAGGCATTTAAAGTTAAATTGTCTTTCAACTTATCTATTAAACTGTAGAATTTTAAAGTTCATGAATGTTTAGTCCATATAATATTAAGCCATTTCTAATGCCAACAAAGTATTGAAAAAATCCCGTTTATTGTTTTTGCAATGTTTATGCAAGTAATTGAGTTCAAGTTTGAGTTAACTTCAGTTTGAGTATTTTAGAGTTTCAACAAATTCTTTAACATAGAAAACTTTGAGATTTGTTTGAATATAAAATTAATTACAAGTAAAATATAGTCCAACTTCTTTAAAAACTGTAAATTCAGCTTTGGTTTAGCACCAATAGAATGTGTTAGCTGCTAACTGTTGATGTTTAAGCATTACTTGAGCTAGCTAGTTGCATTGTTAGGCGGTTACATTAGCATTGAGGAAGCCGGAAGCGTCAGACACATTTGTAGGTTTTGTGTTGTAGTAATCCCGGTCACCCAGTAAAAAACTGTGATAAATGATTTGTACGCACTGCAAGAAGATCAAGACTAGCTAACTGTTAGCTGCTAGCAATACTAACGTTAGCATCTGTTTCAAGAAAGTTATGTCATAAATCACATGAACATCTGCAGTATGAACTGCAGATGTTCTCTTCTAGTTAAAAATGAAATATTATGGCCGTCTAACCTGAAGTGGAAAACATTAGACTAAAAAAACGATACTTTTAAAATGATCTAAGATTTGCTAAACCAAACAAAAGACTGTTTACAATGCCTTTGTTTATTTATGTCTTAAATTTGAGTGCAAATATTGTGAAATTGTGGTATTTTTACTTAAGGCTGTCAGAATGCCATAGCGACCCACACCTAAACTGGGGTGGAAATCAGTTTTCCCAAATGCTAAATTTCAAAAAAGTACACTTGAATTCCTAATGAATAAATGCCTTGTGTGGGCAGTGAAATTGCATTAGAGTTCCCATTTTTAGGATGAGATCACTGCTTGTATTGAGCTGCTGTCACATGCGTGGGAGTTATTTCTGTTAGTCATTCCTAGCCCAAAGAGGTTTCAAAATGTCATGCAGTAAAATAGCTTGTAATGATGTTTTTGAGTGCTCTTGTTTAAGCTTGAAATTTAATCTGCCAGCAACTAGCACGCTAAAAAGCTAAAGTTCCTTTGCTGGGTTTTTAGGTGTTGGACACTGTGGAGGGAGGGAGGGAATGCCAAAGCTTTAACTTGATACTTGCCAGAACACTTTTTGTTCTGACTGCTAGAATAACTAGCTGCAGGTTTCAACAATGTAGAGGATGATTAGGGATCACATTACCACTGACTCGGTGCAGTGTTAAGCAACTGCAAGCAGTTATGAATCAGGACTTACTGTAAAGTTTTGATGAGTGTTGCATTTCAAATAATGGTTGTCCTGATTGTAGGGAAATGCTGGCAAGGGATCAAACAAATGTCTCCTGGTAAAATGGAAAGCTGAATGCCTGAGAACAAGGTGAAGGCAAAGCGAGAAAAAAAAATCCACTGGAGTGACTCATGCTCCTTGCTTTCTTTGTGTGGAAAGTGAGAAGGGGTTTTCCTTTGGAGCAGGTTTGTTTACCATGAAGTCATCGCAACGAAGACGGCCTTACTGACACTTCAGAATTTTTCAAATGCCTCCATGCAGCGCTGCAAGGAGCTGTGCAAGTACAACAAGTGATACTTATGTCTAGTAGTGGATGCTCGAGCACCACAAGTGGATTTCATTTTCTCTCACTTTGCTGATGCTTTCGTTCTCTCATAACTGCTGTGCATGCTGGGGTGAATGTGTAAACCGATATTGGTGTGAGCTCGATCAACCCTGGATTGGACAAAACGTGTTTTTGGGAAATTGAAATGTAGATGGGTGAGTTGGACACATCACTTTTTTTGTGCCTTGTGCTGGTTACTTGAAAAGCTTCAGAACTCTGTCATAAGTTACTTAAATTAGTATAAAATAAAATGGTTTTCTCAGAATGAGGATGTGCATGTTTTTCTATGAACTTCTAGATGATCTTTGGTGTTTTTTTGTTGTTGGGTAGGCACTCAGCTTGCCCATTGGCCCATACGTCTACCTTTCTAATCGTAGGGAGACCTCTGCACCACCTCAGGCTTATCTGTTAATCAGATCAGTAGGAACATTGTTGTGAGTTGACAGAATTTTCTGGTGGAGGCTTTGTTATTAGCCATTCTAGAGAAAAGAGGGGGATGAAACGTCACTAGGAGGACGGGTAAGTCTTTGGGAAATGGGGAAAGTTCTCCAAACGTTGGAAGTATTGTAACATCTAAAACTAATGTGGTGACACTTTTGTGATTATTCAGGTCCAGCAGTGAATGAAAAGACTTGGATAGCGTAGGGTTGGAGCCAACAAATTGAAACTTGCAAATACACATGCATGTCCTAATTATTACCAATGATTGTTTTTATTTATTTTTTTGTTGTGCTGATTTTCACTGACACTTCTTATCTCTCTCTTCTCTTCCTCAGAGATCCTATACTTTGATAGTGGAGGCCTGGGACTTTAACAATGAAACCGGTGGTGAGTATTTCTTTCCATTTGACATCTACGTCCTGCCCTATTTTCTCTTTACTGTCTTTTGGCTGTCCTTCTGGCAGCACCTGGGAGACATTATGTTGAAGGTCAGGGAAGGAAGTTTATCCTTCCCATACCCCACTACCCTTTTGCTCAAGATCCACAGGCTGTTTTTTTTTTTTTTAAGTGTGCTGACAGGTGCTTGTGAGGGCAGGAAGAAGAGATGGTGAGGCAGAGGAGGGGAGCCTCACTGCCCACACCGGCCTATAAAAATGTTTTTATATGGCCGATGACTGATAGCAGGTGCTGCCAACTGAGGTCGGGGTCACGCTGTCTCACTATCACTGAGGCGTAAAACACAAGAGTTCATCCAGAATGTGCAGCCCGGCCTGCAGTCTCCATGCAGGGGTCCGTGGCCTCTGAACCATGACTTCTCGCAGATTAAAGTTCCTGCTGGTGCAGGTGAGCTCGGAGCGCGCTCACTGGGAGGACTCAGTGCGCCATTCAAAGACTTTGCACGTTTTTCTCATGAGTGTGGGAATAACATGGTGGTCACACAAGGCAGAAATCTAAATCCTGGCTGCTGTTAGGACTCCTGCTGGTTGGTGGTCAGGTTGGAGATGGTGTGGTGACCTGCATTGAGGGCAGGGCCTCAACTGGAGTGTGTTGTCTGAGCTCGACGAGGTTTCGGTCTTTTCTGCTGCATTTGCCGTTCCCCGGAGAACTATTAGGACAGTAGTGTGAAAAGCCCTCTGAATGTGCTCTCACTGTTGGTTTAACTTTTTTATGGTTGGCAGGGTAGCTCACAACTCTGCTACCTTCATGTATGTGGCTGAGCTTGATAGTTTTCTTAATTTAAATACCAACTTTTAAGGAATCCCAATAGTCAGAGTTACTAGAAATGCATCTTATGAAGACTCAAATTTAGCTATTTTCAGTGTTTGTGACATGTTTAACAGTAAATTCAGAGAGAGGGCATGAGAGTTTATGAAAATAACAGAAAGACTGAACGTATTACAACAACGTTGCTTTGTTTTTGTTCTTTTAAGCTAAGCTTAGTGTTTGTCAGTTGTGGCACATACCTGATCTGTAAAAACTGACATCCTTTTTTAAATCTGAGTAACTTTAAAGATCTCAGTTTTCTGACCAATATGCTCAGAGATTTTTAATTTAGTAATACCAACCATGCTAAATGTGGCATTTACTAATTTAAGATGTTAAAATTAATCTGATTGATGCTTTAATTAGGAAGTCCTGGAAGTACTTCTCTAGCTGGAGCACAGAGAAACAGGGCAGTGCTGTTTCTTTACCTGTTGCTGATCACTAAGTAAAAAGAAACAATTCGGAGAAACTTTCGTCACAGCACATGCAGATAGTCATGGTGTAGAAACTTAAGGAGTGCCACCATCACTCTGGTGAAGCTTACAGTTGGCAAGTATGCACAACAGGTGTTAGGGAGACTGGACATGCTACCTGGGCAGAACGAATCACCAACTAATTAACTGGCTAACAACAGCAGGAAAAACGTTTTTGAACTGTATGCACTTTATTAATTCAGCATCCAAGTTTCTCAAGATCAAAATGCCAATGAAGAAATGTTAGATATTTTGCACCTGTAATAAGTATGTTTTAGTAGCCATAGAAATAATAGTTTGTTTAAAATTTGATGTGAAGCTGGCATATCAATGTTGTCAAACTGTCTCATGACAAACCAATGCCTAATTTACTGTGATACTCATCTTTTAATTCTTTCGTCACTCCAAAGTGTTAGAACAGGAGTTGCTTTTAGATAACATTGAAAGCTTCAAAAATGTTTCAGAGCCAGAATGATTTTTTTTTTTTATGGAGCTGGTGTGATTTATATTGGGCCCCACGGCAGGCAGCAGGTAGCGCGGCTCTGCTACTCCTGACACCACAGGCCAGCAGGCGGTAGAGAAATGCCACACAACTCCGCTCTGGATTCCACGGTACTGCGAAATGTTGCCGGGCACTGCGATTTCAGAATCCAAACGCCGCAGCGTGGTAAATAAATAACAGCGTGCACACACACACACACACACTCGGCATTGCGTCACACTACAGAGGGAGCGAGTCACCTCGCGGTCAGCCACCTCTGCTCTCGTGTGAGCCACAGTAAATAATGACTGACATCTTTTTCATTCTCTCCCAGGTGGAAGATTAGACATCAGGTAGTGAGTCGAGTGCTGCATGTGAGGCAGAACGAGTAGCATTTCATGTGTGGAGCTTGTAAGCAGACGGCGTCACGTCTGGAGATTGGGTCCAGTGTGTTTGCACAGTTCGAGTGTGTTTGCTCTCTGTGTGAAGCTCATTACTCCTGGCACAGCCAGCCCATAAAACTTTCTCTATGTCTGAGAAGATTCTGGGTTTGTCATGATCTTGAATAAAATACAGCTGTTTTATGATATCACAGCATTCACGTGCAGTTTTAAAACAAAAATAAAGCCATCTAATCACCTTGAACTTATAAGAAAGCAGCAAAAATATCCCCACTGCTCCAGAAATGGTTATATATTGATTTAATACAGTTTTATTAATGTTTTATAACATAACTTATCATTCTAAGTGTGATTATAGAGAATAAACAAGAACTAAAACTGCCAATTGTTTCTAAATCGGAGTGATTGGTTGCACTTGTTTTTTACACCCTTACTGTCCTGATGAACAAGTATCCAAGTTGATACATCTGTTTTCATGCACAGAAAGAAGCATTTGTTTATCAGCCAGCTGAGTGGTGGTGCTCAGCAACTTGTGTGGAAGGGGCAGCACAGCTGCTTCATACAGCTGAAAAACGCTGGTCCTAACAGCTCTTTCTCTGTCTTCTTGTTAAATACTGAATCGAGTTGCACAGAAAATTTGTCCAATTTCTAGAATGGTGAAATTCGGAGATGCAATGAGTTACTGGCTCATTGACAGGAAATACAGTGGAGAGAGAAGGGGAAGATGTGCAGCAAATGACACAAGATTGGGAATTGAACCAAGGACAAATGTGAATTTGATGTTTCAGTCTCTTTGTCATGGGACATGCAGGATTTAGAAAAGTTGGCACCCTTTTGGAAATCTTAAAGTTGAGCGTCTATGATCTGTAAGGTGCACATGTAGACTTGGATATGTGTGTCATCGTTTTGTTTGCATTCACCATGAAATGGTGAGTGCTGTTTTACATTGGGTCATAAGGTAGTTCTGGGCGATACGGGTTAAAAATCTCCAGATTTTTCATACCACATTTGGTGTCTGATTTTAATTGATTTTCTTTCCCCTAAAAAATACACAGCATCATAAAAACTCAGTTGACCTGAGTTCATAGTTGAAAAAAATCAAAGCTGTAAATATGCTATAGTTCTTAGTTGGCTGACATCACTCTAAAATATGAAATATGGAAACCCCAAGGAATGCATTGGTTAAAAAAAAAATAAATCAAGATTTTCCCAGAATTAAATTTTCAAAAACAGAAATGTTATTAAATTGACTTATTGCCTAGCTCTATGAGGGTCCTTCTGAACCTTCAATGCTTATTCTGACAGTTGAAATTTTCTCATAAGCAAAATCAAAGTGACGCTGTTTGAGGGAGCTGAACAGCAGTGTACAGCAACATGTGGGGGAAGGGTTACACCGTGTTAGTCTGTGCTCCCTTCACCTGGAGCTCTCATTAAAGGAATTTAACTGTAGGAATGGTGTGACATAAAACTTTTAGTGACCTGTGTCAACTAGTATCATTTACCGTGGAGACGGAGTGTGTGAAAGTGTTGATTTTAATACTTTCTGTTAACAAAAAAATGCATCTGAAAGAGGCCGGGGAAAAAGTCCCAAAGGCATGCTGGCAGCTCTCCCAGCAGTGACTGAGGCATCAGTGTCCTCGCACTGTAATTTATGGCTGCTGCGGTTCTGTCCTCGCCTGAGCAGATGCAGAGAGCAGCATCAGAGACCAGTATTATCCATGGGCTGTAAAGCTTCGGATCAGAAACCCAACCAGTGAGAGCTGGACAGGGAGCGTGAGAAAAAAAAGCAGTTAAAGCGCTCATTAAAGGCATCCTTTTCCCTTTTTTTTCCTGCATTTCCTCCTTGTACTTTTCTTCCTTTCTAGCACACATAGTTGCCTTAATTACATATAATCTGCTGTATCAGAGATCTCCTGCAATTTGTGTCAGAAATTTTTGAGGCAGTTTCGGGTTTCCAATTTATGGTCGAGAACTTAACAACTTAACAACACCCAATAGCACAATGTCGGACGTTGCACTCTGCACAGCTGTTCTCTCAAGCATTTGAAGAACAGTGAAAAAAGTTCTCATTGTGCTGATGTTGATGTGTTGTAGGTTCTGATGGGAAGCTGATAGAGAAAGCCTCTCATTCGGGCATGATCAACCCAAGCCCACAGTGGCAGAAACTGACTCACAACGGCCCGGTCGCTCAGTTCGAGTACGAAATCCGGGTCAGCTGCGACGAGCACTACTACGGCTTCGGCTGCAACAAGTTCTGCCGACCCAGAGACGAGTTCTTCGGACATTACACGTGCGACTACAATGGAAACAAGACCTGCCTGGAAGGCTGGTCTGGACCTGAGTGCAACACAGGTAAGCCCAGCGGAGGTGGCAGGCTTAAGCACATCACTGCGGTGGAAATGGTGACGGGCGGCAGCTTGAGGCAGTTGGGTTTTAAGCTGATGAACAAATCTTTAAAAACTTCACCACACAGACTGTGTAATCTGTGATTCATGCTGATGCACTGTCTGTTTCATTCAACAATGCCTTGTTTCAGATCTCTCTCCGTCTGTAGATGTTTCAAGATTATCTGTTTTTATCCTTCTGTACAGAAAACAATGTTTCATGGTAAAATAAAAAAAATCAGTCTGCACAGTAGTCAGTTTCTGATTAAATATTTTACTGTGCTATAATTCTGGGTGTTGGCAGCTGTGTTTATTCATACAGACAGCATAGTAATTATATTTACTGCTATAATTACAATGCAACCAAATCGAGCTAAATTTAAATCTAGTTATGTTTTTAAATGATCGTGTTCTTCTTCTAGCTATTTGTCGACAAGGTTGCAGCATTGAACATGGATCGTGTAAGGAGCCAGGTGAATGCAAGTAAGTGTCTCGAGTTGCTATGTTCAATTTATCCTCCTTAAATGAAAATAATCTCCTTTAATTTGGGATGTTCATAAAATTGCCCCTTTTTATACCATCTTGCTCATATGTATTGAGGTTGTTTTAAGTTCTGCTTTTCAAGAGTTTATCATGTTCAGGGCCATGACTAAGTGTTCATATTACTTGAAGTTTTGCACATTTTGTCACTTTTCTCACATTTTGCGTTGTATTTTATTGGGATTGCATGTTGTTTATCAGCGGAAAGCAAAAATGCAATTTGGAAGTGGAACAATTAGGAGGCATGCATTACAAATAAAAATCTAGAAAGTGTTGGCATTCAGCCTCTTTTACTCTAAAGCCGCTATCTAAAATCAAAGACAACCAACTGTAATCAGATCTTGGCACTGTGTATAAATTTTTGGGGGGATGTGAAGGGAGCTCCAGGACCATTTCCAAGGCCTTAACTGAGTTTTGGATTGAAGCTGCTAGACTGGGCCAAGACGATGCTAAACAGCCACAATTCAGTGCTAAAACAATGACATTGATCCGCTTACGTGGCAAAAGTTATCAGTCAAATCTGGTTCAACATTTGGATGAGCTTTTTGTGTAGCTAATGGCTTCTAATGCTATTTATTCACACAGCCAGAGGAAAAGCTCAAGCACAGATGGGTATCAGAGGCGCAGTTACATCTCCTCGTCCCGGAGGAGGTCCTGGTGATCAGCTCATTGCACAGATCAAGATTTCATTGCTTGCTTTAGCTGTCTGATTTGGCCATAACTCACTCACCAATGGATGATCGTGTTTGCCTTTTTCAGCTTTGTTGTTTTTCCCAAGCTTTTGACTGAATCAGATTTCTTGTAGGAGCCTGTGCTGCTATTGGCAGAACAAGAGGTTGACTCGCTTTAGTCTTCTGACAGGTGTGGCTATATTTAAAGCTCGGGGTTTAAACTCTCGAAGCTAGGTCCTCTGCTATTGTAGTCAGTGAGCCGTTTCCCACCACTGGGGCGGTTGCGGTGTGTTTAATAACAGCAGTACATAGCAACACTGGCTTCAGGCGAGGGCAGCCTCCTTGTTCCTAGTTTAATGTCTGCAGTTCCTCAGCAGATGATATTCCTGAGGGTGTTTTTTTCTTTCATTTCAGTCCCAGTCCTCTTAGAAAACTATGAAGGAATTTGCTAATGCAGATTCAGTAGCAGGGTACAACGTAACGTCACATTTAGGCATGGACTAATATGACGAGATTCGTAGTATTGTTGTATTTGGATAAAGAATAAAAACCGAAATGATTTCCAATGTTTAACTGATTCGATCCATTACAGAATATTCAGGATACTGGTGAATTATGCTGACATTCAATGTTATAACATTTAAGTTATTACTGAAAGGATGTTAAACCACAGAAATGATGTGACTGAAAATGTCTTGTATGATGATGCATCAAAATATCAGCTGTTAGCTGGAATTCAGCCTAATCGTCTCAGACCAGTTGGAAAACAAAAAACAATCCTCAACACTCCTCAATGTAAATGCTATAATAAAGAGCCAAAAAGCCAAAGCTAGGCAATGTTTTGATCAGTAAGGATTTAAAATAGTCATAAAATGCTTAAAAGGTCTTTTTCAAATATGTCCAGACATGTTTTTGATGGATTCGCGCTGCAAGAAGGCGAGAGAGAGCAAGACTTTCAGCGAACGGCTGGAAGGCTAAACAGAGTTTCTATTTTATTCTTCTTTGATATTAAACATGCTGGACTTGGGAATGGGAGTGTATCATAGATACCCGCTATGAGACTGTGCTAACACTTTAAAATTGTTTTACTAAGTAAAGAAAACTGAAATTACATTATGAGAGATCTAAAAAAACTCTTTGAAAGGCTTGTGTTTTCTATGACGTGTTCAGTCATGTCTGTGGTTTATTTAAACTGTGAGAAAGAAAAATACTTTTAGCAGATAATGGGAAAGCTAAACAGAATAAAGTGACATTTCTTCTTTATCCCTTTGAGCTTAAAACTTTTGTTATTGATTTGAAATGCTTAGAAATGTTGGTATCCTTTAAATCTAGGTCTGTTTTGTAGGGAATTGCACACAGAAACTACAGGTTTTTTTGTAATGCTAATAAAACATGCTACAGGCAGTCACATTCACTGCACTAACTAAGTAACTTGAGCTTCTGCTTCAAACCTTCCGATAGAGGATTTGCCCATTTTTAAGAGCGCAGAGTGGACTGGTGTTTACTTAAGCACCATGTTTATTTTTACTTTCCACTCGTTTTTTTGAGGCTAATCAGCGTGCCGCTCCTCCAGGGGGACGCTGTTTCCTGTCACTATAGGCTCCACAGCAGCAACAGTATCGTAGCTCCGCCACCTCCAAAGTGCGGACAAATCAGTCACGCTGTTGCAATTATGGAGCTGAGAACAAAAAGGGCAACGTTATCGGTGTAATTATGGACTCTAACGTTTGAATGGTCAGCAAACAGTTTATCCTCCTCCCGCTCTCAGCCTCGAGGCACAGGCCTGCTCACTGACTCATGGGAACCAAGACGAGCAGCAGTGAAACAGCTGAAAGGAGGGCCGAGCGCTCCTCTCTGTGTTAGAGACTCCAGTGCCAAGCCGCAGGCACAGCATCGTTAAAGGGAACGTCTGGTCGCATGCTAATGTTAGCCACCCCCAAGGTCCCATTGGAGCTGTAATTTAGTGTTTTTCTTTGTTTTCTGTTTGGTTAAAATGCTAAAGCACCCATGTATCCTTGTGCCCACGTATTGTAAAAATGCAGTTGCATAAACACTCGGCTGCTTAAAATTTATTTGTGGTGTTTATTCTTGTGTGAATACTGCCTCTTTGTTTTGTCCATACAGCTCCTGGGCTGCAAATGCTGCTGTGTACTTCATTAGGATCAGATTATTAGGAAGGAATCTGGAATAAGTGGAGGATTAGGATATTTACAGATGCCATGGGGATTATCTGGCCTTATTGTAAATAACATTCTGCATGTGCTGAAGTTTTTTATTTTTGACCTCTTGTCTCGTTTCCGATTGTGTTGCAGGTGTCTGTATGGATGGCAGGGCCTGTACTGCGATAAATGCATCCCCCACCCGGGCTGTGTGCATGGCACCTGCGTTGAGCCATGGCAGTGCCTGTGCGACCTCAACTGGGGCGGCCACCTTTGTGATAAAGGTTATTCCTCACTCTCCTTAGTTTCGGCTGCATTCACAGTTGCAGTGGATCTCAAAAACAAACATATCGCGGTTAAAGTGGCAGGTTTTTGAAATGTAAAAACAATGAAAACCGTCTTAAATGTAACCCATATCATTAATAATGCTACAAAACAGCAAAATGAATCTATTGGGATGAAAATTCTAAATATTAAACTTCATAAGCTTGGTTGTTCAAGTTTGTGCACCTTAAATATTTTGTTAAAGCAAACATTTTCATGATGGTGTTCATTCTGACATGAAAAAATTCTCACATAAATCAGATTGTGAGGACATGTCTTGTTTTTAGCCCCTCTCAGGGACCATACAGATTATTTTCAAGAAAATGACAGTAAGCTGTCCTAAAGCTTTAGTTTTCTGCTGATGAATCCATAATTATGTCAGTTACACCTCAGAGCATTATGCTGCCACCATTGTGTTTTGGTCTTATGTTTTTTTTTTGGTTAACACATTGCTGTTTTTGTGCCTAAAGTACACTTAATAATAATAATAGTAACACTTAAGAAATACTTTATTCATCCCAGCAGGGAAATTAATTTTATTCTATATTCTATTATGAATTGTTGTAAAAAATTCAGGTTCTATTTCACCAGATCAAAATGGATTCTCACACAAGATATATAGTGTGTGTGAAACAGACATATACAGGTGCTTTCTGTTCATGTGGAAGATCACCAATATTTGACCCATATTTTTTCACTCCCTGTGCCAAGGTGTTGGTATATTTACCTAAAAGTGATGTAGAAATGTTTTGTATATTTTCCTGACTGATATATTTGTACAATAAGATCTTGTGTAATTTATCTGCCAACCATGGTTTTAAATAATGGCAGCAAAATGCTGAACTTTATTCAAGGTTTCAGTCAGATTAAATCTAAATGTGTCTGACCATTTATTAGCTTAATCGCTTTTGCATGTTTTTTATCTTCTATTTTTTTCCCCCTGTTGAGTTTTTTTCAGCAGAAGTGTCATGTTAACGTTGCTCTCTGTTAAGGTCACATCAAATAAATCTGGCTATTGATAGACTATAGAGCAATGGATGTTTTAAAACCTCATTTCTTCCTTCATCCAGATCTGAATTACTGCGGCACTCACCAGCCATGCTTGAATGGAGGAACGTGCATCAACACAGGACCTGATAAGTACCAGTGTACCTGCGCTGAGGGTTACTCTGGAGCAAACTGTGAGAGAGGTGAGGCTCTGGGACGGATATTCTCAAGGGGTTTCAGCTGCAGAGAGCTAGAAGGTTTGGGCTCTGTGAGCCTGCAGACTAAAGGTCAGAGGTACTTTGGGTTTGTAATCAGAGGAGGTGGTAACTTGCAATAATCTGTTTCCACTTGAGTGTAAGTGCCCTCCTCCTCCTCCTCCCAAGTCAGGTAATCCACCGATTTTGATCTCTAGAGGCCGGTCGTCCTTTTAGCTTCTTCAGATGAATGCGGTGCTAAGGTTCAGCTGTTGTGAACACTTACCATGGAGATGGTTATTTTCCTCATTAAATCTGAGCCTCGTGAGGTGCTGACAGCTTAACTGCGGGGATGTCAGGAAACGATGCCCTTTGTAACGTGAGGTCTGCTGACCGGGACTATGGTAGCCCCTCCCCCCTCCTCCTGGCATACCAAGAGATGATCACCCCTCACTGCTCTATTTGTTTCTGGAGTAAATCATTCATTTCTGATTCATTTGGGATGCAATCATCCCTAAACCCGTCCGCGCCTCTCCGTTAGAACGGCGGGGAGTCTGAGGGAAGTTACGCTGCACTGGTCAGGTCAGCATAGCATGAAGTATGGTCTCCTGGCAGTCAATGCTGTTGAGGCGGATAGCGAGAGGGAGATTGGGGCGGGTTTTTTAATGGCGGGCTTTTGGAGCGGGGGAGGATGATCTATGGATGTGTTGTAGTGATAAAGGAAGGAATTTTGGCTGACTTAGTAAGTTGGGATTTTATGCGATAGATAAAAAAACAAATATTACTGCATAATTGTGACGTGGAAGGATGAGAATTTTATGTTTTGATATCCTTGGCATGCATTCATATTCACCCCCTTAACTTTGAGATCCTAAAAAATGGGTGTCTACAGTACGATTTTGTGCGGCTCTTTTCCACAATTCGAGAATACTACAGATTTATTTCACTAGACTGACGGTGAAATGCTTTAAACTAAGTGAAGTGGAATTTACTTCACTTGCAAATTAAAATAGTAAAGTTAATAACTTTAACAAAAGTTGATGGTTATTAAAAGTTATTAAACTTTTAATAACCATATTTTTTTATGTTCATTTTAACAGTAACTTTTGACAGTAGGTAGCACCACAAACATCCGGTAACTTTTACTCTGAGGTAGAATAGGGCACATTCATTTATTAAAAAAGACAAAATAAGAGGGTTTAAAAAATAACAACAAAAGGAGGGACACCTGTCATATTCTTATAGCAGCTTAGAATACATCTAAAATGATTTACAGATTCTTTTTGTGTATATATAAGGCTGGTGAATTTCATTAAAAAAATGTGTAGTTTGTTTACAATAAAATTGGAAGAAGAGCATTTTTTTTTCTTTTTTGCACACAACTACATTTTGCTCCAATTGTGGCCCTACTAGGAAAACATTTGCCCTCGAGTAAAACTCAGTTAAACCAGCAGGCCTCAGAATATACATTCCTTCCATTTTTCACTACTTTATAGTGTTCTAACACATTAAATCTACTTGTAATGTGACAAAATGAGAAAAATGTATTTCTATTGTATAAAATGATGCGTTTCTTATGTGACTTGTAAAAAACACTTTTTTTTTCTTTTTTTTTTTTTAGCCGAACACGCCTGCCTCTCCAATCCGTGCTCTAATGGAGGGAGCTGCTCAGAAACAGCTCAAGGCTACGAGTGTCAGTGTGCGCCTGGCTGGAGCGGCCCGTCCTGCACCACCAGTAAGACTGAATCTGCAACGTCTCAACAATTAACAGAATCAAAGAAAACATAATTTCAGGTTAATCATTTCCACCTGCTGTTGCGCAGATGTGGACGACTGCTCCCCCAGCCCCTGTAACCATGGCGGGACGTGTCAGGACCTGGTGAACGGCTACAAGTGCCACTGTCCTCCGCAGTGGATGGGGAAGACATGTCTGATAGACGCCAACGAATGCGACAGCAAGCCCTGTGTCAACGCCAACTCCTGCCGCAACCTGATTGGCAGCTACTTCTGCGAGTGCCTGCCTGGTTGGACGGGGCAGAACTGTGACACCAGTGAGTTGAAAGCTGCAGCTGTTGAGTGGGACACAAGTCCAACTCCTGGCTGGTGGTTAGAAATAATTTCCATTCAGTCAGTCCGTGCTGAATTTACAGCTGCAACATGAAGGCATGAAGCAAAGCAGTGACGCTTGTGCAGTGTAAACTTGTCTGCAGTTCAATTATTAGACCTTTGTGTGTGTGTGTCTGTTGTGTGTCTGTGGTGATTAGGATGGGCTCAAAACAATCTGAGCTTGAGTTTCACTTGGCAGCCGACTGGATTGCTCAATACTCTTGTTGTGCACTTTCTTTTTTTTCTTTTCTTTTGCATTCCCATCATCCACGTTTCAAAACAATGTTTTTAAAGGCCCCAACAATGTTTTATGTGCACTAGGAACATAAAGCAGAGACTTGTTTCCTAAGACTAACAATTACCAGAGCAGTTTAGAATTAATCCTCTGATTTGTTTTTTTCCCCATGCAGACATAAACGACTGCAAGGACCAGTGTCTGAATGGAGGAACCTGTAAGGTAGGTGACGGGTCAGAAACCATCCGGCTTGGTCAGGTTGTAGCTTTGACTCAATAACAGAGACGTTTACGGGGGCAGTTATAAATGCAACGGATATAAAAAGTTTACACACCTATTAAAACTTGATTGGAGTCTGCCTGGACCTTTCAAAAAATTTTATTCTTCTTCTGGTGAAGACATTTTCTTTGGGGCGTTGTCTTCATCTTCAACCTTCTGAAGTTTGGTGGTTCTGTGCAAACATTGGGTTCTATTTGACTGCAGTTCCAGCTTAAGGAACATCTATTACATGGTATGGTGCTGGCACTGCCATACATCATTTTTTTGAATTATGGATTAAATTTCATCAGAGTATCATGTTTTCCCTCATGTTTTTGCAGACTTCAAATACGATTTTGTTTGTTTGTTTGTTTTTCCAACTGGTTTTCTTTTCCAACTGGTTTTCTTGCCACACCTATCTCTCAACCTTTTACTTGTGAAGAATAAAGGAGATAGTTGTTACCGGTTCTACACACCCAGCCTCTTTAACGTTGCTGTTGGTGTCTTGGCATCCTCTAGGATCCGATTTTTTATAGACGATGCATCAACATCCAGTACTTGGTAATGCTACAGACGTTCTATGTTTTCACCCTTTAATGCCGGCTGTGTTTACAGTGATTTATATCTAATGCTTTGAAAATAATTTTCTACCTGTCTCCTGATTGACCTTTGAAATGGTGATCCACCTGGTGCTTTTAAGCTCTAAAGCTTGACTGAGGAAATGTCAGAGAGAGTTTCTGTCAAGTCTGTCTTTGGGAATCTGTGCCTGCGGAGATTTGGCATATGGACAAATGTAAATGATTACTTTTTTCTCCCAGAGTAATTAAGAATCTTCAGTTTGCTTCCTTATTGAAACCTGAAACAGGATCTTTAAACCTGGCATTTTAACAGTGGTGTGTAGACTTTTTGAATCTGCTGCAGCTGAATCAGATTTCCTCAAACCAGAAGCTGAATTGTTTCTGTTAAAAATTATCATGAGGAAAGTGATTTGAAAGGTTTTTAAAGGAGGAACATGCTTTTCTCCAGCTTACCAGATTAAATTACAGTGAGCTCCACTCAGTTGAGCCTGTACCAGGAAAATGTGTTGAAATAATCGTAACATCACCGCCCACCCCCGTCGTTCCCGCTTCAGCTTGCTCCCTTTTTTCTCACAGTTATTGTTTGGGCTCCACTCAGCTGGAGCCATTGGTCACATGCATCTGACGTTGATCTGAGTTTGTGCCTTTCTCAGGACCTGGTGAACGGGTACCGCTGCACGTGCGCCCCCGGCTTTGCTGGCGAGCACTGCGAGAGGGACGTGGACGAATGTGCCAGCTCACCGTGTCTGAACGGCGGCCGCTGTCAGGACGAGGTGAACGGCTTCCAGTGTCTGTGTCTGACCGGCTTCTCTGGGAACCTGTGCCAGGTGAGATGTCCGCATAAAAAAAACATGAATCCTAAAGATGTAGGTGGATATGCAAGAAGAAGGAAAAGCATAGAAAAAATGTTTTTTTAGTCTTTATGCAGTTAGCAAGACGATAAATGTCTGAATTTTTAACAAAGCTGCTCCAGCTAATCTAAACCTTCCATCCATCCGGTCTTTTCATCAATACCATTAGTTGTAACCTTCATCCATCCATCCTCCCTCCCTCACACTGAGAGTTTTGTAACATCATCTTGAGGAACTGTGTAGGACTGGTTCTGTTAACCCGTTGTGGGGCGAGGCTGCTGTATTGTGGCGTTTGCAGCCACACCCTGTTAAACTCCTGCTGCTCTCAAGTCCTCCCCTCTTAAAATGGATGGTTTTCTAGAAGCTGCTCCTGGCTGCAGTGCGATGCATTCCTCAACACTGAAGTTTTGACTCAAGAGGACGGCTCCTGTGTCTCTGCCTTGTTGTTTTTTCTCTCCTCCTCTCTTCATCCCTGCCTTGTATGTGTGCCTGTGTTGTTTCCTGGCACGGCCTGAGTGGAGGATGCTCGTGGGGATTTGCTTTGTTTTCTGTAGCAGAAACTATATCGGTTATCACGTTCTCTGCTCACCATTCAATGCCTTTTCTCTCTCTCCCCTTAGCTGGATATAGATTACTGCTCACCCAACCCGTGCCAGAACGGAGCGCCCTGCTACAACCGGGCCACAGACTACTTCTGCGCGTGCCCAGAGGACTACGAGGGCAAGAACTGCTCCCACCTCAAAGACCACTGTCGCACCACCAAGTGTAAAGGTAAATCTCCCACTTGCAGCAACCACAGGCTTTTTCCAGAAAGCTGCTGAAAGATGATCTGTGCACCGTGCAGTAGTGAAACATTTCACCCACATTTTTCCCACGAGAGCAATACTTACTTAGTTTTCATACAGTGAAGTTTCTTGGCGGAGTCGAGCAGATTTGATGCTCTCTGCTCTAAGCTAAGCCGTTCCCAATGAGCCCAAACGTGCAGAAATTTCCTGAAGATCTGGCAGAAGCCCGACAGCGCCGTGTGTGTTCTCAGTAATGACTTGGTGGGCTACCTCTTCTTTTCCCCTTCAATGAGTGCGCAGTCTTCAGTGCCTGCTCATGTAATTGAGTGAGTGGACCAACCACAGAGGCAGATACCAGACAGTGGGATTCTCTGCGCTTTTGGCACAAATTAAGTGATTTACAGGGAAGCAAATTCACCTCATGTGCCTAACCTGATCAGACAGGGGGAAAGGAGGGGATTTTAGTGCAGTGGAAAAAAAAAACAGTCACTCTAAATTGCTTAAGAAAGCATGACCTCTTATTGCTGTTTGTCCCATCAACGCCCCACCATGACCTTCTCCCCCACTGCCGCAGAGCCGAGTAGAAGCTTCCACTTTTTCATTTTGTCACATTACAACAACTTAATTGAGTGCAGTTTACTCAGATTTCATGCAATAGACCAACACAAAAGTAGAATATGAAAAGTGTGGTGTGCATATGTATTAATCCCCCTCTACTCTAATACCTTCAAATAAACTCAAGTGCAACGATATAAGTGCAATACAACTGCAAACTTATTAAAGATAACTAAAAGGACAGAAAGAGAGGGTCATGGTGGCACTGGAGGAGCCGCAGAGACACAGCTTAGGTGCAAAACCTATTACTTGTACGCTACACAAATCTGACCTTTTAAGAGTGGCAAAGAAACTCTGAGGTTCAGACAACATGTGGAACAAGGATCTCTGGTCGGATTAACTTTTTGGGCTGGTGGGAGCATCATGCTGAGGGGATGCTCTAAGAGCTGTTGAGAAGATGGATGGAGATAAAGATTGGACGATCCAGGATGGAAATCTGGTAGACCAGAGATGTCCAAATGTGGCCCCTGACCACAAATCAAAATGCAAAAAAGATAAATAAAAAATGGTGGCGTGGATGCAGACAGTCACTTCTTGCTTTTGTTTTTGAAAATTAGATTTTTGTTGGCAGATTTGTGGAATATTCTTGTTCCTGGGAATAGACTAAAAAGATTTTCTAGACCAAGAAAAATAAAGAAAATTAAATAAAAATGAGGAAACTACACATTTTTTCATTCTCTCTCAAATTTGTTCTTTTCTACTTTTTCATTAAAATATTTCAGATTTAATGTATTGCTCCTCTTGTTTAAAAGAAAAATAATTCACAATTGAATTATTTTGATATTTTAATTAGGGAAAAAAATACCTGAGTATTATTACCTTTTTGGAGATTTTAGAACACGCTTGGAGCTGTATTTTCAGCAGCAGCTGATTCTGTACGTTTTGACTTGGCGGCATGCGCCACACTTTTCGAATTTATATTTGTAGAAAGTTTTTTAAAAACATTTTCCTTACAGATAAAAATTGCACACTCCTTTGTACAACAAAATCTCAAATAAAATGGTGCAGTTTGTGGTTTTAATAGGTCAAAGGTGTGAATGTTAACCTTGTCTCCTCTCTCTGAATCATCAGACTGAGAGCAAATTGTTAATCCATCTTTAATATTTCTGGTCAGAACTTGTTCCATTAATGTCTGTGGTGTCTTTTTGCAGTGATTGACAGCTGCACCGTCGCCGTGGCATCTAACAGCACGCCAGGAGGAGAGCGTTACATTTCGTCAAATGTGTGTGGACCTCACGGTCGCTGCCGGAGCCAAGCAGGGGGTCAGTTCAGCTGCGAGTGCCAGGAGGGCTTCCGAGGGACCTACTGCCACGAGAGTACGGCCGAATTTACCGTCGCCATGGCAGCATCACATTTACTCTGCACTATCACAGTCGATCTCACCAAGTCTCTCTCAAACTCTAGACATAAATGACTGCGAGAGCAACCCGTGTCGCAACGGAGGCACGTGCATCGACAAAGTCAGCGTCTACCAGTGCATCTGCGCCGACGGCTGGGAGGGCGATCACTGCGAGATCAGTGAGTCACACCGCCTCCTCATCCTTACCTCATGTCGCTACTCAAACCGTCTCAACAGAAAAATGTGTATTCCATCGCCCGTTTGATATGCCGCCATCAAATCACACCCACCTAATATTTCCAGACATCGATGACTGCAGCACCAACCCCTGTCATAATGGAGGGACATGTCGAGACCTGGTGTCTGATTTCTTCTGCGAGTGCAAAAATGGCTGGAAGGGGAAAACCTGCCACTCACGTAAGAGCCTCCTCCATTTTTTTTCTTCCCTTTCTTTATTTTCCACACCTGTGTTGTCTGTCCGTGCAGGCTTATGGTATGTGCTCATGGCTGTACTCAATTATCTGTTACCTTAAAAACCCTGAGATTTTTCACGCATACCTTGCAGGTGAAAGCCAGTGCGATGAAGCTACATGCAACAATGGGGGTACCTGCCATGATGAGGGTGACACATTCCAGTGCAAGTGTTCCCCAGGCTGGGAGGGCACGACCTGCAACATAGGTGAGCAGCAGGCACTGCATCTTGGTGTTACTCCTTCATATTTAAGGTGAACTTCTCAGATTTTGTCTGGATTTTTGATGCCTCCAATAAAATCCATTGTAATAAATTTCTATTAAGCTATTATAAAGTCCAGATGTGTACAATTTAATCTCAGTATGAAGTAGGGCCAGGCGGTATGGTTTAAAAATAAAAGCTCAGAGCTCTTTTCTTTTTTTTTATTAGTCCTAAATTTGATTTCAGACTTTAATCAAATTTTTCCTCACTTTTTTTCTTTTTCTTCTATTTAAATTAATCCTTCTGCAAGTTGACCTGAATTCAAATTCAATAAATAGAAGCTGTAACACAAGTTGACCAAAAAGGGATGTATTTCTTGGATGGGCTGACATCACTCTGAAGTATGGAAACCCAAAAAGTGGGGGAAAAAATTTTGATTTTTCAAAATATAAATCCCACAAATCGATTAATCTCCCAGCCCTAGTATAAAGGCAGCCGATCTGTGACGTTCTGAGAGGTTTTGTTAGAGAACATTGGTGAACAAATGGCAGCATGAAGACCAAGGATCACAGCAGACAGGTCAAGGGGCAAGTTGTGGAGAAGTTTGAAGCTGGGATAGGTTCAAAAACAAACAAACAAAAAAAAAAAGATCGTAATATTCAAACGTCTCACCAAGCTCTCGTCAATTCACAGGAAAATGGAAAGAGTGTGGCACAACTGCAAACCAGAGCTGCAAGATATCTGGAAAAACGTGTCCTGATATGAAACTATGACTGCATCTCAGCCACTAAAATATATTGTGTGTTGCATCAACGGTAGAAAAAGTCTTATCAAGCCAGATATTTTATTTGGAAACAGAAATTTGCATTGCACTTTAAATGTGGTAATCCTTCCAAACTTGCAATGATTACTTCATGCTGTGCAGTAATTTCTGCAAGCCTACCAAAACACAATAGTCACACGCAGGTAGCTGGAGGAGCCGCAGAGATGCACACCTGAGATGGGAGAACCCGCTGAGAAGTCTTGCACTCTACATATCTGGTCTTGTTATGAAACAGTGAATGGGAGAAAAGGAAATCTTGAAAGAAAACTGAGGAACTTGTGGAAGAAGGGACTCTGTTCATATGACAAATCCTAACTTTATGGCTTGCATGCACAGAGCTATGTATGGCTGTGGCTGCGTCATGCTTTGGGGATGTTTTCTTTTTTTCCTCCCTAATAAAAATGCATTTAAAAAGCCACACTTTTTATATGCAGAGGTTTTGAAAACCATCATTTCACAAGTACACTTTACTTTAGTGTTGATCACACAGCAGCTCCAGTGCAGCTGTCCTGCAACTTTCAACACAGCTGAATTAAAAGGTTGAATTGCCTCCTAATGATGCCAGCAAAAACCTGTCCATAAACCATTAATTTAATTAAGATGCGTTGGACAGCAGAGTGCAGCCGACCCAGTGATTCAACACATAAAATCTAATTAAAATAAATTATAGTCAGCCCTGTCTCGTCTCAGATGCTCATCAGCTCCGTTGTGGTTATAGCGATGAATTTTATCCCTCCACTCTGTCAGCACTCCTCAGTTCTCCCATCTTCAGCCCCGCCCATTTCTCAGTGCCGACAGATATCAGCTTAAATTCCCTGATTACGCTGATGGCACACATCACAGCTGAAGCAAGAAAAGCACCCAGAATCAATTTTAACCAACTCATCTAAAGTTTAAGGTGTACCACTGCAATGATGGTTGCATTTATCACTTTCCTCCCCTTTCTTTCTCAGCCAAAAACTCAAGCTGTCTGCCCAACCCGTGTGAGAACGGAGGAACCTGCGTGGTGAAGGGGGATTCTTTCACCTGTGTCTGCAAGGAAGGCTGGGAGGGTCCTACATGCACTCAGAGTAAGTGGAAAGAACACAGAGGGACATTTATTGCTGAATAAATGATCATAAACCTCATGCTGCTTAATGCAAAGGTGAAGATCTGTGTCTCGTTAAAACCAGCAGTCATTTTTCCCTCTTTTTAATTTTTCTTTATAAATTTCTCCTTCTCCATGGCTGATGCTGGCCATGAGAAGAGGAGAGAGAGAGAAAGGGCAGAGGAAAGTGAAGACAGATGTTTCTTCCCCGGTCCCACACCCCAGCCCTCTCCCTCTTTCTGTCGTTGCATTCCTGTCCAAACAGTGACATGTCTGCTTGTTCTACAGCCTTCCTGTATTCCCCCAACTTTCCTGGGATCCCTGCCCTGTACGCTTGTAGTCCAGAACATAAATTCCTCTTGCGGCTGTTCCTCGTTCAGAGGGGGGAGGAAGAAATGGGAAATTAGGGTGTGGAGGTGTACGGTCATTTTTTATTTTTTTAGTGCTCTGGTAGTAATACAGAGTGATCAGGCAGTGTGGACCCATTATGCCTCTACGAACGCAAGCTCAGACGTGCTTTTCGGTTGCCAGTGTGCGCTGAGGACCTCCATATGAGGGTGGAGAGAGAGAGAGAAAATAACACCGCACTCACAAGTTTTTGTCTCTCTTTTTCCCTCCCTCCTTTTTTCTTTCTTGCACAGATACCAACGACTGCAGTCCCCACCCATGGTAAGTGAAAGCCAAACATTTCCTGTAGATTTCAACTGGTGTAAACAAGCTGCTCCTCCTGTGTGGCTCACCTCACCTGCATGCTTTCTTCCTGCTGAGAATCAGGACGAACACCTCCCTTCATTCCTGGGATGCAATCGCCTAACCCTGTTTTGCAAACTCTCCCACGTGTGACTCTTGATTAACACAACGCTTTCAGATTCTTAAGCACACGTTTCCCATTATCTATATAGTGATAAAAAACAGATTCATATATCTTACAATATTGAGAATCTGATTTTATGTTTCTTTAAAGAAAAATCCAACCTGACATGGTTTGTTTTTAAACCTTCAGTTACAACAGTGGGACCTGTGTGGACGGGGATAACTGGTACCGCTGTGAATGCGCCCCAGGTTTCGCCGGTCCAGACTGTCGGATCAGTGAGTATTAAACCTGCCTTCACTTTATGCCTGGTTTTTAGTAGATGTATACAGCAGTAAGTCTGCTCCGGGCTGGAATTTGCATTCTTTCAGCCAGCTGACAGTGCACAGCAACGAGTGGGGCCGGGGTCGTTCCATACACCCAGAAACGCATCCGGTCACCCTTACACTTTCCCCTTACCCGTCTCAAACAAACCTAGAACGACAAACCTTGTGGTGACCGGAATCGGTAGTTTATTCTGCTGCTTCTCCAACGTAAACGTAGAAAATCCAATCTTTTACCGATCTCCGAATGCACCACATCAAAAAGCTCTGATGTAATGGCAACACTCTTCAGTGTGGACACCATTGCTGACGGAAGAAGACTGAAAAGTTATCTGTTTTCACAATCTGTGAGGTTTTAACAGTGAAATCAGAGGAGACTTGTAAATTTTTATGACACCATTTATCTGGAAATCATATTTTCTGCAACTTGTTAACTTACTGAGTCACAGATTAGTTATGTGAAAGGACAGTACAAACTACTTACTTCTATTTTGTTCTTGTAGACAATTTAGTTTTTACATTTTAGTTTAGTATTTCTGTGATCCATATAGATGATATTGGTTTATTCTTTATAAATTCTGTTATATTAAATGAAAACTTAATATTGTGCTGCGTTTATTTTGGTTTTGATTCTTATTTGACTGTTATGATATGTAATTATGACCACTAATTAAATTAGAATGAGTCCTGATAGTAAAGTGTGCTTATTTGAGTCATTTGCTGATGATTAAAGACTGTTCAAAATATCAATGTGTAACCATTTTGTTGTTAAAATAAGATTTTACATACTGCTATATAAGTTGCAAGATGTTACCTCTGCTCCTAATATAAAACTTAATGACTGTTTAGGGTAAGAAGGCTGGCAAAATATTTACTTATATAGTTTTCAAGGGGAAATCAGAATCCTCTAAAAGCTCAGACATCTGCCACAAAACTCTGATCAGTGCATCTTTACTTTTGAGCCTGTCAGTCAGTCGGATCATGTCTTGCAGCCGGACAATCAGTCACTTGCAAACGGAAGGTCTAGTCGGCCAATTATCTGAACGCCGGGCTGCAGGCCAGCCTGAGCCATTTTGGTGTCACTCCACCGGGCCGTGTTTGTGTCCCCAGGGGTAAAGCAGCTTAGCGAGCCAGCAGCTAATCAGCCATGCTCTCTGACACTGATTACTCAGACTGTTTTCCCTCTTAAAGGCTTTCAGATGGCCACATTCTTTCCCATTGCAAACCCTTTGTTCTGCTTTGTCCAACCTTTCGGTCCTGCATACCTGCTAATGACGACTTTCTATAAAAGCTCCAGGGGGGGGCTGTCCAGGGCTCATTTTAGGCCTGTTTGCTTGTTTAGTTTTCTTTTTGATTTTGTTAAATATACGTGCGTAAAGGCACAGTTTTCATGACGCATGATCCCAAAGAATTAGATTTGAGCACTGATTTAACTTAACTCAATATCTGAACTCTGCATGCCTGTGCATTTTATTCCATAAACAAACAATTTCTCCTCTCTCACCCTGCTTCGCCGCAACAGATATTAACGAGTGCCAGTCCTCTCCCTGCGCCTTGGGATCCACCTGCGTGGACGAGATCAACGGATATCGCTGCCTGTGTCCCCCAGACAGAACTGGACTCCACTGTCAAGACAGTATGTCCTCGCAGGATGGGGAAAATAAGCAAATTATTTTGTAAGCAAGTTTATAACAATATGTTTGTTTGGCTTTTCTTTTTTCTAAAACATAGAAACAAGAAAGCATTGCTCTAGTAATGGGCATGTTGCCGCCGATGGAGCCAGCTGGGAAGA
Organism: Xiphophorus maculatus; assembly: GCF_002775205.1. Classification (NCBI taxonomy): domain Eukaryota; kingdom Metazoa; phylum Chordata; class Actinopteri; order Cyprinodontiformes; family Poeciliidae; genus Xiphophorus; species Xiphophorus maculatus. Next base: position 8,517,178 of record NC_036464.1, on the reverse strand, counting down.
AGACTGCAACATTTGTCACTGCTCAAATGGAAAAGTGCTGTGCACAAAGGTATGTCAATACACAGAGTGGTGGACAGATTTATTGGCACCCTGGCTAATCAGAAAATGTGCTAAAATTACTTGTTCCATAGTTGTTGACACTAGTATTAATATAGAGAGTTAATGTTAAGACGGAGATTTTTTTGGCAAAAATTCGCCAAATTTTAATTTAAAATGCGATTCTATTTTTCCAAAGCCAATCGAAGCTAGCCCACAGCATCACAGATAATCCACCGTACTTAACAGTGAGCATGAGGTGTTTTTGACATATTCATCCATTGTTTTATCACAAACCCACCTGGAAAATTTCTTTGCTGAGTAGTTGTGCCTTTGTCTCGTCTTAACAAGGTGCAATCACAGTCCCAGTAGACTTTAGAAAACTCCACTAGTTAACATTCAGAGTAGTAGGACAGAAAAGGCTTCTTTCTTCTGACATCACTCCAAACAACAACCTAGGATGTTGATAACATCTAAAGTTGTTGCTTTGGTGACTGCAAGTTGTTTTTTGTTTTTACATAGCTCTAGATTTGAGGGGTTTTTTTTCTAGGGATGGTGCAAAATGATTGATTTCTGACTAATTTTTCTATTAATTATTCTTCCAAAAAAAATAAATAATTATTTTATTATTAATTTTTACATTGAACTTTTGCACTTTCCTCAGTTCTACAAAATACGATTAACTAAGTTCAACACACCATTTTTGAGGAAAACTGTTCTAATTTGATTAAAATTGTAGGCAAAATACTTACAGCTTGTGTCAGTCAGTTACAGAGCCCTAATTTGTAAAACTGGAGCTGGTTTGCTGCAGCTCCAGTTTTTTCTCGTAGGCACTTCTTGATTTATGAAGATCAGCACACATTTGGCTCACTGAAATGCCAGGTTCTTTTGTCTTTATCATTTTGGGGTTTAGCTAAAAGAAAGGGGTTATTTTTGCCTAATCATATTTTTTCTGGTCCTAAAAAAATGCATTTATCTTTAAAGGTGGTGTTTTGAGCAGCAACAATCAGGATTTGTACTCAAATTAAAAGTACATTTCCTAAACATTCAGTGAAAGTTTATACTGCAGCGTTTAGCCGTGAAGTGCACGATTCCTCTGTTTACTGATGACAGAAGCTCCCTGGGGAACCTCACACAAAGTGGTTATTGACACAAAGGTTGTGTTTGTGGGTGTGTCCTGCTCTCGGCAGTAGGTAGGGCTTGCCACTCACCCACAACAACACAGTTTGTATCTGGGTGGAGCCGGTTTGGGAGCGTCAAATTCTATACTGGGACGATACAGTTTTTGTTTTGTAAAGAAACACAAAGGCTGTATTGATAATTGGTGTCGGATGAATTTTCGAGTGAAGTTCCCACAGCCGCACTGGGCCAAACGGACCTTGGGGTTGTGCTATTATGCTTGGCTATCACTAGATGCACAATGGTTGTAGTAATGCAGCCGGAGGGGAGAAAATGATCCGGAAGTGTAAGATTTTACCATTGTTGCAACTTTTAATGCGTTCATTCCACATGATGCATGCTTTTTGGCACAAACTGAGAACCCCCCACACCCATCCATTTCCTAAATAACCCTGATATTGCGTGGAAATGCGTGTGACCTCATCCCTCATGGCTGGTAGGGTTACACCCACAGAGTGGCAAAGAGACTAATTGACGATGAACTGCGTAATGGGCTAGGAAAAGGAGAAAATGTGAAATGATGTGGAGCTGCAAGACAGACTGAACAAGTGATCAAGGGTGACCCAACCCAAAACAGATCATATTTTAGGATTGTGTAATTTATGTCACTTCTTTTTTTCCCCGCTGCAGATGTGGTGCGGCCCGAAGCCATGCAAGCTCGGCGCCAAAGGCCGAGGCGGATGCCCCCCGGATCAGAGCTGCATGCCCCTCAGAGAAGCCCACTGCTTTGTGAAACCCTGCCTGGAGCTGGGCGAGTGCTGGGGCTCCGGCCTCGCTCAGCCTCGAATCAAATGCCACCCCAGCTCCTCTTACCAGGACAACAGCTGCGCCAACATCACCTTCATCCTAAAAAAGGAGATCATGCCCACGGTAAGTTTCCTCGGCACTTAGAAATGAAGAGATTAAATTATCGTTTGTTTGATTCCTCTCCTGTGGGAGGAGGTCGTAAATGAATTAGATCAGCTCTGTGGGAAGGATCAGGTTTAGAGAAGGCCATTTCTCAGGATAACAAGCAACTTAAGAATTCATTCATGCCATTTAAACACGTTGAGTTCATAAAGCATGTGAATATTCCTGCTCTTTATAATTGAGTTGTCTTAATCTCCATTTTGTTATTGAAATAAAGTTATATGAATTAGAAGATTAATTTTAGGAGATCACTGCTGAAGAAATGGAAACTGGCAGATTTTTCCCTTGCTCAATACATTTATTAAATGGATCAAAGTGATATAAATGTACAAATAAACTGTTAGAGTTTACTAAAAATCAGCTAAAAGCATGTTTTTTTAATTTATTTTTTTAATTTTATCAATTTTTTTGTGTGTGTTTGTGTTTCCTGTCCGGTGATGTGGCATTCAGTACTGTTTGAGAGTCAAGGTGAAGCCCAACAGATTTACCTTCATGATTAGAGCATTACAGCTTTATTGAGACGTATTAAACATTATTAGAAATTCATTTGAATTTATTTAACCTGAAATGAGGAAAAAGTTTAAAGGAAAGAATAAGAAATGAGCATAAAGAGAATCCAAGTCGATGCCCTGGAAGTCTGCCTCTGCACCTGCAGAAAGAAGAAAAAAACTAAACCAAGAATCCACAGCAACTAACAATACATATAATTATAACATCATCCAGCATACACAGTACAAGTTAATACAAGATGCATTTAATGGCAACCACACCCCAGTGCATCTGAAAAACTGTGTGAAGTTTCTCTATAAAAGAATCTTTTAATGCATAAATGTGGATCATCATGTAATGGTGAACTACATGTATTGTCTCCAAAGATCTTTCAATCAGTAGTTTTCTTTTTTCTAAAAGAAATGTGAATAGAAATTTGTATCTGCCAAGAAAATCCTGATTGGTTGGTTTCTAGTTATAATGAGGGATAGACTCTCTACTTGCTGTGTAATTTAAGTTAGATAAACTTGAACCACATAAGAGTTTTAACCTTTTTTTTTTTTTGCTGAAACATCGTCAACAATCCAGTTTTAGTCCTAATTTCTTGCTGCATCATTATCTCATCTCTTCTTCATGGGTAGGGTTTGACCGTGGAAGGAGTTTGTAAGCAGCTGAGGAACCTGAACATAGTGAGGAATTTTTCCTTGGAGCATTCTGTGACTATAACCTGTGACCCGTCGTTCTCGGCCAGCAACGAGATCCACGTCTGCCTGGTAAGTGCCTCCTCCCACTCAGTCTGCCATATGTTTCTCAGGAAACTTTACTTTGATTTATAGCCAGCAGGGTGAATTCCCAGCAGCACTAAAAGATGCTTTAATGGGACGGGCTTAGACTGAGTTATATTGGGTGATTAGAGGGGAACAAGCAAACATGTGATGTATAAAATCAAAAACTGATTTTGAAACCTTTCTCTGAATCTAGTCTACTGAAGACCATCGTTTGGATCGCAATCCCATCAAAGAGATCACAGACCGAATAATCGACCTGGTTAACAAGGGCAACGGGAACAACACCATCCTCTCTGCCATTGTCAAAGTTCAGGTGTCAAGACCCAGCAAAACTGGTATGAAACGAGTCTGTCTCTCCCAGACGTGCACACACTTGATCAGTTGATAATGCCACACCTTAAATATGACAGCAAACCTTAAAAAGATATTTGAAGAGCATTTCCTTCCCTTCCTACACATGAAACCTCCCAGGTCTCACATGTGACGGCGGTTAGCAGAGTGTTAACGTCTAGCCAGAAGTTCAGGATACAGAGCAGAGCTGCTTTGCTGCGTGGATTTCAATGGACTCAGGGAGTGGTTGGACTTCTGCATGTCCACTGTCCATCAATGCAGTACCAGTAGCCTGTTTGTTGACCAGACAGTGCCTTTCAAAGGCATATCTTCAACTTTCACCTCATTGTACTTTACTGGATCTTTAACAATGTATTACATTTGAATATAAATCATGCCATCCATTTGAATTTAGGATGTCTTATTGCCATACCCTTCAATAAAACTTTCAACTTGTAAATTCAAAGACCCTAAAAGACCTGTAGCAAAAGGGGTTTTTACACAACTTGGACTTTGGGGTATAAACTACAAATTTTTATGTGTAAAGAAGTTTGAAAACCATGCATTGACATTGTAATGCAAAAAAAAATAATTTTTTTTTATGTTGAGTTCTTTGGGATCTGACTGACATGTTCTCATCTTCCTCCATCAGACTACCTTGTGCCCCTCCTCTCCTCCATTTTCATCGTCATCTGGTTCCTACTGCTGGTCTCCGTCTTGCTGTGGTGCATGCGGCGGCGGCGGAAACAGAGCAACCACAACGGGACGCTGCCGAGCAGCTCCGAGGACAACACCACCAACAACGTGCGGGAGCACCTCAACCAGATCAAGAACCCTATAGAGAAGCATGTGGGCCTGACTGTGGCCATCAAAGACTATGAAAACAAGAACTCGATCATTGCCAAAATAAGGACAAATCATCCCGAAGGGGATGAGGACGACAAGGAGAGGCACTTACAGAAGGGCCGCTTCGCCAAACAGCCAGCATACACGTTGGTGGAGAGGGACGAGAAGGCGCCCATCTCCAATCCCAACCCAACATCCAAGCATCCTAACTGGACTAATAAACAGGACAACAGGGACTTGGAGACGGCAAACAGCATAAACAGGATGGACTACATCGTATAGCAGACAGCTGTGTTGCTGTGCAACCAAGCCTTATTCCTTCACACCCAGGTGGTGGGTGAAAACGGGGAGCCTCGGCATGTGTAGTTAATAAAACGGTCATGTCATTTGTTGACCCCGTCAGTATTTTCACATATTCCCCGTGTTAATTTAAGTTTTGACAAGCTGGCTTACACTGGCAGTGACAGTTGCTTTGGTTGGCTGGAAACACAAGGCACTGGTCTACATTTCACCGTAGAGCTACTTGCAAAAGTGTCCTCTTGTGCATTTCATTTCCACTCCCCCCCTTCAACCCATGGTTTTTAATTTAGTGGACAAATGGAAGGGGGCTTCTGGCATAATTGTTGAATGACTAAAACTACATGACGTGTTCGACACTAGAGCTAATTATTTTTTAGTACATGTTTGAATTCCTTCTAGTTTCATTTGGAGGAAGTGCCTTTTCAGCTTTTAGACTCGAGCAACTGTCAAGAGGAAAAAAAAATCCACTTTATTATTTATTTTAATTTTCTGGGGGGAGCAAGAGAGAACAAATGGTTCAGTGTCAGCAGTTGCTGCCAATATGAAGAATTTATGTGACAATTTAGAACTTGTAGATATGTAAATTTTTTATTAATCATTGTGTATATTTGATTTATTAACTTAATAATCAAGAGCCTTAAAGATATCATTCCTTTTTATTTATATGTTCTGTCTAGTTTGAAGGTTCTGATAGCTGCAGAAGCTTTCCATTTCTTTAAAACAATTTTTTTTTCTTTAAAAAAGAGGCAAATTTCAAATTTTAGAAGACAAGAGACGGGAACTTTACACGCCTGAAAACTCCACTCTTTTTTTTGTGTTTTTTTTCAGATACATTTGACATTTCATTATTTGTTGCCAGGACCTTAATTGAAACCAAGTGAGGTTAGGACGACAAAAAGATCTCCTTCGGCTACGAGGGTTGGACATGGTGGCAGACATATTGCTTGCCACTATTGGATATTAATTCACTCGTAAGGGAACAAAAATTCTTCAGCAGTTTCAGTTTTTCACCCACTCACGTATTTCAATGGCTGTCGAATTCCCATCTGCTTTAGTCAGCATAATACTTGAACAGCAGGGGGGCAATGGGAACACTGATGCAAACACTGCCTTCCTCTGCTAGAGTTCGCTTTGTTTCTCTGCACATTTCAAAAAACAAACAAAAAAAAAAGACGAGGCTCTTTAAAGATCTCATTTGTTAACCCTTTAAGATCTTGGCAACATTTTGTCCTTTCTGACTTGTTTTGTGTTATAAACTTGAGAGTTATGTGTTGATCTGGCAATATATTTTTTGAAAAGTCATATTTATTTAATATTTTGTATGAAAAGAGAATTAAAGTCGTCTTTGTTCTGGAGAAATCGAGTTCAGAGTCTGTGTCTGTGACGCATCTGGGGCCAGAACATGTCAGAGCGCATTATGAGCGCGTTCTCATGTAGCTGGCGTGGGAACGGGAGCTGGAGACACTTCATAGGCTCCCAACGAGGTTCCTGTCCAAATATGTTTACTGCTAATTGTGTTGCGGCCGGCTGGCCGTCCTCGCATCGGGTCAAATATACCTTCACACCCCATGATCCGCTCACAATGTTTCCCCTTGTTGGTCTGGACTTTTCTTTACAAACCTTACAGAAGGGCAGGGATCAGAGTTTAAGGAGAATCTCTTGGGAATATGTTTGACAGGATTAAAACTGAGACCAGGGATTAGCAACACTTCCCGAGGATGACCCTGGAACATTAGGGGGCCTGGGCCAACCTAATCTGGCTCCAGCAACTCCGTAAAGCTGCCGCAATCTGTTCTGTGTGTGTGAAAGAAAATGGAAAATAATAAAAATCAAATCAGTTATTCACATGAAAAAGAAAAAAAGGGTAAAATAGAAAGACTGAATCACCGCTTATGCCCAAGTAGTCTTTCATATTTGGCTTGAATCCAGAATAAAAGCCACTCTGTATCCCTCAAATGGTTTTACATTTACAAAGTTATTGCAAATGTATTCCAACTTGTTGAACCTTTATACCTTTGTCACAGTGCTAAGTTAAACCATTTACATATGTCACAGGATAGATCAGGGATAGGCAACCTGCAGCTCCAGAGTCGCATGTGGCTCTTACTAATTTTGATCAAAAATGCTGTTTTCATGCAGTAGTGTAGGGATTTTTTTCTTTTTTTTTCATGTTTTATTTAATTAAAAAAAAAATCCAACAAGAAAATTTGTTTAATGCTGAATCTTATGCAGCTTTAAGCAAATTTTGTTTAGCTGGATCTAAAACAGACATGGCTGTTTTAGAAGGTTGTAAATTTGCTGACCCCTGGGATAGACCAAGGGAAAGTGGAGCATAATTATGGGGGGAAAAAAGGAAAAGGATGATTCATTAATGACTAAAAATCTGCAAGTTTGAAAAAGGTCCCCATGAACTCGAATACCCCTGAATTAAGTGGAGTGTAAGTCACCTAATTAAGTACAGCTGTGTGTAATATAACTTCAATATAAATCCAGCTGTTCTGTGAAGGGCTCAGAAGTTTGTTAGAGAGCAACCAGCATCATGAAGACCAAGGAGCCCGGCAGCCAGGTCAGGGAGACGTTTACAGCAGGTTTTAGGTTATAAAATATCCTAAGTAAAGCTGCACCGATGATAATCAATCTTTAAAAAGCCTGACCTGCCGATTTTGATTTTGGCAAGTATCATTTGTGTCTGCTAAATATAGCAGGAAAGTCTATCAGTCAAACCTCTCTCACGGGAAAGCAGTGGTTGATTTTTTTAGACCTTTGCTGAGGTAGATCAGATCAGGGGATAAGATTGTCGTCTCATGCAAGTACTGGCCGATAACCGAAATTCCAAAATTAAGGAAATTTGTGCCGAGAAATCGGTGCTTTCAAAATTTTGCAGTTTTGGAAATGAAAACCTACCAAGACTTGGTAGGTTGCAGTTCACTCATCAGAAAAACCTGATGGAGGCTGCAAAAAAACTTGAGACCAGAGTAAAGGACAACCAGCTAAGCATCTAGGAGGAGATTTAGAACGGCTTCAATCAAAACAGATCTATGCATTAGAATGGACCAGTCAAAGTCTAGACCTAAATGTTGAGATCTCTGACATCACAGATGCTTTCCACTTAATCTGACTGAGCAGGCTCAGTTACCTTTGTGTCACTGAGCCTGAGTTACACACAGGTAACTTTTTGCTACTTTGAGAACTTCTGAAGGCGGTTGCACCGAGTTTCATTTAGAGAACAAAGGGGTCCAAATACAAAAGGGCAACAAACTTTTCAGATTTTTTTTATTGTTTTTGCAAAAAGGAAAAAAAAAATACTGCTATCCTGTAACTTCACAGTCTTACTTTATGTTGGTCTATCATATAAAATCCCGACAAAACACATCATAAAAAAATGTGAAAAAGCTCAAGGGGTGTGAATACTTTTACAATGTACCGCCTTCAGTTGCTCAGGAGGTTAAATGTAAGTGACTGAAGTCAAACCAAAATAAGAATGAGGCGATGAAATAAGTCTGGAAACTACCATCAATCACATCAGAGCTTCAGCGGGGATACTGGACACTTTTCAGACGCGTAGGAGCCAGCGCTTCAGACTGAAAGCCATGACGTACTGCACGGCTCCTGCCTGTCTCAAATCCCTGATCTTTAACATAAAACCAAAATCTATTCTCTAATAAAGGTTTTCTACTTCCATTTGCAGAAATCTCTGGATCGCCGCTACTAAAAATGGGAGAGGCACCGGCCTGTTTTGGGTATTTGTCAAGAGAAAACAATAACACTCAAGTCTGAACTGACACAAAGCAGTTAGCATTTGATGCGAGTCACAAGAACAACATGTTAAGAATAACAAGTAAAGCCGACTAAAGAGACCACATGAGCTGCAAGCTTGCAGCCCAACAGAATAAAATCTGTATCTCCGTGGCGTCAGGGATCTTTACTTCAGCTTTCCTCTCCCTCTCAGGACCTCTTCGTTCGTCGTAATCTCGAGGTTCTGGGCACGTTTTCACTCCCCTCTTCTCCAAACGTGGATCTGGAACCAATAGAGGAGCCCGAAGATGCGGGCTTGACAGATAGGCCCCTCAGACTTGCGGCTGGCCTGTTTTGGTTTGTCTTTGCTGTGTTATTGCTTGCGAGGAGGAGCCTCTGGGCCTGTTTCCCTGGAGTAAGCAGCTCTACTTCCAGTGTGGTTTTCTTGCACTCGGAGACAGGGAAAGCCTTGGAGTTTGCCATCGCTCCGACTGGAGGAAGTGGCAGCAGGAGAGGGAGGTTATGGTTGGGTGTTTGCGAGGTGGAGTGGATTTGCGCTGGGGCTGAACAGCTTCCAAGGCACGTTTTCTTGGCCAGCTGCGAGCCAGGATCTTCCCTGGGCTCGCACCTCTTGCTGGTCTTCTGTGTTATTTCACTCTCTGCCTCGTGTTTCCGCCTTTGAGAAGACCGTACCTCAGCCTCAAGTTCAATTAAGGCATCGCTGCAAGGCACCTTGTGGTTTGCCTCCAGGGGTGCGTTCAGTTCAGACCTGGGCACGGTCTCTGGCCTCAATTCTGCCTCCTCAGCTTTACCTTCAAGTCCCTGTTTTTTGGGAAAGCCACTCCGCTCCATCGGCTGCATCTCAGTCGTGGAACCACAGATCTCTTGATGGACACAGGCTTGTTTGGCTCTGTAAAAAAAAAAAAACAGTTAAAAGCATAGGAACAAACACTGTGTGAGTGTCCTCTTTGACTGGTGGGGTTGGAAAGCATTACATCATACTTACATCGTTTGAAGCACAGACTTCTTTGTTTTTCTCTGGTTGTGTAAAAGCTCTCGGGTTTCTCCCACACTGGAAAAATATTCTGATCTGGTTTGCTCACTCAGCTCAGTCTAGAAAGGACAAACAGAAAAGGTGTAAACAAAGAGGATTTAGCTGGCAGTATCCCCTGATGGAAGGAGGAAATATAAACGTGTGTGGCGAGGAAGAGAAATAAGTATAATCATAACTTCATTCGAATGGCAGAAAAAGTTCATAACAAGCTCCCTAAAGGGTTAAGTTTGGGGTGAAAGTTTAATAACTCCACATACTAGAGAGGGGGAACCTCTGATGCAGAACACAGAACAAGCCAAAAATTGGATCTCACCAACATGTGCCCTCAACGGGCCACTAATGAAGGTTAATCACATGTTTTTTTCCTTGGCTGACCGAGAACAGACTCCAGTTTTATGAGAGAACAGAAGATGCTGGTAGTAAATTGACCAGAACTTGGAGGTAGAGAGTCTGTCAGTTTGTTGTAAATTAATTGCAATAATAAGGGCACAGTGTGCTAGCAGGGCCATTTGAGACTGGGAAAGAGCCAGTGGTAGATTGTTCTATTATTAGAGAATTGCAGAAGTATTCATACCCAGTGAACTTTTCACATTTTGTCACATTACAACCACTTAGTCATGACTTTATGTGATAGTCGAGCACAATGTAAATTAAAAATCTGGATACCCCTAAATAAAATCCAGTGCAAGTAATTACCTTCACAAGCTGCCTAATTACCAGTTGCAAAAGTTTAAAGCAGGTCTTAGGATATAAAACAAGTTCCCACGCTTTGAAAATCTCACAGAGTTGTGAAAATCCGCTATCCGTAAATGGAAAAAGTCGGTCACGACTGCAAACCAACTAATACAAGGCCGCCCCCATAAACTGCCAGGGCTTGTAGAAGAGCATTAAGCGGCGAAGCAGAAAAGAGGCTCATAGTAACTCTGGAGGAGCTGCAGAGAAGCACAGCTCGAGTGGGAGAATCTCATCTTTTCTTGAGCAGTGAAAAGGAAACTGGTCAGACTTGATGGAAAACGAAACTAAATACAAATCAATCCCGGAAGAGAAACTGTAGAAGACTTGAGATTCACGTTCCAGCAGAACGACCCTGAACATGAAACCACCGTAGGGCTGACACCAACAATTATTTTAGTGATTTATTATTGTGGCGATTAATCGGGGGGAAAAAATGGCAAATTGCTAATTTCTCATTTAACAACTTCAGCTCAGCTAATTTTAAACAATATTAAAAATACAAAAGAAAATGCTAATAGATCATTCAGTTCCTTTTTTAAATAAGAACACAAATATTTTATTGCCTAAAATGCATTGAAAGCATTCTTTTAGTGTACGCTCGATCATTTGTAGCAAAGGATGCAGTTAGAAAAACACTTCTAAAACCATGTCAAACATCTATACAGTGTAGCGGTGATCTGTTGATTATTTTTTTAATCAATCAATAATTGGACAGCAAAACGTGCTTCATTTCTTTTATTATTTACAGAATTTGAACCAGGTGAAGATAAATCTTGGTTTGTATCCAGACGTTGCAAGACAACCACGTTGTAGGACTGGAGTTGTAGAGCTTTTATTATGCACTAGTTGGTTTTATCACATAAAATCTTCCTAAAGTACATTGACGTTTGTGGCTATAACATAAAAAAAATGTGGGATGTGAATACTTTTGCAGGACATGTTATTAGAAATGTGACCCACCACTAAAATTTAAGAAATTGAACTGATAAGTGGAAAATTTAACCGCTGTGATGAAAGAAACATAAAAATCAGGGTTTTACCAAAAGGCATTAGTAGTGTCTCAGCCAATACGAGTGAGGTTACTTCACTGTGGACAACAATTCAGGGCAAGATGACAATGCAACTCACAGATCCGTGTCCCTTTCATGACTGGAAACGATAGACTGTCACAGTGGGGAAAAAAAACCACACGGACGTTTAATCTGGGAAAACTCAACAGAGTGGCCGCCATGTTTATTTAATATCGGCCATTTCTCAGATCATTGCCCTCCTATAAACTGGTTCGTAAAATGATCAATGTGCTCTTTAAGACGGGGAAAGCCGATGTGGTGAGCGCTGGCATCCGCCAGTTGTTTCTAAAGCAGGATGAAAAATCATTAAGGTCCACTTCCACAAACACGATACCAATGGCAACGCAAGAGAAAAGGAGTAATTGCCCCAAGCTGCAAGAGTGAGATGGAGCATTGTGGCTTAGCGCTGGATGTTGAGACCTAGTAACTGCAGAGAGACTAAAGAGGCCGGGCGGAGGGAGAGTAACGAAGGAGGAGAAGTAAAAAGGAAGGAAAAGAGACAGGCAGAATAAGAAAGAGTGTTTGGAGAGGAGCACAACAAAAGCAGAGGCACCTCCCAAAGTCACACCGCCTGACCTCAGACGTCTCTTCAACATGCCCACAAGAGTAAGAATCCTCACACAGGAAGCTGTCCACAAGCTGCTCTTTGTGTAAGAACGGACTCATTTTTCAGTGTGGGCAGCACTTCACTCTCTGCTCTCACTCGGAAGCCAGAGCTACAGCTGGCCTTTGGACTGGCGGCAGGGACACACGTACAAACTTGCATTCGCCCACACACTCACACACCCACCCCGACAACAACAGCAGGCAAGAAAGTGCAAAACGTGAGAGCCACAATTAGCATTGTGAGGCCTTGATATGCATTATCGGCTGTTTAATATGAATAAATCCTGTTTGAACGTGAACTTGAAAGAAAAATCAACAAGGACCCAAAGGGAGGCTCCTTGGGAAAGTTTAGAGTCGTTCTGTTCCTGTCGGGGAGACTTCAAAAGAACAAGAGAGTGAAAGAACCAAGTCTTGGAAAGGAAGAGGGACGAACAGAGGAAGGTCGGATGTACGAGGCGGACAAAAAAAAAGAAATAAAGAGGATTTAATCGACAGAAGGAGGCAATGCTTAAATTATTCTTGCCTGCCGTTGACCCTGAAAATTAAGATTGTAAATAACGTATCCGGTGTTCCTTTTACCCAATGAGATTGCTTCGTTTCAAAGTTTTTATCATGTTCATGTAAAACTTCCTTTCCCAAGTGGATATTATTGTATGCACTTTTATAATTTCAATTTCTACCACCGTAAATTTTTCATACCCTTAACCTAAATGGAAGGAAAATGATGTCTCTACCTGCTGTGCATATCTCCACATCAAAATATTTGCACATTCTGTTTTGCAAAACAGAGCAAGCTCAATCAGATTGGATGGAGAGCATCCATTAACAGCAATTTTCAAAGCTTCCAACAGATTCTCAATTGGATATAGTTAGGGATGCAATGATTTATTGGGCAGCTAATTTATCTACGCCAAAAGTCTGGAAGTCTGAAAGAAAGAAATCTGGCAACATTGTGTTTATCATAAGCCTTGTGGATAAAACTGTACTGTAGGGAGATTAGTTGTATATCTGGAGAGTCCTATGAATAGCAACAGTGACAGGCAATAAAAATGTCCACTATTGCTTTTACACGTCCAAACTTCCTGAAGCCCACAAAGCAGCAAAGCTCCACCAGAGCAGCTGCAACAAGGCAGCACATCTGGATGTCAGTTTATAAAGATAAGCCTGGCGAAAGGGCAGTGAGAGCAGAGACGATGAATTATTTGGTTTAAAGGGATGCTGGTACATGCTCTTATAACTTGACCCAGCTCTTAATGGCTCCTGGAAGCAACTTCAAAAAGATAACCAAGCAGATACTCCATAAAAACACCAGTTTCTCCTCTGTCACCTCAGATAAGGCAGGAGTACAGACAGCGAGGGATTATGTTGGTTATCTTGTAATGCAGCTGCACTTGGAGTAATGCAGCGATACGGCAAAACGGTCCGACTGATCTAAAACACTCCACTGCTGCCATGACTGGCTTTCTCACGGACTATACAGAGGCACACCGGACAAACAAAGATGCAAACATGCAGTCGTACCTAAAGGCTATTTAGGGAGACCAATTAATCAAACATGAATGTCTTTGGACACTGGGAGGAAGTGGAGCGTCCAGACAGAACCCAGAGGCGGACATGCAAACTCCATACAGAAACAATGGAAGCAGACGTATGATGGGATTTCATAAAATTAACTAATGCAAATCAGTGCATGATTGTGAAGTAGAAGGAAAGTGGCATGTGGTCCAATAAATGGTTTAAAGAAACATCTGAAAAGTGCAGAGTGAATTTATATAACCTTCTGAATAAAATACTGTACAGTCATAGTCAATAAGTTTGAAAATACGTCCCAATGAGCCTCTTTTAATGTCATGTTTTAATTAACTGCAAGCAAAAAATCAACAGAAATTAAGGGATTCAAACATCCATCTGTGTAAAATTAATATGCATAATATGTTTCACTTAGTGATAAAGTTCTTACAATAAATAATATTCTAATCTATTGAATGGGTCTGTAGATGTAGATCTACCGTTTGCTGCATTTAAACACTTAGGAACTGAATATTTATGCCATTCTTTGTAGAATAACAAGCTCAGTCAGATTGGACAGGTCTTGTCGTTATCACCATCAATTTTTCTATCAACTTTGACAAGACTCTCATACACTGCACAATAAAAACTCTCCCACACAGCATGACGCTCCAGCCACCGTGTTTCAAGGTTGGGCTGGTGTGTTTAGGCTAAAGTACAATGTTCATTTTCTGCCACATAAAGTGTAATTTGCATGCAGATCAAAAAGTTTATCTACAGTACAGACTAGAAGTTTGGACACACCTTTCTAATTCAATGGGTTTTCTTTATTTTCATAACTATTTATAAGGCAAGAAATCCCACTTATTAACCTGACAGGGCACACCTATGAAGTGAAAACCATTTCAGGTGACGACCTCTTGAAGTTCATCAAGAAAATACAGAGTGTGTGCAAAGCAGTAATCACAGCAAAAGGTTGCTACTTTGAAGAAACTAGAATATAAGGGGTATTTTCAGTTGTTTTACACTTTTTTGTTTAGTGCATATTTCCACATGTGTTGTTCATAGTTTTGATGCCTTCAGTGTGAATCTACAATGTCAATAGTCATGAAAATAAAGGAAACTCATTGAATTAAAAGGTGTGTCCAACTTTTGGTCTGTACTGTACATGCAGCTCCATACATGTGACCAGATCTTCTCCCTCTATGTGTGCTTCCCTAATATTCCCTAAGCTGAAAACTGCAAATGGTTTTATCTTCTGACTTTCCTTTTCAGCACATTTGTGAAGTACAATTAAAAAAAAACATAGATATGTGTCATTGCCAAAATATGGAAATTTCACAGATTATAAATGCTGATTAAAAGTGATGATATTACGTTTGATTGTTTCTTAATGCAAAGAGACAAGCAGCGACTTTTAAATAAGACTAAACCTTTTCAGTCAAGCATGGGGGCATTGCAAATTTGTCTGAAACCTGAAACAACTGCAAAAAAAACCCTTCATCATAGTAAATCAAAAGCAATGTCAGAGTGGGGAGCACCCACCGTCTCTCATCTACAGTAAAATAGTGGAAACAAGGTTGTTTGTTCTTGGATTACCCAAAATCTTTACATCTCGCCTAACACACAAAAAGCCAGTCAGATTTTATCCCGTAAATCCAATTACTCACTCATCATCGTTGGAGAGATAATAACTCACATCAACATGAAATGCCTGAGTCCCTCAAATCATCTAAATACTGAGTTATTCTTTCCACGAGAAAGCCACGTTTATAAAACCTTCAAACTGGCACCAAGAAACAAAAACACCAGCCTTCCAGGCAGAAATACCTCCTGCCGAGATGTTCACAAATTTATTCCACACATTCCACCAATCATCCTACACCCACCCTTCTCCCATAAAGAAAAGCATGCCATGTTTGTCTAAGCTCACCACATCTTCTCTGCAACAAAGTCAACAAGCATGGGCACAGACTTGTGTAAAACAGAGGACAGCTCTTATCCTCCAACAATGACTAAAGTTTTTGGATCCACCCATGAGGATGGATTAGCAAGAGCTGTTAACTGTTTGCACTTTGAGAAAAATCAGAGAAGACATCAAAAGGCCTAGTGGAATCAAAGAGACTTAACAGTGTATTGCGAGAGATCCCACCCGTGTATTTGACCTAGAGGAGGAGATGGGTAGATCCCGGAGGTTTGGGAAACGGCCGCAGCTAGCTGTTGGGAGCTGCGAGAAACAGAGCCGTGCTGAGGTCATGAATAAACACAAAGCCTCGTCCAGAGCTCAGAAGAGGACGGAGCGGGGCGGCGGGGTCTGGAAACACATCTGTGCTCCCTTTGATCCAAACTTCTGCGGCACAGCACGGCGCTCACCTCAGCTGCCCACTCTTTGCCTGACTACAAAACATCGACAATCCTAAACAAGCTCTTTCCTTCCCATACTGCCCTCCTTCACTGCGGGCTGACTCACAAGCAACTTCTCATGAGGGGACTTGAAATTTTCAAAAAGTCAAGAGGAAAAAAAAACACAAAAAAACAATAAAATCTGGTAACACACAAAACCTCTTGTTTGCCTCCCACTGTCTTCTGCAAAATAAAGCAGTCTGAAAGCTTCAACCTTTTCTGAGCCACAGTTGTTTAAAGGTTTCTAGGTCATAACAGACTGAGTGCATCTGGCTAATATAGATGTCAAGATTGACTTCCCTAAACTTCAAACATCTCTGTCACAGTTTTAAAGGCATCGCTGTGCTGAAACCAAAGCATTTGTTGGATAGTTCAACTGTTCCTGACAAACCATTGGTTTCTATCTGTTAAACAAGAGCGGCTGCGTATGACAACCTAAGAACTGCTGACAGAGTCCAGAAAAACTGATTTAGAGCCGACATCCAATCACGTACTAAACAAAAAGACAGCTGTCTGCATGAGAGGAGTCCTACAGATTCAATTAGTAAAGCGGTGAGATGAGCACTGGTCATCTGTGTAAAAGTTGGGGAGGGAAGAGAAGTGGAAGTTTGGCATTAATTATAGCAACACAGAATCACAAAAAGAGGCACAGATCAGAGTTCTTAGGCCAGTTCCAGATCTCTGGTTATGGAAAATGCTGATGTATCTCTACTGGAAATAGATTATTCCATTTTCTCTTTGAGAACAGCAATTAACAGTAGGGTTGCAAGATACAGTACAGACCAAAAGTTTGGACACACCTTTTAATTCAATGAGTTTCTTTTATTTTCATGACTATTGACATTGTAGATTCACACTGAAGGCATCAAAACTATGAACAACACATGTGGAAATATGCACTAAACAAAAAAGTGTGAAACAACTGAAGACACCATTTATATTCTAGTTTCTTCAAAGTAGCAACCTTTTGCTATGATTACTGCTTTGCACACACTCTGCATTTTCTTGATGAGCTTCAAGAGGTAGTCACCTGAAATGGTTTTCACTTCATAGGTGTTCCCTGTCAGGTTAATAAGTGGGATTTCTTGCCTTATAAATAGTCATGAAAATACAGAAAACCCATTGAATTAGAAAGGTGTGTCCAAACTTTTGGTCTGTACTGTATATCTCCATTAAATCCTGTATTGGTCAATTTTTAACACATTGGTATTAGTCTGATAAGTAAAACTGGTCCAATATTAATGTCAATGTTCACTTCCATTTTGTTGCTCTTTGTGTTTCGGGAGGGGTCATGTGATATTTATTTGGTCATCTGACAGCGATCGTGATGCAGAGTGGGATTGTATTTGTAAGTTGTTTAACTGAAGCAGAGAAGCAACGTCAGCAGTGTGTTCAAAGGGTTAGTACCATCTAAATTACAAGTTTTCCAAGTACTGTTATACTGAGATACTTTAAAGCAGTACTAAAACTGGATAAGTACTTATTCGGCTGTTTTGTCGTATCCTTTTGTGCTGCATGAGTGAAATAAAAACATTTTCCAGTTCCAAGTTGGAAAAATAAACAGGGAGGAGACCTGAAGTCAGATGTCCAAGAGGGGAAGATGAAAGTTTCTCACCAACTAAAACGTCACTATGGCCATTGGTTTAAAACAATCTGATGTCTGCAAGAACAACATCTAAATTTTATTTATGAAACAATGAAACAATTATGTCCACACTTTAAACTGGATGAAATGACATTTATTCATACTGACTCAAATGAAGTTAAGTTGATTTGTGCTTTTGGGTATGATTATTGACTATTTGGTGGACTTATAATTTCTTTCTTCAAAGTTTAAGGTTAGATAATGTTTCAATCCTAATCTTCTTTTCTTTTTTATTAAGTAATGCCCCCAACTCAATCACTAAATACTTACATGCAACGAAGGCAGCATAGGTAGGTCTGTCACAATAAACAATAAATCAATTAACCAAATTGAAAGAAACTCAATTTTCATTTGCTTGAAAATTGTTTATTTTATCTTTTATTTTATCTTCTGTTTATCCATTTTTTCTCTCTTTTTACCAAAAACTGACTGATAAAAGTCTCCAATCTGGTGTTTTGGTCTCAACTATCCTTTTTTTTCGAAAGATAATTTTGTTTATAGAGACGTCGCAATTTATTATATTTGTTGTTTCTGTTGTTTTCTACATTTATTTTGGATAATCAAAATGTCTTCCAGCTCCAGTGTTTAAATGTTCAACAGAATTTAAAGTTTATTGATCTTCGAGAATGTGTTGTTGCATTTTTATACCATTATTACTATTATTTTTACTTGAAAATGTTCTCAATACAACGATGTTATCGTTTATCGCAATAAGCTCTGGGACAATTTATCGTCCAGCAAAAGGTTTTACTGTGACAGGCCTAATCATAGGAAAGTGAAGTACATTCCTCTGGCCAGGTACGTAATAGAGATGCACAGCTTCAACGCGCAACACTTCAACTATTATATCTCATCAAATGCAATTCAATATATTGTGTACCTTCAGTAAAATAGGGAGAATGTCAAATATGTTTATTTAATTTACTGGATTCCTCTGTGTAGCACATCTGGTATCATAGTTTAGCGTTGATTGCTTTTATTCAGTCATGTCTTATTTATACTGTAGTTCCGCTTCATATTTCAATTTATGCCCGTCTGCAACTGCAGTCCTGGAGTGCTACTGTCCTACAACCCTTGGAAGAATCCCGGCCCTCCTACACACTTGAATCAAGTGACCAGGTCTTCGCAAAACTTGTTGGCATGCCAAGGAAGTAATTAAAAATTTTGATTCAGGTGCGTTGGAGCAGGGATGCATCCAAAGGTTGCTGAACAAAACAGAAGTTGGAAACTTGTGACCGATGCATGTGGGGAGAAACAGAATTTAATGCCTTTTTGCATAGAACACCTAAGAAACTTCAATGAAGTAAATTGTGAAATAAAACAATATGCTGAAAGTCCCAACTTGATGCATTTAACAGACAAAAATTTTAACAAAGTCTAGTATTTTGGTCTTGTCAAATGGAAGTTATTAAATTTGTCTCGACAGACTCACAGCCAGGAAAAAACAAAATTGCTACTTTGTCCCAGAAGAGGATGGGAGTGCACAGTAATCCTACATGAATGGGATCCGCGATGGATGCCATGATGTTACCTCAGTTCCTTCACAACTCAGCTCCTCTGACCTTATAAAATGCTCTCATTTGTCTACATTTCCACTGTGGTTACAGTTTTTCTTCTGCAAGTCACACAAACTGAATCCTGACAAACCTGAAACTTCTTTAAACACGCAAATGTGGTAAAATAAAAGTAAAAAGCAGAAA
Source organism: Xiphophorus maculatus (assembly GCF_002775205.1). Taxonomy (NCBI): domain Eukaryota; kingdom Metazoa; phylum Chordata; class Actinopteri; order Cyprinodontiformes; family Poeciliidae; genus Xiphophorus; species Xiphophorus maculatus. The sequence continues at coordinate 8,497,844 of NC_036464.1, read as the reverse complement.
AGTTTTTTTTTTTTTGAAGTCTCGCATGCAAATGCTGTCAAGTATTGTGGAATTACAAACCTTCAAAAGCAAGATCAAGTCTGAAAGAAGCTCCAAAGACCACATTCATCTTAGACAGCAACATTATTATAGTTTACATGAGAATTCTGATATTTGACGTGCATTTCAAGTTAAGAGTAGAGCAAGAGGAAGTGAACAAAAGATTCCTTTTGTCATGTGAAAATCCTTGTGCCTCTCTGTCTGGTATCTTTCCCCTCACAAACACGGCTGAGCTAGTGAGAGCCCCACCACAAAACTCCCACCCTCCAATTCCCTCTGCTTGTACTGTATGATCCCAGTGTACCACATCCTGAGCAGAGAAACGCAATCGACAGCAATGCCTCCTTGAACTGGAAAATTGGTTACACAATCTGAACTCTTCGTCGACGACTATGCAGCTTGACAAAAATATTACAATCGCTGCTTTCATTGGAAGTCGAGCTGCGGAAAAGGCTGAGGTATTTAAAAAAAAAATCTAAATAAAAATCTCTCACAGAAAAACAGCAGGCCACTTATCATGGGATGGGAAGGCGGTGCGATGTCTGTGCCAAGGTGAGAGGCTTCACTGCCAATTCCCAAAATACTCAGGGGGGCTTTCAGGATCAAATATACACTGACCATAGGACAGTAGATTATATTAAAAAGGAAAAACAGCATTTAGACTGCAAAATAAATGTAATAGTTCTCTGTTAAAACACTAATGATGAAGACAGTTTACTTGTTTTAATCCACCCAAGTTAAAGTGCTTTACAAAAGTATTCACACCCCTTAAAATTATGCATATTGTGTCACAACCACAAACGCCTTTAATATGATTTTATATGACAGATCAACACAAAATAAATTTATAAATGGTTTTCAGATTTTTAAAGAAATTTGTATATGGACCCTTTAACTCCCAGGTAAACAACAGGCTTTATACGTCACCCAACAGGTAAACAGTGGCCGTGGCTGTTTTGTGAAGACCTCAATTTATAAAACCAAATTCCAAAGTTTGGACATCTTACTGAGCTCTGTTCTCTTCCTCCACTGAAAAAGGAAAGAGTTTGGCTTAACTGTGAACCAACCAAAGCATGGTTATCCTTCTAAACTGACGAGCCAAGCATTTAAACAGGCAAGGAAGAAAAATGTCATAGTGACTCTGGAGGATCTGAAAATAATCACTGAACCACAAGTAGTTTAGCACTCCACAGATCTGGCTTTTATGGTAGATTGGCAAGATAAAAGCCACAGAAAGTCCTATATGAATTTTGCCACAAGCTATGTACAGGACACCAATCCTACAGTGAGCCATAGTAATGGCAGCATTATGCAATGGGAATGTTTTCCTCAGCATAGATGATGGGATGGATGTGGTTAAATACAGACAGAAAATCTGCCAGGGGCTAAAAAACCCAGAAAACTGAATATTGGTAAATTTAGACCAAACCATTTCAGTTTGTAAATGGGTCCAGTCAAAGTCCAGACCTTAAACCAATTGAGAATCACTGGCAAAACTTAAACAGACCGTCTTCATCTAATCTGGGATACTCTGGAAAGACAGGATGGGCAATTGGAAACTGCCAATAAAAACTTACGGCTTTACTGGTAGCATGACGAGGATGAAACACAAACACGCTGCACTTTTTTTAGATTTTTATTAATAAAAGCTTTAGAAACAAAGAGAGATTCATTTCAATTCACAATTACGTACTACTTTGTTTTGATCTATACTTTATAATGCTCCCCAAAACATTAACATTTGTGGTTGTAGAGTGACAAAATGTGAAATTCCTGAAACAATCAGGGCTGACTTTAATGCCAAAATGAACTTAGAAGTGTAGAAAAGCTTTGCAATTAGCTAGTTACAATTTGACAAATCTCTCTTTTAGCAATATAAAACTATAAAAATATAATTAATGTTTCATGTTTGATCGTGGTAGGTTAGACTTGATCTCAAAAAAGGCGACCCTGAACATTTTGACACAAATCTCTTTGTATTTTCTTTTCTAGGTCTACAAGATGCTCCAACAGAGTTCAAACCCCTTGTCCTGTAGTAAAGCAGACCACTATGCATAAAGGGAGAGCACAATTTGGCAATGAAACTCTATAATAACACACAGACCAATGCTGAACTTTTTGCCAAGCAACTGGAAGGGGAAATAGAGGAGTATAAACAGCACTCACCGCGGCCAGGCTCGGGTTTCCATGGTGCACCGAGGCATCTTCTGGGCAGCTCACACACACGACATATCGCTCAGGAAACAAACGCAAATCTGAAAGCAGGCAGGGAAACAGCACACATCTTAATAATGTGGGCTTACCTCTAATTATCAGTCCATGTCAGACAGGAGGAATTGTGGTGAAAGCTTGAATTAACATCTACAAACTATTCATCACACAATGGGAGCTTAAATATATCCAGAACTTTATGAGCTGAGTAAACAACATAGAAATAGTTTACATTTTTACATTAGCTCTGGGTTTTGGAGTAAACCTACAGTTAAACTGATTTCAAAAGGAAATATGTCCACTTCAAAAACTAATTTTGTTTTATGTGGCGCCATATAATTTTTTTTTTAATATAAATCAAAGAAAAACAGATGAATGTAAAACCTAAGCTAGACTCTTCCTTCAAGTAAACAATTTTGATGATGGCAAGTTAATGAAAAACCAACACAAGAAAGGATTTTTAAAAATAAAGGGAATAAATCTCTAACTTTCCAGTTTGATTAATTTTGTCTGTAACCTTTTAATTGAGGGCTACATAGCTCATAAGCTCCGTTTCTAAATCCTCTTCAATGATTTTCCTCATGTGTGGAGGAGGAGAAGTATTACTTACATGTACTATGTGTATGTGTAATATTAGACGTCTACGCAACTACTGCAAAAAACTTTGTGACAATTTCTGGCAAGAACTGAAAGCACTAATAAAACGAGTCCGAAATCTTCTTTCCAAGTCAGGCAGCGTTGGTCGCAATAGCAAACACTGAATAGATGCGGCATTTGCTTAGTTTTTATATTCGGTTCGTCCAATCTCCTTGGAAACAATACATTAAGCAAGAGAGAAGGTCTCATCACCTTTTATGTCCTCACCCGAAATACACCTTTGTAACAAATATGAGAACGCTCATGGAGGACGATGGATCCACTGCGATGATGGGGAAGAGAAAAGTGAAGAGTGATATCATGCAGTCCTATTGTTCAGTAAGATTTTTGAAGACTGAGGAGATCAGGAGATCCGGTTTACAAACTTCTAAAAAAAGTAGAGTAAGAGACTTCAACACAGTCTGTAGATAGTATAACTCATTTTAATATTCTATCGTTCATGAGCAACATGCACTGCAGCCATTCAAGACCATTTAGAAGATGTTGCCTTAGGACAGGGTGTCCAAAGCCCGACCTGCACATAATCATTCTGCAGCTCTCAGAATGATTATGTGTGAACCTGCAGTGTTTTTTGTTTCTTCTTTTTAGTGTAAGATCTTAGTAAAAGTTGGCGTGTTCTCCTTGTGAATACATGGGTTCTCCGGCTTAGGTTAATTGGTCACACAAAGGTGTGTGTGTGCGTGTTGTGTGTGTCCCTGATGGACAGGGACACACAAAGTCCCTGGACCCTGTCCTAGGAGTATCCCACCTCTTGCCCAATGACTGCTGAAAATAGCAACCAGCCCACATAGAACACTGCATTAACAACCGGGTAAAGATGATGGATGGAAATTATAATCTTCTTAAAATAGGGTACAAGGTTAAATAAAATACAGCAATTTTTAATGAAAGGGAGACCTTTGCGTACACAATTCATTAAAGGGGGGGTTTTATGTAAAGTCGACTTTTAGGAGCTTTATATCATGTTATAATGTTATCCCTTTATCAAAACATACCTGGAGTGTTGCTTTAATTCTTATGTTGCTTTAATTCTTGCTCATATTTTTGAGATGCCTTTAATCTCTGGTGGCAACCGTTCAGGGTGCCTAAACGTTGGCTCTCCAAGTTTCACCTTTTCCACAAAGCTCCTCTGAGCTTCTACATAGCAGAGCTCCCCTCCACCACAGCCCCCCAATCAGCACCTTCAGACTAGCAGCAGCAGCAGCAATTAGCAAACAGCTGGTAGAACTAACAGCACATCTGCTGAGCTCATCATAGAAACTACTTCTCCTAAGAACAGTTGCAAATGTCATCATGGAGGAGAACCATGTCATGACATACTGAAGACAGAGTGTCGGAAAAGTAGGAGCTTCTTAAAGAAACAGACGCCAATAATAAGGCGTTAAATTGCAAAGTCACGTTTTATATATATAACATTTTTTAACTGAAGGTACATAACACTGCCCCTTTAAACTAGGATTAATAAGTACAGCAAGGGCGTGCGGTGGTGGCGTAGGGCATGGTGCGACCCATGTTTGGAGGCCTTGGGTCCTTGACGCGGCCGTTGCGGGTTCGATTCCAGGACCCGGCGACGTTTGCCGCATGTCTTCCCCCCTCTCCGTCCCCCTTTCCTGTCAGCCTACATTCATGTGGGGGACACTGGAGCCCACAAAAAGACCCCCTGGAGGGGTACAGCAAACATTTTCGAAGAGAGTGTGACCCATTTTCGCTGAGTACAACTTTCAGGCGACTTCAAGAATTCAAAGTTTAGACTTGTTTCAATCAAAGCGGCTCAAACATATTCTACACTAAAACAAGTTACCCAAATAAGCAGAAGATGCATCTGCGGTTCTCAAAACAACTTCACCAGGAGATCTGATGAATCTTTTATTATTCTCTAAAGGTTTTCAAGGTTTTTGGCGATTCAGTCTTAAAAGTAGGTTGAGATCTTGTACAAGGTTTGTACCAGCAGATTTTCAGGTAAAAAATGATTGTGGCCTTGCATGGGTTTTCATAGTTTAAAACTATTTAACATTGACAATGTTGCAATGACAATATAGATTACAATAAATTCTTCATGAAGATATGTTTGTGATATGTGTGCAGCTTTATTAATGGTGCACTAATTGTACACAAATTCATAGGGAAGTTTGCATTTCTTTCTAGTTCATGCTGCTTTATGGTTTTAATCAGAAAACAATAACTACAACTGGGTTTCATGTCCGGCTGGAAGATCTGAAACATTGCTGCTTTGCAGTATTGTTTCTTTGCCTTAAACTTGAAACCTAATTATCAAAATCTGCCTTAGATTTGACACCATTTCCAGTAAGAGAACAGAACACTTAAAATGCACTATAGATTACTTAATAAATTATATATATATATTTAAAAAGAAGGGAAAAACATGAAGACACTTGAATGGACTGAATTGTTGGGCCTTAACGATGTATTTGAAGTATCCATTTTTTATACAGTGAGCTGAAATATAAAACGAGAATAAGAACAAAAATAAGTACAAATTGATTGTGGATTTTTCTAGTCCACATTCACATTACATTACAATGTAATGCAGATTCAAATATATCAATACATCCCGTCTGGATGATTATTGCACCACTCTCATACACTTGCAGCCATCATCAAGCTTCTGGGTTCATTCCTGTTGAATGATCGTTAGTCATGGCAGAAAAGGTTTGCCACTTTTGAAAACACAACACATTTTAAACAGAACTGAGGTTCGGGGTTTGGGAAACACATTCAAGAAACTTGATCTCTTGATTCCAAAATGAGTTTTGATGTGTTTTTGGGGTAATTGTCTTTTTGGAACACCCTGTTCCATCCAAGTTTTAATTATCCGACCTAAACTGTTGACCTCTAAACAAAGGAAATTAGTTTTGATGTTCAAAAAAAAAAAAAGACAGCAACCACCCAAGTGCAGGCCTCCTATGAACAGGAAACTGCTGGCACACCAATACCCACAGAGAAACCACTTTTACTTCAACACTGACAGGCAGAATGCCAAACAAGAAATAAGCCTCCCGCTCCTAAAGAGATACCTTTATGATTGACTTGAATTTGCAACTCCCAACTGAGCAAGTCAAATGCATCCTGGAGAAGATTTCATACATAAATACAAAAACACTGAGCTAGTTAGCCACAAAACCAGAAAGTATCTTTGGATTAGTGAGGATGAAGCTTCCAAACTTAAGAACTCTGCGCCAACTATCTGGCTTGGTGGTGGTAGCATGATGACATGCTAGGGGTTCTGGTGCAGTGGAAAAATTCAATGAAATAATGAGGAGCATCTAGCAGTGGCATCCAGTCAGGGAGGCACTTTTTTGTGTATTATTTCAAAATTTTTAAATGTTGAAATTTATGCCCTGCTGTGCCTCACCACTGGAGGCACTTATGCAAGCAGCTGAGGCATGTCCATTGCTATCTCTCTTAATATCACTAATATACATCTTGGATTACTCAAGCGCTACACGTGAGTAATCCACGTATAGCATCTTAAATACACAAGACAGTCTGTCTTATGTATTTAATGAATGTAAGTGACGTGTTTAGACTGATCGGCCATACATGCAAAGTGAAAATACGCAAGGTGATGCAGAAAGTACCGGGCCGCACTGACAGGGGGCAGTGCTGAGCCCTAGTGTTGAAGATATTTGTGGAGACGTATAGGTGAGGGGACTTTATATACAAATATAGGTAAGATCATAATTTAAGAAGAAACGAGATGAGCCATAAAAAAATGTGAAAAAACAAAATCTTATTTGACCATTTTGGTGTTATTTTTCGTGCTCTTCCATTGTTAAACTGGAATTAATTAAAGCACAATTAAACGCTGTAAAAAAAAAACTACATTATTTCAAAAAATTCTCAAAATCATTTTAGGCAGAAGAACTTAAAACTTCCCAGAAATACCTGCTTATTGGAATGAACATCTTTCAACTGTTATCAAACTTTCAGAATGTAATTATAATAAGAACTTCTTACAAATGCAATTTAAAACTAATTACATGTTTTGACGTTAGCTAACCACATGTGTAGGCCGTAGTGAACTCAGCAGACTAAGTTTCACGACCTTTGACCCCAGAGGACCAGGCCTAATTTGATCTGTGACGGACCTACTGAAAGAACCCGTCATTTTACTCTGCAGCAGGTCACCGTTGCCCCAACATCCAGGCCTCCGTCCTGTGGGAGCAGATATTAACTTTACTGACAGGAAGAGAACCATGTTGGTCCCATGAAAAGGTGACCAAGGGTCACAAGCACTATATGGGCCGTGAAGATAGATTCCCACTGCCCTCCATAGACAGTCGCACAGTTCCTCTCTCTCTCCTACTCCTTGTAGCCTCTCAAGGGGGCTATTTTAACGGCTGCCTGTTCTCAACAGCACCCTAAGCAGGTAGGGACAAGACATAAAAACAAGTGGGGGGGAGAAAAATCAACACGAGAGCTGCAGATGACTTGCTCTTTCTGTGGGAAATTTGGCTGAAAATGAGCCTTTGAGACAATCCATTTCTGATTCTTTCAAATGGGACAGGGATCCATAAAAACATGTAGGTCACATACCCTGCTCGACAACACATCTGAGATAGGAGTGCCGCCTCAGGAAATTTGCCACAAGGTTGAAGTTTCCCCCTAAGAGAGGCAAAGAGAGACAATATTTATTTCAGCAGGAGTGTACGTGGAGGAGTTTATGTTCAGAAGAAGTTCACTGTGCATAAATATTTTCTAAACAATAAGAAAATAGGTTAATTAATAGATCTGCATTGCCTATGCATTTTAAGTTACAACCACAAACCCAAAGTTTTTTATTGGGACTTTATGTGACAGAACAAAACAAAGTAGTAAACAATTGTAAAGTGAAAGGAAAAAAAACATGGTTTTCAAAGGGCACCGTCCAGTTTTATTCAGTTCAACTTTCCTGATACACCAACATAAAACCTGGATCAGCAAACTGTAATTCAATCTCAGCATAAACACAGCTATTCAATGAAGCCTGAGGGGTTTGTTAAAGAAGTTGGGGAGTCTTTTAAGCACTGTTATGTTATAAAAAAATAATCCAAACCCCAAATATCTCCCAGAGTTCTGTTCAATTCAGCATCTGAAAATAAAATGGGGGTTTGGCACAATTGCAAAGCAACCAAAACATAGCTTTCCACCTCAACTGGCAGAGTAGGCAAACCTTGACATTAAAAAAGTGTCAAGAGGTGCCTAGTAATGCTAGAGGAGTTGAAGTCCATAGCTCATGTGGGAGAAATCCATAGGTCAAGACAGCTGTTGTTGACAAGTTTTGAACTATGGACTACATAGAATCAAAACTGTCACTGCACATTAGGGATGTCCATGTGAGACTTTGGTCACGGGAGTTGTGTAAATGAGTGGCTAGATTGCAACAAACATGATTTGGTTTCACTGAAAGCCGGCTGCGTGTAAACGGGGCCTAAATTTGTAACATGGCTTGAGAATATACACTCACTCAGTAGCCATTCCAGAAAAAATGAGCTTTTGGCAGGAAAAGATGACTTCACTTCACAAATATGTGCTATTTTCTGACATTTGTGACTGTAATGTGACAACGTGCAAAACTTATAGTGGTGTGAATACTTTTGCAAGGCACTGAAAAGGTTTTTTTTTTTTTATTCTTCATTGTAATAGCATTTAAGTTTAGAAGAAACAGAAAAGTCATGTGTCGAGTCTCCGCTCTGGAATGTTTGTCACAGTGTTTAAGATGCACTGGGCAGAAACTGTGGCCTGTTGCCTAATCTAGCAGGAATTTGTTGACTAAAAGCAAAGATTTAGCTGACATGCAATTCAGTTGTTCTTTGCTTCTCAATGCTGGGAAGCTGACGGAGGTTGCTTGGCCTTTGACACCCTCCCGGTACCCTCTGCACCTCTTTACTCCCTGATATACTAAACTGTCCTTAACTTTGTCACTAGTTCACTTCTGATTTTGTGTCTTTATTTTCAAACTACAGCATTAGGGGGAGGGTTTTGGTATTTTGCCTTCAGTTAAAGGATTACATGTCCTCCGTAGTTTGAGAAAATCCTGACCTTTTGGACTCCAGGCTCTTTCAAAAAGTCCCTGGATAATGTCAAATATGCACTATGACTTGCATCAAGCCCAAAACAAGACTGTTTCGTTTTTGAAAACTGACATTTTAAAAGTAGAGAGCTGGGGTTTTCTTATTTTTGCTTTTGTATTTTTTGTTTTGCCCTTTGGCAACAACACAGACAAACATCCATACATTTCTTTTAAAAACCTGGAATTATTTAGGGAAAGTCTCCTCCCAATGTTGGCTTACAGTTGAGACAAGTATGCCCCCACACACTGAGTGTGTATGGGTGTCTGACACAAACAGCAGACAATACAAACCCCTCTGGCTCAGAAACAAATCCAAAGAGGAAGTTGTGGACATTTCTCTGTGGCTCATGGAACAATTCACACCATTTAATAGGCTTTTTGTAAAAAGAAGCTGGTTTTCAACAATGATGAGCAGCTTGCGGAGCCACAAAACTGCCACAGGCTTAACTTTATAAAAGGAATCAGTTCTGATCTCTTTGTTAGTGACACTGCAGAAAACTAAAGAAATCGCAAATTTAATTTATATACTCTCTATGACATCAATTACATAAACCACTACACAGATGCCAGCAGTTTTGTAGTAGTGAAGATGCAGAAGATGCATTTCTATCTTTAGTTTGAGAAACTTCCACCGAGAAATAATCTTTAATAAAATCCGTCATGGCACAATAATTGCCCCCCTGCTGTTTAACCTTTCTAGAACAATGTATACTCAATCTCAGTTGTCAGTCCAATATGAATGCATGCAAAAATGTAATTACAGACATTACCATACAGTATTTCAAGTGCTATGCCTTAAAACTCCTCTATCCTATAAAATATTTGGCCATGTGGAACAGGATTTAATTATCCTCCATGTATTCATCTGATACAGAGCTTAGCGATCCAGATTAGAGAGCTCAGGGACGGTCTTGCGAAAATTGTTATGATGATGCAAAACAAAGAGAGGAGAGAAGGAAATGCGTCATTTGTCATCAACTTTTCCCTAGCATGAGAATAGCAACTATGGTTATTTTATTTTTTATTATTTTGCGACCCCAACCGTGAGTGTTGGTGATTTAAAAATCACCAACACTGCCTGCTCATTACATGATGGCAATATTAACTTGGTTCTCGTTCACCCAGTATTTTATTTATTTCTCGGTTGTTAAAGTGACCAGTGGCTAAAAGAAAATGCCTCTGTGTCTTGTCATTTATACACCAAGGAAAAACAAAGCCATAGATTACTAAAAGTTACTAGAAACTCTGATTAACTTAAAATAACATTTGAATAAAAATAATTTACGGTACGTAAATAAGTGGATGATTTAAATTTTAAGTGGATTGTGACAGTTATCAATAATTGTGCTAGGGGTGATTTTGTTCCTCAACATAGAATTTCTTTCTCACTAAATAAATGTTCTTAATGGAAAGATTATCGGTGTAAAACAATGTTATTGTAATAAAAAGATCATTTTTAAAGCTTTTTACTCATCTTACAAAGGGTAAGACTCAATTTGTTCTTGTCATGGAGTTCATGGTGAGACAAAAACATCCTCTTTTCCCAGGTTTGTAATCATAATCCTCGTTATTCAGTCATTTCTTAAATTAGATTAGCCATGTAATCCAGGCCTGACTAATGTCTGAGAGATAAAATTATTTATTCAGTGAAAAAAACACACTAAATGCTCCAGCATTAGCAGCATTGGGTTACAATCCCCTGCTCTGAAGCATGGCAAGCAGCCAAATTACTGTGTTTGCTGAAGAAAAGTTGGGGATTTACAGGAGTCTTTTACAAACCGTTTTATCACCCAGAATCAGTCTGTGTAATTGCAGCACTTACAATCTAAGGCACAACTTTGTAGTATTGGGTGTGTATCACAACCTGAATTGGAATCAAATTGCACTTCTAAATGTTTTGGTGTATTTCATCCTGTTTTAAATTCAGTCTTTTCTGTTATAATGAGCAGCAGAGATTACATGAAGTCAAATGCTGGGTTCTGTGTTTTGATAGAATATTTGTATTTATTAATGCCTGCTGGGTTTTAGCCGCAGACATGAGTTATGATTTATTTTATATAGTGTTTTTCTTCCAGGCTTGCAATGCAACTGGTCTCAGTTTTAGTTGTTTTGGCAGAGCTGTAGCTAAAATGTAATGCTTGGCAGGTTATAAATTAAAACTGTATTAGAGTGTGGACAGGCTATTGCCATGACATCCCTGTTAAAATACAATAATTTATCATATGTCTCTTCCCAAGCACTTCAACTCCTTAAAGCTTAGCATATGTTTATAAACATTTGCTTGATCTTGTCCTTGTCCCTCATTCATTGTAATGACTATAATATGTAATGAAATTTTTAAGCCCCCCTACAGTTAAAAGGATCAAACTGAGCAACTTTGCTGCACTCAGTTAAGCCTTCCTGTTATCTGTTCAAAGTGACGCTCTCTTTCAGTCTAAACGAACACTGTACATGTATTTATTTATGTCATAGAGCAAACATTTTCCTTTTAAATAGTTTAAATCCTCTCATTAATTTTAAAAAACTTACAGTTACTCCAAATAACTAACTGTGTCTCGTCTTCCCTTAGTTACCACTTTTCCACAGATGAAAGCTGATGTTACAAATCTGGTAGCATACAAATAGGAGATAATTACTGAAAGAAGGAAAAAGATTTAAATGCCATCAACAGCCAAATTCTCTGTGGATTTCTAAATGATCGACATCTGAGACTTTGCTGGGTTTGGTCAGCATGTTGGTGCATTTGTACTATAAGGTTAAAATTGCTGAAATCTACCTTAGTTCCCCTTGTAGTGTTAATTTGTATTTGGAGATTTCTCACAAATGCCATCCAGTATGGGTGTCATGTGCATAGAGAGCAGAAAATTTTAATTTGTTCTTAAGACGGTTTGTATTTCATCAAAGTAGCTCCACTTGTTGCGGTTTACAATCCTTTTTTGAAAGTGCTGTGGTAACATAAACAGCTGAAATATACACCACCTAGGGCACAGCTGAAATGGATGTCGTTAGCAGATCTAGTTCCTACTTTCTTGATAAACTGTAAGCGGCATAAAAGTTACAATTTATAAAACATATACATTTCTAAATCTCCATCTACAGCGTACCCTCTGGTATTTGCAGAGGATTAACAGCCACAGTCACTTACGAATAGCTGAAATCTGCAAATGCTTGAGACCATTTCTAAAAACAACAAACTACCCACACCAAATATACCTTAATATGCATTAATGCAGACAGTGCAAAGTGTCTTAGCACTACTACAAATGCGAACATCTAGAGTCTTACTTATCTTCACTTTTTGCGGTACGGTCAGTCAGAATGAATGCCACCGCCAGATTGGCTGCTTTGCAAATGCTAGTCAATAGCGTGTCAAGTAGCATTGAGCCTAGCGTTTTTGTGGTTCCCAAGCTGTCTTTTTCATTAAACATTATAGACATGCACTATGGAAAAAAAATCTGTGAATAGACCAGTTTTATGAGTCAAGTTCCAAAGAAAAATTCACAAATAGGCTGGGGTTCACTATCATTTAAAAGAATCTATCCTTCTTTTAAACAGAAGATGACTGATAAGACAACTGGATGGATTTAAGCATGTTATGAAGCAGAGCAAAAGTATCTAAAACGCAATCATTTGGTTTCAAAAGTTGCATCTGAAAAAACCACAAGACTTCTGCAACAGTGAAGAGTTGTTGGCTGTAAGCTGTAGCATTAGCTAAAAAGAAAAGCACATCTCACACCAGCTGTGGAAAGGTCATGATTTGACCTTTTCCTGTTAGAAGTGTTGCTGAGGTCCTCAGTGTTGCTTGGGACATCAGCAACACTTCTGAAACTCAATACAACAGCAGTAGGAGTTTAACCTGTAATCGGTAGGTTGCCGGCTCAGGCCCCCACTCTGTCCATCTCTGCCGTTGTGTCTTTAGGCAAGATACTTCACCGACCTTGCCTATGTGGCAGCCTTGCTTCTGTCAGACTGCCCCAGGGCAGCCATGGCTACAATCCAGTAGTTTGCCACCATCAGTGTGTGAATGGGAATAAATGATTTCCTTGTAACTCGACTGAGTTTCTTAATAAAGTCCTAGATAACTCTGATGTCATTTCATTTCATTAACATGATGTTTTGAACCAGATGATTTAAACAAATCTGCTTTGTCATGACAAACAAAACCTTAGAAATGAATTGTATACTAAGAAAATGCTACCATAATACTGCCTTATTTAGCTACATTGACTTGAAGAGCTTTTCTCTTTTTAGCTTATTAAACAACACAATCTAATAATAATAGACAAGTCACCATTCCTTAAGTAGACTGTTATTAATCAAAAGGGGAAATAACATTAGAGCTCTCCATGAGTATGTTGAGCATGTTTGTAGTTAATAGCAGCAATCCTTTATTGGGGAAAAATCTGATATGCCGTTTCTCCTTAAATAGCAAGGCAGCGGTCATATATCACTTGTTCTGGATATCTACCCGGAGAGGAATGCAGATCCATATCTCTGTTTTGTTTTCTATGCTCATTCTGGATCCGTGGGGCCAGGACCTAAGCATCTTTCATTCCTTATTCATGGCTCTTATGATTTCAGAGGCTCTGATTCAGGCTGCTAGACATTTTAGCCGCATGTCTTGCTTTACAACTGTTCTCACTGCTTTTCCATGGTAGGTTGAGTCTGCCAATTCCCAGGACAAATTTGACAGGGATGTCTGAGCACAGAGTTGGGAACCAGTGCACCACCATGGCCTTAGACATCAGCTGTTGCTCCAACTTTTATAACATCCTGCAAAGCACAGAGTTGCTCTTGGCTCTTTGCCTGGGCTCTCTCGTGCTAAGCTTGCATACATGCTTTTCTCTCACAAACAGCTTGCTGGTGCCTCCTCTGGGAACGAGTGGCTCCTTTTTGCGGCAACTGCAGCCCACAATGTTGCAATACCCAGATCTGCAGAACAGACATTTTAAAAGGTTTCATTTGTAATTCATTATAGCAAAGATCTTCTTGCTTAATTGTTTTGAAATCCAATACACAGCAGTATTATGACAGGTCCGTCCAAACCGTAAACAAGTCGGCACGCCATGTTTTCCGAAATGTGGTAGATAATATTGGAACCGCTCGTCTGAAGAGGATTCTGCCATCTTGTAATGAACCACAGGACAACGAAAAGAATAAAACGTAAAACCTAGACTCCATTGGGTTGCTGCCAAGGCAAGATTACTGTACTGACTACACACACACAGGCATACACACACTGCAGCTTTCACTCCTTCCTGGGAAAACAATGAGGGGAAAGAAACATCAACAAACTGAAAGCTATCCACAGCAACAAGGACAGCAAAATGGAAAAGACCAGAGTGAGAACCTCTCAGTTCGGGGTCAAAGGTAGGCTCCAGTGGGACAGACTTCATTAACTTCAGTCATATCCTGAAGAGATCATTAAAAAGGCCCTAGAAAACACTGAGGACTTCTTCTCATCATCTGCATTCCTGGCCGCCAGTGCTTTTGTGAGTAGTACAAGAATCCATAAAAGATTCAACTTTGAAGTAGAGGATTTTCAAAGCAGATCCCAGCTTTGCATTATCATAATCACCACAACTATTTTGTTTGTGCAAAACAGTAAAGCTTCAAAATCACTTCAATAATCTCAGACGTGAAATAAAGCAACACTTGACATCATCCAGAATTTTTCATTCTTAATGTCAAAGAAATTTCTATGTTTCAAATTTTTTGGTAGGTTCTAAATAAGTTTCTATACAGAGATAGGAATGTGAATGTTTTTGTTATTGTCACAGTTTTGGGTTCCTAAACATTTTTTTAGGTCAAAGTTCACACAGATTGATGAATTTGTATTTTTACTCAATTTGTGTTTCATTTGCTGTTCTCTGAATTTTATTTTTATTGTTTTGTTCTTTGTTTTATGTTATGACGGTTGGTGTAAAATGTGACGCACATAGGTCAACTGCTGTTGTTTTTAAAAACAAATTTGACATTGACATAAAAGAAATTTCTACAGTTGTCTGGCTTAAGATATAGAACCAAAAAATATGACGGACAGTTGGTTGGTTGGCAGAATGAACTAGCTTTGGATGGATGAATGGATGGATGGATGTTTTAAACCATCTGCTAGGAAATAAAACACAGAAATATTTCTAACTAACTTTTTCCAGGATTTATCCAGATCTCAAATATCTAAACCAAATTCTAGACTTTTACAGACTGTGTTAGAAGCCTGCGTTACAGCAGCATCCATCAATGACTTCTGATTTCTCGGATTAGCTAGATTTGTACCTCAAATGCTAAAAACAGACAAAAAGGGAGAGTTTACAGAAAGTGGACTGGATAAAGTATTCTTTACAGACACTATTAAATACATTTACATTATTTGATCAGATAATGATTAAAAATAAAGAAAGAACCAACAGTCATGCTAAATAGACATCACATCCCATCAGGATATCTTCAGTTCTTATGTTTGTTCCTTTATTGACTTTCGCACTGTCCACATTTCTATTGTCCGTAGAAATGCAGCAAACTCTTTGTGAACAGGAGTACAATCAGCAGGACAGTCAGACACCAGCGCCTGAGAATCCTGCTTTTTTGACATCTCTGCTTTGATGTTGCACTCCCTCCCCCTGTCCTCGAGTGTGGGTGGAGAGTTTGGGGGGGGGCTTAGAGTGAGAGGCAGTGGAGTGGAGTGGTGAGGGAAGAGAGAGCCTGAGGAAGTTACCCATGAGCAAAGGGGGGGCTTTCCTGGAAGGACATCACTCTCTCTGTGCAACTGTAACTACGGCCGTGGCGGAGTGCTGCGCCTTATCGTCCTGCGCAACGTCCACCTGAAACAATATTTGCGCATGAGTGTTCAATTTAACATTTGGGTGACCCCTTGATCGCAGTTACAAAATACGCCGCAGCATGGTAGCTCAGGCCAACCCATAATCCAGCATGTGACTAAAGTGGTGGGGAGCATTCTGGAGTGCAGAACAATTATCAAGCGAAAAGATGTTGTTTTTATATATATATATATATATTGTACACACGGGAAGATAATCTAACGAGGGAAATGCATTCACAATACGAAATACTCAATCATAATTATACCTCAAGCAGCCTAAAAGGCCACAAATCTTGCAAAATGTGGCCACCATTTATGCTTTAGAGCAATCAGAAGGAGGAGGACATTTTAAATCCTTTGGTTTGGTGGTGTAAATGTGGAGCACTTAGCGGATTTAAGTTATGTACTGCACCGGCCTTTAAAAAAACAGAATGAAGTCGCACTGGATACTATCTCTGCTAAATTGATCATCATTAAAAATGCTAATTTGTACATAAACATGCAATAATGAAGTAAAGGACATGAAGATAAAGAAAGGGAAGGTTCATAAGGTTGAAAACATTATGATAACAGACATTAAATGACTAAAATGAAACACCAACAGGAAGACATCTCGTGCTCGTTTTTTTAGAGCACAGCCCATCAACAGTGGCGTCCTCTCCAGCATTTCAGTAATTCTTGAAACAGGGCATTCTGGTCAGGCTCGGGTTCAACAGAGTGTGTGCCGTCTCCCAGACCAGATTGTGGTAAAGGGGAACAGTCACATGAATGTGATCCATGCTCAGGCTCAGGCTTAGGCCCTAATTATATGGGAAAAAAAGAGTGTGGTGTGACAGCTATGGTGGAGCTTGTGGTTATGTCCTAAAAGACTCCAGCTGACCCTGTAGAAAAGTAGAAGGGAAAGTGAGAAAGAGATGACAAGAAGAGGACTGAGGAGCACAGAGATGGAGAGAGAATGGATGATGCATACAAAGATTTTTGTTGCTGTTTATATAAAACGTGTCTCCATATCTTTTAGTCATGGGCTGGTGACAGGTATGAAGGTATGCAGAGCACTGAGGGTCCCTGTAAATTGTTAAAAAAGCTTTTACTTAGATCCCATAGAAGGTGCCAAAGTTTCTGGGGGAGGGGAAGGTCTGGCTGTACGGAGGGTAGTGCAGCTACCCACCAAGAAAAGCATTTTACCTCTTAAAAAAATAAAAAAATCTCTTTCAGCATTTTTCTAATGGGCTACATAAAATCCAAATCAGCTCTAGAATCGAGCTAGTACGTAATACTGTGTAAACAACAAAAATGAGTTAAGAAATTTGATGAGAAAAGCAAAATCCTCACAGATAGTCATGATGGACAAAGGAACAGCACCCATCTTTCGAACTGAATAAATGCTACATTAGAACTACAGAATTTAAGCTGTGTACAGCCTATCAGTAAAGCAGCAGACTGCAGGCTAGCTGCCAGAGCAAATAGTCTAATTAAGAAGCTAATATCAGCTTATTTTGCTGGTCTTGTACTATAAAAAACAGAACAGCAAAAAAAATGGATAATATATGCCTGTTAACTTTAAATTACCACAAAATTTTAGTGGGTGTTTTTATTATAAATTTCTGCTGAAGTCCATGTATTAAGATAATCATACCGTCTTAATTGCTTTCCCATTTTAAATAAAAACAACTGCATTATGTTAATTATGTTCAGACTGTGAAATATGTTATTTTTACTCAGTGTAAGCATACTAAGAGAATCTCACACTGGTCCATACTTAGCCTCTTAGTGTAATAATATGGATTAGAGTTAGCAATGGAGTCAGATTGTCCTGTGTGTTTCTGCCTAGTAAGGCCAGAGGCTTACATGGAGGATTTAAAGAGCCACAGCAACACCACAAGCACCAGGGGGAAGGGGGTTACCCACCGAGGGGCCAAAGGAGGGAGAGCAAGCAGGGAGAGGGGCAGGCTGGATGGGATGGCTACTCTGATCAGGATCCATTTCCAGCCTGGGCCTTGGAATGCCTTTGTTCTAGTTACAGGTCTCCATTTTCCTCTCGTCCTAATCCCGGCCCGCCTCACGCCCAGTAACGGAGCAGGGGCAGGTAACTCTGCCACAGGCATGCCTCTCTATTTACAGAGCCGGCCCCCACATAGGAGCCCGCTCGCATATGTGGTCATAGATGAAGCAGCGCTGAGAGGAAGTCAAGTTTATGGAGGCTGTCGCTACCCAATTATTTATGAGGCACTTATTTTGGGATAAATCTAAACAGAAGTGCTGTTAAATCTCCTAGTGAAGGATTGGCAGATATTAAACTTATACTAAATCACACGGGATGGTATTTCTGTGCATTCAGAGCAGAGAAAATGTCACTTTGACTGAGATGTTTCTCCAGACTAGATCAACTGTTCCATCTTGGGGGCGATAGGTTTTAAATAAGCCAAACAAAATTAAAGCTATAACCACGTAAAACAAACCACCTCCCATGTAGTGCTCAGACATCCTCCACATTCTTTAGCAGAAGAGAGATGCTCCTACATAAACACATTTTTCCTAAAGTAAAGACATCCAGCAACACTTGCGCTTTCCATGCAACGGCCTCGGCCAGGCCGCCTTAAGCCCCCTTCATAGGCCTGCCAAGAGGAGTCTGTGGTACACTGTGCAGGACTCGCAAAGCCCTCTCCCACGGCTATTAGTGACCATTCATCTGGGGAGCCTGGGAAAATGCCTCTCCAGCCTGCCGTGGCCATGGGGAAACAGGCTGGCAGGTGTTCCCTCCCCCTAAGCCCTGGCACCTGTGCAGGGAGAGGAGTAAGGACCCAGCTATGTCCTGTGCGCAGACGCGCCATAGGTACCAGCTTGCCACAGCCTCTCCAACCTGACAGGAGACTAGACTCTAAAATACAGCAATTCACTTTACCTGAGCTGTGCTGCACACAGAAAAGATCAATGTGGCGACTTCAGCGGACATCTGGTAATGTACTCTGGCGGTCTGAAATGGCCATTTAACTAAATCCGTGTAAAATTGAACCTCTCGGTTTACACTCGACCCACGGTAAAATACGGAATCAATATTGCATTACTTAAAATAAGCCTGAATCAGACTAAAACACTAATGTGTTGGATAAAACAAAAAGGAAAGGTACTTAATCACACACCACCTCTTAGATGCCTTGCATAAACAAGAACACTCTGCAGAAAACAAAACTCCTGCAGAGAACTGTGAAACTTTTTGTCATAGAGCACAACCACAAGCTGCTTTTACTCAAATATCTTCCTGAATGACAAAAATGCCTTCCTCAAAGAGCAGAGGACCTATTATCCACTCATTTCGATCTGTAATTACACTGAGAAATGTGGGTGTGTTGAGCACAGTCTACCAGGGAGAATGCATGAGGTCTCTCCCAAGTTCCTCTTCCCTGGGCTACTAAAGCCCAACATGTCCGATCTAGATGTCCAGGAGCCAAAATGTTTGGTGGGAAAACTTCCTTCTGTTTATCTCTCTGAAGGCACAAATAAATCACATCAGTAGAAGTTATTTATCAAGTCTCAATTACAGTAGCTGGGAGAAAAAGTATGGAAGAAATCTCCTTTTAAGATCTGATAACGCACAAAAAAGCCCTTAAATTATTATGGCACAAAATAGTTTAGGTACAGAGTCTTAATTTTGTAAAATTACCACAAACCTCAATGTGTTTTGTTTGAATTTTATGTGATGGATCAACTCAAAGTAGTGCATGATAAATTGAGGGGAAATGATACAAGGTATTCAACTGTTTTTACAAATACAAAATCTGAAAAATTGTGACATGCTTTTTTTTCATATACTTTGATGTAATATACTTTGATGTCACTAAATGAAATGTAGTATAACTGCATTCAGAAATTGCCTAACTCCATCTAAATGCCATGAGAATTACTGTTTAACAGCAAACGTGGAATAAATTCCTCTGATCAGTTGAAATAGTATATGGCACGTCTCCCTGCATCCTCACTGAGACTGGTGGCAGCATCATGCTGTGAGCATGCTTTTCTTCAGCAGGGATGGGGAAGTTGGTCAGAATTGATATGAAAACCAAATCAGATTAATTGGAAGCTGATTGCTACTGGAGATCATTCCTACCCAAAGCACCTCCTTCCACAACAACTTTCAAGATTCTTGGGTGATGAGTGACAATATTTACTTTCCCTTTGGGATTAATAAAGTATTTTTGAACTGAATTAAATTTACACATGCTCTCTGTCCAGTCTGTGTTTTGCAAAGAACTTCAGTATGTAGGTGAGCAAAGTTAGTAGATGCATACCCTACAATACTTGAAGCAATACGTGGCTCTAAATATTGACTCAGAAGGAATGAAGTCAAATGCACGCCACACTTTTCTATTTTTTACAAAATACTGAAATATTTAACTTTCACATTTATTTTATAAAAACCCAATAAAATACATAGCAGTTTGCAGTTGTGATGTGGAAAAGTTTAAGATTTACAAACAGCTATGCAAGGCAGTGTATATGTTAATCCAATCATCCACAGAGAAAACACTGATACAAACGTTTGCTCTGAAGCACTTTGGAATGCTTTAAGCTGTTGATGGCTCATTTGTAGTGCCAACAGCTGAGGCTGCTACCCTGTTTATACTGCCCCTGTGATTTCACACTGGCACTGATTCAAACGCTGCCTCACACAGGACCCACAATCACCACCGCAGCTCCTCTGGCCTATTCTCAGGCTAGACATCAGCACCTGACACTTTCTTCCTAATGCAACGACATACAGGACGTGTGAACATGTTAAGGCACATAAGCGCCTCCTTCTGATACAACTCCACTGTAAAATAACAGAACTTCAGTTTCAGTCATTGCCTCCGGATAGTTTGATGTCAGGTTAGTATATTATCTGCTAATAGAACAGACAGGCTCTGTATTTAATACTTAAGGAGGAGGGGGGTTGAGTATGGCGTTATGTTCCACTGGCTACCTTCATTTTGGCAAATCTGTAGGGAGCTTAATAATTTTCACATGCATATTTAACTGGTGAAATAGCGATGGTTCCCTTGTTCATGCAGTGGGGTGTATCTGTGTCAAATGGGGCTTCAGTCTGTGATCTTCATCATTACAGATTTCTGTCTCTCCTCCGTCTGTCACTGGGAATACGAGTCAGGCATTTCAGTAACCGTACACTGGCAGCCTGTTCACACCTAGCCCAGGGGGAGGATATAAACTCTGCAACACAGTCGCTCCTCTGACTTCCTCCACTCGTGATCCGCATGTAAGTAAACATGAACAAGAAAAGCAGGTGACAGGTCTCCATAATTGCGAAGTGGAAGGAAAAGGCTAAGTTTTCCACATTTTTTATGTCTTTTTTTTTTTTTTACAACAAAAAATCTGAAAAGGTGGGCATGCATTTATGCTATCCCTTGTGAGTCAGAGCTGCAAGTCTTTTAAGGTATGTCTGACTGAAAAATTGCCCTATCCTCAGATTGGATGAAGAACATGGGTAAACGGTAATTTATGTTTTTTCACTCTTGCCACACGTTCTCAAATAAATTCAGATTTTACTTTGACTCGGCCATTTTAACAGATGAATATCCACCAATCAAAACTGTTTCACTGCAGCTGGAAGGTGAACCTTTGCTTCAGTCTCAAGTCTTTTGACACCTCTAACAAGTTTTGTTCCCAGGATTTACCTGTATTTAGTTCCACCCACCTTTTCATAAACTCTTACCAGCTTTTCATGTACCTGCTGAAAGAAAAGAAAAAAAGTCACATTCCCACAGCATGATGGCCTTTGATATGTGTTTATTTTAAGGATTAAAGTTTTACCATAGTGTGCAGTGCTTTGCATGTAAAACAGTTCCCGTTTTGTCTCATCTGACCTTTTTCTTCATGTTTGCTGTGTCACCCACACCTGGCTTGTGACAAAGTTTAGATTAGACCTATTATAGCTTTCTGCCAGCCATCGCTCAAAGAACACTGTATCTCTCGTTTGCTTCTCAGAAAAACGTTCTCTAACAAAATAAGGCGGCCCTGACAGAACAGATGCGTTCATTCTTAGCTTAGGTTACACATTTGGATTCTATTTACTCCGCTAACAAGTTGTTACCTCAGTTACACTGGATTTTATGTAGGGTTATTAAAGTAACGGTCATATGAGTTTCTATGCAGCCGTTATCAGATTAGAAGTATGTTTTGAAATTTCTTTCCGCTTCATAATCATGCCCTACTTTGTGTTAGTCTATCACATAAAATCCCAATAAAATACATTGAGGTTTGTGGTTGTAACAAAAAGAAATGCAGAAAAGTTCAAGAGGAACATCTTTGCAAGGCATGGTGCATGTGTATGCGTGAGAGGCAGAGATGTAGCCAGAGGAGAAACTTTATGAGATTGACTGCCCTGTAATCCCACTCCCACAGTGCTGCACCGCTGAGTGAGCCCAGTTTAACAGTGCTTAAACGCTACCTGTAACAAATGCGTCTGTCTTACAACGCGCAGCTGGAGGTTCCTTAAATGCTAGCCTTAGTTGGTGCTTCAAAGTCAAGTCTGCACGTCGCTGAGGGAATGTGCACACATTTAAAAAAGAAAGAAAAAAAAGAATAAATGACCTCAACTGACTCGCATATCTGCATAATTTGTTGATCATGCTCAATGACTGTGCAGGCAATAGCGGCTGTTTTTGATTCATTTTCCACTCAAATACAAGCATGGGCAGAAAGAGTCCACAAATGTCCCACCAACAGGAGAGAAAACAATGCTTACTGCTTTAACAGATCTTGTATGAACAAACATGGAAGACATGCCAAGCCAAACAGCGCAACACAATATAAAAAATCTCATATCAGCGCTCGCCTCCACGGGTCACGCCCTGGGTGTAGGACTCTGCCGTGTCCCGACTGGTTGTGTTGTCTTTACACCCACACACCTCGGAAAAAAAATGAACATAAAAGATGGTTTTGACGGTTTCGTGATTCCTTTCCCATCCTGCTCATGATAATCATTTCGGCATCATGATTTAATGGAGTAATGGTTTCCGTTAACAGTCAAAATAAATCAATAACCTCGCAGTTGACGGAAGACACACCTAAGACAAAAATGAAGGAAGGCAAAGATGACTTTATTTTGGAGGAATGAGGAAAAAGATGCAGGCGATTAGATTAGGCGGATTTTCCTTAGTTCGGATCTGATCAGTGAACTGAAAACCCAAATTCGAGAACCAGCCCCATTCATTTAATGGACTCAGCCCCTATTCAAAAGACAAATGCATCTCTCAACACAAAGTACTTTGTTTAAGGTAAGAGAAATATGCATTGGTGCAAAAATTAACACACCTGTAAGAAACCGAGAAATCAGTATCGGCCAGAAAGATTCTGATCGGTGCATCACTCTGGATTACCTCTCACAAAGAAGGCCGAAGCAGGGACCAACTCCTTCTTCTGTTTAGCTCGTCTTCTAACATGCAGAACCTCTTCATATTGCTTAACCCTCTGGTCCACTGGTTCGCGAACAAGGGATGCAACCTCCTGCAAATGGCAGAAGTTTGCCATGTAAATGTAGGAAGCTGCTAGGAAAGGTTTGAATTTAGACATAATTACGACAGGAGTCACAAAGCAGAAAAGAGGAAGTTCTACATGACAGGTAAGTACAGAAACTGTGCAAATGCCTGAAGGAGAAAAAATACCTGTTTTTTTTTGTTTTTTTTAACTTATTTACTTGCTTGGTTTGTACCTCAACTTGGTCTGTGGTAAACCAGCTGGTGGACTCGGGGCTCCCCAGGGGCAAAACATGTAGATCCACCAGCACAGCAAAGTTCCCACACTGTTATACAAAGAGAGAAAAATAGTCACAGGTTGTTGAGCACACAGGGAACAAAGGAAATCAGAGTGTAAGTGACTGACAGCACGGCAAACCACAACGACCTCCCGTGTCCTCAAACACAAGCCTCAGGCCACTCACAGCATCATTCCCCTCACTCTCATTTTGCAGTCTAGCTATCTTTACCGATCTCTTTACACACAAAAAAAAAGATATGACCCTGTCTGTTTCCTGATATTTTCCATCTCACAACACAAAACTATTTTGCAATAGAGCTCTTGCCTCCAGCCACAAGAGATTGCAGAAAGATGCTTGTTAAATGCAAAGGTTTTCTGTTTACTCTCCTTGTTTGCAAAGCATTAAGGAAAAGGCTGCAGAGTTTATAACAATGAGCTTCCAAAAGTATTCATACTCACATGTTTTTATGTGAAAGCCACAAACCTCAATGTATTTTGTTGGGATTTTACATGATAAACCAATAAAAAGAACAAAGTGAAGGGAATTGGAAACAGTGTTTAATTTACAAATAAAAACAGTGGAATGCATCTGTAAGCATCCCCTCTTCCTTTATCCAAAGTCGTCTTATAAATCAACTGAAATGTAAGTACAGCTGTTCTGTAAAGGCCCCACAGAGCTCTGTTCAATCTACTATTTGAAAATAAAAAGAAGATGATGCAATAACAATTTACCAAGACACAGGTATCCACCAAAGTTCAGTCTATGAATTAATCAGAGAAACAGCCAAAGGCATCATGCCAACTCTGGAGGAGCTGCAGGGATCTACAGCTCAGAGGGGAACATCTGTTCGCACAACTATTAGTCCTTTACTTGACAAATCTAGGCTTTATTAAAGAGTAGTAAGAACAAAGCCTTTGTTGAAAGAAAGCCTTTCTTTCGATGTGGCTTTGAGCAGTTAAGATTTACCACGATGAGCCATGCAGGGAACACAACAAACAGATGGAAGAAAACACTCTGGCCAGATGAGACTGAAACTGAACTTTTCAGCCTACATACAAAACCCAATGTGTGATGGGATACCAGCATGTGCCTGAACACAACATTCCCACCAACACATGATGGTGGCCGCGTTACGCACCGGGAGTGATTTGCTTCAACTTGGGAAGCTGGTCAGAGATGATGGTAAAGGTGGATGGGGATAAATGCAGAGAAGGAAATCTGTCAGAGGCTGTGAAACAGTTATTGCTGTACTGAAGCATAAACTTCACGTGCAGACAAAACTGCAATAGAAATGTTTGGTTAAGTGTTAAAACAGTGTATTCAAATCTTAATTAAATACATTAGAATACAACAGAATAGAAATATTCCATATTGTCCCACTGTGGGGAAATTCAGATGTACCAGCAGCAAGTTACAAATAAATAAAATAAGAACAAGAAACTGAATAGTAGGTGCAACAGCAAAGGAAGTAAAATACTATACAGGTATTAAAACTTGCATAATTCAGATCCCAAAAAAATTGCATTTGAGTTGAAATATTTAAAAATGTACAATATTTCTGAACAAAAAACAAAAATAACCATCGAATTCAGTTTAGAGACGTATACTAGAAAATGAACAGATGCATTTTAAAAATATATATATTGATAAAAGGAGGGCTAAATCCAAATGCGCTCCTCCTGCATTTGTATTTACAAAATTATTTGTATTTTTTCAAATCCGAAAAAATACAAATATTTTATCCTTTTCATTCCACTTTGCATTATTATGAAGTTACTTCATGTTGCTTTATCACATAAAAGTCAACTGAAGTTTGTTATTATAACATGAAAAGATGTGGATGATATTTAATTAATAGGCAAGGATGCCAGACAGCTGTTCCATCTTTCTCAGGCTAAAACGACTTTGCACATCAGTGCAAAAGCTGCCGGCAGCAGAGAACAACTGGAATGTGGGTCTCGTGTGAACTTCGCCTGTCCCTGGACGAGGAAGTAACGGATGGACCGCGACCACCCACACCCCAGACATCGCTGCCCCCAAAAACCCAAAGTGACACTTCAGCGAAAACAAAAAGATCCAAAGTCCTGACACGGATTCCAGCCTCCCTCTGCAGACCTGGGAAAGAGCAGTACTGACAGCAGAGCTACTGGTTTTACAACAAAGAATGTTTTTCCAAACCCAGGCCTTTGTTGTGAGTCAGGCTTGTCCCCTGAGCTTCAGGATCCCAGACAGGATGACTAAATGTCCCAACTCAGACTGAAGGGATGCTCCTCTGACCTTATTCTCAGGATGTTAAGAGAGGTTGTATAAGGGAAGGCTCGGCTACTGCAGAATTTACTCTGCTGCCTTTCTCACAACTTTTCCTCAAAACATTAAAAGAGAATACTGATGATCTTATCTGCTGTCATAAAACTAGAGCTGGGCTGTGACCACGGTCCAAATAGAGCTGCCAAATATTTAGCATATTCTTCTTCCCATGGGAACGTTTTCAGTTCTCATTGTCTTTCTGTAGGAAAATTAATAAAGTGAAGCCGCTTCCTGGTTTCCCCTACAAGCTCAAGCAGAGGAGAGGGCGCCCCCATATGACTGATCAGGGAGCGTCTCTATTTCTTCCACAGAATATTTTCCTAGGGCTCTGCTGTGTGTAGATGCATAGTGAAAACACAATGCTTTATCTTTGTCAAACTTTCAAAGGGGTGAGAATGCTCTGGACCTTAAAAAAAGGTCCCATGTTATGTGCCACATCTTCCATGATATTTTTTTATGCATCCGTCCTGTCAATATCAGCTCATCCCCAATGGATGAGTATTCTCTTCATGTTGTGACCTTTGTCTCGCAGAGGTCCACCGGTGACTGGTGGCCTCTGACGACTACCCATGCATGAGAAAGCCTAGCAACAAAGGGTCAGACCTTGTCAATCAAAGCGTGGACCCCAGTAGTGGACTTGACATATGCAGAGTGGGATTCTCATACGAAGTCTCAAAAGTTTGACTTTTAAAACACGGGAAGAAAAAGTACGAGACCAACATGGATATAATTTTTTTCTCACCTTTACTCCATTAGTGGCAAAAAAATATATGTTAAAAAGTTGCAAAAACATGGTTGCATAAGCATGCAGAGTAGTTTAAAGTAGTATCTATTTATTCATGTGTTACTTTTGTGACACCAATTGAAATTAATTTTATTAACAAAAAATGTCCTGCTGGGTGTGCCGTGGTGACTTAGGGGATAGCGCGACCCATGTTTTGAGGCCTTGAGTCCTTGACGCGGCCGTCGCAGGTTCGACTCCCGGACCCGACGATATTTGCCGCATGTCTTCGCCCCTCTTCTTCCCCCTTTCCTGTCAGCCTACTTTCATATAAGGGACACTAGAGCCCACAAAAGACCCCCCGGAGGGGTACAAAAATAAAATAAAAATGTCCTGCTATTCACTCATCTGCATCCTTCACTTAAAATCAGAAAGAAATCAAAAAGATGGGAAAGCCTAACGAAGTCAGCTAAGACATCAAGAAGAGAATTATGAGCTGAACAAGTTTGGTTCTTTGGGAACAACTTCCACATGCTTGAAGGTGCCGCATTCATCTGTTCAAACAATCATATGCAAGAATAGACATGATGATGTATACTTCAGATGTCGTCTATACTTTGGTGTAGATATCATCATGTCTACACTTGCTGATGAATACATTTCTGACATATTCTTTATGTCAATATTGTGGCATTTAGCAAAGAGAATTAGCCAGTTCTAACTAACCTGAAACAGTAGATGTTTGTAAATTCAGAGAGTGAGGCGAAGAATGGGTGTGTGTCTTTTTGTTCGACGTATGTAAACTGATGAACCACTTATGGGAATGAGTTAAACCTCTCCAAATCAAAAGTGCGTTATAGAGTGTAAAGTTGAAGGAGATTGTGCAGCAAGCTGATGCGTTTTCTGTACTTCTTACTGAGCGTTTTAGGACTGAAAGGCGAACATCGAGCAAAAACTCAGACCAAGTTGCTGTTATCACATGAGATCAGGAGATGAGACGCAACTGGGAACTGGATGCTGATGATCAACAGTGGTCTGGCCTCTTGCACAAAGCAGCATGTGATCCTACAGACCTCTCAGAAACGAGGGAGGGTGAGTTAGTCAGGAATGCTCACTAATGCAATCATCCTAATGAGAAACGAATTAATTTGCAAAGCAAAAGTGCCGGTTAGAGGAAGGAACAGATTTATGGCAGGGGTGCCCGTCCCTGAGCTCAGACTGTGCTGTTCATGTGGCGCTACTGAAGCATTTTTAAAAAGGACAATTGAGTCGAGTGGGCCAGATAACACAAAAAACATCCAAATCTAATTTTACACAAAGGCTCTGACTACAATCTGATCATGTGGGCTAATTTTGTCAACTGCTAGCACAAAGAGTGACCAGTGGTCTCCTGGCTGAACTATGCCATGACCTACGACCCAGTAAATTTTTGCGTATCCCCTATGAGGCCCAAGCAAAATCTCCCTGCAGAGTCTAATGAGATATTGTTGTACATTGAAAGGGATTTGACTTCATTTACTAAAGGGGAAATACCCTGATTATTGCTGAATATTAAGACAAAACAAACAACCTCAAAGTTCACTTTAATGGCATTATAATTACCTTAAGAACACCCAGAAGCTTTCTAAATCTGTCCCAGACAGTTTAAGAGTATTTCCACTTCGTATAGCTGGTTTGACACGTTTAAGGCTCATAGTAACTGTTGTTGTTTTGATAAGGCAATAAGTTGTAAAGGAAGTGTCTCTATTCAGGCTTTCTAAAGTGGACCAGCACTGCTTTGTTCGCCGTCCTGCACCAGCCTTCAAAATTCCTGAGCAGAGGTAGCGAGAGGCGCTACTTAATACCAAATCCTTTATTGTGCCATCTTTTGTGTGCTGTCACTGAATAGATGAATAGGACTGGGTCTTCCCGCAGGCTAAGATTACCTTCTTTATACTTTGTGTCCTTGCTGCCAAAGTGATCAATATTACACAGTGTTTCCCAAAAGTACCCATTCAACTTCAGCTTTTTCACAGTTTGAATCACATTCCAAGCATGAGTCTTATCTATTTTATGACAAAGTACTGCATCGTTGCAAAATACAAAAAGGGTGCCCTGCATTTGGTGCAATTACAGCAGCTTTGCACATCTAGAGACTGAAATTTTTGCTCATTTTTTGCAAAATACTTCAAGCTTCATCAGGTTGGACAGTCTTGCCACTGATTCCCAACTGGATCAAGGTCTCAACTTTGGCTAGGCCATGTCTAGGGGTTTTAGTCTCCATGCAAGGTAAACCACTGCCTCATTCGTAGATAGTATTTTGCAGCCTCTAACAGATAATCTTCCAGGATTGCCCTAAATTCAGCTTTAGCTCCTTGTCTATCTTGAAACAATTACCGTACTTAAAAAAAAACAATCAACTAATTTGGTAATTGATTAATCATTAACTGGATTATACAGACTAAATAATAGCCATTTGCTAGAAGAATTTTTTGCTTCCCTTTGTCTAATTTTTTTTGTAATGTAAATTCATCAAAATAAAGTTAATTTTAATCTGAATAGTCAGAGCAGCAATTAAGATAAAACTGTACAAAAAATATATTCATATTGTATTAAAGATAAAAAACAACAAAAAACTTCTTTGTCTGTAAATATGTTCTACCCAGATCTCTTCCATTAAAAAATAATCTGCTGTTAAGCATCTTCTGCTCAATTTTTAATCGCTTGATCCAAAAAAAAAAAAGTCAACAGATCAGCCTTACACTTTATTGATGCTAAGTCGAGCAGAAAGGGCAGAGCTTTTCACATGTTCATGATAGAAATATATTTTTAGCTGTGGATGCATCCTTTACTACAAACGATGAAGAGTTCACTAAAGGGATGCTATGCTATTGTATTCTAAACAATAAAATGTACATTTTCTAACTAAAAAATATATTTGCATCTTTAATTATGGCATATAAAGATTTGAATGAAAAATCTGCAGAATGTAACAATATTTTTATCCAATTAATCATCAGTATAATCAAATACTAAGATAATCGTTAATAGTTCAAGAGGCACAAATGAAAGTCGCAATAAGAATCAGAGACTAAAGTTGCTTCTCCACAAGAGAAAACACTCTTACTTCTGTCTGCAAGCAAACACGTCCTGACTTCAACTTTCTGATGACCACTTTGCCTTTTCTAGTCTTCAGAGTTCTGGTGTGTATCACTTTCAGTTCCCAGAACACTCTCCACCTTCCCTTATCTCACTCCCAGACCCAGCTCTCCATCCTCCTGCCTGAGCTGCTTCGAGTTGGGCACCGGGCCCAAAATCTGGGAGCAGCTTCACCCGCCTCCCCACCTCGCTGCCCTTTGCCACTGCTATCGAACAGTATAAGAACCAGACCTTCTCGGACTGCACTTAGCTCAGAGGCTAACACTAACCAGCCACAGATGTTTACACTGGGAGGGAAGGGGCTGGGGATGCAGTCTCACTCAATAAAACTTGCATCTCTCCCTCTTTTTTTTGTGTCGCTCTTTTTCTGACTCTCTCTCTCTTTGCAATCTGCAGAAAACCCAGGGGAGCTCTTAGAAGTGTAAGCTTGACAGACCTGCTTTTTGGCTTTATTTGCTTCATTCCCAGCTCTCTCTTTCTCTCTCTCTGTGCAGTGAGTCACCTGGGTTTCCCCTAAAAAAGAACAACTTTTCTCCTTTCCAATTTCTTAAAATGGCCAAACTACACAGAAAACGTGAGTCTTGACTAACATAGACCCAGATGCTATTTAAAATCAGAGGATGGAAGCGTTCCATCTGAGTGCAAAACTCCTTTCATTCATTCAAATATTAACACACCCGAGTCCTTTTTATTTGATGACACAAAAAAAGAGAGAGACACAACCCAGGAGTGGAATTTCAGCAGCAAGAACAGACAGGAATATCTCCAGGTAACAACTCAGCAAACAAAGCATAGGCATACACTGGAGAAATTAGTAGACAGAAATAAGCTGGGAAGTTTGCGTCCCATTTGGAAATATACAGAACCTTGCAAAAGTATGTTTGCCACATTTTGTCCCGTTACAATCAGAAACTTCGAAGAATTAATAAGGATTTAATGCAACATGCATTTTTTTCGATCTCTTTTTCCCTTACACCCATAAATAAAATGCATTGCACTCCGACAGGACTACCGTGGATCGCCATATTTATGCACGGTGGGAGCAGCATCATGCTGCGGGACAGGGAAGCTAATTAGAGCTGTTGAGAAAATGAATGGAGCTAAATAAAGAGAAATCTTGATAGAAACCCTGTTAGAGGCTGCATTAGACTGGAGACAGGAAAGGAGGTTCGAATTCCAGCAGGACAACAACCTTGAGCCGTACAGCCAGAGACACAGTGGAGTTGCTTGGACTGAAGCATATTCATGAATATGAAGAATGAACAAAGAGTTCAGACTCTAGATGTGCAAAACTGATAAGGGACTTCATCTCAAAAGACATCTTTTGCTTTTAACGTGACAAAATATGAAAAGTTCCATGGGTATGAATGCTTTTGTGAGGCAAAATGCATCCAACAAATGGAAAACTGATTTTTTTTTTTTTTTTATCTTTTTGTTTTGATTTGTTTTGTTTCATGAACCTGGGAAGAATCAAATTGTTTCCAATCGCAAAAATCCCAAATATTTTGCTCGATGCACTATGTGTGGTCCTCTGTGAGCTCATCTACAGAGTGACAACACTATGCAGCACATAAACCTCTGACATTAAACTGCTCTGCAATACCTCAAACAGTTTAGTTTCTAAAAAAAAAAAAAAAAGGAAACATCTCGGCCTCAGACAAGAACTCGGGGCAGCTGGAAAGTCAGCAGTGAATAATGCTAATAGAAGGCAGATCTGCTGCAGCAACGTCCTGCCAGACAAGCAAGCACATCGGTGGATCATGTTTTTAAGCCTGCAGGCCCCCTTTTCGGGAGGTCTGAGAAGTGGCAGGTCACTATATAGTCTAAGCCCTTTTAAGAAGGAGCATACCAGAACTTAGTGCAGCTCTACAGATCCACTGAGGGAGCAGCTTTAAAAACACTTCAGGGAGACAGAATCATAAAACAGCTGAACAGCCTTCTTAACATGGCTAAAAATTCATGAAAGTGCCTCAGAAATCCTTTGATAAATATTATGCTATATAGACAAGCAACACCTCAGCTCAACGGCTTTTCTAAGTATTTAAATCAGTAAAAAAACTTGTTTTGTCTTATGAGAAGTCATGGGCTGAGCTTTGGCTGCTTTTGTTTGGACTGATTCATTTTAACATACTTGTTCGTGGTTAGTTGGTTAAGAGTGGTGGAGGCTGTGCGCATTTTCTCAGGCCGACTAACACAACAGTATCATTATGTGCCAAGTGGGACGGAACATTCCTCGAACCTTCAGGGTTTTACTCTCCCACAACCAGCCAGCGGGGGTGGTGGTGGGTTAACCCGTATGCAGGCATGCATATGAAACAAATAAGGAGACTGAATCCAATATCTGGTCAACTAGGTGCATATAGCATTAGGGAGGATGTGAGAGATCAGCGCAAATGTCTGCAGCCCTCATCCAAGCCTCTCAATAAATGAAACGTCAACAAAAAGAGAGAGCAGCAGCTTTTCCTGCACTTAACAAAAACATCTGACGTGCGTTATTCCTGAGAGAGAAACTGACTGAGGATGAACTGCACGGCTTTTTTTAATAGAGCAAGTTTCTCCTGTGCTGGATGCTTGAGCCCATTAGCAACAGGATCAAGGGTTAGTCAGTGAAAAATTGCACAAGGAGATCAGACACTTAAACACGCCACAGTGGGGAGAAGCTGAAAAGCATATCTGTACTCCCCTCTAGTGGACAAAGAAAAATCCTCCAAGAAGAGAAGAAAAGCTGTCCATCCTGCTTATCCTTGCAGAGTCTCAGGTGCCTCTCTCCAGCATTCATTGAACAGGTTGCCTGTTGTTTTTATACCTGACATAATGCATTTCAGAAAATGATTAATCGTTTTATAATGTTTTTTTAACACAGACAAGGTCTAAATTTAATTTGTAATCAGCCTCCTTTACTCAAATACCCTTTAAAAAAATCCACTGCAAGCATCCAGACCTAAACCAGTTAGTAAAATGAGTCCAACTGTGTGCAATTCAATAAAACTCCAGCTCTTCTGTGAAGGCCTCAGAGGTTTGTTAGAGGTCTGCATCACGAAGACCAAGAAACACAGCAGACAGGTCAGGGATGAGAAAAATTTAAAGCAAGGTTAGGGTTTAAAACATTATACCACATTATAAATTCTCACAGAGCACTGTACAACTTATCATCTAAAAATGGAAATATTGTGGCACCAAATGCATTCCCTTCCAGTTAAACTGCCAGGCAAGGCAAAGCAGGTCAGTTGTAACCGAGGCAAAATGTGATCCTACATAATATTGACTGGTGCTGATTATTTGTATACAATGAAGACTGAATAACTATCCACTTAATCAGGCACTACTTTGTTTCCCCAAATCAAAAAGATATTGCGTTTACAGGACAAAAAGTGGAATGGTCAAGTGCAAAACGTTTGTCAGTTATCAAATGGTGTGCACAAAAGCCATCATTTTGGGGTCAGATTATTTTTTATTTATTCTTCATTTTGAAAATATCATCACAATTTGAGAATTTGTAACATTAACTTTGCAAGTTAATGGATAGATTTGTTTTTGCATAACAATGTCTGAAAATTGCATTAAATGTGATAGACATGCTCCCTAAAATCATATTGATTCATGGTACACGGGGCCTTTGGGGTTTGACTTACTCTACCTACCTTAATGACAAACTTGAAGGGAGACATTGCTTCACACCACCTGACAACAAGAACACAGCTTGAATTATGTCTAAAGTATTGGCCACAGATCCTTACAAATACCTTTAAATGACACAAAAAGGAAATTACTTCTTCAGAAATTTAGTGGAGGACAAACTAGCACAGATTTGAGAAACCTACTTTTCAGTAAGCTGAAAAGTAGTTTGCAGTCGTGAAAACTACTTCTAGTTGAAAATCTAAGATTTAATCATATTTATAGAAAAAAAAACAAGACAGGGTAAACTATTTTTTAAATACTACATAAATTATGCTTATTTTAATTATTCAAAAAAAACTAAAAGGGCATCTCCAATGCTCTTAAACCGGTCTTTAGGAAGTCAAACATGGACTGAAATAATCCACAGTGATTGCAAAGTATTGAAATTATATTTTTTATATGCATAACATTTAAATGTATAGCATTTTAACACCATTTTTGCAAGTAACCCACCTTATTAGATGATCCAGTTCTAGATTCTTCTGTAAAATGTGCACCAAGTTGTTCTACACCGCTTACCTTTAAAAGACAAAAAAGCAAATTACTTCTTCTGAAATTTAGTGGAGGACAAACTAGCACTGATTTGAGAAATCTAAGTCCTGTGTTTTTTTTAACACAGCCTCAGAATTAACATAATTTACATAATTGTCAATATATGCATATAAAAATTCACACAGCTTTTTTGTAGCTTTACAACAATAGTGAACCTCAGTATTTCAGAGGTAACAGGTCCAAGAGGCGTCACTCAGCCCTCTGCGTTGTGACTGCCTTGAGCTTTTTGGGGATCTCAAGGTGTTCTGGGGCCAAGAGGGATACACAGTCTCTCCAGTGAGATCCAAGTCTGATACAGGGGACTCTTCCAAAGGGACACACCCGGCAAACCAAAAAAGGAATGACCAGGTGGAGTCCAAAGCAGACCACCTCAGCTGACTCCTTTCTTCTCAACAAACCTGTTTGGACGTTTATGCATTGGATCTCAAGGTGTAGTCCTGGCTTGACAATCTAAGGGTCCCCTCTTTACTTTTTGCAGATCAAAAAGTAAAGAGGGAAAAGTAGTTTGTAGTCGTGAAAACTTATGTGGAGTATAAAGGTCAGCCTAAAGTCATGACCTTAAGGCTGTGCTCAAGCAGTGTGAAGGGGCTGAAATGAGAGTCAGCTCATATAAGTCCAAGATTTCCAGCAAGAAAATGGTGGACTGCACTCTTCAGGTCAGGAGTCAATCTCTGCCTCAAGCAGAGGAGTTTACGTATCTCATTATCTTCTTTATGAGTAAGATAAGATGGAACATTAGATAAATAGACTGACTGGAGCTTTGCCTGAAGAAACATAGCCGCTGCTTTGTCATGGTGAAGAAAGAGTTGAGCTAAAAGGCCCAGTTCTCTATTTACAGGTCCCTCTCGGTTCTGACTCTCAACTACAATTATGGGACATGGATGATAACAGGAAAAAAAAACATATGAATCCAGGCATAAGTGGATAAAATTGGATGGTTGAGCTCAACCTGTAGATTGAATATCAAACTCCATCATCAAGGCAGAGAGACAAGAGGAGGCGTTACTCTTCTGCACTAAAAATAGTCAGAAGGGCATCTAAAATAAAAGTTTTCCAAATCGTTCACTGTGATTTAAAGTATCTGCAAGCAGAGGAATATAATTCAATCTGGGTTTTTATCAAAATTGCTCATTTGCAAGTTATTACAAACAAATGAAAGACTTTGTAATTTACAGACTGTTTCAAGTATTTATTAAGCCGTGAAAATAAAGTGAATCCAGGTTTGGCTATTGCTATAGTTTAAATTTTAAACAATTAAAGTTGTTCAGATTCCCTAAAAACAGGCAAATAGTCCTACAGTAACGACTGCTAAACGCAGAACACAAAAAGGCTGTGAAATTTATCTACAACCACTGGATTGGTTTAAAATTATGGGAAAAACAAATAAATGCAAAAAATATTAAGAGTGTCATAAAGTGGCATGTTACAATTTTAAATTCAAACCTCGAGTATTTTATTTCCTTCAGTAAACAACTAACTTCAAAAACGACAAATCGCTGCCATTAATATATATAAGGTTGTTACTTAATGGCATCACAATTACACACTATTAAATCAGTCAAACAAAACATCGTTAAAGTGCGATATATGTGAAAATTTCATACCGCCAAACGTTTTGAACGAAATATGAGAAAGCGCCTGGAGATGACGTCAGTTTATTTTGCTGTCCACCAACTGCCATAAATATGAGAAATTGTTTTTACTGGGAAGATTCGCAAAACAGACCCTAATCAAAATATCAAATAATGCACATGAGTTATATTTTCACTCTTCTGTGGAAAAAAAAAATAAGCGAGTAAAATAAACGAATCCGCTTGAGGGAATTACTGTGAAATGCGACGGGCGGTCACTGAGGACCATGGAATCAATACGCCACAACAGCCGCCATATTATAAGTGGCAAGCTTCTATGTTACAAGGCATCTGTGGGACTAAACACTGTAACCGCTACCATGGAAACGAGTGGTGTTCGTTTGGTGCCTGTTGTTCTTTGCTACTTTGTCTGTCGTTAATTTAAATAAAATTGCTATTTTATTTAAAAAGAATAAACTTTTTAAAGCACTGCAATATTTGTTAATATGTTTTAAGCATGTATGTAAAACCTTTGCATTTTTTGCTAATGTTTCAGTTAGGCAGTGTTAAGAACCACGAAGTGAGTAATAGCGAGTTGACACCCTTACATTTGAAGCAGCATTGATGTATATAGCGAGTTATTTACGTTTAAATTAACCTTCACTGATGCAAAATGTCTCGACTCGTGAAGAAATCTCCCTCTGTCTGTACGGATCTCCCTCTGAACAGCTCAGATGTTTGTAACAAACTCCGCCTGATGAAGGAGCTTCTCAAGTCTTCTTACGGTCCTACTGCCAGGCTGAAACAAGTTCATAACAACATCGGAGGGGCCGTAGTGACCACCTCCACCTCATCTGTTCTCCTTCAAGCCATTTCCTGTTCTCATCCCATCATCAGTCTGATAAAAGGCTCCATTCTGAATCACGTCTCCCGCTTCAGTGACTGTGGTTTGTTCGCTTCTGTT
Source organism: Xiphophorus maculatus (assembly GCF_002775205.1). Classification (NCBI taxonomy): domain Eukaryota; kingdom Metazoa; phylum Chordata; class Actinopteri; order Cyprinodontiformes; family Poeciliidae; genus Xiphophorus; species Xiphophorus maculatus. The sequence goes on along the minus strand of NC_036464.1, from coordinate 8,461,363 downwards.
TTCTGTCTGTCTCTAATTGAAGAAGCAGGGCGATGTGGCCTCAGGAAAGACGTGATGATCAGAGTATACAAGCACCTTCTGTCTCTCTGCACTGCTCATCTACAACAAGAGGACTGTGGTTGTAAAGTCAAGCTGGACTTTTGCAGCAGCCGGAGTTTGATTACTTTAGCTCGCAGTGTTATCGCCAGCAAACCGACTTGTGTGCTTTCAGAACCAGAATCAGCCCACATCAGCAGGCTGGCTGTTCAAGCCTTCCTACTGACTGTTCCTTGCAACATCCCAGATAAAGTCCGGCTTGGCAGAACAGTTACTATCCCAATAGAGGGACACTCTGTGCTGGAATCAGCCGTGTTTTCTGGCCTACTATTGGACACGCCTGAAAACATTTCCCTTGGCAGTCTTTGTAGTCCACTGCGTATGGTTCTGTTCAGTGCATCTTTGGCTGGAGATCTTAGTGAACTTGGAGATGGTAGGATCGAGGTGCATCAGGGTGTGGACACTGACTCACAGATCCTGGATCAGCTTTTGGAACTTGGAAAGCAGGTGCTTAAAGATGAGGTGAAGTTATTTGTGTGTCAGAAGGTCATCCACCCAGTGCTGCAGCACTACTTGAGATGCAATGGTGTAATAGTCATAGAGAGACTTGGAATCAGTCTCATGGAGCCACTTATTCAGCTGACAGGTAGGACTTTGTGTCAAGCAAATATACAGATAAGTACAAATACAATCTAGATTGCATAATATTGACTAAATGTATAATAATGGTGAAGGGGATGCAAAGCATCTCTGAACATTAATTTTTTTCTTGGAGCTTTTTTTGTACAATAGCTTTTGTGATTAATGTTCTCCCTGTCCAGTCGGTCAGATTAGACAGTTCATTACTATATAGGGGATTTCTGAATTCAATGGTGGTATCCACTGAATTTTATGTAGGAGTATCAGAGTAAGGGTGTCTAAACTCAAATAAACAGACACAGTTCAGATTTTTATTACTAAGCAAAATTTGAGAAAAATGTATAATTTTCTTTTCATTTTACAATTATCCATTACTTTGTGTTGACCTTTCACAAATAATCCGAGTAAATCACATTGTAAGTTGTAAAATGACCAAATGTGGACAACTTAAAGCTAATTGCATTCTTTTGGAAGCCACTGTAAGCACCTACATGTACACCCCGTTTCATCAATGTGTGTAGTTTGCAGTTAAAGTACATTTTGCTCCTGGTTTACTTATCTAATAGGTGCTCAACCTGTGGCCACGCTTCACACCACAATCCCACGCGCAGCCTATGGGGAGGTCCATAATGTCAGTGTCAGGCAGTTTGGATCCAAGACAAAGATGCATTTACACCCTGCTGGGAAAACAACCACCTGTACCATGATCCTCTGCCACAGGAATGAAACGATGCTGAATGAACTGAAGGTGAGATAAAATAGAAACTAGAGCTGCATTGTTGGTTTTAATGCATAACATAAAGGAAGTTAAGGATGTAAAATGCATGGTTGTGCTATTCTTCTTCAATGATACATGCCTCTTTGTGCCTGTGTTCTAAAACAATATTTTTAAATGCAGCTGGTGTGCCAGAAGACGGAGCATGTGTTGAGGCTCACTCTGAGGGAGCCGTGTGCTTTACTCGGAGGTGGCTGCACTGAAACCCACTTAGCTGCTTATATCAGATACCAGGTCAAAATCCTTTCCATTTATTCATTTTTCATTAAATTTACTAGGGCTGCACAATAAATCAGTAATAATATATATCATGATAGGCACGGGATCAATGCCAATACATAATATATCTGATAGAATTTTCAATATATAGAATATTCACCAAACTCTTATCCAGAACCACACGGCATTCTGGGAGATGTAGGCAGAGGAAAGATTTTAGCCACTCAGCCTCTCACAGTTAGCTGAGCAAGGTGGGTGACATCTATTAACTCACTCACTCTTTGGTTACCTAGCAACAACCTGCAACTGAGTAACTTATGTAGTATCAGTTTAAGGTTTTGCCACCCTGCCTCATAACTGCTTAATTTAAAAAATAAAAAACAGCATGTAGTGAAAACTGGATAAAAGAGAAAAGGTCACGTCACTAGTTTGTCAGTATCTCAGATATTAAAATTAAAAATAGACATCACCTGATCCGAAACTCTTATATTGTGATATGTTTTTCAGCCATATCTTCTAGGCCTAAAGTTTACATTAATCTTAGCTTTTGTAATGATAATATCTTCTTTTACAGAGCAAGAATGATGTTTCGGAGTCTTCACCTGTTTTGAGCTGCTCACAGACGGAGTACCTTCTTGCTGCTGAGGCATTCTGCCGCTCTCTGGAGTCGGTGGCCACATCTCTAGAGCACGACAACGGTGCTTCTCTCATCGACCTGACTCACGCACACCACTGGACTCTCCCTTCAGATGTTACAGAGGAACACCTGAAGGACGCTACGGCACTCTGTGGCTGTGGAGTGGTACAAAGCTGCCAAAATAGAAAGTGGAGCTACCTAAACACTGAATATGCAGAGTTCTCCCCGGCACCCTTGTTAACAGCAGCACCACTGCAGCCGACCGTACTTGACTCCTTCACAGCTAAAGTTAACGCGTTAGAAGTTGCCGTGGAAACTGCTAATCTTGTACTGGATGTGAGATATGTAATTCAGGATGTGAACTAACTATGAAGATGTGTTATCAACAATGAGATAACATCACAGACACTCTTTTTTATTTTATTATTATTTTATGTAAACAGTAAATTACATTTTTACTATTATTATTCAGCATGCAGAACACTCTGGCAGTAAATTAATACACATCAATAAAGCATCCCCACTGTAAAGCAAAATGGTGGCACCATCATGCTTTGGGAATGTTGGTCTTCAGCAGGAAGCAGGAAGTTACAACCATCTCTTCCATGGATCATAAAGAGTATTATCCTCAACTCCAATGTCTTTCTAACCATATGGCCAGAAAGAGATATAAAGAGGAGCAGCAAAAGCAAATGAGGATTGGCAGAGCTTGTTAACAACATATGGTCTCATCCAGGACATATTACTGTGGAACATTGTCTCTACTGCCCAGATATTGAGCTGTTAGCATGTCATAACAGCCTTCAGAATGTTCTTCAGTCTTCAGTGAGAACACTTTTCAGATTTATTACAATACTGACTGCTACCAAAGATCCTTCCTGTCCACAGCATCACCATCCATGACAACTTTCTGAAGACACTTTAATATCAGTTACAATATCTATTTTTCCTTTGCAATAAATTATTTTTTTAAATTAAAATACATTTTGAATAGTGCAACACATAAACACAGAACAGTTTTGTTCATGTACTACTGTTTGCAATCAGCAGAGCATAATTGAATATTAGGAGTACTGGTCAGAAGTTTATATGCATTCATCTTGCACTTCGGTCCCTCAGTGTTTGCAGCAGGATGCTGCATATCTTCTATAAGTCTGTTTTGGAGTGTGTAATCTCTATGGTCATCATCTGTTGGGGCAACAGCATCAGAGCAAGGGACAAAAGAGTCGGTGAAAAAAGCTCAACAAGCCGATAAAGAAGATTGGCTGTTTTCTGGTTTGCTCAGGAGATGATGGTGCAAAGAAGAACTTTTTATAAAACCAGGAAAATTTCAGACAATCCTTAGCATCCTCTTCATCATAACAAAAATAGTTTTTACTCAGAGGTTTCTTCAAAGCTGCTGTAATACAGACTGCTACAGAATATCCTTCCTACCCAGAGCCATCAGCATCTACAACAACTCTGAATAAAATTTTATAAAATGAGTTACAATGTTGAACTGCGTAAAGCCTAATACCAGAAATAATGGTAATTGGTCTGAAATTTTATAGTTCCTAGTTCAGAGGGTCAAAGTGCTTTACACTACAATTAGTCATCCATTCATCTAACAGATGGACCGGGGATTTGAACTAGCAACCCACCGTTTACAGAACAAACTCCTGCCTCAGAGAATCAGAACATCAAACTTTTTTTTTTAAGTTGAACTGGTTATTACTCACCTTTAAAAAACTTTAGCAAAGTTTCATGAAACACTGAATGGACTCCCACTGTTTTTCTTCTAAAATGATTTCTTTGTTACTTTTTTTAAATATATATTGACTATTTACAAAATAAATGTCAAATTCTAATTAAATAATACTTCTTTCATCTCTTAAAAAATAAATAAAATTGCAGTTTTGATGTGGGCACATTATATATAGTAAGTTATGAAATTTCCTTAAAAAAAAACAAAAACATTTGATCCACTGACCAATAAAACAGACCTGAATAAAAATACTAAATGCCTTTACTTCACAGTTTTCTTCCAGTCCAGTCAAGTCAAGTTTATTTGAACATCACATTTTAGCAACAAGACAGTTCAAAGTGCTTTACACCATAAACATATCACACAGTATCCAGTTATGAAACAAGTAATAAACATTACATTTCATCAAATGCCATCATCAAAATCATCACATATATATAAATTAAATATAATCATCAATGTTCCTGTAACTACGAATCAAAGGTAACTCTAACACATGAGGGTTTAGCCTTGATTTAAAGGAACTCAGTAATGCAGCTGTTTTGCAGTTTTCTGGAAGTTGGTTCCAGATTTGCATACATCACTGTATAGTGCATATTGGTGTATATAACATTTAATGAAACAATAGGTTGTTATGAGTTGCTGGACACTATTAAAAGCTCTTTTTTGTTAGTTTGTTTTGGTGTTTATTTGTGCGTACAGTCATTTTGGATTCCTGAATAAAAGATGGCACTCGTACCTGCAATTCTGAGAGCATCCACAAGGCGTCATAAAGCAAAAACAAGATTCTGTCATCAAGGGTTTTGACCTTGAATGGCCTCAAAAGGTTTCAGAATTATCAGTGTATAAAAGATAAATTAGGTGTTAAGAGGGTTGAAACCACAATTTGGATGCAGATTCCTAAAGCCATCTGCCAAAAAAAAGAGTTTTCATGCTTACTTTCTTTCATGGTCACAAGGGGTTGGTGCCTTTCTCCAGTGGTCATTGGACAGATCCCCAGTCCATCTCAGGACAACACAGAGAAAAACAACCATGGAACCACACCCTCATATAAACAAATTTAGATACCATTTAATCTAACAGTTATGTATTTGAATTGTGGGAGTACCAGGAGAGAACCATGCATGCACAGGGAGAACATGTAAACTCCATGCAGAAAGACCCCAGATAGGGAGTCGAAACCAGCACCTTTATTCTTCCAAAAACGAGAATTTGCAAAACCCAAACATATGCTCAGAAGGTAAATTCAGCTGTTTGACTCAAGTATGATGAAACATGGATGCATTTAGAAGTTGAGGGACTGAAGCTGTAAAGCGGGGGTGTCAAACTCCAGTCCTCAAGGGCCACTGTCCTGCAGATTTTAGAGGTACAAAATACTGGAATGAAACAACTTAATTACCTCCTTCTTGTGTAAATAAGTTCTCCAGAGCCTTGCTAATGACCTAATTATTTTATTCAGGTGGGGTGCAACAGAGGCACATCTAAAAGTTTGAGGGCAGTGGCCCTCCAGGACTGGAGTTTGACACTTGTGCTGTAAAGGATGGACTGGGAACACCTGACTAGATCCTCCATCAGGGGGCAAATAACAAGCACAGATACAATTTGATACAGAATGAGTTTGAGGAAAACATTAACTTTCTTAAAAATAGTAGAGGCCTCAAACACATCCATAAAGGCACAGCAAACATCTGTATGGTACACTGAATTTATAGTCTTTTTCTTGTAATACTGAAAACTCAAAATGGTTTAAAAACCCTAAAGTGCACAAAAATCACATTCTTCTAGTCACAATCACCAACACACACAATTGCATACACTGATACGCAGACAAGTAGGCAACTCGGGGTTAAGTGCCTTGAGCAGTGGAACATCAACATGTGACAGGAGAAAGCTGGAACCTGCATTATTATGTTTTTATGGTATGAAGCACTTCAAACTGTCTTGTTGCTGAAATGTGTGATATAAATAAACTTGACTTGACTTGACTTGGAACCCACAAATTCCCATTTCAAAATTATTACTCTACCCAGTGAGCCACATCTGCCCTCAGGTGAGGAGAGTGTGTTCTTTTTCTTCAAGGCATGAATAGATCAAGGGCTGCATGGTGAGCAAATTGTGGCAATAAAGTTCTGGGTTTGAATTCCAGTCTGCAGGCTTTGTGCATTTAGTTTGCATGGTTTCCCCCTTTATGTGTGGGTTTCCTCTGGGTACTCTGGTTTCCTCAGCACAGCACATCTTTAAAAAGAACAATCTTAAAACTAGAGATCTCAGAAATATGTGTCTAAAATATCATGCATTTGGTGTTCTAGAGCTAAAACTAGAACCGTTCCCCAACAAAAGTTAATGAGAGGATGTTTCAGAAGATGAATGGAATCAAAGCCTTTCGAAACCTGGGGTATTCTTTAAAATGTTCCTTATAAAACCTGTAACGAAGATAAGAGAAATTAGGAATAAAATAAACGACAGTACAAAAACAGGGATCATTAATCTTTTGAAAATATTGTAGGTACTTGTGATGGTAATAGGCTCTTGGTCCAATAAAACAGAGGCTAAAAACAGCGATCGAGAACCCTGGAAGGGACCATGTCACTATGGCATAGCCAAACCACTCCACCAGCTCCCCAAAGTAGTTGGCACCAGACACATATTCAAATAAGCCTCCTGCAGAAGATTAAGGAGACTGTGTGAGTGCAAGCCCATTTTGGAGGACAGTTTACTTGAGTATAATCAGGGTCATACCTGCTGGAATTTTGTAAACTATCTCTTTAGGTTTCCTCAGGTTGCGCAGAATGTAATCGCTGTGTATATTAATGGCCATTCCGATGTAAAACACCACTAAGCCTGAAATAACATGCAACACAGCTAACATTTCACAAGTCATCTTATGTTTAAAAAGGATTTAAGATGAGAGGGGGGAAAAAAAGAGCGTGTGCTTACCAATTGTATAGCGGTAGTCAGCTGACCATTCCTCATCAAACTGGGCACAGTGCAGCAGATAGTGACCCTGCAGAGAACCGTTCAACAAGCAGAAGAAGCCTGCTGTGGCCATCACACTCAGAGGGAAAGGCTGTCCTCTGGTCAGAAGGGAATACACAAATGTCCTGTGATAGACAGACAGATAACAGAAAGAGAAGGTAGACCAAGAGGTAGAGGTGTAATGTTACTACAGCTCATATCCTGGATACGTTCAGCCATTCCTGAAATCAAGGTCAAAGAGTTTGGAGGCAGAGTAGGTAGGCACAGAATCCAAGTTGTTTGAGGTCGAGTCTGAAATGCTTTATTTGGCCAGCAAATTAGCCTGACCTGAACCTCGAAGACAATCTTTGGAGTATTGTTGGAGGAAGTTGAGAAGATGCAGAGCCAACAATGTTAATGAGCTGAAGGTTGCTTTCAAAACAATCTGGGCTTCCACAGCAGAGCCACAGTTTGATCACTTCCATGTTAAGCTTCACTGATGCAATAACTCACATAAAAGGAGAACCAATCAACTATTGAGTGCAAATACAGTTCATGACAATGTTATAAGAGAGTGAATCAGTAAAGACCAAAATTGAATAGAAATAAACACTTGAAATACATCTTATGAATTTACTGTCTGAGCTGATTTACTGAAATAAATTAACTTTTTCAACATTTTAAGATACAGCTGAATGTAAATGACTTTCCCATTGCTTGTATTGTCTTTCAGGTAAGATAATAGAAGTTTTCAAACATAAACAAGGTCATATGCGAGCCCTAATACCCCAGTACCAGGAGCAGAGCTTAACTTTTTCCCCTACACTCATTACTGCACGCCCCTCCAGTATTTGGCATCAACAAAAATGTCAGATTCTTGGAAGCTGATAAAAACCATTAGAGTTGAGCAGGAAGCATCTGAGTTTATGTCCAAGGGCTGCGGGACAGATGTCAGTGACCAGAACCTTCATCAAAAAAAAACATTGTACATAGCTCTAGAAATGGCAAAAAATATATATATTTTGGTAGTTCAGGGGAAAAAAATCAGTAAAATGTGTCTAAATTTGGTGTTCTTTTTTTTTTTTTTAACAATAAACAGTAAAAAAAAGTGGAAGTAAAAAAAACTTATTGTTTTATTGTAATTGGACGAAAAATAAATGTGGGTATTAAATAATACAAGCACATAGATATGTAAAAATAATTTTATTATGTTTAGTAAGTAAAAACACAGGAATCTGTTTAGTAAATGGTGCCAACTTGTGCCAATGGGAAACCACCTGGGAATTTTTTAATGAAACCTCTGTAAATTTGCTCTAGTTTATGTCAGCTGCATCAATCTGTGCGCAGGTTTATATTTCTAAAATATAAAATATATGTTGTTTATATTTCTGAAAGGTTTATGTACTGTATAGTGCAAAAATATACTGGCAAGGGACAAAAAAAAAAATCTAAATTATTTTATGTCATCCACATTTTTAACTAAACCAGTATCCCAAGGGTTCGCTTTATTTTGATACCAAGATTATTTAAATACTTTGTCATTGCTTAGTAAAACTAAACTAGATTTGGAAATGTTATTTTAAAGACATAATTCAGAAAACCCTGTGAGGCTTATGAGGTTTTATATGTACTCTTAGCATCCTAAATTAAGCCCCTCTCTTTGCTCTTACCTGTGGAAATAGTGCAGACAGAAGGTCTTTAGCAATATGGCTCTCCCCATAGTAGAATATTGGCGTGAAAGGTGCATCAGCAGCAGCGGCATCAGAAGAGCTGGCATCTCCTGCAGGAACCAGGCAACTCTGGCAGGGACCAGAATAGCTGGAGCGGTGGGTTTCATGTGGCGTCCATAGGAGGCCTGTGCCTTCCTGTGATTGATCAGGTGAAGAAGTCCTGCCAGCAGCATCCCACAGCTCAGATAGTTCACCACGCTCTCATAGCAGTGCATCTTGCAGGTCTTGTCCTCCGCACTACAGTAATCCTTTCCAGTTCTGAACTAATCCTGAGTATCTGTTTAAAGCTGAATGGATGTAAACAGCCTCTCTGTGACTCCTCCCAGAGAACACAGCCAAAGTCTGTCAGCCAGCTTGCTGAAACATGAAAGTGTTCCCTTTTTCACAGCTTATGTACATATTTTGCCTGAGGCGAGGTTATGATTATCCCGCCCTCCCAAGCACAAATTTAGGCTTTGCAGCAAACCTGGAGCAACAGCCATGGAGTCATCTGTAACAGATGACTTCTGGTAAGAGCTTGCTTCATGTTAAAACTCCCTAATCTATGAGTCCATCCAGTTAAAAAGCTCACAAAGCAACCTGAGCAAAGAAGAAAATATGAAAATCTGATTGTTTTAAAAGATTTATTTGTGCATTTGCACATTATTTTCTAATTGAAATGGGACCAAGTGGTTAAAGCTTTTTAATCTCCTCAGCAAATGCTTGGATTACATGAATGTGGATGAGCAAATCGTTGGCAGGCTTGTCATATTGCATAAACAGGACTAGATCTAATAGATGAGAAAAATGGAAATAACTGAAACAAGTTCAATTAAAAGCTGAATAGACTTCAAATGGTGAGAAGCAATCTGATTTCTACAGTATGGCTCACAGGAAGCTACAGAGCTGAAAGGATCATTACCTCCTGTTGTTGGAGATAATAATCATAAATTTTCTGCCAGTTGTGTCAAGGATAATGCAAATGTAATGAGATTGAACTGGAGTGCTTTTGAACAAGTTATGCTTCTTTGTAAGTGCTTCTCCTGGTTGGTGGTGCTGTCCTGAGTACACAACCCCAAAAATTAGATCATCACTGAAAAGTTAATTTAATTCATTCATTCATTCAATTTAAAGAGTGAAACTAGAATTTCATAGAGACCGATAACACAGAATGATTGGTCTAATTTCTAGAGCAAATATATTAGTATACTTGAGACAAAAACCTATGAGTGACTATTCAGCAAAATATAGGAGCATGTTTTGAGTAAATAATTCCTTAATATTGACAGAAAAGCACTAGTTCTGCTGGCAGATTATTTCACTTACAACATTGCAAAAAGTTTTGTTATAAGTGAAATAGTCGGCCGGCAGAAATTGTTTCTTTTTTTTTTTTTTTAAATCAACCTGGGCTAATTAAGGAATTATTTAGTTAAACAATAGCACACTTGAAATCAGGCAAATCTAAGATATCTGAAACTAAATCAAAAATACTTCATAAAATGTTTTTGCAGTGTATATTTTAGGTGTCATGTCTTCATTTAGAATACATCTAAATGGCTAACAGTTAATGAAAACCCAGCATTTTGACTCTTAAATTAATAAAAACAAGGCTTTTTAATACAGAAAAGTTATGATCCACATCATAATGGGAAAAACTGCTGACTTGATGGGTTTCCAGCACAGTCACTGACACTCCCCAAGGATGGTAACCTCATTGCTAAAGCAGCTGGCTACAGAGTGATGCATGCAAACTCCTTTGAAAGTTTGGCAAAAGGAAAAACTGTGGTAGAGAATGATGCACGAGCAAAGACCATTCAAATGCTTAGGGAGATTCACAAGGAGCCCCACAGGACATAAACTACAGCTGCTAGAAGTAGATGTCAGAAGTGTCTTATATGGGACTAATAAGACAAGGATTGGACTGTTGATTAGTGTCCAACAGTTCTCTTAAAATGAAAATAAATTTTGTATTTTGTAAGGCAAAGAATCTGAGTTGCTTGAGAACCATTGTGAAGTTTCAGTGACAATTTGGGTACCATGTCACCTGCTTGTCTTGGTCCACTGGGTTTAAAAAAGAAAAAAACTCAAGTTCAAGACATTAAGTTTGACAGAATTGGGACGTTTTAAGTACTTCCCCTCTTCTGACAGGCTTTATAATGATGCCGATTTCCTCTTCCAGCAGGATCTGGTGTCTCCCCAAACTGCCAAAGGTTCAAATGCTGGTTTATTGCTTTAAGGCACTCGAGTGGCCTGCAAACTGGGCTGACCTCACCCCCATGGATCCTCTATGAACTTTAGGTCAGCAGGCTGATGAGACACACCAGACCCAACAGTGCAGATGACCCAAAACCAACCATTAAAGCAACCTGGGCTACCACTACATCCCAGCAGAACCACAGCCTGAGCTCCTCCATGCAGCACTGATATAGTAACTAATGCAAACCCCAGAATATATAACCATACTTTTCTGTATTAAACATTCTTTCTCATGTTTCTTTATTTGCTGTACACTATAATCAAATTAATTAAATTTATGAAATAATTTACCTTTTCAATGATATTCTAATTTAATCTCAGAACGATCTATAGAGGATAAGACTTTCTGAATTTCCATGAGTGAAAGTATACGCAGCAAAAATCGATTTTTTTTGTGACAGAAAAACAAGACACTTAAGCAGACATGCTTTTCAGTACATTTTACTTATTTTGTAACATGAATCTTCTGCCTTTTCTGAAGAGCCTTTTGGGATGCTTTGTCAGTGGAACCTGAGATCAAAAAACTCCATTACGGGAGCAGATAAGCAGTATTTTTCCTTTTTTTTATCTTTTTTTTTTTTTTTTTAGTTTAACGATGTGAAAACTTCCAAATCCTAAATAGAGAGGAAAAGAAAATACAAAAGAAAAACATCTCTAAAAAGACAAATAACCGAAGACAGAAATGAACAGTGTCAAGGTTAAGCTATTTGTCTCTCGCTACAAGAATGAAGTTGACAGAACAGAACTCCCTCGCCGGAGAAAGGAGATAACAGTGGGTGCCATTTTAGCCCAACAGACGGGTGTGCAGGGTAAGAAGTGATGAAGTGTTGGGCGGTCCGGAAACTAAGTTGGGCTGTCGGCAAAAGGGAAGAGGAGGGGAAAGAGTACACAAAAACTGAAAACACATTTTAGAAAATAAGACTGAAAGTGAGAATATGCTTTATATATCTATTTATATATATATAAATGTGCAACAGTGATAAAAGGCACAATAGCACAGTGTGTCATGCTTTGCTAGTTTCCTGTAAATTAGCATAAGAGGTCATGTGAGTCTGGGGGTTCAGCCTTCAGTCTGAGTTCCACTCGGTTCAACAAGGTTTGCATTAATACTAGATGTGGAATGAGGCGGGAATTACCTTAAAGCAGCAAAATATAAATGTAATTTACCATGAGCAGCAAACGCATCACGCTGCATATTGTCAAGTTTCTATTAAAAACTCATGCTGCTTTTATTAATGATTAATGCCCAATCAGCTCCTGTGGCCAATCTGCAGAGTTATAAAGCCTTGCAAAAGTATTTACGCCCTTAAATTTTTCAAATTTGTGCCTAAAATTGAAGTGTGTTTTATTGGTATTTTATATGAGCACAAAGAAATACATTATTTTGAAGTAGGAAGAACGTTATGCATAGCCTTCAAAAACAGTATTGCACAACCACAAGTCTACTAATAAGATAAGATGGACCAGGCAGAAGCAGCCACGAGAACCAGAGTAACTCTGGAGGAGCTGGAGAGACCTGCAGCTCAAGTGGGACGACCTGTCGACAGATTCACTCCACAAATTTGGCCTTAAAGGAAACGTGGCAAGAAGAAAGCCACAAGAAGTCCCATTTGTCATGTAAGGTTATTGCAAACACACAGAAAAATGTGTTCTCGTCAAATGTGGTTTAAAAGCAACACTTGTAAACACTTTAAACACACTCCACCTGCACAACAGGCTTTGGGGAGGCTTTTCATCCGCACACAGGGAAGCTGGGAAAAAACATGGCAGAGGCTGCAAAAGACTGGGGACCGAGGGGGAAGTGTGCCTCTACTGAGAGAACTAACCCCAACAATTTATGTCAGAATGGTCCAGTCAAAGAATAGAATTAAATGCGATTGAAAATCTAAGTGATTATCAAAGATCATTTCCATCCAATCTGACAGAAATTAACCCATTCTTGAAGGCTGCATGTTAGAAAAAGATAACATTAAAATATCATTAATAAATGTTGTAATGATGTTATTGATCACAACTGACCCACATTTTCTCTGCTCTCCTTTGACCAGTAAGCTCTTTAACAGGTGGTGGAAAATAAAGGAGACTGAAAACCCATCCAAATGTGTCATTGGCAAGCAAAGTTTGAATGCATTGCCATTGAAATATACACTGCTGTCTAACACTTCAGTCTCCATATGTGCAAAGCCAGTAGAAACATACCCTATAGACCTGCAGGGGAAGGGAAGGTGGCTAAAACCAAATCTATGCCACATTTCTTAGACTGATTTTTATTTGTAACAATATTTTTTATTGATCTGATATATAAAATACAATAAAATACCTTAACAATTCAAGTGGGGTGAATAATTTTGCAAAGCATTGTAAAAGCAACAGTCCTCTTGGGCATTTGTGCTTCAGTATTTCCAAACCTTTAGCCAATGAATTCAAAATGCAGCTGGTAGCAATATCTCTCGGTGTTCTGTTCTGGGAAAAGTTTGACAGATCATTTTGTTTTTGAGCAGATTTAGAAAACTTTGACCATCCACTATGTTCTGATTTATAACAAATTTAGACCAAACCAATTTTGAAATAATTATGACATGGAACTTTGAAAAACAAACTTTCAAAAGTAGCCAAGACAGAAATTGAAATGTGTTGTGCAAAACTTTTTGGCATTATTCAGTCAAAAACAAGAAGCTGTAATTAAAAACCTCCTTCACAGACGTGACATGTAATCTTTGAAGATGGTGGTCATTCCAGCTTGGCTGCTTTGTTTGGATCGCATTGGAAGAAAGCTCTACTCAATATGTAACAAAAACATTTTACAATTCAAGGAAAAAGGAAAAACAATAAGTAATCACTTCAGTGTGAAGAGCGAGTTACTACAGAGATCCAAGAGGGAAGTGTAAACTGTAACTAGAAGGTGCCAGAGTCAGGATTTGATTACATTTCTGTGGCATCCATAACTGCAGCGAGGTGCTGAAAATGTCATTTGTAATGCCATAAACATACGACTGGATCAAAGGATTAGTGGTACGTACATCGATCTACAGGCCAAACCATGTTGACAACCTCAGAGCCAAACTGACAAAGATGCTACTCAAATCTACACACTAATCCAGTTAATACTATCACATCTATCAAAACTTCTATAAAGTAAAAAAAGGTTCAAATATGAATAAAATATATATATTAAACTAATATTATGATTATGTGTGTGTTTTGGGTTCTTTTTTTGGTTTTATACAGTAGGGTCTAAGTGTACTTTGTCGAGCGCAGCCCTTTTTTATGCTGTATAGCGGTAGCAGTTACCTATGACACGGTTTCCCAAGTTAGCGTAGCAATAGGCCTAATGCAGTCAGAAGACTCACTCCATCCTCATCTAGGAAGAGCTGAATATTCTCCAATAACATCTGCAGTTTTATTTAAATTGGTATTCTTCAGGGGGGGGCAAGTTATAAGAGAACACATCATATTCAAATAAATCTTTTTTTTTTACATCTCTGTTGCTCCTCATTGTTGAAAAAAAAGGAGGGTCTAAGGGATAATGCAAAAAGAAAGATTTGCTACTCCCAGAGCTTCCTCCAACCCAGTCACCTCCATCCTCTCCTGAAATTTCACTGCAACAAAAAGATCGGAAGACACTTCAAACTAAGAGGCGGGTGGAGAAAAGCGAAGAAGAGCTGAGGGACTTAAGGGAAATTATTTTATTGGCTTCAATTATCTAAGTTTTTCCTGCACATAGTGGGCATTACTGAGGGAGTTGGGGGGCATCGGGATAGGAATTGGAGAATCATGGGTCAAGGTTATGGCATTAAGATAGTAAGGGCAGGGTGGCGGCGTTCCAGTGGCCCCTGCAAAAGCTGACCTCAATGAACGATGAGCGCCCCAGCAGCATAACTCACGGAGCTGTCCTGCCAGTTCCTGCACTGACTCGACTGGGCGTAGTTCAGGAAAGAAAAGTTCATTTCTAAACCAGACTTCCTAAGCTCGGCCACAGCCTGCAAAACAGAAACAGATCGTTAGTTTCTAAATGATGGTTTGCAGGCAGACAAAATTTTGCAAACATTGCTGTGACCCTTCCTTCATCATACTCCTTGAACTTTCTAAATTGCATTAAGAGACAATCAGTCTTTGTTATTGGGAATCAATGTGATAAAACACAAAGTGGTGTTTTAGCACAAAAATCTGTTAAAATCTTAAAATAATTGAAAAGTTTTTATTTCTCTCCGTTTTGGGAGTCTCCCTGTGCATGCATGGATTTTCTCCAGGTACTCTGGCTTCCTCTCAGTGTAAAAATTAATTGATTTTTTTAAATCACCTGAAGGTGTCGGTGTGTGTGTGCTTATATACACAAACTAGATAAAAACTTAATTTATTACCATCTTAACAACAACAATATAACAGTTTCTCAATAAGTGTAACATTATACCAACAGTTTTCTCATATCATGCAGAAAGAGTGTTAGTAAAACTTGGATATTTAACCAGCAATGAGAATTATTCACTAAAAGTCAGTACTAAAACAGTAGATTAATTGTTCAGCTGTTCTTACATTTAGCAGCACTCCAATAGGGTGACGTCCACAGATGGTGTTACGGTACTTCTTCAAGTAGTTTGTGAAAGAAATAGGATCCAGTTGCTCTATAATGCCCATCCCCTACAGAAGAAGAATAAACTACATTTTAAAAAATGTAGGCCAAACCATGTTGACAGTGTAAAAAATAAAGGTATTTTTGGACTTTATGTTTTCTGTCATTAGGGTGTTCAACAAAAGCAAGGGAGAACCTGCCCTATTTTTAGATTAAAACATTTTGGATATGCCTTCTAATATGTTGATTTTTATTTAGACAAGGAGGAATTCCTCTTTGTCTTACATTCAAACGTTTATCTCAGTTTGAACAAGCTCTACCATTTTCACAAAAAAAACAACTTTTGCTGGTAATACACAATATGACTAATTGCTTTAATATGTATGTTCAATCATAAAGAAAGCCTCTTGAAAAAATATACTAGAACATATCTTTAATTCAACCATTATTTTAGTTTTCTCCATAAAAACATAAGCAGCAGCAAGTAAAATCAATATAATCTAAAGGTATCAACATTATTTCCATATCCGGTAAATAAGATAAATTTAGTACCATTTTTGCTAGAGCTCTTCAATCTACTAATACATTCACATTTTACCCTGTCTTTCTAAGTAGTTACCATTTTATCAAGATGCTCAATAGATCTGTAGATCTCTCCTTGAGACTCGTCGTAGTACGTGTAGCGAAACCGCTGGCCTTCAGCAGAGAAATTAACAAAATTAAAAAATTGATTCTTTTGTCATGCTTGACACAAACTCAGTGAAAATGTCAGCATTCTTTCAGTTTCTGGTACCTACCCCAGTGGCAGAAGTCAGAAGAGATTATGAAAAGGTTAGTAGGATCTGCCAGGTATTTGCTGAGCAGCCTCCCATATTCCTGCTCCTTAGACTCACTCAGAGCACCCACAAGCACAGGAACAATGCTGAACTCATCTTTGTGGCTGCAAAATCAGATTAAAAGAACAACTCGAGTTGCACTTTAGACACACTCTGTACAACAGCTTCATGCATACAGAAATCAAAGGTTTTTCTACATAAAGAACCAGAGTACTCTGTTCAATATCTTGCATAATCCCTCTTTAAGCCAGTCACCACCCGAAGTAACAGAAGGTTTTATCAATTATTCATGTGAATCAGTGTAATTTGGATTACACCAAACATAAGGGCACCGAGAAGCAAAACAAAAAAAAAAAAGAATTTCATATTTTGCTTTGCAAAGAGTTGAAAGAAACAGAACATAACTGGTATTATCCATTAGATTGCTAGATGACTTTTTCTCCACTTATCTGCCATGTTGCAGGACATTAGGAGTAACAATATACCGAAGTCAATGACTTGATACAATCTGCAGGGTTTCCTTAGACAGTTTTTAAACTAATTTGAATAATAAACTGAGCTTACTGCACTGTTTGATTACTAGAATCATTTGGAATGTATGTATGATTGAATTGGAATGATCTGTGTAAAGGGTCTCAAGACAACACTTGTTGTGAATTGACGCTATATAAATAAACTGACTGGAAAAGCACTATTGGACACAATACAAAAACATTTTCAAGTTTCGTTTTCCTTAACTGGAGACAAAGTGCAGCACAAGCCAGACAAGACTGTAGCAAAGAGCAAAGTGCTCAACAGCCACTGTGCAACGCTGATGGAAAAAGGGTGTGACTGGTTCAACAATTTGTAGATGCAAGAGGAATCACAGGTGTTTGTTCCATTTTGCTCCTCTGCAGATTTTTCAGGTATGCAATGAAAAGCTGTTTGCCTCTGGATGCTTCATTCCAACTGTGCTATAAGTCATACCTACTTTGAAGATTGATAATTTAAAGTAATTTTTTCTACTATATTCAGAGCAGTCTTTCTCAGAAAAACTGAACAGTTGAACGAAGGTCTGTTGAGTGGTATGTTGCGTGTTGAGAGCATGGTTAACGTGGTTTTTGATGTTTGCGCAGCTAATAGGTGAAGTTGGGCCTGGGCTCCAGGATGAAGGAGGAAAGTGTGAGAATCAGTAGGAGACATTCTGTGATGTTATACTGTAGTTCTATAATCTCCATCTGGATGTGTGCATGTGCCTTCTCCACAAGAAAAGCATATGGATAATGTTTCTACACTTCAAAGTCAGCAAAGTGCCTTACGCACTCATTGTGCGGAGTCATTAGATATCAGCAAAACTGCACCTGACTTGGGGCTGACTTGGTTTGTTATTTCTTTGCAATGCAGAAAATGTCACAGTCAGATCAGCGATTAGCTTATTGTGATGTATTATTAGACATGTAAGATGTTTGCTAAATGACACATTATTTCATTGGATGGATACAACTGCATCCCAACCGAGATTTGTGCTTTATGCTATACATATACAAGGGGAAAATGTGGCTATGCGTCTCCACTAAACAAAGTTTGCCAGCAGAATGTCATCCATATCTCGTTTCCACTGAGCAGTACAGTTCAGTGTGGCGCTGTACATCATTTTATGGTCCTACACATTCAGGAGAGCGTTTAAGCCTCCAGTTGGACTCTCACTGGTCATGCGGGGTTCAACCCAAACGCCTCACATGGAGTTCTATTAAAGCAATGACAAATGTAAGTCTCCTCTTTGTTGCAAGTAGTGACATTTTCTGTCCCTCGTTCAATAAAGTGTGTTCTGCAGCGACGCCTTAGTTGTACTGTAGTCCTACGGACTACAACTGAAACAGGGTAGGATTGTTTCAGCTCTGATCAGTTCTATGGGCCGCTTTTACAATATAAACCGACAAAATTGCGTACCGAATCAACTGGCATATTGATACATTTCCACTGCAATGTATCAACATGCTGAGTCCCTACTCAGAAATGATCTGAGCAGAGACTTAGTATAGAAAAAAGGTTACAGATGGGAGGCAGGACTATTTAATTTACAGGAGCCTGAAGATGGAGTTTTGTGGAAAGAGACTGCTAAGCATTGTAATATTATTTAGTCATCCCGTCAGCTGATCATATTTTTTGCTAGCTAAAAGTGCAAAACATTATAAATCATTCTGTTTACAGCACACTGTGGTGAAAAACAAAATCAAACCTTCAGTCAAATTTATGTCCTAATGTTCTAGGAGGTTTATATCGGGCAAAATTAAAAACACCACAAACCCTGAACATCATAAATACATTTCTAAGAAATTAAGCTCGGCTGTGTGCATGTGATTTTAATTTCTTTGGACATAAGACTGCATGGGCAGATCAGTGAATAAGTAAAATCCAGCATTCTTCACCTGAGGCCAAAAATAAAATCCATCTTGTTGGAAAGATGTCTTCCACGTAATCTGTGCCTTGCTACAGCTTTGCAGGATTACTTCAATTCTTTGCATCTTGGATTAAAAATTGTGAAACTTTGCACCCTTCCCATGTGCATTACCTCTCCATGGCTTTAGCAGTGTAAGGCAAGTGCATTTCAATACTGTGCTCATCTTCATCTGTCTGCAGACTCATCCTCTCAAACAACCCGGTCTTCCAGAGGTCTGCGTAAACTGCAAAATACAGAGTTTAATTATCAGTGCACGATAAAGCTCTGGTTTGGCTTCAGATCAAATTAATGAGTACAATAAGCATTAAGATGTAAATAAAGATGACACAAAGAAATTTTTACCTAAAAAAATAATTAAAAATCACAGAATCAACCTTTAAAAATTGCTGAAGGATGTCTAACCTATCTGAGCTGTCAAATACAACTTCAGACTTTTCCTTTTCTATGTAGAGATTCATAATTAAAAAGAAGTAGGTCAACTTTGTTTTTATCTTAAAATATCCATTCTAGTATTACAGCTAACAGTTCAGATAAATCACTATGCTTCCAAGTAATTTCAATAAATATAAGCATACACCCGGTAAAATAATTCATACTCCTGGGCTTTTTCTCATTTTGCCAAGTTATAACCACAAAATTAAATACATTTTATTGAACTTTCATGTCAACAATCAACAATACAAAGTGTATAATTGTGAAGTGGAAGAAAAAAGAAATATGTTTTTCAACTTTATTTACAAATTACGTTCTGAAGACATTTATATATATATATATATATATATATACATATTGCTAAACCCCTAATGGATGTTCTTCAATCCAAACTCTCTGAATAAATCAGAAGCTGGAATACATTCGCACATAAGTCCTAAAGACAAACATATAGAGAAGAAGCAGAAATCACAGTTAGGAGTGAAAGCTGCAAGTACCCTTCTGGTCGATTCTCAGGTCATAGAGGGGCGTTCTATAGACGTCTGCAGGTGACAGGGCACAGCGGGAGAGGGGCACATGGTGTGAAGGTCCCAGAATGAACACCCTACGACTGAAAACCAAGAGGAATTTATCTCACTCGTGCCATTATCACACAAAGCACACAACCAGACAACCAGCACTGCCTGGTTGTGGTGTCTGGTTATTATCTGTTATCTACACAGCATCTGTTTGTTCAGTTTAAGTACTGAAGCACCTTAACCTCTAACCCTAAACGTAAGAGACTTTTATTTAACACATTTTTTTCTTGAATGAGGAATAAAGCCAGAAAGCTGAAGGGACTTACGTAACAGAGGGATCCACCTGCTTGTAAGCGTGTGCTGCACAAGCACCACAGTAGGTATACCCGGCATGGCTGCAAGCAGAAAACATGTTGGTAAAGCGTGAATACTATTTTCACATGCTCTTGGGATGATTGTCAGTGTGCGCTTACGGTGCAATGATGGCTCTAGCAGGTCTGATTGTGGACTGTGCTTGGGACAGCCAGCCCTCTAGTTGTGCATTCAGCTGGGATCCTGAAAAGTAAAACAAATAAATAACAATAAATATGGTGACGTGTGCAGAAGAGCAGATATATACAAAAACCACAGAAAAGCAGCTATAATAAACTGTAATTAGTTTTATCTAATTAGATTATTTGTTTGTTATTTTAATTGCATTTTGAGCTTGTGGTTTTATAATTGGCAGCCATCTCTGTGTTATTGCCCTTCCTGGCCATGTCTCTCTTGAAAAAGAGATTTTGAATCTTAGTAAGATCCATCCAATTAAATATAGGTTATAAATGAAAAAAATAAATATTGAAATTTCAATGATTTGATAAGAAAAAAATGCATGAGTAAAATTGTTTAAACGTAGGAAGACTGATTTTAAAAGGAAATGCATTATTGGATTTGTAATGTTAAAAGCTCAGCTAATAACATGAAAATTGAGCGTTTGCACTCTGCTCAGCACTAGTAGAAGTGAGTAGTAACCAGTTACATTACTTCAGTAACATTCTTGGAAAAAGAAAAATCTACTGGTAGAATTGGGTTTACTACACCATACTTTTATTTAAGTGTTATTATTATGAAGTATCAGTGCTTTTACTTGAATAAATGTCTGGATAATTTTCACACTGTGAAAAATATCACTAAATGAACAAACACAATTTAACAAAAACAAAAATGCTACAGACACACACCTACAGTTTATGTTAAATTGAGACTTGTTATTTATACACAAGCTTGTTCTAATCTTATTTTCTATCTGCCAGTTGGAGGCCCAATCAACATACAGTAAACACCATGCTCTGCCACTGGACATACAGTACTTCAGCCTGTTCTAACATACATTACTTCAAGTAAGTATTAGCTTCATACGTTTTATATAGAAAAAAAGACTTCTTCTGCCTGAATTTAGTTAGTAATCATGCTGTTCATTTGTATGATTTATTTTAATCTTTAAAATAACAGAACTTCCAAATAATATTACATCATATGTTGTGATCAGTCACTATGCACTCGAGTAGCATTTTTACCAAATACTTTTGTACTTCTACTCGAGTAATAATATGTTGAAGTAGTGTTACTCTTGAGGAAAAACTTGGGCTACTCCACCCATTCTTCTTTTGAGTGGAAACACTGAGCGGTTTGTAGGGATTTTTCTATAAGAAATAGCTCACGGTTTGTAAAATGGGGGAAGGGGTGCAACATGAAACTTCTGGTTTCTGCCAAGCCCTACCCAGTCCTTTGTTTGACGCCAGGGAGAATTTCAACACATTACCTAAGCGGGCCGGAGAACAACAAGAGACCATAATGACAACAGCTTCTCATACTGCTGAATGTTTAAAGAGCGCTGGGACTTTTCTAAGAGTGTACCAGTTAGCATGTAGGCCAAGAAGTTCTGCTATGTTAGCCATGTTAGCTTTGATTGACTTCAAAAACCCCATCAATGTAATTTTGCTCCCCGCAGAAGCCCGTCTGTTTACAGACACAACCAGAAGATACAGAGCTGAAGGAGCTTAAACTCACCGTGCACCTCATGGGGTGACACAGAAAAGGATCATCATATAAGATAAATGTTAGCCTATCGACTTTATCTTATCTTTATTTGTCGGTAATCAACGTCAGCGGAGGAAGATTTGAGATTAAACCGTTATTATATTTTGCAGGTTATACATCACAAAAAATAATAATAATAAGACACACAACCAAAGAAAAAACACGAGTTAAGATTCAGCATGCTAACGCAGACCGTGCTGAGCTGACAGTTACCCGAAGCTGAGTACCAACTCCCGGCGTGACTTGCTTCTCTGCACACCACTCGATTTGACATCTTGGTTCCCAAGCCGCCTATCTTGGTTCGCTAGATTCTCGTCAAACCGGGGGAAATGAAACAGAATTGTAAACTCCGGCGTTTGCCCACTGACAGATTACACAGCGCCTTCTGCTAGCTGACTTGAATAGACAAAGAGCACTCGGCAGTTGGACTGTAGAGACAGCTGGGCTAGCTAGCTTATGGCCTCTGTGTGGTTACCGGTTAGTAAGTTCAGTCAGCTCGTTCTGACAGCCCGGAAATGTAACCGTGGAATCTAAAAAGGCACAAATTACAAAATACCGTGCCAGTTTGAAACAATAACGACAACAATATGAAAGGTTGGAGCTGTCACAGTCGCTATCAGAGGATTACTGATTTGTCTGGAAAAGCCAGGTAAGGGGCGTGGCTGAAACTGTTATCAAAGTGACGCCGGGTATTTTGATTGGTTACATACAGAAGTAAAGAGGGTGGAGCCTTTACATGGACGAGAGGCTTCGCACCATTTGTTAGCCGGCGAGGAGAGTGACTGCCATCGGGGTGGAGTTTCTTCACCACTTTCAAAATAGGACAAGGGCGCTGCATCCTGCGCATTCAAAACCATATTTTAAAGCCCTCAAACAATTTGTCATAAATATTTTCTTTTTGCATTAAGCGGGTAGGAGAACAACTGACCCGGTCGATGTGGGAAGGAAGAACTTTAGTATGGACGCTTCAGATAAAATGATATTCTAATTTGTACAGTACTTCTGTACTTGTCACAAAGAACGACATACATCTTCCACAACGGTAGGTGGCGATAGCGATCTACGAGTTGACATCGCGGTCTGTTTTCACCATAACACATAGGAGAAGAATAGTTGAAGAGGTAAAAACGGAAGCTAGCGGCGGGATCGAGCGATGGTGTATACATATTCAGTAACATTTGTCACACAAAGTTTATGATATAAAACAGACTACTTCCTTAACAGGCCTCGATATTTGGATGTTAAATGCCGCACTGTTTGTTTTCACAACGAGCTAACTGAGCCAGCAGTGAGCAGAAGGAGGAGAAAGTAACGCTGGAGTAATGTCTGCCAAAACAAACGCTCCTAAGCACAAAGACAGCGGAGAACTTATTAAAAACTACCACAAGCAGGCGTTTGAGCATATATCGAAGGCACTGAGGATCGACGAAGATGACGGCGGTGGGTTGGTTTGTTTGTTTACCACATCAGCTGGCTGACAGCTCTGTAATTAACCTGTCTCACCTCGGCGTGTAAACAGGAGAGAAGGAGGAAGCCGTGCAGTGGTACAAGAAAGGAATAGCTGAGCTGGAGAGAGGCATTGCTGTGGAGATCACAGGGACAGGTAAGGAGACTCCCTGGTCTCACCTGAGGGCTCTAGTCAACACACATAAACTTCACTGTACACTTTCGGTTTCACCAGCAGGAGAGCAATATGATCGATCGAAGAGACTGCGAGATAAAATGAAGGCCAATCTCACCATGGCAAAAGAACGACTTGCTTTGTTAGGTGGGTGGGATTTCACTAATCAAACATCAAACAGTGCAAAAGTATAAGTCACTACCACAAGCCTCTGTGTATTTTTTAAAGGTTTGATGAGATGGATCAACACAAAGTAGTGGAAAAATTTTGAACTTAAAGGAAACATTTGTCAAAAAAACAAATTTAAAAACAGAACTCTAGAACATGTGGCATTCATTTGTTATATTGGCACTTTTGTTTTGTTGTAATTGCAGGGAGGCATCCTAAACCTCCACCCTACTCTCACGTTTTTTTCAACCTCTCTCCAGGATTGACCCACATTTAGCTAAATTCATCATCCCCACATCCTGATGCTGATTCTGCCATGTTTCACAGGGCAATAGTATGTTCAGGGTGATGTGCAGGGTTCATTTTCTGTTCCCCCTAAACTGCTTGTGGCAACCAGTAAACCAAATGTGTTTTTTTTAAGCTTTCTTTCAACAATAACATTTTTCTTGCCACTCTTGCACAAAGATCATCATACTGACCATGATGCAAGTTGCATCTATCAACATAAGGTGACTTTTGAAGTCAGGTGGTTGCACTGGATTTTATATGGAGGTATTACAGATAAGGCAGTTGAATAAAAATGCATGCCATGCTTCTCTCGTTTTATTAGTAAATAATTTTTCACAAACATCATTTCACAATTACCTACTAGTTTGTGTTGGTCTATCACAGAATCTGATAAAATCCTTAAAGTTGATGTGACTAAATGTGGAAGAAGCTTAAGGGGGATGAACTGAGAACAAGGTGCTGTGTATTTACTCTGCTCTGTTGTTCCTTTACAGAGGCCACATTAGCATCTAAGAGTAAAAATCCTCTTGTCTCAAACTCAAATCTTGCTCATTCACATCCAAAGTCCAAAAGCCAGCCTTCAGTGTCCTCCACCATCAGGCCTTCAACTTCTGTCAGAGCGCCAACAAGACCCATTGAACCAAAGGTGATGTTTTTTTCTGCTATTTGGATTCATATTGAGATAATTGTGAGAAACAAAACATACACACTTTTTTACCTGAAGAGTCTGTCAGAAGATAACAAGTGAAGCGGTTTGGAAATGCCCTTTATAATGTTACATCTTTCTTTTTTTATGTATAATTAATGAAAAAAGAAGAAGAAGAAACAGAATGTTAGACGCTTTAATCTTTTTGCTGCTTTTACACATCTTAAAAATAAAGATGTTACAAAAGATCCTTTAATGCCAAAATGAAAACCGACTTCTACAAAATAGACAATAAAACAAAAATATGCAACTTAAAATAAGTGATTGCATAATTATTCACCAGTCACTGACCTAATTCAACAGAGGTCCAGCCAGCTGGCGCTACTAGTCTCACAATGAGAGGAATGGAGATCACCTGAGTGATCTCAAGCTCCAGAAAATACATTATTTCCACTTTAGTCAACAGAGACCAGAAAGATATGACAGCTAAAGGATCTGAAGAAAATATACTACAGTTTTCTGGGAGGCTAAATATGACTATATAAGGGAATTTGTCTATATTTATAACAATTACATTAGACAAGCTGTTTCAGTGAAAATGCTAAAAGTCAAGTCAGAAAAAAATGAGATGGAGGGTATGAAATTAAGTTTCTCATGGGAGTCAACTATATTGTGATAGATTTAAGCTTTAAAGAGATGAATCATGCAGAAGGCTTTGATCAGCAGACATGTGAGCAAAGCACAAATTAAGCTGCTGTAAAAGTAAGAAGCATTTTTGACCAGTCATATTCTGGATTGAATCGCAGCTGACAAACTCAAGATGTTTTTGTTTGGACAACAGTGAAGATCTGAATGAGAGGAGTGGACTACAATGAACGATTTTTGTGGAAGGTCTTGATTAAGGTATTTCTCCCACAGATGAGGTTAACAGGGTTGCCAGATCTGACTGACAGCTTCCAGCCCAAACAAAACAGAAAACCCACCAAACTCCAAAATGTTGCACTGGGATTTCTATTTTACAATACTAATACACAGTTACAGCTGATTAACCAATGACTAATCATTGGTGTCACATTTGACAGATTTTAGGTATTTGAAAATAACTTAACTAATACAAGTGCAATATCATGCCATTCTACTAAAAGCTGTGTGTTTTTCTGCCACACAATAAACACTTTCTAAAAACCTGCCAAATGTTGTGAAAAGCAGCCTAATTTTTTTGTTCTGGCCTAACATGTTCAAAAGCAGCCCAACTAGGTGGAAACCTGCCCAATCTGGCAATACTGGAGGTGAAGACTTAAAGGAAAAACTTTATACAGACATTGTAGATGAACTGTTGTGTCCAGGCTCCGTGAGCTTCTCTCTGAAAGTGCGTCCAAATCTACTTTTATAAAACTGAATATATACCCAATGTTTATTGTAAATTTTTCTCCGTCCAGGTGACCCCTCGCATGGGAAGGGCTCAAAATGGAAGACCTCCTGCTGTGAAACAGCCTCCAAAGAGGGATATGAAAAACTTCAAGAATGTGGACTCTAAACTGGCCAACTTGATCCTGAATGAGATTGTCGACAGGTACTTTAAGGCATCTCCTTCATATGAATTTGTTAAATAAAACTGGTGCCACATTTAAAGCTGTCCTGCCTGTTTTCTACAGGGCGGCTTCTGTCTCCTTTGAAGACATCGCTGGACAAGATCTGGCTAAACAAGCACTCCAAGAAATCGTCATCCTTCCTTCTTTAAGACCAGAGGTTATTATTTCAAAATGTTTAATCTCGACTTACTGTTTTTATGCTTTTTAACTTATAACCCGGTCTCATATTTACTGTTTAGCTGTTTACCGGACTGAGGGCACCTGCACGTGGTTTGCTTTTATTCGGCCCGCCTGGAAATGGGAAAACCATGCTGGTACGGTCAAAAAACATTAAAACATGAAAATGTATTATTTTGTAAACATTCATGGACATATTATGATTTAGCCTTTTATTATTAGTGAATTATAGCTTTTGTTTCCACTTTCTAGGCCAAAGCAGTTGCTACAGAGTCTAATGCCACCTTCTTCAACATAAGTGCTGCCAGTCTTACGTCTAAATATGTAAGAAACATGCTTTCCTTTCTGCAGTAAGTAATCGATGCTACAATTCTTTCAAACCTTCCCCTTTGTCTTTGTTGCAGGTGGGTGAAGGTGAGAAGCTCGTCAGAGCGCTGTTTGCAGTTGCAAGAGAATTGCAGCCTTCCGTCATCTTTATTGGTTGGTATTACTCTGCTCCAGGCTTTTACTTTCCTATCAGAGGCCAGAAAGAAACAATATCTCTCTGTTTTCTGTTTTTCTGTCAGACGAAGTGGACAGCTTGCTGTGTGAGAGAAGGGAGGGGGAACACGATGCCTCCCGTCGTTTAAAAACGGAGTTCCTCATCGAGTTTGACGGGGTGAGGATGTGAGCATGCTCAGACATTTGATCTGGGATTCTGCTCCGAGCATCTCTGTCTCCATCACACATGAGAACTTGGGTGTCATTTTCACAAAAGCACCTCTGGATCTCAGGTGCAGTCAGGCGGGGAGGAGAAGGTTCTGGTGATGGGAGCAACTAACAGGCCACAGGAGCTTGATGAAGCCGTCTTAAGGTGCGAATCAATCTGTTCATGTTGCAGAATGATATTTTTAGGATGCACCGATCCAATTATTTTGTGGCCAATTTTAGATCACTGATCTTGTAAAGCTCTGATTCTGATTTCTCTTCAAGAACTATTAATAACAACAGTCATGTTTTTCTACCTTCTGCAAGAATTAAGAGTTGAAATCTCTTACTGAAAAATGTTTATGGCAAAATAAAAACAGCCAAAAGTAATAGTGCCATCTCTCTATGTCTGCATCAGTGGAAATCTATAAATATTTTCAGGTTCTGGCACAGAGGTATCTGTAAAATAAGATCCTAACAAAAAAGAATTACAGCATATTGTATTTGTTTCTTTACAAGACAGAAAATATCTCACTAACTTTTAAAAAAAAAGCTCATCTGTAAATCTAATCAGCTGTTGTTCAATAGTTGGTCAACTTACACTCATGCAACACACTGCGTTAGAGAGCAGTGGGTGTTACACAGCTCTAGATTTCATTATTATTTACAACAAAGACAAAATGATTAGCTGTAATTTGTTAACATGATTAGCATTAGTTGTAGCAGACTTTGTGTCAGATGAGTTAGACCTTTACTGTCAATATTACCTAATTCAGTAAGAAACTCTCATCCCCTCTTGTGGCAGAATGGGTGAACAGCAGTTGTCTTTTCCTTTACAGAGAAGTCCTAAATGTTTTCTGTTTCCTCTGACCGCATTTTTTTCACTTGATAACAAACTCTAAGTGTCATTGTAATTACCAGTGTGCTTGCAAATGATGCGTTCACTGACCCGCCGGATGATTTCTCTGCGCATCTCTAGTTCTGTTTTATGTTTTCCTGCAGGCGCTTTGCAAAAAGAGTTTATGTGGCGCTCCCTGACGAGAAGGTACTACCCATCCATAAGTACACTCTACTTTTACAGATAATGTGATTTATCTCACGTTTTGACTCTTGCTTTCTTTAGACACGATGCACGTTGCTTAAAAATCTTCTGGGAAAACACGGGAATCCACTAAGCACGAGTGAACTCTCCCAGCTTGCAAAGTGAGTGCTGCACAGCCTTAAAGGAGCAACATTTTAGTTTACTTTTGCATTAATTCTTCATAATGTTCTCTGACAGAGCAACTGCAGGATACTCAGGAAGCGATCTGACGTCATTAGCCAAAGATGCGGCACTGGGCCCAATTAGAGGTATTACTCATCTATCCTCCTGGTCACATGGTCACAATTATTGGCACCCCTGGTAAAGAAAAACCTTAGAATAATACTCAGATAGTCATGGGAACCTCTTTGTGTTGATTGATTATCAAGAACATTAAAGGAAGTTTATTAATTCTGATTTTTTTTCTCTCAGAATTGGGGCCTGAACACGTCCGCAGCATGTCTGCTAGTGAGGTGAGATGATGCAGATAAAATACCCAGAGTGCCACTCACACCTTCTGTTTATTGTGTGCTGTTGCATCCCTATATGTGTGTGGTTCACATCTTTTTGTGCTCACAGATGCGCAACATCAAGATGAAAGACTTTGAGGAATCCCTGAAACGCATCAAGCCCACTGTTAGTCCAGCAACTCTAAATATGTACACCAAATGGAACAAAGATTTTGGAGATACATCTGCTTTTTGATCCTGGGTGGTCTTCTTTGTTTACCTGTATGGAAACCATGAGGTGATTTGGAGAAGCATTATGCAAAGATTTTCTGTTTTATGGAAAGGCTCTCCAACTACTTAAAAGTTCTTAAAAGTTTATTTGCTATCTGTGATAAAAATCATAATTTATTGTGCAAAATTTCCTGCCTTACCCCTGGAATAAAAACATCCTGTTAGTTAGTAGCTGTAGTACACTTACAGACATAGTGATGTTAAAAAATCACTATGTGATGTCTGTAAGTGTACTTACAGACATCACCATGCTTTCAGCTTCAAAAAGCTGAAAGCAAAGTTAAAAAGCAATAATAATTGGGAAAATTGCCAAAGTGCTTGGTTTTGCTGCTGTGTTCAGAGAGCACAGGCAGCTTATACAGTAGATACACTTACTTAACTTTTATTTTCAAATAAATGAACTGTTTCTTCTTTTAGTTATGGCATGTCATTGAATAACTCCAGTAGATGTAAAAACTCATCTGTGAATAAAGACATTCATTAAAGTGTCATTGTCTCTTCACTAAATGTTAGAATTTTCTTTTTAATCCAAGGTTTCAGTCTATCATGGATTTTGTGTCAGGGGAAGACACAAAATCCATCCATCCATCCATCCATCCATCCATCCATCCATCCATCCATCCATCCATCCATCCATCCGTTTTCATATTAATCTTGCCATCCATCTATTCTTTTCATGCATCTATCTGTTTACAACATCCAACAATCAATCTTTTCTGTCCATCTTTCCATCTATCCTTTGTCATACAGTCACAGCACTTAAATTTTTCCACAGTCTTTTGTTACAGTCTTACTTCAAATTGTATTCATTTAACATCTTTACTCAAAACTTTACACAATGTAAAACAAAGTTTTTGAGTGTGTTTGCAAATTTATTAAAAACAGAAAACCATGAAATTATATTTACGTAAGTATTCACAGCCCTTCTTTTTCTTGTTTGGTTTTCTATTTTTAATGCATTTGCAAAACTCTAAAATGTTGTTTATGAATTTTCAAAATGGGGTGTGTAAAATTCTGAGGAATGCAATTAATACAACTTGGAATAAGGTTGAAACACAAAATGTGGAAAAAGTGTAGCACACTGAATACTTTCTGGATGCACTGTATAACCCATCCATCTACCGATTTATTCATCTATCAATTTTTCAATCCATCCATCTCTTTGAACCATCTATCTGTCCATTTTTCCTTACATCCAACCATCCGTCTGGTTTTATCAGCTTTGACATTTTTAGTCTGACCATCAGAAAAAACTTTCATAAATTATTTTTTAACTCTTGTATTTATATTTTTTAAAAAGCCTAAAATGAACAGAGAAGTCTGAGACTTTGACTTTTCAAATCACAGTTTGCACATAAAATGTAGCTGCAAAAATAAATGATAAATATTACAAATCATTTAAATACATTATTTTTTTAAAAGCTACATCAAATTAAATGGGACACAGTTTTCTATTAATTTAAGGGGTCACTGAATCTTTTGAAATCTTATAAAATGGTAAAAACTTAAATTGTTTAAAATGGCTGAAAGCTGATAATTTAATGTGCATTGTTGCTGTTTGAATTCATTTTTTAATTGTCTTAACAAATCTGTAGAGAGCATTAAATATTCTTGATAAATAGCAAGTGAGATAGCATCATTGCCACATTTTAGCTAAACAGAAAACCTAGCAAATTTTATTGGAGTGAAGTAGTTGAAGCTCCTCCTTTCTGCATTTAAACTTCACAAATTTACATTATTGGTTCATTTACAGTTTACTACTAATCTTTTAAGGAAAGTTGGTTCAACAGCATGGGGGTGGGTCACTCCAATTGGTCAGATTTGGTCCAGTTATTACATTTCTTAAGGTAGAAAGTTGTTACTGAATCAAATATACTGTACATGCATGTGTTGGTGACATTTTGATGTTTATTCTTTGATATTGATCCTTTTGTGATACTAGGGACTGAGCTTGGCCTGCAAATTGGCCTCTTGGCTAAGGAATATTTATACTGGGAAAAGTACAGTGGCATATATTCTGTCCCTTATCAAATAAATATGAAGGACTGAGACCAGTTCAAAGTTTGCATCATGGAGTAAAATAATGCATCTCATTTTATATATATATATATATATATATATATATATATATATATATATATATATATATATATATATATATATATGTCACAACACATACAAAATATAATATTTCAATTATTTCCTGTACAAAACACATCTGTAGAAAAAGTTGTATTAAATTGCTTTTTCTGGTAAGATTACAGAGAAGTTTTCACATCTAACTCAAAACATTTTCTTTCTTGTCGGTAGATGGTGCTGCAGCTCTTCTTCCATCCAACTTCTTTCTAAACCTAAGTTGCAACTATTAGATGTGACTAACAGAAAACATTCTCAGATGTATTCAAGTGATTGAAATGTTTGTAGCATGAAGAAGAACTATGTATTTACTTTTTGACAGACGAGATGAAATCTTCCGTTCTAGGTTTCATTTTCTTCATCCATATACTTTTATTGTGGGTTCAGTGACTTTACATAATCCAGCTGCAAAAATGTCCATCACCTATTGTGGTTTGAAAACAGTTTCAGAAATGAGTTACTACATGGTGAGAATGTGTTATTTTATGCTAATAAAGTTCCTTCAACAACATTCAAATGCCTACGACCTTCCCATATTTAGTCACATAATCAGAAACTTCATTGTTCTTTTGGGATTGTAAAAATGTATAAACCCCCTTTTACTCTGGTATCCCTCAATAAAATCCATTGCAGTTGCCTTCTGACATCACCTAATTCCTACTCAGAAACCACCTGTGCGTAATTTTTTTTTCAGTATGAATCTTTGAAAGCTTCACGTTTGTTAGAGAACAAACAGCAGACAGGTCAGAGATAAACCTGTGCAGAATTCATGTTTTAAAACAAAATAATCAAAAGCACTCTTCAAACAAACAAAAAGAGTATGGGACAACGCCTTTTATTCTTAAGTGCCTTGTTTCATATCGGCGCAATTTGGTATTCAGGGCAGTATTTCCACCATTAAATGGACTTTCATTGGGCAGGCTGGGTTAAACCCAAAAGCCTAACGTTGCATCATTGTAGTGCAACGGCAAACATGACGTACTAGTGTTTTGTGATGTTTTTCTGTCCCCAAATTAGTAGACTGTGTCGTGTGATGCCAGACGTTCCACC
Organism: Xiphophorus maculatus; assembly: GCF_002775205.1. Classification (NCBI taxonomy): domain Eukaryota; kingdom Metazoa; phylum Chordata; class Actinopteri; order Cyprinodontiformes; family Poeciliidae; genus Xiphophorus; species Xiphophorus maculatus. The sequence continues at coordinate 8,429,332 of NC_036464.1, read as the reverse complement.
CTAACTATGCCACACTGCTACAACTGAAGAAAGCCCAGGAATGGTGAAGCATGGTTTGATTGTAGGTCCACTTTTACAATGGAACAGACAAAATAGCATCCTAAACCGCACTAAGCCATGCCGTACCGCTGTGTGGAAATGGGCAAACTTAGCTTTAAGTCTTCGTGCCTTGTGAATTCCAGTGACTGCATCACCAGCTTCTGGTTATTCTCTTACCTTGAAACATTTTCCTCAGATTCATGGAGTTTGTTGGCCTTTTAAATCAGATCAACTTGTAAAATGCTCTCTGTCAGCAGTGTAACCACACCTACTCTCCTTCCCTCAGGGGACAGATATTGGATAGTGTTATTTTTTAACATGTCATGACTGAAGAGCTTCTTTCATAGCGGCAGACAGGAATGAAGACTCGGGTTATAGTTTAATCATCACCTTTTTTTTTCCTGTTTACTTGGCTCTGAGAGCTTCCTGCATGGCACACAAACTTCAACATACTTGCTGGCTGAGTTAGAAAAAGCATGTTGGTGAAAATATAGATATATTGTAAAAATGGGCATTACAGGATGTCTGTAAATGTGTACAAATCATGTGAACAGATCAAAAATTTGATTCATGTGCAGAAAGTGACGGATTAGAAGAAAACATGGTTACCGGAAATTGAATAACCATCAGTTCACACATGGAAAAGTTTAATCCAGAGTCTAGCACTCACTTAAAAGATGGAATCCCTGACCAGCTGGGTAACAGACCAAACAAATTGTCTTTAAAGTGATTCACTTCAACATTTCAGCACCCAGCTGCAGAACACCTGCCAAGATCTGGCTTTCACTGCATTTTTTTTTTACCCCATATTAAAAAATGTGCTTGTCTCATTGAACAGCTAATTGATAAACTAAAACCAGCCAGTGGAAAGTGCTTTTGTCCCGTAACCCTTTGAATTCTTGAAACAGATAGTTTTAATTTAAACTGAAAGGTTACATTCCATAAAATTCAACGCACCTATAAATCTGGGCAACGCACCTATAAATCTGGGAAGAGTGTTTGGAAGAATACAATAAATTTGCTCCTCCTTTGAGGATTTCAGTGGCATGTGGCTCACAAATGAAGGTTTTGAATCACATTGAAGCATTTATTCATAAGCAGGAACTTCTGCTCCTATGCATTATGTCAGAAAGAACTGGGAGAATACTCACAGGTGAAGAATGTGTCAGAAAGAACTGGGAGAATACACACAGGTGAAGAATGTGTTCAAATTGATGCCAGGAAACCTTTCATACAAACAAAGTGGTTCATTTCACATATGTGAAAATAGCAGTCTTCCTGGTGAATTCCCTATGGCTTAGTGGATGTATACCACACTGCATGCATGGGTTACAAGCAGATGTTTATGTGCATCACAGAACCGGAGGTGATAATTCTCTGCAGATTTATGTACCATAATTGCATTTCTCATGTTTTAACACCCCATTAATGTTTAAAAATGCAACTTCTGTTGTTTTTATAAGCTCTGCGGCAGTGAGGTTTGAACCTCTATGTAATACAAGCTGAGTTATGATGTTTTGACTGTATTTATGCAGTGATTTATACAATGTTCCTCATATTACATAACATAATGCTCATAAACTGATAACTGGTCACTGTGCTAAACGATAGATGGACATATTAAGAAGTTCAGGTCTTAAGGAATAGTAATGTTCCTTTTCTAAACATTACTATTTTTAACATTAAGCCAAATTAAAATATAAAGCACTTTAATAACAACAAGGAGCAACCTGACCTCTGATAATTAAAAGGGATCAAAATATTAAAAATAAAACAGAATAGGATGCAAAATATATTAGTAAAAGCAAGGCAAAGATTACACAACATTTACACGGAAAATGTCTTGTCATTGTTGATGAAGATGTGTAAAAAGGGTTTAAATAACTTCATTTTTTATTGCATTAGCATAATCCAACACTGCAAAATTGAGAAAAGCTCAACCTTTAATTTGAGTACATTTATTAGATGGAGCTAAAATTACCTTTTGGTTGTATTTATCTGAGTTTCTTGGGACTTCTAATTACTACTCCATACCTTCCTGTTTTCCAGGGGTACCAAGTTGAGATGACTCAGTGATTTAACCAGGGTGAATGACAGGGTTATATAATTAGCAAAGCTCTCAATTTGAGAGCTACATGAAAGAGTAGAATCTTTTAGTCACTAAGTCTCAATGACATTGTTAAATGTTAGTTTCTGGGAGCAATGTAGGGAAAATGGCTTCTTCTTTAAAATGTTGCTAAACTTCAAGTGGAAATATGTAGCTTACCCTGTCTGGATTAAACACTCCAGGGTGGTTTGGCATGAAATAAATAGGTGTAAAAATAATCGTATGCACATTGGCATGTACAGTAGAGGATCTGTGATACTGTGGGCCTGTTTGTTTCTCCTCCATTTACCTTCAGAAACTTCTTTGAGCATCAGGAGATCTTTGAAATATCAGGTCATATTAATGAGCAATCTGGTGACCTTCTTGAAAAGTCTGGACTCTGGATGCCCCTGTAAGATTGTGAAGAGAGGGATGGTCAAAGATCCCATTATTGGCAAAAAAAATAAAAATAGTTACAGATTTAAAAGTAACTGTTGTAGAGATCTTTCTATTGTACACCAGCAAAGAGTGTTATAATTTAATATGTCCTCAGCATGTCCAGGCTAGTCAGTGCTGTGAGGAAAGTAGGTGCAACAAGACCGTTTAAGGAGTTAAAAACAGATTTAAAAAATTGAAATGAACTCAAAAAGTGTTTGCTAGTGCAATAAAGATGAAGACAATTAAAACAGGGGCAGACATATAATATCAGAAACCCAAATATTGAGTCCTGAGGGACTCCATATAACAGCAACAGTATTCTACTAAAAACACAGGTCAGAAAGTCTGGAGAACATTCATTCAAGAACATTCTGTACAAGAACAGTAAATGTAAGTAATTTTCCAATCCCTGTACTTTGTTCTAGTATCAGAATTTGACAGATCTCCATAACACCATTCCAATTATATTCCAACTCTCTGTTCCTCAGCCAAACCCAACTGGACCATGTCGTTTTGGATGAAAAAAGAGATTTTAATGTCCTCTACTTTACAGCTTACATGGACAGAAATAAATGTTTACACAAAGAAGTTTGTACTTTCTAAATTATTTGCTCTGTAGAAATGCCCCCAGAAAGTGGAACACACCCCATCATGAATATCTTTAAACTACAGCAGTATGTGTTATGTAAGTATGGCTGCGAGATGCTGTAGGACACAGAGAGATGAAAGAGATGACGCTTTGCTTCTGGGCAGATGGCCAAGCTTTGAAACATCCTGATGAAACAGAGTCTCTCAGTAGGAAAAATTTCGCCAGGACATCTTGGAGAGATTTTAATGTCCTGAATTCCTCAAAAGGACAGTAAAATGAGATGTTGCATCAATCATGATGGAAAAAAAGTAGCATGTAATTCCATTTGATTTTTAGTTATATTGCTTTTATTTCACTGAAGTTGGTTGCATGCTCTATCCTAAATTTGGCTGAATATGCTTTGCGTTCCTAATAGGAATGTGGTAGGGAGGTATATTGTGCTTTAAGCCAACAAGCAACTCTTCAAACAGCCTTGTTGTTTTGGGTATACTGCTAATGCCAAAGCAGGAATGTGTGAGTTTAACTCTCTTCGTACTTGCCCAAGCAAATCATTTCAAAAGGCTCACATGGAATCCACACAAAACTAGTCTACCATGGAAAAGAATGTTTGGATAAGAGCAGCTGTGTATGTACTGTGGTCCTGATTCTCTTGCCTCAGGAGGCCAGTAGCACCTTGATGTTGTTTTGTCAAGCAGAAAAATGGATTTCACCTGTCTTTATGATGCCATTTTGCTGTGCTTTTTAACTTGTGATTTGTCCATAATTTAACATTGAAAGATAGAAACTGCATTCAATGTAAAGCCTGGAGAATCAGGGATGTAGGATAAGCAGTGCTGTTCCCCAGGTCTGCATTTTGTTTAGTGCTAGTTAGCAAATATTTGGATGTTAATAAAGTCCAAAGTGATCATGATAAACAACAGTTGATTTACATTAACATCTGGACATGTTAATCCTAACAAAGTGAGTAATACATCTAAGCACAGACTCATTCTCAGACCCTTTATAACAGCACTTTGTAAATCAGCTGTTTTTATGCTAAACGTTTGCCATAAGCGGTTAATACAAAATCTTTACAAATAGCAAGGAGCACACTCTGCCTGGTTTGGTCAAAGTTCAGTTCTAACAGCGCTTCTCAAAGAGCTGAGAATGCATGCAAGTACAGAGAAAAGTAATAATTCTGAAGCAATTTAAAATAAACACTTCTCAAATGTTAAATTTATTAAAGTATTCATCTCTGCATTATAAATGCAGTGATAAAATTCTTGAAAACTTTGGTAACCTGCTTTAAAAAAAAACTTGGATAGGTACAAAAGGTGATTATATTATAATATACATTCTCATGAGACTCATTTCTCTGATTAAAAGTACTTTCTGAAAATAATAACCTTTAAGCATGTCTATTAAGACCATATTTGTCTAATCTTTAATGGCCTGTTTTCATTTGCTGCAAATAATTCAGCATCATGTTCCACAGAAAATGCACAAATACCAAACTGCAAAAACAAAGAGGTTTCACTGTATACTTCTTTTTCTAATGTTACTATTCCTACTCTTACTCAAGTACAATTTTGGGGTACTTTACCTACCGCTCAAAGACAACAAAAAGAACATTTATTACAGGATACCACTCAACAAACTGGATTTTTTATTCATCATCAGGCATTAGCAATGAAAAAAATAAAATCAGGAATTTACTATTTCAGACACTCCTCACATGAATGGGAAGGGTAACAAAGAGAAAAGAGGGAAGAACAAAATGAAGAGGAAAAGCAGCATGACAGACAGTTATGACTGATAATTACTGCAGTGAAAGAACTCAGTCCTCAGTGGACTTTCACTTTTCATCAAGTGTGTTGGATGCACACGGGCTGAAGGAATGCACCGTAGGGCAGTCTGCAGCTTTCTCTTTAGCACACCGCTCGCTTTCCCCTGCCAGCATCAAAAGCCTATGTCTTAACACGTCGACCTCTGTCCAATATCTGTTTTAATCATCATCTGGGTGGGTAATAATATTGCTGAGAATGTTAGTGCTCTGCACTATACATGGATTTTGTGAAAATTAAAGAAAAACATATTGTTGTGATATTTTAGATGTGTGAGGGAACATTTCAGAGATGTGCTGATGTCAAGTCCAGCACATGTGTTTCTGAAAAAGTGAAAGGCTAGGGTGTGGCTCGTTCCAGAGATTAAAGGCTCTGCATGTCATGTGCTGGCATGACGGAGAGTTTGCTTCCCTCCACTACTATGGATGTTTTGCCAATTTTGTTGGCTGCAGTAGGAATAAAAAAGAAATACATTACCTTGTATTTAGTCACTTCAAATCTAACATGTGTATAATAATGGACTAGGAAACTTGTTAACTCTGCATATTAAAGCTCATACTTAGAGTTATACTTTCAACAAACTGTTTCATAATTTAGTATGTATTTTCTGGGCCATATGTGGAACTTCCATAAAACTTATCTGGTGCATGATGGCAGGCTTGAGCTTTAGTGTTTCCTACCTTGTTCTTAAACACAATTTTTTTTCCCATCTTAGGGTAACAGTTTGGTTCAGCGGGTTAGAATTTGGAGATAGCTGGATGTTTAGACAGGACAATGATCCCAAACACACACCAAAACCAATTTGTATGGATAAAGCACAGAAAGAATAAATTTGTGCAATGGCATTCCCAAAACCCTGACCTCAAGCCAGCTGAAGAATTATAGACTTTTTTTAAAAGCTGAGTCCATATTTATTTAGATAAACACGATGTAACAAGAGTGGTCAATTGTTCAAACAGAACTCTGTCAGCCTGTCGCTGATTGCTACAAAAACCATGTAGTAAAAGGTCAATTTACAAAAGGACGTGTATTCTAAAATACTGCCAAAATGTGGATTTGTGAAAATCTTGCATCAATTCAAACTGCTGTGTCCAATTGTATATTTTAAGTGTTGGTATTGTTTTGGTATTTTTTAATCATTACGCTATGGAAAAAATCTTCTATCTCAAATAGATAGTGAGCCCAAAACTGACATAAGGTTTATTCCTACTGTGTGTGAATGCAAAGTTCTCACTGTGAGTGTTCTCATTGGTTCAAACTGAGGTTAGCTTACAAAAATTAACCTTTTCTTACATATGTACTGTATAGGTCACTGTACTGCAATATCTTCAAGCAATAACTTCATTTTTAGTAAGCATACAAACTTACTGAGTGACACACACTATAAATAACCATTGGGGGGAAATAAAAAATAAATTTGCTCATAAAAGACAGATGTTGCCATTGAAAAGAAGACTGGCCTTGGCTACCAGCCTCCCATGAGAGAGAAAAATAACATTTTCATGGTAAAATGAAGCTACGCTTTGGGTCGTCTGGCTGCTGCAACAGTAGCAGTCAGTGCTGAAAAGTAGGTACAAGTCAGTCCCTTAAAGTCTTTCGACTGTGTAAGGCCAGAACCACATCCTTTAACTTGGGGGTGATGAAAAGGACAAATCCTTCTGGAAATATCAGCACTATTTAAAGTCAACTTGTTCCTTTTAACGGCTGATGTAAGCCAGAAGATGGAGCTACGCACAGACAATAAACTGTGTCTTCTGTGTTTTAATAAACTAAACCTAACACAATGGTTTTGGTTTTATAGTACAATTGTCTAGTTGTACTAGTTCTTGAGCAAGAAAATAAAACAAACAAAATTAAATTAGTCAAATAAATTAATCATATGCCATCATGTTTTAACAGCTTCCAATTTAAATTATTGTTGTCTCTATTTTCTGAAGAGATCACTTGTTATTTAAGGATTTTGTCATTTTCTTTCATTCTTAAGAACTATATATCCAATCAATATAAATATTTTGGTGAAAACACCACCGGAACTAAACGTTCCACACTGTCACCTTATCAAAAAAGTCTTGAAGAAAAGGGTAACATCTGGCCGTGCCCTGAAAAGCAAATCATAGGTCAAGAATTTGAGCAGGGATTCATCCTGTTTAAGAAAAGATGTCATGCCCTTCAGGGCAGACATTTTTCATCAGTAATGTTTTGTCAAAAACAAGGTGAATCTCCTCAGGGTGCTGCTGCATGATGGATGGAGAAACTGAAGTTTCAACATTCAGCTCAAAATGTGGGAGTTATTTATGGACTGCATGAAGGAAAACAGTTCAAGGGTGACACAAAGACTAACCAAACGATATACATTTCCTACTTGATAAGGTTTACTTAAAGCTTTCTTTGTTCAGCCTCCTTCACTTGGATAAACCCAACTGTGTTCAGAAGTTACCTAATTTGTAAGTAGAATTTGTCTGTGATTTAATTTCAGGATATATACCCAACTAGTGTGTGAAGGTCTGAACAAACAGCATCATGGAGACCAAGAAACACAGCTACCAGATTAGAGAAAGGGATGTGGGCAAGTTTAAAGCGGCATTAGATTATAAAACAATATCTCAAGCTTTGATCTTCTTATAGAGCTCTTCCCCTCTTCTTTGCAGTTTGCTGCAAACTATGTAAGAGGACACAGCAAACGTAGAAGAAAGTCCAAAACAGAACACGAAAAAACATTGTGCATGCCTTATGTTTCTAAAAAAAAACTAAAAATATCTATTTTGCTTGCTTCAATCCAATTTTACATGGTTTAGTAAATGGCCCAGTCAAAGTTTAGGAATGAATCTAATTGATAATCTGTGGGACTAGTTTAAAATCTACTGCTTCTGCTTTCTGCCTGAATGAGGTTAAATTCATCTAACCTACTCTGTCATGCCACCCTGCTCTATGACTCTGAATGAGATAAAGCAGAAACTACAAACAGATCCAAGAATCACTCAAAGACCAGATTTATTGTAGTCAAATGGATCTTTTCTGTTATGTTAAAATTATTGCAATATTTCAACACAGCAGAAATAGCAGAATTCAGAACCATGTTTGACATCTAGGAAATAGAGAGACCTAAATTGGATTTTTAAGGACCTTCTGAAACTAGTCAACAGGGCTCTGTCAGATGTTTGTTTCTTCTTACTGAAACCCAAACCAGTTTGTGTCAAGGACCATTATATATAGACATAGCATGATCCTGAAGGTTAACAGGTTTTTTATTGGAGGAGAGGAGAATGAGGCATCCCACTGACTTAGCATGTGACATTTTTAAGTTTGTTCATATCTTTTGGTCCTTTACAAAGACATCTATACATCACACCACATCATGTCGATGAACAGCTTTGCTTCCCTTAAGATGTTCAGACAGATCTGCAGCTGCAGCTCCTAAGAAGTGCAGGGTCATTAAACCTGTTGATCCCCATAAGCCCTCAGGAAAGCTACCGTGTCAGAGCACAAAGAATTCAATCGGCAAATGGAAGTTAATGCACAGAGCTCCTCTTACTCTCTCAGCTGCGCTGCAGGCACCACGGTTTTTAGTGCAAACACTCAGAAACACAGAAAATGTAGCCTGATTCAAAATCTCAAAAGTTCCAATTACTGCTGCTTCAAAACTATTGCTATAATAAAGAAATACAGGTTTTTCAGATGTCTCCAACCATATTTTAGTGTAATATTATCTGTTGATACCTGGATGGCTGGGTCAAGTCTGGTAAAGTCTAATACTATTCCCTCAGTGTAATATGCTTGCATAAGTCACCGCTTAGACAAACAGAATGAGCAGCAGAAACAGCAAACAGGTCAGAGAGCCCAAATAAATGTTTGCATGTGGTTCAGAGCCAGAGATTGCGAGCCGCAGAACCAAGCTACATTACCTTTTGGTTTCCCCTTGATTTCGTATGCATACTACACCATTCAGAGGTCATTATAAGCTGTTTTGAACAAGATTCCAGGACTTTTCTTATGAAATATTAGCTACTGCTTTATTGTAAAGATCTCCTTGATGACAGAACCAAAACTTTAATATCTTGCAGTTAAGCAAACATACTGAACAACAGAGTTATAATAGTGAAAGGGAAATAGAAACAGCAAAGCTACTGCACTTTTCACAACATAAAAGAAAGGTCTACCTTTGTTCCACAAGTCCATGAATTTTTCTTCCCCTCACCCGTAAAGCAACCATTTATATATCTTATCAAATATAAATCAAATGAGTAGAATAGAGAAGGAACTTCTTTCCATCGTCCATACCTACTTTTCCATGAATGGTCATATGGCAGCTGGTGCCTATCTCTAACAAACAAGATGTATAAATTTATCCACAAATATTCCAGTTGACACGAAAGGTTAGATTTTCCTTATGAACAATGAAACATTCACTTCTTTTTGATAAAAAAGAACTTTATTCTCATAGGCCAAACCTTTGGAAAAATTATCATGACTAAGATAACAAAAATTTCCCTACAGACCTAATAAAGATTTATTATAATTAATAAAATTGTATCATTTTGTTAATAAAATTATTAATAAAATTAATAAAATTTAATTATAATTTAAGTAAAAATGTTCTGCAAAAATTGGTGACATCAACAATCCTTAATTTTGAACAAAATTATTATGTCTTATTTATTTTATTTTAAAAAAAGAAATACTTTGAAGCAGTACTTTGGTTTTCTTAAATTGGTCAGGGTATCTTCAGACTTTATAGTAACTTTTTAGTGAATTAATGTCAAAAAGGCCAAAATCACTTTTCAAAATAGGGAATATAAGAAAACTTGACACTCAAATAATATAGATATTGGTTACTTTTTCGAGCCAGGAAATTGGTAAAAAATGGAGTCTCTAAGCTGATTTTTAACATAACAATAATTAAAAGCAACAAGCAAAATACAGTATTGTGCTTCTTCCTTTTCAGAGTGTAGGAAAATGGGATAAGTTTTGTAACTCATTCTGAGCATGAAAGGTTCTGCAGAAAGACCTTCACATCAATATTACAGCAATTACCTATTAATAATGTTACATAATCTTGTGTCTTTGCTGATTCACTCACCTCAGGGTGCTGGACTCTTGAAACTGAAGACTCAGTAATGGCATGACTTGCTTTTGCTTAATCCAGATGACCATCATGATGTTGCAAGGCCATCTGGTTCTAAATATAAAGCAAAATAAGATGGTGACATCACAGCAAAAGTAATGTGCTCTTTCATGGATAAGCAGAAAACTTTGAATTGTACACCTTTTATCCCAGGACACATGACCAACACAAAATGGGAGAGCATCACAAATAACACACACTTCAAGTTTAGTCCTAAGTAACTTGTGCTTTTAACCCTCCTGTTGTTTTGGTGCAATGCTCAGGAGGAGTGCAGCAGATGTCACAGTTGAACAGCAGGGAACTTGTGTGACATCTAATGTAGGCAACTACAACAATGAGTCTCAACTTTGCAACTCCACGATTTAATACGAACAAATAGACATTAGCTACGTCCTAGTCTGTTATTTGGGAATGACGCCAGAACAAAAGCTTTTTCTGTCCCACCATCTTAAAAATGTAAACATAAAATCCAAGTGGGTCTTGAGTGAAAAAAAAAAAAAAAACAACTAACTCCCACTGTTAAGCATGGAGGAGGATCTGTGAAGTGATGGACCAGTTTCTTTTTTAGCAGAATAATGAGACACACATATGTTGCCAAATCAAAAGAGAAATTGTTCATGGGTGCAAAATCAACTTTCTTCCATGGGTCCAGTCCCTAGAATAAAGTCCCAGAAAGCCTGCAGGTTGAGCATCTATGTTGAATAAAATGTCTTTAGAATACTGGCAACAAAGTCAATAGAGATATAATGAAAGAGCTGGATGTTGGCATTCCATTTTGAACAAACATTTTTCTAGACTCTCTCTGGTGGAGCTCAGGACTATGGTGGTGAACTCCCATAGCTAGCAGTATTGCAACCTGACCTCAAAAATGACAAGCAGGCTATTTAGCTCAATACTCTATGCAGCTTTCAGACAAGCAGTAGCTGTGCCTCTTAATTAGTGACAAGGAAAGAGAGAGCGTGTGGACGTGTTTCTAAAAGCAGATCCTGTATTGGTCTTTTGACCTGGTCCATGTCCTCTGTGAAGAGAGACTTTGTTGCCCTCAGACAGACCTGTGGCCTATAACACACACTTTTACAAAAATACATGTGTCCATGACTTTCAATCTAGAAAACAGCAGGCTTTCCTTGAGAGTTTTGGTTGAGACAGCAATCATCATGAGCCTGATAATACAGTGGCCTACTGTGAACACTGGGGATGCCAAAATACACAGGACAGGGTTAGACTATTATATGGCGTCTTGCAAAAGTAGTAATACCCAATAAACTTTTCCAGATTTATCGCACCAAAAACTTATAGTTTATTGAGGGTTAATTGTGTAATAGACCAACACAAAGTAGTTCTTAATTGTTAAATTTGAATGTTATAGTTTACCCAATAGTGACCCTAACAGTCAGAGCTACAATTGAAAAAACTTGTATTTGAAAGATTTAGTTTATGTTCAGAGTCAGACCTAAGTTAACTGAGGCCCAGTTTACACTGAGCTTGAAACGGTGACATTGTTGTTGTGTTCTAGCTGCTCCTTGACACATTTCCATTGATCGGAATCTGTGGCACCTTTTGAAAACAGAGTGGAACTTTTCGGGAACAATCCCTGTCGAGGTGTGAAGTACTCCGCAGGTGTGAAAGCGCACATGCACAGAAGGCCTGGCTTCAGGATGTGGTGGAGATTAAGGGTTTCGACAATGTGCTAAAATCACAGTATGGTGATTTTTATACATATTGTGTCCTGGCATGGGTGGGGGTAAGTTTGCTATTGGGGTCGTGACAAGAAGGGGCGAACAACATAGGGATGATAACAAAATTAAGTGATTTTCTTCATGCAATTGCAGCAATGAGAACGGATTTTGTCACTTTTGTCCAACCATGAAGAACCTTTACATGTGGAACTTTTCCCCAATCAAAATCTGAAAATACTAGCAGTTTCCAGACAGCAGTCTCATGTAAACAAAACCTTGAAATCTAATGAGTGCTTCAATGTCCGCAGTGTCCTGGGTGTTTTGTTTTTAAGGACTTATGAGAGTTTCTGTAAAATGTCAACCTTACATCACTAATATTTATTTATTAAACTAATATATGCTACATCAGAGGCCAATGACAAACATTTTATTTCAAGCTGTGCATTTTATTTTGTTATAAATATCACACATAATAAAAGTTAGATCTTATATCTTGGCAAAACCTGAAAATTGATGAACATAGAGGCTGAATACACTTCAAATTTTTAATTGTAAAAAATATTTAACAACCATGAATCTTTTTCCTTCCGCTTTAGATACATTAACTACCTTCCCCCAATAAAAACACCCAAACTTGTGGGTGAAATGTAATAAAATTAGAAAACTTTTGCAAAGCTCCGCAGATGTCACTCCTTTGTGCTAAGCTTTGAAAACCTCTCTTGCTATTTTTCCAGTGAACATAAGGACTGCAACACCCTCCCTTCTCACTCTCGTTTTGAGTGAATTGTTGACAGATGTTTTGTTATACTTAGCACCTGCTGAACATAGGGTTTTCCTCAACCTTTGACCTCTTCACTTAGTCGCAGCATAAGCCGAGTAGCAGCTGTCCTTAACATGAAATCCACCTCTTACTTGTCGCCAAACTGTCTAATCTCTTGATTAGGTTTCACTACAGCAGGTGCCACAATTTAGCATCCAGCCATGTCAGGCAGGAGGTTTTTGCATAAACATCACCACGTTGTCCATTTTAACCTAAAAACAAAGAAAATCTTGAATGTAATTTTGTTTCTGTAGGCTGCAGAGGTTAAGCTGTGTCATGAAGAATCCACTTCTTTAAATGAGCAGAGACTGGGTTCCTTGTTAGCTGCTGGACAGGTGACAATTAGGGTCAGAGCCCTGCTTTCCTCTTGGCTACATCTGGCTTTCAGAGACTAAAAGGGTTTCATGAGGAGGACTCGGAAGCATTGAGGCATCTGGCAGCAGCCCTTCCCTCCACATCCTGAGGGCCAGCAGAGCTGCTCTGTGGCAGGGCGATCAGGAAGACAAGGTGTGCACTGTAAGCTACACGCACATGGAGGGCGGTGGCTCAGGTTCCCACTTCGATAGATGCTCCACCACAGAGAAGCTCACTGTAAAGAGGAGAGTGGAGGAGGGGAAATGTGTTGCAACTGTAAGAGTATTTTAATCAATAACAAATGTCTAGCCTCATTTGGATAAAATGAGCTGAATTTAATCTTTTTCAGTGTAGTTATCTGCATCATGTGGTATTGCCCCACATACTGCATCCTTGAAGTCCCAGATGCTCCAGCAGTGACATCAGTGCACATTGAACTTGGCACAGCATGGCTAATCCTCATCATGTGACACATCAAAGCTCCGTCAAAGTTGAAGTACAGTCACCGCCTCCATTGCATCATATGAATGGAATCGATTAGTAGAAGTGAAATATATGTCTAGAGAGACGGAGCAGAGGGTCCATGCAGCTTCACAGGACGTATTCCTGAAGTACAGAGACATTTTGCTCTGAGTGATTTAAAGCTCCAAAAGCGTATATACTGTTCATGTTTGTCAACGTATTGCTTCATTTATTATAGGTCCAATCATGAGGGCCAATCTTCATTTTGATGTATAAAAAGATAATATAACCCCCGTTAAAATATGAAATTTATGTGACGTAAAGATCATGATAAATCACTTTTTTTTTTTACTTTTTCTACCTTTAATGTTACATATATCCTGCTTGTTTAAGTGTGTACATCCTTAAACTGTTGCAGCATGTTTTAATTTCAGCATTCAGTCTTCTTTGGTAGTTCAGCATCCCAGAGATTGACTTAGTCTGCCTTGCAAATATTCTTGCAATACTCCATGTTTGTGCTCCTATTTACTATGAAATTAAAATGAAAGCAAATGTTTAAAAAGAAGGTAAATACTTTGGGCTGCACCTAAGATTTTTGCATTTTAAGAACATTTTGATAAGTAAAAATCTTTCACTAAAATGAGTCCATCTGCACCAAGAGCACATGCTGTTGAGTCAAATTAAATTTACTTTCACACCTGATCATTCGTGGTAATGCGTCTAGGTACTCCACCTGGTTTATTATGCAGCTATCACCCTCCCATTTACGCTTTTTAAAGTAAAAAAGGTACATTTCTACTTTCTCTTTTTTAAATTTAGGATATTGCAATGAGTTGAAAACATGCTATGTAGTCCAACAGTTTATAAAGAAGCTTAACCAGATCAAAATAATTTTGATAAAGAAGTTAACAGAAAGCAAATAAGAAAACTGTGGAGATATTATATTTCTAGGGAGGTTGGAGTGGATTCATTTTTCAAATGATGAGGTTGAAATGAAAAAAACCCCACCAGATTAAAAACAAAGGCGAGTTGGGATTTGATCAACAGCTCAAAATTTATATCTGTTTAGACTTTACCGATGTCCTTTGATTGCCTCTGATTAATCCTGGTTCTTTACCTAATTAAAACTAAATCAAGTGACTCTGCAAGGCTTACTGGATACATTGCTATTGACGAGGATTTCCACCCAAAATCCCTATCTTCTTAGTTGTAAGAAATAGATGGGATTACCAGTCCAGACATTGGAGCAAGCGAGCAGGCAGGTATTAGTGACTGTGTCTAAGCTGGATTTAAAACCAACTGGCCAGTCATCCCTACTGGTAAACGACGACAATATCTGCAGGAAGCAGTGGAGAGCAAAGCCGTCGTCGAGGACAGAAAGGATTCATGCCAAGGCATCAAAGTTCAGACCATGGAGATAACGCTGAAGGGTTTTCCACTAAAGGTGGTGAATATTCCATGGAGGAATAATAACCTCAGCACTCTGCATACAGAGGCTCCTCTCTCTGAACAAGGAGAAACCATCGTTGGAGTTTATCTGTTAGTGCTGGGTAAGTCAAAGACTGTCTAACCTTAGTGACAGGTTCCTATTCTGCAGGTATTCATGTACTGAAAGATGAACCATTTCCTTTTCATTGAAAAAATTCAAACAAACATTTAAACAAGCAGGTGGATATTTATGTATTTTAGTCTAAGATTTGTTTAGCATCAATCAAAAATATGGATATTTGCTTATTTGTATGATCAATGGGAACTAGTATTTAATGTAATCAAGAACTGATTTATTATTAATCACACTAAGGTGTAACATAAATCATTTACTTTTGGGAAAAGAGACAGACAAGATTACATAATGATGCGAAACTACATCTACTCTTCAGCTACTTCTACAGTTGAGAGGGGAAATTTCCTGAAAAAAAAAGGATTGAACATTCAAAAATATTGTAACAAGTTTAAACAAATTTAAGTCTCTCACTTAAAATAAGCACCTATAATTGGTCAGAAGTAGCTGTTTAGGAGCAATAGTCAGCTTTTCTGCTTACATTGGTCCCAACACTAATTACACCAAGCATTACTGGTTTCTTCTGTTCCTGGGTTTTGGACATGCATAGCCTCCTATGGATTTGGACTAGATGATGTGCCTAAAAAACATTTGCAGGAACTTCTTTCAAAAAAAATTTCTACAACTTGAGAGAGACAAAATATGTCAATGAACTTCAAATTATTTACAGCTTATCAATAGAATCGAATAAGGTCTCAAACATGTAATACAACAATGCAAGTTTGTACAAATTCCCATATTTACCAATTTTTAAAGTTATGACTAATCATGATTAAAAAATAAATAAAAATTTCAAAATTCCTAAAATGTTAAAATAAGACAATAAATATAAGAAATATTTTGATATAACATATTGACTTATTGACAAGTAAAATTCAAAGTGCTTATAACCATAAAACATCATACAGTAACCAATTATGAAACAAGCAATAAACATTACATTTTGTCAAATGCCATCAAAATCTTCAAGGAAATATACAATTATACATATTAATGTTCCAGTTATTATTCAAAGGGAACTCTAGACAGGTGGGTTTTAGTCTTGATTTACAGGAACTTAGTGTTTTATCTGATCAAAATCTTAAAGTCCAGCCAAGCAGGTTTTGTATGTGAAATGATAAATGTATCAGTTTGGATACTCTACCGTAACATCAACTGACTGTAAAACCCACAGTATAAATATGCTCATGGAAAAATGTACACAAATGTAATTTATGTTGTATAAATTATGCAAGTACAGCTAATCATGATGTGGTTTGTTGCTAGTCAACTACTACACCAACAAATGATTATATTTTGCATTTTAAAACATTAGACAATGCATAGCTTTTCTATTGAACATCATCTATATTTGAATATATTTTACCAATCTAGTTTGACCTGCACTATCAGATAAGCTAGTCCTGGAAATATTTCTGATATCGCTTCTTTGCAGGATGGCTTTCATGGTTTGGAAACAGTCTGGTGATATTTGTCCTGTACCGCCAGCGGGCCTTACTCCAACCAACAGATTTCTTCACCTTAAACCTCGCCATTTCTGATGCCAGCATCTCGGTGTTTGGCTACTCTCGAGGAATTCTGGAAATCTTTAACATCCTGAAAGATGACGGGTATCTGATCACATGGATCTGGACTTGCCAGGTAAATGAAATGTGAAAACAAATGCGAAATAATCCAAATAATTCCTTGTATTCAGGATATTTTTTTTTCTGTTAGAGCTCAAGCTGTGCTATAGCAATGATGTTTAATAACAATTAAAAAGGTAAAATGTTATCATACGTATCATTGTTTACATTCTGAGTTGTAAACAACATTATGTGCATTGTCTATCTTTTCCAGTTAATTCATTACATTACAGAACAGCAGAGGTTTTACCATGAATAGAGCATGGGTGTGAGTGTGTGCAAGTGCATATGCAGGGGATTTTGGTACTCGCTAGGCTAGAGGTTAAATCTGTAATAAGATTAGCATGTTGGAGACCTTTAAACAAGCAAAACTCTCCTTGTAACAGTTCAACAACCAAATGGAGAACTATTAGGAGCTTTTCCATTGAATTTTTTAGCATATTTTAATCATTTGCTCTAATTTTTCCAACACAATTGCAATTTCCATCTAAAAACTTAATTTTAAAAAGAAGTTTTATGTGTGTAAGCAGTGAAGTGCACCGTTCACCCATGTGTTTTCTTATCCGCTCGCAGCCACAGCTCAAAATTAAATTGTTGTCATTCTTTTGCCTGGAATTCAAGCAGGCTATTTTTCTTGCTCAAGGCTAGCTCTGGTAGAAAGTTGGGATCCGTGCAGGAACGTCAGGGTAAACTCCCTGAAAAATCATAGAAAAACAAGGTGTTGAAAAGCTGTAGCATGCCACTCTTATCTTACCTTCCCCTGAGAGGGGAGTGGTAGTCCAAATTAAAAATAAGGGTATACTCTAAAAGTAACACTTTAGAAAGGGAAAGAGCATGTGAACCAGCATGTGAGAAGCAGATTACTGAACGAAACGTGATGTGACCAGAACAAACCCCAGTCAGTTCGGTGTATTTGTACCTTAGGAAGCTGAACTGGGCTTCACAGAGGCAAACATGCAGCATTAAACATTACAGTCATCATTTATTTCTCTTTTGATTCTTCCTACATGTGCAAGAAAATGGCTTTGAATTAAAACCCCAGGAATCAGAGTGAGTGAGAAAATTGTGATGAGTCCATGTGACTGGATTAGTACAAAGGAAGATCAAGATAGTAATTAGCAAATGACCTCAAATGAGGTGTGTTACCTGGAAGTGACCCAGCAGGGAGCCGAGTGTTGCACACTTGGAGAGAAATGGAAACACCGTAACACCTTTCAAGAAGGTTTGTATTTCTGAGATATATACATAAACAATATATAAACCAAAGTTTACATCAACACTATTGACAGGAAAAGATGATGAGTGCAGATGAAAGTGATACATCGCAATAATTCTGTTATCTATCATCCAATTCGGTTCACATTTTCTGTTTATCTCAGTTAAACAACCTGAATATTTAACTTAAACGAGGGATGTACAGCAGACTTTACAAGAAAGTAAAACATTTTAAAAAGCTAATTTTAGGAGCAATACAGCGTCAATAAAGTAGATATACTATACCAAAATATCAACATAGCTTGACAAAGATATTTCCTCATGTTTCTTTTAGCCATCAACATGTTATCAACATGTAGGTCAAAGGAATATGAGAATGATTTCTTCCTGATCTTTAAACTTGCTTACTTTAAATAACAATGAGTTAAGAGTGAGAAAATAATATGTTTTGTGGATGATCGTGACCTCGATTGCTGTTATCGTTTCTGATTAGGTCATATTTTGAAGCATTTATCTACCAGAGCAGGAATACAGTAGAATCTCATTAAAACTTAAAAAAAAATTCTTGTTTTAGCGAGACTTATATGCCATTAAACCAAAATATGTTCATGTTTAAAAGAGAAAGGTCATAACAGTAAAACAGCAAAACCTTGCAGGATGCTTACGTGTCGTCAAGAAGAAACGTAGTGAGACGATGAAAGAAGCCTCAGTCCACTTATTATAGCGAAAGTCATAATGCTTCACTAGTGAAAGTGAAAAATTGTTCTTCTTCTTTTCGGACATTGATGCATGGACAGATATGTTTGCATACAATTTAAAGTAAAACTGTGTATTTTATTACCGTAAATATGCTGGAGCTGATTGGCTGTGATCTTTAGCTTTTTTTTTATTTATTAACTTCTATTTAGCTAGGAGAGTACTTAATGATATCAAAGATCTCTTTTGCAAAGTGTTCTGTCCAAAACAGACAGCAACAGCAATACAAAAAACACAGACTCAAAACATTTCACATGTAACAATCAAAATATTTAACTGTTAAACTGAAAGATAATGCATTGGAACAAAAAGTAGCTAAACAATATAAAGCATAAAATATAAAAAGATTATAAAATATAGCAAAAGCACCTGCACTGCGACATACCTTTGGGAGAATAATCAACCAAATTATGACTTACAGTAGCATCTGATTGAAGAATATTGGGTCTGGAAAGATCAGATTGGCCCCATCTTTAGTCTGGTGAAGACACTGTAAAGATGTCATGCAATAAATCCCCTGTGTCCATCTTCTTGCAGGTAGACGGCTTCCTCACGCTGCTCTTTGGCCTTGTGAGCATCAACACCTTAACAGTCATCAGCGTCACCAGATACATCAAGGGATGCCACCCGCAAAAAGGTCAGAACAAACTTCTCAGAGTGCAAGTGTGAAAACACAAAGAGGGCTTCATACCATCATGGCTGCCCTCCTCATTCCACCGACCTTCTCTGACAGAAAAGTCTGTTTCTGTTTTCAGCTGGGAAAATAACTACTATTTGTCTCCAGCCATTCCATTTATATTTCTCCAGTATGTTATTAAGACAATTTGAGGTGACATTTTCTATTTTGAGACTACATCCGAATGTCAAAGAATGTCCTAATTACATAGAAATGAGGGTGAAAAACTGTATCTGATTTTACGTAGTTGGCGGTTGTTTTTAAAATGCTGTGACTGTAAACTGTGCCCATTAGTGGCAAGTGTGGGATGTCACCAGTTGCATTATATGCCATAATGTAGCCATTGAAAATGACTAACCAAGGTCTGAATAGAGCAATTTAAACAATCTAAGGAGCAAATTAACCACCAGGTATGTGAGGTGAGTTGGTGTGAACGCTACAAAAAGCTCTGAGTTTCTGTACTTACAGTTTTACAGAAGTATTTATATGTCTTGAACTTTTACAAATTTTGTCTAATTCCAACTATAAGCCATTTGGATTTTATGAGAGGTCAACACAACACAAAGTAGCAAATATTGTCCAATAATTTACCAGATAGATCATTAATGTATTTGTGGTTAAGTTTAATGCAGGTTTAGACTACAAAATAACATCTCAGCCTTTAAAACATACCATAGAAAGAATATAGCTGTCCATCTAAGATGGCAGGACTGGTAATGACAAACAGAAATTCTTGACTTTCTTTCAAAAATGGTTTTCTTTTTGCCACTCTTCCATAAAGGCCAGATTTGCAGAGTAAAAAACTAATGTATTTCTTTTCCTGAGCCACAAACATGTGGTCAAATGAGACCAAACTAAAGCACACAAAACACTGTGTAGGGTGAAAAACACAGCATTTCCACAGTACAACATTATGCTGTTAAGAACAGCCTCCCTCATTCAGTTAATTGCAGGATGGACAAAGGTAAATCCTGCAAGAAAAGCTTCGAGCACTAAATCTGATTGAGAATCTGTAGGAAGACTTTAAAACTGTTGTTCAGAGATCCTCTCTGTCTTACTTCAACTATTTTTGCAAAAAGAATTGGCAAAAAGTTCAGTCTTTACATTTGCAAATCTGTTTGAGACGCAGGAAAACATTTCTAGCTCTGATTGGATTGAAGGTGTTCCCTCAAAGTACTGTATTGACTCCACAAATAAAAATTGACTCTTTTTATAACTTTACAATGTTAAACAACATGGGAAAGCTTACTTTCTATTAACAGTTAAGCATAGATTTGTGTTAAAATTGATTAAATAAAGTTTGTGACAAAATATTGAAATGTCAAAGGTATATGAACACTTTTGCAATTCCTTGTGGCATAGCTCTGAAGTATGTTTTAGAGCTGCAAAGAAAAGGCTGACCTTTTCATAGTTTCCTCTGATCGCAAAAATGTGTGCACTATCATTCCAACAGATGTCCTTTTCAGACACAAATGTTTGGTAAAGGCTGTCAATAAAAGACTTCATTGTTCAACAAATGTCAATGAGAGTGCTGACATTCATAACAAGTAACAATAATTTTCCATTTGTCAAAGCCTCTCACTGTTTCCCAAATGGCTTATAGTTATGAACTAAAAATCTAACTCATAAACTATTTATTGTTTTGACATTGCCTTTTCTTTTTTCTGTGTATTTTTGCAGCACACTGCATCAGCATCAACACCATTGCAATATCCCTAATTTTCATTTGGACCGGAGCACTGTTCTGGTCAGTGGCGCCGCTGCTGGGATGGGGCAGCTACACAGGTCTGTTCCAGTTTGAAACTTCACCAAAATGTAATGTTTTTTTTTGTTCCCATTTGCATTCATTTTGTACAAAACTGTTTTCTATCAACATACTTAGCCATTCTTTTTTAGTTGTTCTTGGTAGTTGGGTATTTTAGGGACAAATAAAACTAAAAATGTTTGCGTCTCACTTATAATTTTATTTAATTGGGATTTTTCCCCCCTTTCTTTTCCTTTGATTTTTGTTTGGCTCATCCCCCCCACTTCTACAAAATATGACTTTTGGGCATTGGGTAGCTCAGTTGGTAGCATTTACAGAGGATATAATTCTTGATGTGGTTTTTCTGCATTCAATTCATGGTATCAGGCCATACACTGCATGTCTGTCCATTCTCTCTCCATCCTCTTTTTTGTCAAATGACTTTTCACTAAAGGCCAAAAGTGACAAACATATTTTAAATATGAAATATGACATAAGAAATATGACAAATTAGGATCCTTGATAAAAAAAAACAACTATGAATGATTTCCTAAAGCTAGATCAAATTAATTGGAGACATATAAATACATTTTCTCAATGAGGATTATGAGCACTTTAAAGTACTAAACCAGGTATGAAACATTACCACAGTAGGAAGGAACTAAAGTATGGCTGGTATGAAAGAACAAAACAGAAAGCACAAAATGTCCAGAGGTCATAATAACCAGTTCCTGCATGGTCCATATTCAAACTAAACTACAATTACAACAACATCAAAAAAGGATATCAGTTCATCTGTAATAATTACTGAACTACAGCCTGATTGTCTGCATCTTGTTTTTTGCAGATCGGGGTTATGGCACCTGTGAGGTGGACTGGTCCAAAGCCAATTATTCCACCATCTACAAGTCTTACATAATATCTATCCTCATCTTCTGCTTTTTCATCCCCGTGATCATCATGCTCTTCTCCTACATCTCTATTATAAAGACTGTAAAATGCACAAATGCAATGTCCGCTGATGGTTTTCTCTCTGCGCGACAAAGGAAGACGGAAAGAGATGTCACGAGGGTAAGTCTAAAGTAGAATCATGAAATATTTGGTTGCAGAATTTAAAAGGAAGCCACAGTGATTTTTTATACCCCCCACTAGATTTCTATTGTAATCTGCACTGCTTTCATCATGGCCTGGTCACCGTACGCAGTGGTCTCCATGTGGTCAGCCTGGGGTTTCCACGTACCCAGCACCACTAGCATCGTCACCCGCCTCTTCTCCAAGTCTGCCAGCTTTTACAACCCACTCATATACTTCGGCATGAGCTCCAGATTTCGCAAGGAGGTCTCACTGCTGTTTCCGTGCATTCCGGAGAGCAGGGAAGTGGTGCATCTGCAACACTTCAGAAACATCAAACCAAAAGCTGAGAACTTGCTCCAAGACACATCGCTTCCTGCCCAAAGACCAGAGGTGAAATATTTGGCAGGAGAGCCAAACAGGTCCAACCTTGACAGCGACTCAGGGGTCAACAGTCCTCCTGAGACTCCTCCTGAGATCTTCCACATCGATGTGCCCTCACACATTGAAACGTCAGAGTATTGTTGTGACAGACTCTAAGACTGTTTTAAACCAGAATACAAGGGTGGGATTGACTGTTTTTTGTATTTTCTTCATCTTACCCATCTTCATAAACAGATGTACCCATGTTTGCCATCAGTACGTGCGCTAATAAACAATGTTTTGAAGGCTCAAATTATATTGCTTATTTTTGTTTCTGCCAGTTCAGAACTGGCAGTTTCCTATGCACTTCTCCGCAAAGTTTTTAAGACCCAAAGACGAACAGACTTGGGCGGCTTTCCTGGTACTAATTAGAACTACTTTGCAGTTAATTAGTCTAGCTTTCACCTTGTAAATAAATTATACTAGAAACTTCTAGTAAGTAGCACTAAAAGCCACGATCTTTCCAGGAAGGCATAACCGGCCCGCCTAAATCCTTCTTGGAACAATCCATGAAATGTGGAAGCAGTAAAGTGCTGAGACATGAGATCTGTTGTATCATCTGGAACCACTGAACCGTCCTTGACTTGACTGAAATATCTGATGGTATTATGCAGTGCACCCTCGAGGGCACTCACAGGCTAATCTCACATACGCTGCAGTTAACACAGTGTCCAAAAAGATGAGCAGTTTCACATCTGCATTAGTCTCATCATCACTCTGTTGGCCAGCTACAATCAGAAGCAGAGGGGTTATGTTTTCATAGGAAATCCAGTCCAGAGAGCTGTGAGTTACACATTTTCTATGTTTACAACCTGTCAAGAGGATGGCAGGGGTGTAAGAGAAATGAGTAACCCTGAAACTCAGTCTGCCCTCTTGGTCTACCTGGGGCAGAGGGATCTAATCTTGAATAAAGCTCCCCAGTGGCTCCTGCAGAGACTGTAATAGCACACACAATGAGCTCTTTTACAGCAGTACTTCAGACTTGTAGCTTCAAATGGCAGGGAAGCATCCACAACACCCTATGCGCCAACAGTCTGCATAAACTAACTATAGCTCAGGATTTGGGAGTCATGTAAGGCTGATACCGAGTATCAGGTGTTAGGAAAGGTAGGGTTTGCTACAATAGCTGGACAAAAGGTCAATAACACCAAAGTGACCATGGATATGATGTGTTCGCAAAACAACTATTAATTCTCCTGTATGGTGGAACTAGACTAAAATGTGTAACCAGTAATAGCTTTTAGTATTTCCCTCCGTACAGATTTCTTCTATCCTTCCTTTGTTGCTGCATTTTAAAAAGAAATTACAAGTTTCACAAGCTTTCATTGGGGAATACAGTTTATAGAAAGTCTCATTCCCCTTTAGGATTAGGATCTGAGAAGTTTCTAAGTTTAAATCTCTTAACCACCTAGTTGTCCCTTTGCCTTGTACTTATGCCCTTTGTCATGCTTTATTCGACTGTTGAAAAGTTTGGCAAAGGTCCTGTTGGGAGATATTTTAGATCATGTTTTCTTTCTTTCCAATGGATTTAAAGTGCGACTGTAAAATGCAAATTAAAATTGCACTTAAATTTTGTAAAGTGAAAAATCATTTTGTAAGTTGCACTTTGAACAGAAATTACTAATTTCACAAGCTTTCATTGGGCAATACCATTTATAGAAAGCCTCAATCCTCTTTAGGATTAGGATCTGAGAAGTTTCAAAGTTTAAATCTCTGAACCACTTAGTTGTCCCTTTGCCTCGTACTTATGCCCTTTGTCATGCCCTATTTTACAACTGATAGGTTTTGCAAAGGTGCTGTTGGGAGACATTTTATATCTTGTTTTCTTTCTAGCTATGTTTCTAGGCAAAACTAGTGGATGGGGAGCAACTCCATGAATTATCTCAAGATGCTTCTTTCTCTGCATGACAGAGTTCTCAGGGTACCATTCACCTTATTGTCTGGGAAGTATCCTGACCACATCCCCTGCTGTTCAATCATTGTACTTTGTGCAGAATGTTAGTCTGACTTAAAGTGGCTTCTTTAATCCCTTTCTTGACATTTGCACCTGACTGCTGCCATTCCTTATCAAGCTCTGCATGGGTGGCAACTCAATCCTTTTTCTGAATCATCATCATGAGACAGTCCCGACGCCTTCTGAACTCTCTTGGATACTTTGAAGATTTTTTCACAACAATGCAAATTCTCTCGTTGAAGTTCGTGGAAGATTGATAAATGATGACTAGCAGCATGACTTTGCCTTTTAATGTAAAAGGAAGAGGGAACTACTTGCTTTCTTGGAGATAATCATGGTTACCAAAAGCATTGACTGATCATAATACAATTTACTGCAATAAAAACTACATTTTTGCTTTTTTCTGAGTTTTTGGTCAGGACTGCAACACAAAACCTAATTTCTGACTGATCATAAGAAAGTGTGATTTTAACTGTCAATGAACACAGGGACATTGCTACATAAGTACATGTATTGAAAGAGAAAAAGGAAGCTTGGGCTTGAAAATGACCTTTTAGTATGAGATGAGTTTTCCCACAAAATCTTAGTTGGATTTTGGTCCAGACTTTAACAACTACCTGGTAGATAAACAGATCCATCATAGTAAACAAATAACCAGCTTCAGCTACAGGAAAGTATCCCCACATTATGATGGTATCAACACTATATTTCAGTGAAGGGATGGTCTCCTTTAGTCTTCTGGTGCATAACGACCAAAGAATTCAGTTTGCGCACATTTGCAGTGTCTTCTGGCATTCTTTCAACAACTTTTCCTAAAAGCTCTCCAATAAGGGACACATTTTTGGAATTCAAAGCAACTAGTGATGCAGAGAGAACCCGCATCTGAGCTGCAGCTCCTCCAGAGTTGCGGTGGCTGTTTCTTTGATACTTGCTCCCATTGCCTGGCTGGTCATATTTACTGGGTTTGTGTTTGTTATACTCTTAATTTTCAGATGGTGGACAGAACAGAGCTCTGTGAGATATTAAAAGTTTAGAATATTGTTTATTAACCTAATGTAAACGTGTCCACAACTACACCCCTTACCTATCTGCTGTGTTCCTTGGTCTTGATCAAGTCAAGTCAGTTAAAGTTTATTTATCGAGCATCAGTAATGAATAAGTTGACAGTGTTTATGAACAAAACAGACAGTATGAGGAGCGGAAAGATCAGACTGAGTAATAGACATACAAAAAAGGGAGTTCAGCATAAAATTCTGAATCTCTAAATACATAAAAGTACATAAATAAAAAGATACATGTTCAACCTAGATTAACCCAACCACACCAACACATGGAGTGGAAACCAGGCATTAGCGTCTGGACTAAGTGGTAGATATATCTGAAGATCATCTGCATAGCAATGAAAAGCCATGTGTGTGTTTCCTACATCTGCGCAGTGGTGGAGAAAGTACTCAAAAAATGTACTTAAGTAAAAGTACAAATACACAGGCAAAAATGTACTCAAGTAAAAGTCAAAGTACCACATTAACATTTTACTTAAGTAAAAGTAAAAAAGTACTGGCTTTTAAAAATACTTAAGTATTAAAAGTAAAAGTACTTGCTGAATACATAACCTAATCGCTAATATCATTAAGTGTGCCGATACTATTTAATTTGAATACATCATAAATGTGCCATTTTAATAAACAATGTCACAGATTAAACATGTTCTTATTGTGTTTATTCTCTGTAAGAGTTTAGACTTAGATATGTGATTCTATGCATCATAATTTCAGGGATGGAAACATCTTATTTCCTGTCCTAACGTAGCATGAACTTCATTAGTGACATTTATTTAGAAAGAAATCCAACTGAAAGGGGATGGAACGAAGGTGTGAGGGGGAAGACATGCAATCGAGGAGCCACGTAGCAGAGTTGTAGTCAAGACCACTGAACACGAGACCAAGACCAGCGCCCTGCGCTACATGACACAATAAAATGAAGTGCACCTATCAAAACTGGTTCTCAGATTGATCTGAAAGATCCACATTTCCATAAAAACACCTAGATATAAATACTTAGAGCTGAAATATATTTAACCAGTATCAATTACAACTCATTTCATTCTGTTTTGCTTTCATCGCTGTGCTACAATCTGCAGAGGTCGCCTGCCATCCCTATAAAAATAACGCCCTGGGCGGTTGCCCATATTGCCCAGAAACCACAACTGTCTGCACCATTAAACCATGAAACATAGCAATTAACTGTAATTGCTATGTCACAATTACAGTTGTAATTGTAACATTACAACAACACTATGAACACTGTCAGAAGGAGCACCATGACTGTTCTCATCCTCCCTCCCACTGCATGTTTGCCACCATGACAGGAGACAAAATCAACCAATGAGCATGCTCTGTGTTCACACGTTCAACTTTTACTTATTCGGCAATTAAATAAATGTGTGTGTGTGTGTATAGCTATATATATATATATATATATATATATATATATATATATATATATAGCTATATATAGCTATTGCAGTGTATACAAGAACAAAGAACGGCTCTCAGTGAGGCTTCAGTCCCATCAACCTTAGTAAAGATCCGTCCAGAAGAATCGGATCGTTCCTGAATCCACACAATAATTCAGCGCATGAGTGACAACTTTTTTTCATGGCAGATGCAACATGTGTCTCAGTACAGCTAGCTTTGCTAGCATCACGTCCACAGATCTTACCTTTCTTTAAGCTTTCCTTCCAAGTGACGCTAAAAGTTGGACAAAGTCCCACCGTCTGTGAAAGCGAAGAACTGCTGGTTTTACATGTCGTCATATCTTATGATTTATGCAGCTATTATCGATTAGTTGGACATCTTCTCCCGCTCAGAGGAAACCACTGCGCATGTCTGGAGCTCCGTGCTAGTAAAGGGGGAGGCGATGGGTGACAACAGACACCAAGTCACGTTATTGCTGGGATTTTACGGCGCCACCTTAAAGTCCCTGAACTTCATATTTTAACGGACAAAAAGAGAGCAGTGTGACTTGGATGTAACGAGTAACGCGACACTTTTGTAGAAATGTAGTGAAGTAGAAAGTACAGATACTTACTGTAAAATGTAGTGGAGTAAAAGTAGAAAGTACCCATTATTAAATCTACTTAAGTAAAGTACAGATACATGAAAATTGTACTTAAGTACTTCCCACCACTGCATCTGCGTATGTATATATCAACCCTAGAAGCAAAAAAAATAATAAAAACAGAATTTGACCTAACATGGAACTTGGGGCACTCTGAATGAAAATGGAGGTGTAGAAAGATCGAAGCTGTTTGTACACTAATGTTCTAACAAACCTTTGAAGCCTTCACAGAACAGCTGGATTTATAATGAGTGTGACATTTGCACAGTAAAACATGAGGTCTGGAATGCAGATAACTGTCACACGTTTCAGATTTTCCATTTTGTAATGAATCCCTACTTAGTGTCAGACTATCAAATAAAATCCCTTGATGTTGCAGTTTTAACGTGACAAAACGTGAGAGGACATGAATACCTTTGCATGCTACCTCTGTCTTCTCCTCACAGCCGCGCTGATTTGTGGCGGGGTGAAAAACCCGAAAGTGGGACGGGCAAACCATAGGAGGGGGGGGAACAACTCTGCACCCATCCTGCTCTCCGCTTCTAATCAGCCATCCAGTTTGAAGTGAAACTCCAGGTGGAAGGATCGCTGCTCCTCGGTTCATCCAGAGGAGGAATACCAGGAAAGGATTCCGCATGGGATTACGTTTTTAACGCGGACGGGATTATATTACCTCCTCAGGTAAAGGCTCCTTCATTGCTCTCCGGGGAGGCGGTTTTGAACAGGGAGCTGAGAGAAGCAACTCCAGCATGTTGGTTTCTGTGGCATTTGCGTGGCTTGAGTGAATTATTAACGTGCTAAATTATGCATAATTAGTTCATTTGTCAAAGAATCGATTTGCAATTGCTCAATGATGCGAGTTCTTGGGGATTTTTTATCAGCATGACTGGATGTTTTGCCATTTTTAGTAAATAATTTATTGTGAAATCTATGCCCAGATATACATACTGCTTAAATAAACTTACAGCTGCCTTGGTTTTGGTTCACCATGACATCAATCTGCAATATGCACTACATACTTTCACTTATAACAAATTTTTAAAAATAAATTATTTTTCCTATTAATTCACCTGAAGCTTTATTTTAAGTTATTTCCACTTGTAACAGAGAGGAAACTTTTCATCTTTAACTAAGTTTGACATCTTGATATATATTCTCCTGATTCTTCTTGTTTTGAAGCAGGATGATTAAGCGCAGGTGGTCTCAGTATAACATGTCCAGCAACAAGCTGTAACTTGCATTGAGCTGATTGCCAAGAGTTAAAATAATTCAGCCTGTGAGGAACTCAATAAACAAGTCGTGTATCAGAAGCAGCAGCAGGAGTGACCCTGTAGAGACATGCTGGAGTTTGACTTTTTTTTCTGCTTGTTGCAGCTTTTTGGTCCATTAAAAATGTTTGGAGCACAGCACTGACTCCTGTGAATGGTGGATTTTAATACTCCCTGGTAATGTGTGTAAAGAGTCTGGCTTCAGGCTTGCTTCCACCCAAGAACAGGGTCTTACGAAGTTCTGAAACAAGTCCCAATCCCTTCCAGCTACTAACCCTTAATGCATCTGTACTGACCACTTCAGAAAATTAATGTTTATGCCAAGCGGGGAACACAACTCCTCACTTTTAGAGTTAGGCTGCATGCAAAGATTACACTAATGCGTTGAAACATGCAATTTTAATTGCCCACAGTGTGTTTTTAGAGCTCATCATGAACAACCACTTTGTAAGACATGTGTGGTCTCCCAGCCCATATTGTCGACATCCTGTTTGCAGTGGAGCTTCCTTTGGAGAACCCTGATATGGGTTCTGCTTTCTTTTATTTCTGTGGCAAGGTACAACATCGAAGCTTCTGATTTTTCCTAAAAAGCTGAGCTTTGTGAAACCATTTAAGGTTGTGGTGCAAATAGGAAGGTACGGTCCACTGTAATGTCATTTCCATTGGAAGGTGAACCTCTGAAAGACGTTTTCTTGTGGGATTCATGTGTATTTAGTTCCACCCATCTTCACATCAGCGCTGACCACATTACTTGTTGATGAAAATAATCTCAACAGCATAACCCTGCCACTACTGTGTTTCATTGTTGATAGTGTGTGTTTAGCCTGATATGCATTGGTGGTTTTTATCACACATTACATTTTTCCTCTGGGGTTTCAATGCTTCCCTGCTTAAAACACCTGACTTAAACAAATGGGTCATTAGCAAGCCACTGCAGAAGACAGTCCAGGTCATAAATTACCAGCCTCTGGAATGATCAGTGCTCCATCTAAGGAAATCCAGCAAATAACATTGAGTCATTGATTTGTAGCATTCACATCTCCTGGAATTGTAATTTTGTCATTGACTTTGCAGCAATCCCTCATAGTGAGCATGCATGTAGTGACAGTGGAGAGTAAAATCTTGACTTTAACAGAAAGAAACCTCCAGCAGAACTGGAGGATTCACCACAAGATGAAAGACAGCACAGTAAAAGCTTAGCCAATAGGAGAGAGAGACAGGGTTAAACATAGGGTCAAGTGTATCACCTATAAGAGGAAAACGTTGAGTTGTTGGCAGCAGCTCAGCTGATGGCTCCCTCCATGAAGGTGTCCTGAGGATTCACACAGCAAATGCAACCTTACATGCACCCAAGCATTCACTTTACTTTCATTTTTTGAATTAAAGTAATGAAATACATCAACTTTTCAAATTTTAGTATTTATTGAGTTGAACATCAATGTTATCACTGGCTTTTTAAAGTGCTATGTGCTCAAAAACATTTTTTTCTCCCCTGATACATGTTGGAATAGATGCTGTTATTGGGTTTTAATGCTAAATACATTTTAGAACCTGCAGCAATTTAACATTATAATTTAAAAAAGAAGAAAACAATTAGCTTATCACCTATGCAATGAGTCACCTTGTGGTGCAGTGCATGCATAATGAAACTCCCTGAAATCTCTGCTGGTCCGCCCCCAATCCAAAATAAAGAAAACCTAAGCAATTCCCAACTTTTATTAGTGTGTATGAAGTGATTGTCGGAAACTATAAACATGACCTGCTACAACATTTGTGAAAACTGACGTGTTTTTTTCCACTGCACCTATCTTTGACAGGTATGCAAATGACTACTACAGAAAAAGGACTGCAATTTGTCCTCACAGTGGATAGCAGCAGACTGTGAACATGCTGGAACAGATATGTGCATCTAGAGAGCCGGCAATACGAGACAGGAGCGCAGCAGACCTGTGCTCCTGAACACCCAGCTGCCTCACAGGAAACCTAGGGTTTCTTAAATGTAGACCCACCTTCAGTAATTGCTTCTAAGGAAACATTAATTTGGCCGAGCTGCACCTTTGCTGAGAAGGATGACATCACAGTAACAAAATAACAATAATTTCAGACTACTTAATTTATGTGTCAAAAGAGCAGTTGCTCTGAGTAATTACACAAAGAGAAAATGATGTTTTCTTTGAACAACCCGGGAGTTTCCTGCAGGATCTGAGGAGAGCAGATCCTGAAGCTTCGCACAGCAAATGCAACCTTACATGCACCCAAGCATTCAGCAAATTAATTAAAACCAGACACAAGTTCAGTACAGCTTGTTGGGTGCTTGTTAAACTTGCCATTCATCACTGTAATAAATTACTTTTACACTGTTTAATTATCATATGTCTCACATTTAGCTTAAGTTAAGTTATCCTGAGTGACCTTATTAGTTATGCTGCCATAGGCTTAGGCCTCTCCTTTTTCTGCTGCCTTCTCTTACTGCTCTCCAGTTTTCCATTATTTGTCATAATTTCAACTTTTAACTTTATGTTTTCTTTGTTTTGTATGCATCATAGAAGCTGCAGCTGGTCTGCAGTTAATGAAGTTGCAGTTAATGGGTTTTGTGAGTTTTTTGTGGTTGATTCACTTGTATACTGTGTTTGAACTCCTGAGAGATCCCAGTTCTCAGCCTTCCTGGAAAAGCTTACTCCAGTCAAACGTCAGAGTCAGGAGGAGCAGTGTGTTTTACCTCCAGCTTGCTTAACACCTGGCCAGGCCAGTAGCCTTGGAAAGTTGCTAAGAGACTCATGGGAGTTTAGTTATTCACTCTTGATGTGCTTTGTAGAGCAGCAGGAAACTTATAACTATTTTCCTCAATGCATTCTGGAGAGGTGGTGGAATATTGGTTATAGCAGTGATGCTACCAAGGTCTTGCAGTGAAATGAAGGTTAAAGCTGCACATTTACAGCACAAAATTGTTCCAAGTGTGGTTGGACATGTCAGCGATCCTGTTTGTGACATTCAAGGACCTTTAGGCATAATCATGAATATGAGGTGTCTGGTTCAGAAACCTCATTAACTGATTTTTTGTCTTGACCGTTTTCTGAGTTATGTAGTTGTGCTGGTGTCTTTAAACCATCATCTTTAGAGAACAGTTAAGGTTTTTACTTAAGTGTGAAGCAAGCAGCCAGGATGAAGGTCAGCTTCTCCAAGTTTAAGGCCATGGTTATCAACTTGAGAAGGTGGACTAAGGTCATGAGATGTGAATCATGACCAAAACATTGGAGGTTTCTGGACTCAACCCCAAAAATAAGGCCTGGGTTTGGTTCACCCCCCAGGTTGCTCATACTGAGTCAGATTCAGTTGGAGGTTTCTCCAGAGTCAGTGTCGAATCAATGACGCAATGCAATTGACTTTCTTCTGTTGCTTCATCTTCATTCAGGAGTGAATGCTGCAAGCCAATGACTCGATGCAATTACGCCACTTTATGAGTTCTGGATAGAGGAGTTCTGGATAGAACATATTTACAGACGAAGGCTGGTTTTTTTTATCTTAAATGCAAAATGTGTGTATTATTTATACAGTTTTTCTACTTTGAACATATTGTTCTTTCAGCAGATATCTTTTTTTAGTCTGTATGCTCCAGTTAATGATTAATTGGTCATTAATCCGATTAATCATTTGAGCCCTAGTTGCCAGCAGGAGCAACTGAACAGTAAACCCCTTAAGAGAATGTTTTTATAGTTGTCTCATGGTTCTATGAACAGCTGTAACAAATCAAGCATCAGTGTCCATATCACACTTCTGTGTGAAGCAAACATCACCTGAACATGCTGATGGGGGACACACATGAAGCCAGGCTTTTACGAGTTGCTCTCACTGTCAGACTCTGTGTGGTGAACCATTTTCTTGCTGTATGTCAGTGTTCATGATTTGCTGTGCAGTAATAGAACTATAATGACACATTACGATGCATGGAGCAAAGCCTCAGCCACTCTCTTCCTAACATGAAACATGGTTCTACAAGCGTGCTTAATGTTCTTACATGTGTGTGACTTCTGAATGACAGATGCTGAGGGAGGTTTTCTCCTGGCCACAAACAGATTGTATTTCTAAGCAGGATCCAGCTTTATGTGGCTGTCACCCTCAAGCGCATAAACCATCTGAGGGCAGTTCTCCATTCCTTCCTCATTAGATTATGTCTGTGTGCTCTCTAATAAAGTTGATTGCATGGATGTTAGTGGGTGGATTTCTTTAGGCTGTTTATCTCATATGTTTGAAGGTGAGATTGCGATTGGCTAAAATACTGTCTTTACCTCAAATGACTGACCTTTGAAGTGTAACAACATGACTTATAATAAGACAAATGCTAAACAGGTCATTCTGAGTACAACTCGGCTCTCAGGGTGGTTTCAGGCTGCGGAAGGTCTTTGTTTGGTCTTGTTTCCTGCAGAATAACTGAAGATGCATTGATCGAAGATGTATACCTAATCTACAATTTTTGTAGAACTATAATCTGCTCTGATAAAAAAAAAAGTTATTTTAAGTCTTCATGCCTTGAGGAATCGTTCTTTATTTTTATCATGATCAGAAGCAACATCGCTTGCGTGTGAGAAAGCAGTTCCTGTAAAACAAGTTCTAAAGCTCAGATAAAACAGTTCCGAGGTGACATGTTTTTATTTAGAGTCTTGTATTATTGATTTTGAATGTTTAATTATGCAATAAATTAAAAATAAGTAAATAACACTATAATCACAACAATTTCACCATGAAAAAACAAAATTATAAAATATTGAAATAAAATAAGTACATTAAATAAATAAACAAGTAAATAAAAGCACCATTAGTCTCATGAACAATAATAAAGAAGTCTAAACTTAAAATAAAATTGCTCACATTTAGGTAGACTGAGCTTCTGGAAGATTGTACAGTTACAATTGAGCTCAAAATTATTCATATGCTCAGATTTAGATTTAAAATATTTGTTGCACAACTTAAAAGTTTATTTCTGATAGGAAATGAGATAGAGATCTCTCAAAAGATGATAAAACTATGAAAAAAGAATTTAAAAGAATAATAAAATACATTTTTATTTACATTTTATTTTAAAAAAGCCATTTTGAATATTATTTAGTCATATTCAATAAATTAGAATATGTGTTTAGATGATGTCCATTAAAAGTAACTTTTAAGAATAACAACCATACTCAAATAAAGGCTATATGCTGCCATAGCTGTGATTAAGCCAAAACTGTATAAAATATATACATTTTGCATTTAAGATTTTTTTTAAAAACTGTCTGTAATCTGGCACCATCTTGCATGTCATGTTTTGTTGGTCCAAGCCCGAGTCTTTAAAACCAAACCCTTCCCACATAAACAAACTAACTCTGTCGTCTTTGTTTATTTAACACTGCCTCTGCTGCAGGCGCCAATGATTTTGTCTCCTTCTCCATGTAATACAGTTGCAGTTTCTGCCTTTTCATGCCCAACACAAAACCATCCTGTCTACCTTGGGATGTTCTGTACAGACCATACATCACTCAATACTCCCCAGGGGGATGTTTATCCTCTTACGCGAAGACGCTGAAGCCTAATATACCCGAGATCAGCCTTCCAAAGGAACAGAAGAGAGCACAAGAGAGTATGAAATGATCAAAACTGAAAAAGTATAAATGGAGAAGGATTTAAATGTGACAAGTAACTTCTAGAGCCTGAATTAACGCCAAACCTGTGAAATATATTTTCTTTTTAAATGGGTTCTTGTATGCTTGTTCTTCCACTGACTACACTTTATACTAAAAGCAACCAACTTTGGCCATTGTTCCCACAGTAATGACTTCCACACCAAAGAGTGTTGAGGTCAGCATTACCTGGTACCACTTGCATATATATGGTGGTGCACTGATCAGAATAAAACTAATGTATTTTTACTGTCAAGCAGAAACTTTAAGCTGCAGCAGATTTATCATTGCATCTCCAGATATGACGTTTTTCTTTTTCTAGAAAGTTTGTTGAGTTTTTTTTACACTACACTACCAAAGAAAATATGAGCTCAGAAGACAAAAGTAAACATTTTCCCCATTCCCCTTCTCTGTAAGGTGGAGTGGTAATTCAAGAACACCTGGCTTAGCTGCTGAACCAGAACATCATTCATCATGATCAGATCCATTACTGTCGTCTTCTACGGTGAGAAAGCAGTCTGTCTATGCCATTACACTAATATCCCCATTTCAAATTGTTTCAGTCTTGTTTACAGCGTCTCATATTGCCATAAAAATCAGACAGCAGTAAATTTACACCATTGAGCAGCAGCATCTTTTCTCTTTAAGAGATTCTGTGGGCAGACAAAAATGCTGATGATTATGTTTCTGTGCCTGCTAATATGTCAAACACCCTCTTCTTCACCCATAGTGTTCCTCTTGTCTTGGACATGCTGGGCCAAGCCTAATGGATCAAAGAACAAGAAACCAAAGCAAGGTGATCATCTTCATCAGTAGCCTATGATCTTCAATCCTTTCAGTTTTATTATGTGCTCCAATTTTCTGTGCTAACTGAGGTTCACAGGAAGGTGAAGGTTGCAGTAATAGCTCCATCTGAGTGTGATTAAAGTCCACTGGAAGCGTTAAAAGAAAATCTGGTACTTACTGGCAATAGAATTGCTGCAAATACTCTTAAGGTAAAATAATGAAATGCAAATAAACACTCTTTTCAATTCAAAAATACTTCATTTATTCCAAAAGGAAATGAAATGTCATAACTCAAATCATTATCCTGGTGTATTGAAAGAGTTGTGGATGGTGATGCTGTGGGCAGGAAGAATCTCCAGTAGCAGTAAGTCTTGTAACAAATCTCAAGAGGCCTCTGACTGAAGACTATTGTATGACCATCTCATGACTGTCATGACATGCTAACAAGTCAATATCGAGGCAACAGAGACTATATTCACAGTAACACATCCTGGATGACACCATCAAATGTTGTCAATTACTGCTAATCCACATCATTTGCTTTTGCTGCTCCTCTTTAAATCTCTATAAACCAGAGTAGATTCTGTGTTGGTAGTGATACTAAAATGTAGCAAAATATACCACATTTCCCTAAAAATGTGTACTTTATTGTAAAGTAATGTGATTTTCTTTTTGTATCTTTGTGGTATTTTGTTGTCCACTGTCCAGTTGTTCCGGATATAGAGTGTGACGTCCGAGCGGGGAAGATTAACCTCCCAGAGTTCATTGCCAAGTGTCCAGCACACTGTAAAGAAACCAAGCAGCAGGTCTACGGGACAGGCGTCTTTGCCTCAATCTCCAGCATCTGCAATGCAGCCATCCATAGGTGTTTGGACTGGGAAATGAATATCGCCAAAAGAGTCTCATGATGGTTTTATTTGACAAACATGTTGTCTGCACAGTGGAGTCATCACAAACTCAGGGGGTAAAGTAATTGTGAGGAAGATGGCCGGGCAGAACGTCTACAAAGGCAGCAACGCTAACGGGGTGCGGTCACTGTCTCTACCCAAGTGGAGGGAGTCATTTGTGGTCTCAGGTACTTATGCAGAATTAAATATTTTTGAAAATCAGTTGTTTAGAAGAAATTTGTTGAATAAAAGCTGAATTTGTTGTGTCACAGTTGGGAAACCAAAGAAAGGTGTCATCTACCCATCCACTCTGGACTATGCTCCTTCAAGGCCAACCTATGTGAAGACAGGTAGGAAAAGCATCTTCACACTATTACCACACAGTTTTAATGCATTATATTTAGTTTTCCCCGAAATGTCTCGCTGGAGATAGGCATCAGCATCCCTCCCGACCGCACTAGGGACAAGGGTGTACAGAAAATGGATGGATGGATAATTTAGCAATCAATTAATCATTAATATATTAAATGTTAAAGGCAGTATGCTCTTTCCATCTATTCGTTTTGAACCTGTTAGGACCACCTGTTTTGTCTGGTATATTTCGAGGTCAAAAGGTGACAGAAAAAACATCCGCACACTTGACTCTGGCATGCTGAACCTGGATTTGGATTGCTGCAGTCTGCTAAGAATGACAAGAATGCATTACAAAACAGAGGTTACACTGTAGACGCTCTCATCCATCCTCCTCGTTTGTGACCGCCTTCATTTCTTCTCTTTTTCCAGGTCCAAAAGACACCAGATTAGCTGCGTTCACGACGCTGCCGCCAACAATAGCACCTGAAGCCACCACAACAACCCCTGAACCGACAACCACAGCTGCTCCCACTACAACCACCACAACCACTATGCCTCCGCCACCACCCACGACCACCAAAGCCCGGGCCGCAGTTCATAAAATCAGGGACGCAGGTGAATAAAACAAGCAGATAAAAACGTTTTAAAAGGTAAACGAGCAGCCTGCCTCGTCTAGTCTAACTTACAGCATTAGCAGCTTATAATCAGAGCTTGCAGCTTGCCGCAACAAGCCTTCTTTTCTGCAATGAGCGATGATGAGTGCCAATTACAACTGTAATTATGGAGCAATTACCGCTCCTCTGTGATGAAGTTAATGCAGTGTAGACTGTTTTAACTGTAGCTTTCATCACTGATTAAATAAAAACACAATCACTGAGACTCTGCGTCATACTGGATGGCGGTGCAGGTACGGTGAGTAGACAGTGCCACCGTATCTTAAGGTATGCATTCAAATGAGACGGGCAGAGGGCCAAATAGGCTGCTGAGCGTTCCCTCTCTCTTTCATTTTCTGTAACATTATCTTCCTTCTCTCCACACCGGCACACCATTTGTCTTTCTTCCATCCAGGCAGCAGTCACCCGTACCTTGCCCATGTGGCTGCCGCAAGTTCAAGTAAGTGAAGCAAAGCAGCGAATAATTGTATGTAGGAGGGATAGCAGGAGGTGCTACAGTGGTGATAGTGTATTCTGGGTTACACAGAGCCTCACAAAAATAACTTCTTCACCCAACAACCACAAACATTAATGTATTTTATTGGGGTTTTAAGTGGTAAACCAACATAAAGCAGGGCATAATTTTGATGTGGAGTAATCTGCAAAATGTGCCTAGTGGCTTATTTCCACCGAGCAATATGCTACGGGTTGGTATACATTTTTTGTCTGTTTCAATTGGACCGGCATATACAGCCGACCTGTACCTCATCATTCTTGGGCCCCCTTCAGTTGTTGGTCCATAAGACAATGGTACGGCTAGTGTGGAGCTACTGACATCACACAACTCAGTCCATTAACTGGGGAACAGAAAAAAAAGTCTGTTTTTCTGTTCGTACAAGTTATACTAGTGCGATGACAAATGTGGCGCACAAAGCATTACATGGCATGACAGTGGTCTGCTTTTGGAAATATCACCTGTTTTGTTTCGAAGGTCATGGTATCTTCCATATTTATCAACAAATAGCTTTATGTCAAACATATATATACTGCTCAAAAAAATAAAGGGAACACTTTAAGTGTTAAACACCTGTTTAAGTGTTCCCTTTATTTTTTTGAGCAGTGTATATATACCAAGCAGTAAAATCATTACAGTTTGTAATATACATTTTTATCTAAATGTTTTGTGAATGAACTGTGTGATTGGTGTAGGACAGTCACAGAGTGCCCAAGGAAAGAGTCCAAGCCAAGGTGGGTAAATACACTTCAAGAAGTTCCAGCTATTGAAAAGATTTTCACACACAAAGCATTTCCAGTCTGACTAAACCATCAAACCATCTCTTCAGTGTTCAGAGGTAGCTCCTACCCAAACAGGTATCCACAGCGTGCCAGTTCAGGTAAATCAACTCAAAAATCCAACTTGCTAACCTCTGCTTTTTAAAAACATAATTGTTCTTTTTACACTGACACTAAGACACTTTTCTTTTTTTAACTTGTGCACATAAGCTCTGCATGCCGTCACTGTTCAGTATCTATCAAGCTACTTGACTTGTATTAGTTGCAAATCAGAAATGGTGCTTATGGTGTAATCTTCATCTCTGTCGGTCATGTTCCAACTTTCACAAATATTGGAACCCCTGGTAAAGATGAATCTAAGGACTTAAAATAAATTCACCTTTTATTGCAGTAGCATAATGATGCCCTTAAGAATCCAACCAGAGTGGATTACACAGAAACTTACGTTGTAACCAAACTTCAAAGCCATGTTTAGCATGAGTAGCTAAACATAGTAGTACCTTTTCTGGTTTCAGGTGTGTATTCATCCCTAATATGCCTAATGTTGCTAATTTGCAACATATTTAAAATATAGCGGTTTCATAAGCTGTAATCACTATAACAATCTCCACTCTACAGAGCAACAGTTTGACACCAGCATTTATTGATACTTTCCTAAAATAATGGTCTACATAATTTTTAAAAAATCACCACCTCTTTTTTTATTTAGGTAAAAGAAAAATGACTTTTGCCGAAAGTGATTTTGTCCATTATTTAGAAGGTGACATTATGTTAGTTACTTTTAAAATATGAAAGGCAAGAGAACATGCCAATCAGGAAACGCAAATGTTTGTTGACTTTTATATGTAATTAATTATCTAAAAGGAAATAGGTACTTATTTAAACTTAATCATATCCAGTCAGGGCAATAATCAGAAAGCAACAACTGTAATTGAGTTAAATTAGAAGTTTCCTTATTCATTTGCCAGCAGGCACAAAAAGGAGCTGGATGTAGCGAGTAGCAACGATCTGCCTAGATGACAACTATTAGAAGTCTTATTTGAGAAGCATGCCTGGAAAAAGTATTTTCTGCTCTGCTATGAAAACATAAACATGTAGAATTTGACAAGTAGCTAGGACTAAGATGAAGTGTTTCTGCAAAGATTCCTAGTGGGTCTAATATGAAACACAAAATGTCTATGTGTAAACACTCTGCTGTTCATACAGAATATGATGGAGGATCTGTGATGCTGTGAGCCCTCAGGACTTTGTAGAAGTTCATGGCAGCATGGACTCATGAAAAACTGAGCATTTTGAATAAAAATCCAGTAGAAAAAAATAAAAATGGGTTGTTAGTGGGTCTCTCAATAGTATAATGATACAAAACATGACTAAATAAACAGAAATGGTTGTTCAACCGTTGAGCTGAAGCTGAAGAAAAGAGTGTCACTCGATAAAATGTGAATTTATTCTAAGAACGTTTACACATCCTTACCAGAGGTGGTGATACGTGAGGGAGATTCTGTATTTTCAATCTGTGCTGATATTTAGACATTGGTGCAATCTGCTAATTTCAGTGAAAAAACTGAACTCTCTACCGGAAGGGATACAAATTAACACAAACATTTAACATTTAAGCAATAAAATTTATACTTTATTGAAGTATCAGCACAGATTAACTCTGCAATGTTTCACTATTTTGAAAAAACTTCTTCCTTCTAATCTTGGTCCAAGGTTTGCGCCGGCCAGAGGCGGGCTCAGCCATCAGGAGGCAACCATCCTCTCCAGTCGGCCCAGGTCAGCCTCCTCATTAGCGCACTTACACCCATGATTAAAACAAAAACGGGTACAGGTAGCATGCAGGTCACCGTCAGCAGACTACTGTAAGTCTAACCCCACTGTTTACAGTCATGGGCCTCTGATATCTTCACCCTCAGGGTCACCACTAATACCATCCTCTGAGCTTCCCAGCTAACATTCCTTGCTGCATAACCGCTGTTTTCTGTCATCAGGAGCATCCTACCAGTCATATTTTCATTTTACGAGATGAAAAGAGTCAAATGAAGCAGAGGTAGTGCTTGTAAATACGCCCATCTTACATGCTTTTGTTTTTGATAGCACGCTGTGAAGAAAGAAAAAAAAGCCTTTAGCTTCCATCAAAGCAAAACAGCTGGACTACATTTGAGGATGGAAGCCCAGAACTGAAACTCTGCTTTACCCTCCTTCCTCTTCTCTTTTTTTCCCTCTTCTCTTCTCCTATCTGCGCTTTTCTCGTCGCTTGCAAGCAGCTTTTAACAGGGCTCCACCCGAGCGGACCCCGACAACGAGCCAGTCGAATTCTGGTGAGTTTCTCTGAGCAGGAGTCCTCAACCACGCTGACGCAGACGGGTCAGATCAAACAGTAGAGTAAAGACGATTGTAAAAGCGCTGAGTGAAATGTTTACAGTCTGTGGTACGCCGACGATGCGCCCAAATCCAAGCAGATGCTCAGATTTCGACAGAAAAATCTGAATGCGTCTATTCACCTAAGAGATGAAACAATCAGTCTCTCAGATTCATCTTGATTACGTTGGTGATAACTGCTCCATGCTCTAAAATAACATCTTAACGCCTCTGTTGTATGAACACAATTTTTGGTTTCTTTCATTCCCAAATACTCTTTGCTCTCCTGCCCAGTTCAGCCAGCAAGCAGAATTCAAAAATGAACTCTTAGTTCAGCCAAAACTTCTTAAATCTGCAGCTGCACTGGACTAAAATAAGAGCTAATTCAAAATAAATCGAGAAAGTTAACCATCTCGCTTCATTTTTTGAAAAGAAATCAAATCTGGAAGGTTTGAAACTGAATTTTTATTTTCAATAATCTGAATGTAAAACTGCATTTATCCAGTGTATTTTTCCAGGATATGCATTTAAAATACCTTGAATGTGCAGAAAAGTTCTTTTTCACACAGTTTGGTTTTTTTGTTAAAAAGGAAAATATCTTCAATAAAGACCTACATCAGTGAAACTCACTGTCGCCTGAGAGAAAAAATTGTGGATAACTAGTTCAATCTAAAGCACATTTTCATGACAGGGACCATTTTCCGGGGTTTGTTGGGTCATTAATTCTCGCTGCCTTTTAATTTTACTTACCAGGGTGGAAAAAAATCAAACACATTCCAGAGTGGAAATTTATGCCAGAAATGAGGGTTTCTGGCATAAATTGGCAATAAGTAAATTTTTTACACTGAGTCTTTTTGTCCAGTGTTTGATTTGGTTATTGGTTAATAAGGATTCTTTGTTTTATTTTCTTTACGTCATTGGCAATGAGGTAAATTAAATAGGCATTTGAATTCTTCAATCTCTGGCAAATAGATTATTAATGTAAATTCTCTCAAAACATTTTCATGATAAATATCAGAAATCCTTTTAATCGCAACTGTAAATCCCTGCAAAGGTGAAACCGATTTAGAATTTTTTTTAAAAAATGAGACCAGCAGGAGTAAATATGTTTGTCATTTAAAGTAGCTGGTAGTCGCGACAGTTGTGAGTTTTGGCAGTGAAGGTTCAGAGAGTTGAAACGAGCAGCGCCAAGTGACCCAGTTATGCGTCCAAGTCTGTAACCATTGCAGCATATGGGTCCAATCTCTGAAAAGCTCCCCAAACCAGCCAAGGTGTGGCCCTCTGAGGAATGTGCTTCTGTTTTTCCTTCTGCGGAATGCAAAGCCATGAATCCCCTAAAATTAGACAGGGCTATATCTGTTTAAATGACAGCTGATTGTAGGATCTGATTTATAAAAGGCAGTGTAAACTCTTCCACAAAACGTTTGCTGCTTAGCTCTTGATCCGTGCAGGAAGCGGCTATTCAGATCAAGGGATAACCATGTGATTTACAAAAGAAAATACTGATTCCTTTAGGCTGCTCCTTCAGATGGAAGTCAGAGTTTAAAGGTGAAGTCAAGCAGTGCCTCCGGAGTTTCCAAGATGGATGCTTCTTTTGACTTTGGCCCTTTAGTTTTTGATTTATGAGTTCAAAAAATTCTTTTCCTATGTAGCTTTGGCACCTAGCGGCTTAAAACAGATGTTGGGTGTTATTGCTTTAAGTTGTGATGCTAGTCTGGCGTCTATAATGAAACATGTCAGTCTAACAGCCAAAAAGATGCATGAAAATATTTAAATCACGCTGTACCACTTAGAAAGGCATTTATATCCACTGAAGCTTTCCAATTTTGGTCAGGCTACAACTACAAACCTCAATTATTTTCAATTTGATCTTATAGACGAGCACAAACTAGCATGGATTGGGGCATAAACAACAAACACGAGGATGAAGGTGCTCTCAGATAGGACCAAAATTACAAATTTCTTTGTCCAACATGAAAATTGGTGAAAAGAAATCACTGCATATCGATCTGACTACCCCGCCCTCATGGTGAAACAACAAGCTGAAATGCTACTGTAAACTTACAGCAAAAAAGCTGTAAAGGAATTGTTTAGATCAGAGTATATCAAAGTCTTGCAATCAAAGCACAGATTTATATTCAATTGAGAATTTATGGCATGACTTGAAAAGTGAAGCTCCTAGATGGTCTTCGTTCAATCTGACTGAACTTGAGAGACATTTTGAAAGGAGAGTTTGAAGTTTCAGTGTTAAGATGTGCAAGGCTGGAGACATACCCAAAGTTTGCAGACGTAAACACAGGAACACAAATGCACACCACACTTCTCAGATAATTATTTGCAAACATATTCCATGGTTTAAAACTGACGCCTTTTTGCCGTTTCGTTCCACCTCTCAGTTATGCACCACAATGTGATTCTCTCGCATTAAAACCCAAAGAAAAACATTTAAGTCTGTAGTTGTAACTTAACAAACTGTGGAAAAGTAAGTAAGTTTTGGAGCTGCTGTAAATGTTTTGGATCATGTCTTTTAGCAGAGTTGTCTTTTGTGCGAGCAAGTGTCACAACACAATGCTCATTCTGATATGAAATAAGCTCCGATCCAAGAGGAGGATCCTCTGCTATTGACCTCTGCAATCACTGAATTGGTTATGATTAAGGAAGTTGAACTAGATCCTTTAAGGCAGTTTTTAATAATAGTAAAAAAAAGTCAACAGCAGCAGATTGGCTTTATCTCTGCCTGCTATCTGAACTGTTCCTGGTTTGACATTGGGTCTATAATAATACGTCCGCGCTTCAGTGGGCTGCTGGCTGCACTCTCTCAGGCCGCCTTTGCAAACAGAGACCCTTCTCACCAGCTGCCCCTGTATGGGAACCTCAAAGTCGAACGCTGTGTGTTTGTGCAAGCTGCCTGTCCTCAGAGTGGATTTCACTGAAGTGTGCAGTCATGGTTCAGTCTGTTGTTGCAGAGGGAGCTTTGCCAGTCTGGTTTTTACCTCAACTTATCAATAATTAACTATCCAGACAGTTTGCTTTTTGCTCGTTAAAGTTTGCATTCATGTGACCAACTTCTAAGAAGGTACATAGGGTAAACTGAAGTATTTTAATCTATGTAAATAATATCATAATCAGCCTAAAAAGCTATCTTAAACGTAAGGAATAAATCATTCTTTCTAGATTAAAGAAACAGAGTTTTTACATTTTTCAGGTTTCAATTTATGTCATCTACCAAATTATTTACATATAATCAAAAAACATTTATTTTTAACCTCATTATTCATATTAAATCCTAATGAGTTAATAAAGCAGTAAGTAGCACCGAATTAATAAACTATCACTAACAACAAATGCCCCAACATGCAGCCCTAAATATATTATTAATGTAGACAAAATACCATTTCATTCCTGGAAGTTGTTTTACATCCAAACTTATGTATAAAGTTGAATAAAGACACATTAATCACTATGTAAAGTTAACTAACTGGTTTGTTTTTAAAAGGCTTTCCTTAATTTCTAAATCATCCGCGATGGTCAGATCGTTTGACATATATTCACAAACATTCAGACATGACTCC
This sequence comes from Xiphophorus maculatus, assembly GCF_002775205.1. Classification (NCBI taxonomy): domain Eukaryota; kingdom Metazoa; phylum Chordata; class Actinopteri; order Cyprinodontiformes; family Poeciliidae; genus Xiphophorus; species Xiphophorus maculatus. The sequence continues at coordinate 8,384,947 of NC_036464.1, read as the reverse complement.
CTGAGAATAACAGTTCAGTCATAAAGGCGTAAATATTTTGAACTGTGGAGGTGGAGTAAGAGGTTGTTTTAGCTAACCCTAAGCGCGAAGTAAGAGCATTTTGAGGGATGTTTGCCAGATCTTTCAAATCTATTTTTTTTCCCTGTATGTCCACTTTAAAACAAAACCCAAATTCATATTAATCTTTTTTTTTTTACCTTTCTAACCAAAAAGTTGAAAGAAAAGAGCAAGTTTTCTCAAGCGGCAACTCAGTTCTCCAGCGTCTGAGTGTCTACAGTTTTAGTGTCGTTCTGAACATTTTGTGCGTTCTCCACTAATAAATCCCACTTTAGTGGTGATCACAAGTATGCTCCTCCTTCATGCCTGTCCTGAAAATGGCTTTCCAATTCTCCCGTGCACAGCTTTCCCCAGGAGAGACTGGCCACCCTCTTCTTATTCTCGCCCTGACTGGTTCCCAGGAGCTCGACGACCAACAGGTAGCAAACAGTAATCCCTCAGCAAAGACTGAGATAAATGTTGGTTTTTAATCAGATGAAGGACAAACGGGCTCAAAAAAATATCCAGAGTGAATTATTCTTTCCGGATGTTGCTGACACATCAATGTTCTCTGCTCAGATGTTAGCTATGCAGTTCCAGACTCAGGATATGCATGGAGTGAGACAGAAACACCTGAGATTCCAGGTAAGTAAATGCACCTCCTCTCTGACAGAGTGCTGCAGCTTTGGGTGCGTATCGCAACCTTTGCTGCAAACCTCGTATCCAGCTGTGCTGCACGCTTGTGCATCTGGTACAGTTCGGTATCTGCTGATCATGTATGCGCTGAATTGACTCCATGTGTAAGTACGTATATGCAAGGGAATCTCTGTTTACATGCCATCTGCCTGCCATATGAGGGCTTCTTTGAAGTGCAGAAAAGCAGAATGGGGCAGGATATTGATGCATGTGAAAGTGATGTACTCTGAGGTGATAATTGTGAAAAAAAAAGTCATTGTTTTCACTGGTCTGGGACTGGTCGTGAAGGATTTCTGACCAATCGTAACCATGGAAACATGTGCTTCTCCCTCTGACGTTTCCTCCACACTAACGGGTTTCGTAACGTCCTCCTCTAGCTCGGGATCTCAGGCCTGATATCTCAGAGTATGAACGCTGGCTTTATAGCTTTGGACCATACCGTAAGTGTTCATGCATTTCTATTTGTTGGGGTTACTAACAAATCTCCAGGTTGTAGAGTGTCAATAAATGGGTTGGGATTACCTTGCGAAAGTATTCAACCCCTTGGACTTTTTCGCGTTTTGTCACATTACACCTCCAAACTTCAATGTATTTTATTAGGATTTTACGTCAGCCACCATTACTTTGTTACACCAGAAATGAAATTATTGCAACCAATAGTAGTCAGAAGTGATCATTTGCAAATAGATTCAGTCTGGGTGTAATTTATCAATAAAAGCACAGTTGTTCTGTGAAGACATGTCAGAGAACATTAGTGTTTGGAACCACAACCACACCAGAATACTTAGACCCTCTCTAAAAATACTTATAGATTCCCATTTTAGTAATGGGAATCTATATACCAAATACCAAATACCAAATATACCTGAGTATGTATTAATACGCAGTGTGCTACAGAAACTAACGTCTACAGTTTTCATTATCTCCACTCTAGGTTGAACAGCCGATCAGTACCAAGGAATACCAATTGCACTCTTGAAATGATTTTTTTGCAAACACCAGACCCATTGCACCAAGACTGCATTTTTTAATAATTTTTTTAATATACTCTACAAAAAGGCAGATTTTCTGCAAATAGTTTGGAGTGACATTCCATAGAAAAAGCTTAATAGTCTGGAGTCTACTTTAAAAATAAAGTGTCAAAAAAACATACTGAACAGGTCACAGATATTGTGTGAAAGAAAACTAGCACTGCATTTCACCCTGAACACACCATATAGCATATGGTGGAGGCAATGTGATGCTGTGAGGATGATTTTCATATGTAGACAGAAAAACTGAACAGAGATGATTGGAATATGGATGATTTTACTCTGATTGACACTAAAATGAACAAGACATTCATTGGTAAAGCCTGCAGTGGTAATATAGCAAATGTGATTCTAAAACCTACTGAGTCAGGGGTCTGGATACAAATGCATGACACATTTAAATTCAACTAATGCATATTTTTAAAGTGTTTTTCTTTTTTATGCAAAACCTATACCGCACATTTGTATCTAGGCAAACTCATGTTAGGCTAGTTTTCAGAATAATAGCGCCCACTTATGTGTGATTTAACATCAGTATAAATGCTGCAACCCTTGATTTTTATTTCAGGCCATTAAATGGGTAAATGGTGATAAAAGAATGCACACAACATTTTACAGACTTTTATTTCTAAAAATATAACATGTAACCCTTTTTTCTACTTTGCAATTATCCGCTGCTTTGTGTTGGTCTATCATATAAAGTTTGTGGTTGTGATGTGACAAAACATGGAAAGATTCAAGAAGTATGAATACCTTTGTAAGCAGATGAAAAAACTGTTTGTTTTCTTTTATCCAGGTTCAGCTTCTGGTACTTTTGTATTTAATTCACAGTATAAACACAAGCAGGCTGGCTGCTGCCCTGTTTCTTCTCTAGGTTTTTCACAATACACAGATATTACAGTTGGGTCAATTTCCGTCTGACTGCACATGAAAGAACCTAAAATACCTTTACTGCTCCTTGAAAGGAAACCACATTTTATTTGTCTTATACTTGCATGCCTTCACATTAAACAATATAACTCGCTTGCAGTACGACCTGCTGACGAGACACAAAAGCCCAGCAGAAAGCACTAAATCTCATATTTCAAACATTGTGCTTTCTTCTTTTTTAGAGGCACAGGTTGGCATTCAAATCTGAGGTCTGGAAACCATTTGGAGCATTCACCATAAAAATACAACCAGAAATCTAGCCAAGCTAAACATTTAAACAGAGCGGTGTGCTGGCTGTTATGCCACAGCGTTAGTGTTTTCTTTGGTTGCAGTTTTATTCATATTTGATAATGTCTTTATTTTTAGCCCCTCGCTCCACTGACATAGATGGCAGCCACAAAATGCCCCTGCACTTACCCCATGGCAACGGTGAGCAGCCATAATGAACATCCAGGGAAGCCTTGAAGATTATTACGCAGCTTTTGCACAGAATGCTGTTGAAACACAATTGTGAAAAAGTATTTGTCACTTCACTGATTTCTTCAATTTTTGCTATTTAGTTACACATAAATGTTTCAGATCAATAAACTAGTTTTAATATAAGACAAAGATAACCTGACTCAGGGGTCTGGATACAAATGGTGAAACTTTTTCACAGCACTGTAAGTAAATGCTTCTGATCTTATAACTTGCTGCTTTCCTAATGCTCAGCTTGTATAATGTCATTCATGCAGTGGAACCAGTAGATGCCTGGAAACAAGATGCAAACCCCTATGAATCAGGTAAGTTTGCTTGCACTGCCGCTAGTTTGCAGCTTTGCAATAAGTGCGATTCAAACCAAAGCTATCCGAGGTTAAGACTCTGGGTTTTGGCTTGGCCTGTAATTGAAGGGAATTGGGACAGAAGCCAAATGGCATGGTGGCTCGGGGCATGATGTTTGTGACTGGAAACATTTGGGGTCACTAAAAAGAGGACGCCTTCAAACTTTCAATGTAATTTCCTAAAAGTAGGCGTTTGAGCTGTCTTTGTTGTTAGTCAGTTGAGTGTTTTATTTTCTTGGTAAACACCCAACTGCATTTTCCTGGATGATGAAAGGTTAAGCTGATTATTTTCCCTTCAGTTGTCCCACATGAAGACGACCAAGATAAAAAGGAAAAAGATCAAGGATTCTGTCAGCTAATTAAAACAGCTAATTAATCCAGAAACATCTTGACTTTTAAGCATTTCTCTGTTTTGTTGTTTTCTAGGTTTTAGCTTGAGAGAACCAGAGGCGCTACCCAGAGCACCTGAACCCCCTGCATCACAAGGAGACCCAAGTATGTGGATGTTCTTGAACCTATGAATATGTGAATGTTATTCATCTGTGGCAAGTACCCAGGTATACATCTAGCTTCAGTCCTATTAAAGCAGATAATACTTTTAAGTATGCATACCTGAGACTGATTGCCTATTCAGAGGATTTTCTTGCGCCTGCACTTTCAAACCAGGTCCTTTTTATCCTGGTGGTCCCTGCTGGGATCAGGTGCAGATTATTCTGCTAGTTGAGAAATTGTAACGTGTATAGAACTAAATAAGTGTCTGTTTTAATTGTAAATCTTATCATTTCTGGCTTATTCTGACCTTCTGCTCTTATAAGCTTTGTAGATGTAGAGTTGTGTTCAAAATAATAGTGAGATGTTTAAAAAAAGATTAATCTCAAATTCCTGACACATTTTATTTCCATAAGCAAATGTAAGTTACTTTATTTGTGCCATCACAGTCCCATTTTACTTGATGGTCCCTGACCTTCTGAGGATGACAGTGCATTATCCTATTCACTGTCAGGATGTTTGCACATCCTTAAAAAAACCTTAAATTGAATTATCTAAAATTAAGGCCTTAAAATGTCTTAAGTCATTAAAGATGTAAGCAGGCCTTAAATACGTTAGCAGGACTATATAGTCTCATGTCCTATGTAGGTTTTTCTTGTGAAACTTTTTTATCCGGTAAAAGTTTGAGTTATGTGTAGCCATTTCCATTCACTGCATTCTATGTCTCAAGGTGGTAAAGGCTACAGGTAACAAGCTGCTAATACTTGTTTGCTAGCTAGCTAGAGAGCCATGTGCCATATGAGAAATGCAAAGTTGCTGCCAAGAGCCAAAAACCTCTCAGAAATTTCACAGTTTTAGCCCACTGTATTTCTTTTCTATATCTTTCTCATAATATAGCTTGTAAAGACTATCAAATGCATAGAAAGCTGATGTAGGTTCATTATACACTTGAAGTTACTTGCCACTGAAACGCAAGGCTGAAGCAGTCTGTAAAACATTTGGACTCTGCATAGTCACAGTAAGATGTATTTTGTTGAAAGTTAAAGAAATTCAGTAAAACTTCAAGAGTAGGGTAACAGTCCAAGAAGTAAGGCTATAATATCCTTAGAAATTAGATTCTCCCACTATGAGTCTACCATCTGACAAACTCTGAATACCAATGGTGTGTTTGCAGCTGTTGCTGCTGCAAGAACAAAACCAATGCTACTCATAAAGAATATTACTGTCTGGCTTCTGTTTGCCCATTTTGTCTAGCTTTAAAGACAAAATAAAACAGAAGCTTGTCTGAATAATGTCTTGCGGATAGACTAGAGCAAACTAGATTACTGGATTTGGGCCAGCACAGCTTTCTTTACTGAGTGACTAAATTATTAGCTAATTTAAAAGCTCAGCTGAATTTAAAAACAAAAACATGTAATCAAATATGTGTAAGAGTTTTAAAAAAATCAATATTTGGTTTCCTTTATCATAAGTTTGAAAGTCTTATTCATATAGGAACATTAAAAAAACAACAATCCACCTCAGTGCAGTGTGGTGTAGCCGCATGGTGTGTTCCTTTTTTTCCCCCTCAGATTGTAAGGTTGATCTTGCCTTCCTGATGGATGGCAGCTGGAGCATTGGGAAGCGGCGTTTTAAGATCCAGAAAGACTTTCTGACTGAGGTGGCTCAGGTCATCAACGTAGGCATGGCTGGACCAATGATGGGCATCATCCAATATGGGTAAACTCTGTCTATGCTTTCTGTAATTTTGTCCCACTTTGGAAAAAGAAGATATAAACTGTTTATTGTTTTGTTTGAAGTGACGAGCCTGTGACGGAGATCAGTCTGAGGGCCCACTCCAGCTCCAAGGACGTGAAGTCGGCCATAGATAAGATTGTGCAGAAGGGCGGCATGTCCAACGTGGGTGAGTGACCCCGCTGGTTGCTGCCAACTGCGACAAAAACTCACAAACTCAAGTGTGAAAGCGAAAGGGTTACAATTATCGCATGGTTTTTACTACGCTGGCACATTTTCACATGCAGGGATAGAATTAAATCTAAATTTGCCGGGAGACCAGCGAGCTAAATTACAGTTCTCTTTCTAGTAAGGCGTGTTTTTCTTCTGCGACCAGAACGCATTTGCTTTTTACAAGCCTGCAGGGGTCAGCTCTCAAAAAGCAAGGGCTGTTTGTTGCTTTTTTTTTGGCATTCATCAGCTGCAGATTTTGGAACTGATAGCTGGATTTTGTTTTTTAGGGTTTGCTAAATTTAGCTTGCTGACAGTTTGTTGGGTGTAACCACAATCGCACAACAGTGTGTGTGAATGTAAAAGGTTCTATAATCTTGATCAGAGCCTCTCCTGTTATTGTAAAGACCACCAACGATCAGCTGATAAACTAAATATATTTTATCCAGTACAGAGATATCTCAGTGCAGAATACTCTTTCCTTTAGCCCAATTGGTCCCCAACCTTTTTATTCCCGCTAAAGCCTTTTTTTTTTGCCCCGATTTTCCCTTTACCAATCTTACATCCTGCAGTGTGTGGTGTGTTACGTGGTGGTGTGTTGAATATGCCCGATCTAAAATCGGGCATATTCAACACTGTCTTGGCCCGATTATCGCAGCCTGTGGGGTTAAAACTGTCACTTGGGTGGCTTTGTGGGGGTTGTTAAAGTTTCAGCTGCACAGTTTCAGAACATTTGGTGGATTATTAGAAGGTTTTCAGAAGAATATAATATTCGAATAAGAATATTCGAAATAGCGATCATTGTGCGGCAGGAAAGCGCAAAACCTTTAATAAAATTCAATGTTATTACACTCTTCTTATTAGTTAATTTATTCTGAGCTCTCTGGAATCTGCTGAATGTGTCATCATCAATGATTAGTCATTGTTTAATCAAGGGTTTCTATGTAGTAGAGTTGTACAACAGAAATCCCAGGACAACATCATGACTTAAAGAGATATACCGCTGCAAATAACTCAAGTCTCATTGTGTTCAAAGTGTCAAGTCATTTGCAGTCCCAATAAGACCTGGGACTGCAAAAGATTTAATTTAAAATCATTTTCAGTCCCAATTTAAATGTCACAGGTCTATAAATGCAGCAGATGATGTATGTGGCACAAGATTTTTTTGGAGTTGGGTGAGTTTTATGTTGCGTTTGCTGTCAGTCACGTCTGGCAACCCTGTCTATCACATAAAATCCCCACAAAACACAGTGAGGTTAGAGGTTGTGACATGACAAAATGTGAAAATGTTCAGCGGGCATTGTGCTTTTCTAAGGCACAGCAGCATCAGTTATTTGTCTCCCTGTCGCCCTCTGGTGTTCAAACAGGAAAGGCCCTCTCCTACATCAACAAACAGTACTTCAGTGATGCAAACGGGAATCGCGGAGGGGCTCCCAACGTAGCGGTGGTGCTTGTGGATGGCTGGCCCACAGACAGGGTGGAGGAGGCTTCTCGACTCGCCCGAGAATCCGGCATTAACATTTTCTTCGTCACCATCGAGGGCCCTGATGAGAATGAGAAACAAAATCTGGTTGAGGCCAACTTTGTTGACAAGGTGGTGTTCAGTTGCACAGGTTTACCGGTGTGTCCCATAAAAACAGTCTGTAACACTGTTTCCTGTTTCACTCCCCAGGCTGTGTGCCGGACAAATGGCTTCTTCTCCCTTCCCGTGAACAGCTGGTTCGCCTTGAGAAAGGCTGTGCAGCCGCTGGTGAAGCGGGTGTGCGACACGGACCGCCTGGTGTGCAGCAAGACCTGCATCAACGCCAACGACATCGCCTTCGTGATCGACGGCTCCAGCAGCGTGGGGACTGGCAACTTCCGCACGGTGCTCCAGTTCGTGGCCAACGTCACGCGGGAGTTTGAGATTTCGGACACGGACACGCGGGTGGGAGCTGTGCAGTACACCTACGAGCAGAGGCTGGAGTTCGCCTTCGGACAGTACAACAACAAGGCCGAGCTGCTGAACGCCATAAAGCGCATCAACTACTGGAGCGGCGGGACCAGCACCGGGGCCGCCATCACCTTCGCGGCAGAGCAGCTCTTCAGCAAATCCAAACCCAACAAACGCAAGATCATGATCGTCATTACAGATGGACGCTCGTACGATGACGTCAGGGCGCCTGCGCTGGCTGTCCATCGCCAAGGTGAGACCTCGGAAAATAAGAGATAAATATGACATTTGCCTTCACAGTGTTTCACATTGTTTAACCTTCTAATGTTGTGTTACAGTAGAAGAACCAATATTTTCAATGTACACCTTTGCCTTTAAATCTGTAATATGGGACAGGAATGATCGTGATGAATCGCGTATTGAAATAATCGACTAAGTTAGTTATCGATTAATCATTAGCTAGAGTATACAGACTCAAAAAAGGCAATTTGATGAAAAAAGAACATACAGAGAGCTTTCATTGAGCTAGATCTGTACAAAACATGTATACATTTTGCATTTAAGAAAAAACAAAACTTTATACATTTTCTACTCAAAATTTAACGATTTTATTTTCTGCCAGGGTTGTTACGATACAAAAAATGTCAAACTCAATACTAAAAACAAACACTCTATACTGCGGTAAATGTTTTTTGAAGGCACAGGTTTTTTTTCTGTTAATCATAAAATAAGAGAAAGATGTATTTTAAAGTTTTGCTTCCCTGTTTGGTAAAACAGTATATGTATTCAGCAGCAACTATGTACAATTTCTGTCTGCCGGGCATTTTTTTCTGAATCTTTTCTTTAATGAACGACATCAGCAGGGTCTCTCCTCTAATTGTCTTTTCCCACCATAACCTGCATTTTTATAACCCTTGTTAGGTGTACCTTGTTGGTTAAAAAGAGAGTTTCTTTTTTCTGTATGTACCACTCTTATTGGAGTTTAAACTTTCTAGCAGCAGCTCATTGTTTTGGTCAGATGAGCAACTGAGAGGGGAGAGGCAGAGTGGGAAAATGTGACACCAGGCCTGTTTATTTCGATTTTGTATTGATTAATATTGACAATTTCGACAACCCTAGTTTCTAGATGAGCAAAACTGTTTGACGCACCCTAACAGATTTTCAGCTATGAAAAACTTTGTGTTGGTCTATCACATAAAATAGGTTGAAGTTGCAACCTTTGAAATGTAAAGAAATTTGGAGAGTACAAATACTTCTGTAAAGCAAGCTGCACCTTCATTTAAAAAACTAAAAAGCATGTGACAATAACCTTCATTTCATAAAGCAAAATGGCTTTAATGTCACATTAGCCTTCAGAGATGCACATGCAGTTCTTTATTGATAACCTGTGTTTTCCTCCCCTGATCCAGGTGTGATCGCCTACTCCATCGGTATCGCCTGGGCCGCCCAGGATGAGCTGGAGTACATCGCCACTGACCCCGACAAAGAGCACTCCTTCTTCGTGGACGAATTCGACAACCTCTACAAATACGTCCCCAAGATCATCCACAACATCTGCCAGGAGTTCAACTCTCAGCCCAGGAACTGAGGGCATCAGTGCGACGGAGGGGGAGGAGCATGTTGGATCAGGGCCGTCTTTATCAGAAGGCTGACTGCAAACGCTCCCACCCTGCGGCCCCACAGATGGCGTCTCTAGGTGGGCTGCAGGCACACACAGATGTAGAGGCTAGAATTTACACTTCCAGTAAAAAGCTTACAGACACTCATCACCGGTATGAAAGTCACATCAAATTTGGGGTCTTTTAATGAGTTTAAATGAGCCAGTTTCACAAGGAACTGATTTTACATGAAGTAACATCAGTGAATTTCGAACGTAAGAATTGAATGCACGTGTTTGAATTTTGTGTTTAATTTTTTCCATTCTAGTCATGGTCATCAAAATTATGCACAAAAATACAAATACGTATACTTCCAACAACATTTGATAGCTGCATGACAGCCACATGCTTATTATAGCCAAAAATAAGCTTCCATAGAAATTGTGGCTGTATATTTGCAGAATTGGTAGAGTTAATTTAATTTGGATGGTTTTCTGGTTTTCATCAAAGTTGTGGTGAGGCTGGAGCTAGTCCAGACACTCAGTGATTTAATTATTTCCAAACCAGTTTTAATGTGCCACTTAAGCTTGAACATAAATTCAGTACCAGTTTCTCATTTTAACTGGGACATTTCGTGATAAAACTAGAAAATATTCCTGTTATTACAACATGCAAAGCTCATCAAAACAAGAAACTTTGACATTATAATGAGAGAAATTTTATATCTCATTATTATGGCAAAATTTCTCATGATTTATACATGTTGTGCTAACATGAAGAATACGGTCAGACTGCGGCTTGTTAAACCTCACCATGACTCTTCACTCTGTTTCTTTTAGACAACATCCAAAAATCCCAAGAAAGGTTGCTGTTTTACTAATATGACCTTTTGTATTTAAAAGAGAATAAATTTTGGTTTTAAGGAGATTACTTTTTATGACAAGTTTTTTTTTAATGTCGTTAAAACAAGAGTGTTTTTCAAGAACGCATCAGAACTGCTTTTGAAATGGAGAAACTGAGGCCTCTGGACTGGCTTTTCCAAAGCCAAAACCTCAACTGTATTGAAAAATTTGTGGACTAAGCTCAAAAGCTTGGCATGTATCAGGAAACCAACTCATTTAGAATAATTAGTTGTGAAATATCCAGTCAGAATTAAGCCAAAAGCCTAATTATGGTTTAAAAAGCAATCGTTCGAGTGGCCAAGGTTCAATTCTCTAAAAAAAATTATTTGATATAAAACATGTTAACCCTTATGAGCCTTTCTAGGATCAAAACAAGTTTTATAACCTAACTCTTGTTCTTGAAATTCCTTGACATTCTTTGTTGTGAGAACGATTCAAACACATCTTTAAAGGCACAAAATAATACCACGTTCATTCTAATGATGAGTTTTTGTAAACTTTTCTTGTAACTGTATTTCATCATGGATTTGAAGATCAATTTTAAAATGTATCAACACAGTAAATTCTCATGAAAAACATTAGCATTGCACCTTTTGTTGGTGCCACAAACAACACTGTCAACTCTTTGGTGGCCAGTTTGTGTGATTTCCCTCACACAAAATTTAGGTAATTACTTAACAAGTTTATCAAAAGAAACTGAAATAAAACAGAAAGCTACAATGATATATTGCAGCCAAAATGCAACTCTTTTTGTGAGTTACCAGAAAGCGATTCCAACATAATAAACTTTGCGGACATATGTAGGTTTAACACATTCCTAACATTTCCTTTAATGGCTTCGTATACTTCATAAACTTGTTAACATGGTGCTTTCATATGATTACCTGTGAAGAGGATCCCCTCTTTCACAGCTGAGGCATTTTGATCTTCCTAACAGGAGATGTAATCTGAGTTCAAGTCAGAGACTATGGTGCTGTTTATCTAATTTTTATGTGGGTGTAAAAGCAAACCACCAGCATGGATATGGACTTCTGTGAAAAGTGGGGTTGGATTATGCAGTTTATTTCATCCCTTTCTGTATTTCTGTAGCGAGCGGCTCCTAATATACCAAGCATTTTGAAGTTTTAAGAGTATTTATGATTTTTTTTTTTGCCTTTGTTTTCCTGTTTGTACATATGCTTATTAAAATATCTTGCTTGTCATGTTCACATAATTGGTAATTTTTTGTTTTTAATAAAACCAATGAACAGAACATGATGTTTTTATGGGGGTTTTTCTCAGCATATTTTTTTTTCAGGTGATTGGAAATATGAAAATAAATGTATATATTTTATATTTCTATTGCTAATAAAGTCTAAAAACATTGAATTGTTGGGAGGAAAAAGGAGGGACAAAAAGGAAATGTCAACAAAAAATAACCTAGCATTTGCACAATACATGCAGCAAAATATCAGTGTGTCCAAACATGAGAAATTATCTTTTCAAATGTATTCAACTTAGATCTTTGCTTTTGAATGAAGTAGCAAAGTATAAGAAAATTACAACAAAGAGAATATTCCTTGTGCCTTTACATATCAAAACATACTCTGGGAACAAAGCAAAAGAAAAAAAAAGAAATGAGGAAGAACACAAGTACAAAGTGAGTGATGTAATGGGTTGTTAAGATTCACACTCTGAAAAGAAATTACAAAGCTTTCTAGCACCAGTAGAAGAGATTTATTTTGTTTTTCAATGCAATTCAGGTGGCTGATTTCATTGAGTAGTAAATAGTAATTATTTGCAGTAACTCTTATGAAATTTAAGCTTTTCTTTCCACATCCAAACACCACTTTTAATCTGTTCAGTTCAGAACAGGCAACATTGATTTAGACGCATTTGTACACTTTTGTGTCTTGTGAAATAAACGTTTCCACCTCAGGTTATGGCGTATGTGAAGAGCGGCCATATTGGATCTCGAAGTTGGTGTTGGAAAAATTCTACAGTCCAAGATGGAAGTCTGATTTCAGGAGCGGCGTTCAAGTTGATACTTTTGATTCGGAAGTTTGAATTTCTGGCTTTTGACTACAAATTGAATGCAGCATGACTTCACAGAAACTCACCAGAAAATCCAAAGTACCCATTTAAGACCTAATGAGGAAAATCTGGTCAAAATAAAAACCATTTAAGTCCTAAAATTGAGATTATCTAAGGTGATTTAGTGAATTTAGCAACTCAAAAATTTAACTCAGTGGATTAGACCAAATCAGTAGTGATATTAATCATGTTAAAAAGTAAATCAGATGAATCTCCTATAACTTTCCAGTTATTGTTATTTATATAGGGTTTCTCAGATGTATATGTAGGAATGAAAGCAACATTTCAGGTGTGTTTTTGATGAGAGAATAACATTATAACATAAAGCTAAAAAAAAGTTGATATAACATTGAGCATAATTCAATTCACGCGATTGGGTCAATCAAAAACAGCATTCAAAATAACCAACATCTGAGCCCAATTAACATTTTACAGCAGATTTTATTTCGAACATACTCTCATATACAAACCAGTGACTGAGAAAATGGCTCATGTAAAGCTGTACTCTCCACGTACAACATCCTGTTTGCCTTTTTTAATCTTTGCTTGCTTTCAAACCTCATGGATTTACAGTAAACTGGAACTGCAGGACATTTCTCTTGGTTAAATCATCATTTCAAATAGTCCTAAAAGTACTGCACTAATCTCCTGCTAAACACTGGACTACTGTAAATACCTGGACATGATACATCACATCGTAGTCAAGCATGTCCACACAGCTGAGGCGGGGGAGGAAAAAAAAAAAAAACTATTTACAGTACACAGCATTCAATTCAAACAAGAGCAAACTGGCCAAAATGTGTTAGATATTCCTAAAAGTTGACATCTAGAATCAAGTCTGTTTAATTTTAATTATATAACCAAAATGGTTTACTTTGGACACATAAGCGTGTAATCTTCAGAAGTGTACAGTGGCTTCAATCTAAGAAACAGGCATGAAATTAATGGTCTGTATCGCTCTACCAGCGCTGCCTCCAAACACACAGAACTGATATCCCAACCACACTTATCAAAAACAAAAACTCAAACTCACGCTGCACTGTAAATTTTTAAGACTGAATATATATTTTTGTTTATTATAAGTATTTGTAATTTTACATCCAATGTTAAAACCGACAACATTGCGACAACCAGCTTCCCCCCACCCCCGAAAAACAAGCTTGTTAAAATAAATTTTTTTAAAGACCTTTTTAAAGCAAAGGCACATTCGTCAATATAGGTTTTTAAAAAGGAAAATAAAGGCAGGTCAAGCTAGCAGAGTCAGTCTGGGGAAGCTGAGGAGAGGAGCTGGGAGGCTTCTGTCTCAGAAACGCAACACGGAGAAAAACTTGGTTTAGCCGAGGAGGATCTGGGATGAGCGCGAAGGAAGATGGGACCTCATATCTCCGCTCCTCACTGCCACTTGTCCTGAGCCTCTCTCCTTTCTGTGGAGGTGAAGTTTGAGTCTGTCTGCAGGGGGCGCTGTGGCCAGTCACACCCAGGCCTGCCTGGATGGTGGGGAGTGAAGGAGGTCGGGACCAGAGAGCAGTTCCTCTTCCTCCTCCTCCTCCTCACAACCTATTTGAGGCTATTGGCTACATAGTCTGCGAGTCCGACAGGAGACCAGTGGCTAGTTTGAGGTGGGACCAGACTCGCTGCCTGACTGTCCTTCCCCTGCTGTGTCTCTATTGGTCCCTGATCGTAGGAGACTGAGTCAGAGAGCGAGGCTGTGGTGGGGGAGGGACGTGTTGCTCCGTGTCATACGAACACCTTGGCGAGAGCGTCCGCCCCGGCACTGGCGATGTAGCATTTAGACGGATGGAACGCCACGTCGTGGATCGATTCCTCAAATTTCTTTCTGTGAGCCGTGAACTCTTGGATGCAGGTTTTACTCTCCAGGTTCCACAGACGGATGGAGCAGTCGTGACCTGAGGACAAAACATGCAGGAAGTTGCTTAGAGGTTTGATATGGCTTTTAGCCCTGAAGAAATTTAATATTTTGCATGAATTAGGAGCAATGTTATGCTTCCTTGAACAGGTTAGAATAGGTTTATAGGAGATACAAAACATGTTCATTGCCTTTTTTATACAAAATCATTCTTAGATAATGAGATTTCTGTATGCTCAGTCCTATTTCAAGCTCCTTTCAGCTGTTTTAGGGCCTCTTGTCACTTTAAATCCAAATTAGCTGCTCCTGACCCCCCAACTAAACTTTTACACTCGTGCGTGAAAATGGCTGCAAATAGCTGTGCAATTATACAACCCTACATCTTTGAAAAGCAGAAGTGTAGCCTCCTGCACTAGACACATTGACCAAAATAAAACATTATTTTTCTAGAAAATATTAAAAAGCAAACAAATGAAGCAATTTAATATTTTCTTTTTCCCCCTCTGAGTGCATGCAGTCAAATTAAAGCTTGGCTACTTCTACAATTTGAGATCCTGCAAGGAAACGTAAGGCTAAATAATACTTTAAGGCTTTCCGCACATCTTTACCAGTGGTGTTAATTAATGTTGAGGGAGGTGTAGTAAATAAATATAATTTAAAATCCTTGTTCGGCATAATTCACATTTTCTAAATACTGCCAGTTATTTTAGACTGGGTTTGAGTCAACCATTCAAGCCACAGAAGAAGAAAGCAGAAGAGAATGTTAGATACTCACTGCCTGACATGAGATAAAGTCCGTTTGGATCCACAGCTAAGCTGGTGACGGCGTCCAGATGGGCCACCATGGAGTGAATCAGCTTCCCGCTGTTATTGTCAAAGAATTTGATGTGTCTGTCCTCCTGCGCTGTGATGGTGATTGGAAGAGTTGGGTGGCTGAGGACCTTGTTGATCTGGCAGGGGGTTCCTGGTTAAAGGAAAAAAAAAAGATTTAACGATGAAAAACACAGAAATATCTGACTCCAAACAAAGATGTGACAACCGGAGAAAGTGTTAGTCAACACAGATTCAATGGTCAACACAAGTTACTACATAAAGGGAGCGTCTTGCAAAGATATTCACAAATAGGCCTGTCACAACAATCAATAAATCTATTAATTGCATAATAAATGAAAACATGCTTAGTAATTTCCATTGTAAAAACTTTTGCAAGAAAGTCCTTTTAAGGTGTTGCAGGTGATGCATAATTTTCAACATTTTGAAATGAGACTGCACACTGCAAGAACAATAGCTTACTAAGCAAGAACACTTGAAATAAGACAAAACTAACTTACAAGCAACTTTTCAGCAAGAAATTGGTGCTTGTTTTAAGTCAATAATTCCTTAATATTGATAAAAGAAGCATGAGTTCCACTGGCATATTATTTCACTTATAACATGGGATCACTGTCTTGTTTTAATAATTTGTCAGTGAAACTGGTACGTTTTCAATCAATATTAAACAATTATTTACTAAAAATAAACCTCCTTTGTCTAACTGAAAGTTACTTTTTAGTTTTGTCTTATCTTAAGTGTAGTAAGATGTTTACACCAGAACTAGACAAAAAATACTCTAAGATTTCATGTTTTTTGAAGAGCAAGAAAAGTTTAATAGTGCATGATCGACTTTAAATGATTCGGTTTCCTCATAAAATTAAACTTTGTTAGATCCGAATCACTGGGAAGTGAAGAGGAAAATGGCTGCACACAAATGGATGTAATTGCCCAGTAATTTAGTCATTTAAACAGTGAGTCAATGTTTGTTCAAGGTGCAACATGAACAATTTGTTCTACATTTTCAGCCCACCTCGGTTTATGCCTTGTGCAGCTCGTCCCTAAACTTACCTGGTTCCAGATTAGATTCCATACTGAGCACCAGCTGGCGGGTCTCCATGTTGAAGAGGCCGATCTGGCCGTTTGTGAAGGATGTGACCAGATGAGCTGGTTCACTGCACACCAGGTCCACAGAGGACGAAACTCCCAACTCTAGCAGAGGGTTAAACAAGTGCAAGTTTTAATTTATCAATTTTGAATAAAGACAATAAAAAGGTAAACTTAATGTATTTGAATCCGGTTGTTACTTTTGTTTTCGTTGAATACTGCGAGCGAAGGGGAGGTGGTGTTGGCGTCCCACAGCCTGACGGTTCCGTCGGCGGAGCAGGAGAGGAGGCGCTGGTGTGCGCTGCTGTACACCAGACCCCACACCGAGTCGGTGTGTCCACTCAGCTCCCCGCGCAGCACTGACGGGTCTGAAAACACGGGGACCAAGGTCACCTTTCATGCTTTGCCGCTAAAAATCACTCCTGGTTCAATCGAAACACACGCTGAGGTTACCGTAGGAGTCGTAGGGGTCGATGTTCGGGTTGGGTGTGTTCCAGCACTGGATGGTGCCGTCGACCCCTCCGCTGAAACACTGTTCCCCTGTACTGCTCATCACCACACTCAGTACAGCGCCCCTGTTGTGTTTTACATAATTAAATAGCAAACATTAAGTAATCTGTATCACAAGCTGAAAAAAAAAAAAAGAATCGACAAAAATGCCGTATTTTACCTGTGGGCTCTGAAAGTGTAGATAGGCTCCACGTCTAAAGATGTACTCCTGCTGACAAAAAGTTGATTAATTTAATGAAAAAATAAATAAAAACAAATATTTGAAATCTGAAGCAAAATTAAGCCTCCCATTGATTTACCACTGTGGGACAAAAATATAGTTTTATATGGTTTAATATGGCTCATATTTGCTGCGACAAACATGAGCCTCAAATAGGACTGAGACTGAAATCATGCAGAAAAGGCTGAATAAAATCACTGCTAGGTAAGAAATTGAACATAAATAAAATAATCTTTATATCTTAAATATTGTACTAATATGCTTCTGATTTAATATTTGTATTTTTATTTTGTTTTTGTTTTGTTCCATTTGTTTCTGATGCAAGTGGAATAAAAAGTGGCCAAATTTTGGTGGGAACTCTAATTTTTCATATTTTTTTCCACAAGCCTTTTAATATTTTTAAAAAAAATGCTAGATATAAATTTTTAAAAAATTTTCCATTGATTGGTTTTGGAATCCCTTCACAATTTCACACAAGCTAAATGTATTTTTAATGCACAAAAAACAACATTTTGATTCATAAAATAGGATCATTTATTTTTAACATTCAGCGGCTCTAATTGTGCCCAATTTTAAGCACCATTTCTGGGTCATTTACATTTTTTTGTGACAAGATAATAAATATTTCATTGTAATTTCTACTTGAAACAAGTTACACTAGAGTTATCTCTTTGTTTTATTTTCCTTAAATTTTTTTTTAAGCTACATTTTACACACCAAGATATTTTTTAGCTGCTTGTTTTCTGTAATTAGTTTCAGTCATGCAGCATAAGTACAATGCTGAGATAAAAAAAATAAAATAAAAAACTCATTTCATCTTTTCTAGTCTTAGAGCTGCTGGGTTACGTCCTTCTGCAGAAGAGTGTCAAATAAACACACAAAAAAGCTGCAGCTACAGGATTTGTTTTGCTCATATTTGGTAGGAAAAGTAAAAACCGTGGCATGAAGGTGAGTTAATAGAGAGCTGAAGCTTTCTTACTTCTTGGCTGGAGCGGTTTTCTGCAGGTTCCACATTTTGAGCGTGTGATCCTCAGAAGCAGTGATCAGGACCGGCTCCACAGGGTGAAAGGTCAGAGCGCGAATCCCGTCAAAATGACTCCGCAGGGTGAATTTGGGGTTCCAAGTTTTTCTCATGGCATCTTTATTGTTGCCAATCTGAGGGAAAACAACAGCAAATTATAAAAGTGTAAGGACAATCGTACAAATAAATATCACTAAGAATGTTTCCAGCAGAATTAAATAGTTGATTTTCATGGTGATTAAAGTAAATCTGCAGTTGTACGGTTAGTTTAGGGAATAATGATATTTGTGTTCTGCAAGAGTCTATCTCACTTAAAAAATATATATATATATAAAACACCCTTTGAATTTGACATTTCCAACACAAGTAAGTGACATAATTTTGCCCCATGCCACTCACATCATACACCATGCTGTCGGCCTCGTTGGCCACAGTGAGTCCAGCCAGTTCCCCAAGGCCCAGAACGTTCTCCAAGTCCTCCTCTGTGGCCATAATGAACGACTTTCCTGGTGTGGGTGGGAAAGTGAGCGCTTCAACTGCGGAAAGGACAAATAAAAAACATCTGTCAATCGGCAGAAGGGACAGGAAATGCGTTTTGTATTTAGTGAGTCACCTTCTTCTGTCCTGTTCCCCTCGTGTTCGCTGAAGCGCGGCACGTTGGGCCGGGACTGCGGGGTCGGCTGAGGCTGCATGTGAGACAGGTCCTCTGTGTCTCTCAGGTTAGCCAGCATGTCTTGCAGCTTAGAACGGTTGGGCCCTGTTAACGAGTTAGGTTCAACGTTCAAACAACCGACATGTTTGGATGGAGTGGAAGAAGAAAAAAAAAATAACAACCAGAAAGCGGTGGGTATATGCTGAAGCAACAGAGAAAAAATTAATATAGAAGGAAGCACTGAAAAAAGAAAAATCAGTAAAAACAGTGGATGATGGGAGGCCAGTAGTAGAGTCCTGCAAAGGTAGAGAAGAAGTTGAGGCGCATTTATCTTTAACGGTGAACTGTGGAGAGCAACAGTCATTGGCTTGAAGGTAAAACAAATTTTGGTCTTTATATATTTATTTTTAAGTTACATCACATTAAACTTGAAATAAATTCTAAAAACAACAATTAGGAGGACATTTTCCCCTTCAGATTCTTCAAACAGAACTATTTTATCTCCAATTTGGAGAAATGTGCTGTGAACCCTCCCACCCCCCCCAAAAAAAGAGCAGTGCTTTGAATTTATTGTTATTCTCTGATCCACAAACAGTGAAAAATACCAATGATTATTTCAGTAATCAATTATTCTATTGAATAGTTAAATAAGAAGTGGCACATTCTGCAGATTTTAACCACTGAAGCATTTTTGTACATCAGAAATACATTAAAATATGCACATAAACAAATAATAAATTCCTTTTTAAATAATAAACATTTTATTGCCTAAAATGCAATAACATATTTTCATTTAGTGTATGCAGCTAAAAAATATCTTGATGTGAAAAATGTAGGCCTTTCTGTGCAACTTGACATCAAGAGCTAATATGGCTAAACTGCTGAAAAACAAAAGGTGCTTATAATGGGGAAAAAATGTTTATTATTATTTTTTCACAGTAGTTGAACCTGGTGAATTTAAAACTATGCCACTTGAGGTCTGAGTAGAACATATTAAAAGACAAATCAGGTTTCTTTTTAATTTTATTTATTTTACTTTAAATGCAAAATGTATATTCTTTTTAGAGTTTTGGCTTAATTGCTGCTCTGAATGTTATTCTTTCAGCAAATTGACTTTTGGATTCTGTACACTTCTTGAAGAAATTTTTGTGTGAACTTTTACATCTATTATCTATTTAGCTTCATGCACCTGCTGGAAATGAGACTTAATGACTTAACTCATGAAATCCAACTACATGTCCCAACAAGCCTTTAAAAATAAATCTTAGTTTAGTAAAAGGCAGCCTTGTGCTTGTCAGTCAGTGGTCTTTGATATTTTAACTCCACTTTCAGCTAGAAAGTCTCTCCACATGAACACCAAAGTGATAAAGCACCAAAAGAGTGAAGAAAAATCTTAGGATTTCTGTTAGATCATAACAGGAGAAATGAAAGCGAAAAAAGTTTGAGAAAAAAAAAGGAGTTGAAGTACGTTGTTGATCTCATGATCAATCAAAGAAGGAAAAGTCTGCATGGAACATGTAAGAGCTCTCAGTTGGTAAACAAGATTTAAGTGAGTTTTTAATCTGAGAGCAATCTTATTACTCAGCTAAGTCACTTCTCAAAAAAGCTTCTATTGGCTGTTAATCTATATCAGCAGCTATATTATTTGCTACTGGAGTATCAACATGGCAGGTGGACAAGGACATCAATGAAGATCATTATGTTGTTATGGCTACAAAGACAGAGAAACAGATGTCTACAGAGATGGCTAAAAGCCCAGAAAGGAGACGGAATGCTTTACTGACACAAAGTGTTACTTAGTTGCTAACATTTAACAAAGACGAGATGATAGTGTGAAGATGAAATGAAGGGAAACAAACAAATGCAACAGACAAGACATGCATCAAGCATTACACTTCATATGGGAGGGGATTTAATGGCATTTGCAAGCACTAACTGGAAAACAAAGAACAGAGAGAGACAAAGGAAGGAGCGGCTAGAGGAGGAGATGAAAAAAGATGCTCTCTTTTGATCGGAGGCATTTTGATCGAGCTCAGAAAAGTCAGGCTCTGCAGAGAGAAGAGACTGAAGGAGGCAGCAATGTCTATCGGCACTTACTCTTCACCCCCTTTTTCCCCTTGCGCTCCTTTTTGTACTGCTCCTTGAGTTTGTTTATCACTCCCGGGTCCACATCCCAGGCCTCAGAAACGGGACCCTGCTCGTCCTTGTCTACACAGGGGAACAAAAACCAGACCGAGAGGCTGTTGAGGAGCTGCATGGCCGACGAGAGGCTGAGCTGCAGATGCAGGCCTCTCTCAGGAACCAGAGGTTTTACTGAGTTGGTGGGTTTTAAACAACTAGACTAATAGGATTCTCCAGATTCTCCTCATATTTTTTTCTTTACTAGAATTGTGTTCTGTTAAGAACTACTGTTGGGTGAAGAATTAATCGAATTCAGGAACAGTCAGATTTTTAAGCATTAAAAAAGATTTTTTTTCACATAGTTCTTTCCTAACGTATTGAATTTGTTTGCATTTTGTCACGTTACAACCAGAAACTTTCATGTAATTTAATGGGCATTTATGTCACAGAACAAAACACATTAGTGCACAACTCATGTGGAAATAAAATCATTTTCAGTTTATTTTTGTAAGTAGAAACATGAAACTTTTTGAAGGTTATTATAATACAGTTCACAATTACTAGATTAAAAAATTAATTGATCATTATTTCAATAATTGAGTCATCACGATTAATCTGATTAATCATTTCAGACCTATGTAATTGTAAAGAAAAATGTTTGAAAGACATTAATTATGCATTACTTTTGCTGGTTTATCATATAAAATCCCAATAAACCACACTGAAGTTTATGGTTGTAACAAGAAAAAAAAATATTTTTTAGGTTGCGAATACTTTTGCGAGCTACTACGTATTTTTTTTAAGGCTGATATTGATCTGGGTGGAAACGAGTGAAAGACACAGAGTGGGCTGGCTATGGGAACACAGTGGAAGACAAACTGTGGGTTAAACAGAGGCAGTCATGGTTCATGACCACAGCGTGATTTATGAATGAAGACTCCAGAAACATCACCAAACTGTTAGAAACATTTTAAGATAACTGCATCAAACAATAAGTGATGTGTTCTCATCAGTTTTTCATGTTGTTGACTCTGACCGTTTCTGATGTCTCAGACTCACCCCAGTCAGTGCCGTCTCCGGTCCCCCGGGACTCTGATGACGTGTCCATCTCGTCAGGATTCGACAGGAAGTCGAAGTCCTTCAGGGCCTCCTTTGTGTCGGGATCCTCACTGGTGTCCATACTGGCTGGAGATGATGACGACGACGATGAGGGCTTTTTTCGCACAATCTGAGGAAGAGTTTAGTTTCTTTACTCTCCATGAACATCCTGGACCAAGCTAAACTGTTTTGACGTAACAAGGTAGACAGGTTCCTTACAGTCCTGGATTCCACATTAGTCCTGTCTTTCCCGTCGCTGTCTTCCTCCTCATCTTCATCACTGAAGTCTGCATTCTCGATGAATTTGAAGGCCTCCAGCACAGCGCTTGTGTCAGAAAGCTCAGCTTTTCTGCACAGACAAAAATACTTTTATCAAAACAGTTCCCAAAACACATAGCGCTCATGGATTTGATTTACACGACCCCAGGGCTTTTTATTTATACCAACACATCAACATGGCCGAGCAATAAATGAATCAGAGTTTCATTTATCGATTTAGTCTCTACAATAACAAGCACGACGGATTTTATGCTTAAAATTAAAAAAAAAAACATGTTTCCATGTTTTGAAAATGGTGCTAGTCAAACGGAAAAGTCCAAGTTAGAAAAACCTGAGTTATAACGATGGGGAAGCTTGAACCTTGATATCTGTACTCTATAACATTCTATGATAACGCAAGGACAAAATTAATCAGAATGTCAAAATCTAATTTTCAAACTTTTTCCTTTAGCAGCTATCAGGATCTAATTTTTAAAATCAGAACCTTACGTAAAAATATATAAATAAAAATAGTAATAATGACAACCAGGATTTCTTTGTGTTTAAAACTTCTAAAAATCTTTAAGAATTAAATGTAATACCTTCATGAATCATAAAGACAGTGGTGTCCAAACACATGGGCCAAAACAAACCCACATGTACAAAAAAAAACTATTTCAAGAAACATATATAAATAATCAAAGCCTGCAGTATTTTAATTAAATATATAAGGTTATCAGATGTTATTAGTAGGGCAGAGATGTGTGTATCATTGTGAATCTGATGCAAAGAAATTTTGCTCATTTCTCTTTTTGCAAATTGTTTTTAGTTCAATTTAAAAAAATTGACACATTTTTGTGTTTTCTCACAATAAGAGCAAGATTTGGGTCACGCCTTCTTTAAAAATGCCTGCTGTGTTTAGCTAAGTTCAATAAATTCACTAAAAGCAGATCTGGAAGAACAAACATCTTCTGTGTTTAAGTGGATGCATAGATATAATTATTCTTACTAAGAAATGAAAGAAAATGCAAGTCTGTTTATTAAAGACAAATACATTGTGTTTAAAACATTTTATCCTTAAAGGACATTTATCACTTTTTATTTTTCTCTGATTGCAAATAAAGACTCCATCTGATTCAACCATCTGAGCTGGTGAGCCATATTTATATCATTTGGTTTTATCCTGATATTTTGATATTATTTTGACAAATATTGCCCCAGCATGGTGGAGCTGATAGTGGATAAAGTAACAGCATCATTCTGATTTAAGTTTGCAAAACAAACCGTATATGCCATGATCTGTTGAAATACTAAATAATAACTAACAAGAAACATCCAGTTATGCTATTTCAACAAGACAGTCAAAGTAATGAACCTCTTGGCAGTTTGGCATTTCTGTTGTCTGTCAATTATTATTAAGACAATCATCAGCTACATCTTTATTTAACCTTTATTAAAAAATGCAGGACAGATTAAGAACAACTTCTTATTTACAATTGTTGCTTAGTGCGAGGAAGGAGCTGATAGAGCAGGCAAGATTTAAATAACAAACTAATATAAACATTATACCATGTATTCATGTTAACAAGGACAATTAGAAAGACATTACTAAATAATCAAAATAAATATAGAGTCACTAATCCAGCCCCAACTGGGAACGTCAGGCGGTACGAAGAGCAAAACACTGATTATCTGGAAGATGTTGGCGACATAAACCGCAGAGATCAAAGTTTCCTGAGATGTTTTGTAACATGTTGGATCACATAAAAATAAACTGAAAGAAAAGCATGAAAGACATGGGGGGATACTTCTTGGAAAGACCTGTTCTAAACTAAATGTTTGCAGCTTGGAGCAAATAATGAAACTGAAACAATACAGCAGAATAAAGTGCATTTGCAGCTCCGCAGCGAGGAGCTAATCATCTGTCTGCAGCCAATTGGATGGGACAGTCCAGCTCTGCTCTGTCCCAGAACAAACAGATCTATAGATAGGCTAAAGTGTTTGTTTATCTAGATGTGTCTAAGGATCAATTCTGCACTCAGATTCCTTAAAACTGATTATCTCACAGCATGTCCTCAACAGATGCAGGATTACTGTCATATACTCACCCTCTGGTCCCCTTTGGTGTCGAGTTCGGCCCGTTGACCGAAGGCTCCGTGCTCATCCGTTCTCCAGTCTTGCCGGCTCCATCGCCGGCGAGACCCAGCAGGGCTCGGACCCTCTGTGACTTTACATCCAAGATGGTGTCTGTGTAACCCACCTCCTGCAGGTACCTGCAAACAAGGTAGAAAGGGAGTTTAGAAAACAGAGGAAATAAGCAACCCCAGAAAAAAACGGAACTCTTTTCTTCATCTGCAGCCCACAGTAAAATTTACTCTGGCCTCCAGCCTGAAACGGTGCCTCCTTGCAGATAGATGGCACTGCTGTGAGGGCTCTTCCTGCTGCAGTGCTCATTAGAAACAGTGACCACCACACTGCCAACCCCTCTTTATAGTGCAGAACACATTTATTGCCCCTCCTGGTAATTTCTGATTGGTCATCCATGACTTTTTGATTAATTAGGGTATAAAGACTTGTGTCTCTTTAGTCATTGCCATGAGTGCTGGGGGATGACACCTAATTACAGCAACTCATCTCCATGTACGATAAAGAGGATGGTTAAAGGGTCAGTGTTATGCATTTCCCAGGCACGTGGATCCATTTTATAGCGCAATAAAGTAACTATGTGGCCTACAGTTGTTATAAAAATGCTATTTATATCAAAGGCCTGAAATTGGCGTCAGTCTTAAGACGTTCCTCAGCTGTGTTGGGTCATCAAGGAGATTAAAGGATTTCTCAAACAGGCATGAAAGAATCAAAGTAAAAATCAAGGTATGTTTTTGATAAATAAACTAATGTTGAGGAACATACCTTGTTCTTCATCAAGGCATGTTGATTTACATCATTTGAGCTTTACATGATGTAAAGCTAAAAAAAAACCCCCAAAAAAACTCTTAACCAAAATAGAGAAATGACCATTTAAGGCTTTTAAAATTTTTTACCAGGATGTCAAAACAATTTATTGTGTAAAGAGCTCTGACCAATCCCTATGATTTTGTATGATTTCAACTTCAAATCATACAAAGTTCCTGTATAATAAGTTGGTCTTTATATTTGAGCCACTTTTCCAGCTTAAAGACATTAAAGCTGCAGACTGTAACTTAAAAAAATTATTCCAACATATTTGTTAAAAATGTCACTCTGTTGTGACAGCATAGTATGTGACACATAATCTGTGAAAAAAAATTAGCTCCAGTGCTCCCAGTTCTAACTGCAGAAATAAACCAGTCAGTCAGAAACAACCAATCAGAGCCAAGAGGAGGGTCTTGGCACTGTCAATCATGCCTGTGTACACACCACTCATAGCTCCCCCCTCACTCTCTACCATGCTACAGCATCATCCAGACAATTGAGCTTGTTGTTGATGCTAAGGCTAGTTAGCATGGCCACCAATGACAGCAGATAAACAGCTTTCCTGTAACGGTAAGTCGTTTCTTCGCCATTAGCACTTTTAGCAGCGACTACACGAGGTCAGGGAGGAGGTGGAGGTCTGTCAGGACATGGTGACAGTTTTAATAAATTTGTAAAATGTTACATACTGTTGCTTTAAATTAAATATTTTTTGTACCTGAGTTTACTAAAAAGATGTGAAAAACATGTTACTCCTCATAGTCTGTTCATCTCTCAGCGGTTTAGTTCATGCTGTCAGTTCTCTTGCAGCAAAACAAGCTTCTCATCAAATATTACACCAACCCCGCAGCGAAGGAGGATAAGCCCTCACAATCTGAGTGAGTGAGTGACTAATAGAAAGGGAATGGAGGGGTAAGAGGGCAGGGTGTTTTGGCACATTATTGATCCGTCGCTTCACACAGACTGCTGAGTAAAATGGCTCCTTTCATCAGCCGGCATGTTGGGGCAGATGAGGAGCAAAGCTGCAGGGATGATGTCAAAACTCACAGACTTTATAGAGCAATGTAATAACCACCCTCTAAACCAGGGGTGGGCACTCCTGGTCCTCGAGGGCCGGTGTCCTGTAACTCTTAGATGTCTCCCTGGTCCAACACACCTGAATCCAACAGCTGAATCACCTCCTAAGTGCAGTCAAGTTCTCCAGAGTCCTGTTAACGACCTCATTATTTGACTCAGGTGTGTTGAAGTAGAGATGCATCTAAAAGTTGCAGGACACCGGCCCTCGAGGACCAGGAGTGCCCACCCCTGCTCTAAACAAACAGGGAACATCTAAAGAAAACACAGATTTAGTGATGACTGCAGTTGTCCATGTGAGGGCGCTGTTCACCATCGTTTTCCTTCTGTTTGGCCACAGCTGGCCCAGCAACAAATGTCACAAAACCTGCTTGCCTGAAAAGAGCGGCTTCTTAGCCCCGTAATCTCAGGCTTTTCATTTCATTTAAACACATTCGGTTTGTTTTGGGCTGGAAGAGCTTGTGTACGTACTGTCTGAGGAGCTGCCGGCCATGTTTCCAGGACAGCTGATTGTTAAGTGATCCAGAAGAATCGTTCTCGTTGGCCTCATCTGAAGGAGAGAAGAGAGGCACAAATCAGAGCTTCACAAACAACAAAGACGAACAAGCCTCTGACATTATTTCCACTCGGCAAACAGCGAGAGCATTCCTGCATCGCTGCACTCTGGAGACGACACACATTCTTTACCAACTTTATAAAACCAAATGTCAAATCCAGTTGAACAGGAAACATTTTTCTCTTCAATCTGTAAAAGCTGGGACTCCAAACCCTAACATCGTTTCAAATTTACATAATCGAAAATATTTTTATCCCAACACATGAACTGTTGTGTGACAAAGGCAGCAGAAACCGTTGAAACAGCTTGAAGTAAAACAAAGCATCTGACATCTTGTAATGTCAAAACTCAGATGACTAATCTGTGCTCCACTCGATTACCATGAAACACTAGAAAGACGAGTGATGTCAGTAGCAACGAAACACAAGCTTTGTCTTCATCAAGAAGGAAATGCTGGTGCAAATAAAAGATGGTCAGCCCTCGAGCGAGGAGCAAATAATCATAAATAACACAGACTGTCTTGCAAAAGCATACTAACACCTGATCTCCACATATTGTCTTGTTAGAACCATAAACTCTAAAGTGTGTTCTTTACTTCTATCAAGACGCCCTGAGTCAATACTTTGCAGAACCACCTTTAGTCTACTGCAGGTTCGAACATCTGGAAACGGACATTTTTGCCCAACCTCCTGTGCAAAACTAGAGTTTAGTCAAATTGCATTTTATTACAAAACTGTGCAGTTTAAAAACTTTTATACAGAAGCACTTTTCAAAACCTGAAAACACCTAATTGACATTCAAGCATTTTGAAAGACTCTAAGCACCTGTAAGAACCCTGTATTTTCTAAACCATTTAACTATCTCTGGCTGTATGTTTAGGATCACTCTCCTGCTGGAAGGCAAACCTCGGGCCCAGTCTCGAGTCTTTATTGGTTTCTGACAAAGCAAGTTCTTCTGCAAGTTTTCTGTGTTGTGGCAAATGGTGAAGCACTTTTTATTGCTTTCTTCATTTGTGGATTTCTGCAGTTTTATCTCTGAGTTACCTGGTGTGTTTTTTGTCTTCATCGAGGTTGACCAAGTCCAATCCTCAAAAGGTACTATCCTGTAAACACCTGAGTCCCCTTATTAACACATTATTCATCTCTGCAGAGGCCGGTTAATGAGCTATTTGATTCAGCTGTGTTGGAGATGGGATACATCTAAACGTTGCAGGATATTAGGACTTCCGGTCTTCTTGTTCTCTACAAACCTCTTGGGACTTTACTGAACAGCTGCACCTACACTAAAATTAAATTAGATGAAGGTGGAGTTTATTTCTGAAGGTATTTTGGATTTTCGGTAGCAATATAAGAGTAAATGCAGCTGACAAATATTCTAATCTTTAACCTTTGCAAAGCCACATATTATTGCCCTTAAACTACGTATTATGCTTCATTTTGTTGTTCTATCACATAAAATCCCAAGAAAATAATTGTAGTTTATGAGATTCATATTGTAGTATGGCTGTGCCATATGAATTAAAATTAAACTCTGATGTTTTTATGCCAAACTCAATTAGGTTTTTTTCTTAGAAAAAACAATACAAATGACAGAAAATATCTAAAAGAAACTGGCTTTTATTTAAATAACTGCTTCTGTGAGTTGACCTGAAATCAAAGTCGAAATAAATACACGCGGTGGACACGCTTGTGGGAAGAAAAAAAAAAGGTAGTTCTTGGGTGGCCTAACATCACTCTGAACTATGGAAACCCAAGGAGCGTAATGGTGAAAAAAAAATCCCAATCTTCCAAAAAAAATTAATCTTCCAAAACAGAAATTTTTATTCTACATTGTAGAAGATGACCTGAGAGCAAGTGTTGAGAGGCAGGCGGAGGTGAAGACGTCTCAAAAACTGTGTCAGAATTAACGCAGAGGGTGATGGGCTGGCAGACGAGCCACCAAACCAGTAACGCCTCCCAGCTCTCTCTCTTTTCTCCCCCTCTTTCATCCAACACCTCTCTTCTTCACCTTCTCCAAATCATCAACACTTCAAGGGTTCTGGGCTTTGAACATTCCTCATGAATAGAGATGAGCAGAGAAGAGAGGAAGCATCGCTATCCTGGCTGATGGTTTGAACACGAGGAGCCGATAAAACCAGAATAAAATAAGAAGTAGGTGTTGTGCTCATAGTGATCTATTGTTCATCAACTAAAAATATACCATGTATCAGTATTCATTTTGTTTATTACACCTATTGTTTCAGTTCAATTACAGTACAGAAAATAAATAATTTTAAGCTCTAAAAATAATGTCCTCAATACTCCACAAATAATCCACAAAGCAAACTGTGAACCCTTTCATGAAAGCTGTTTTCTACTTATAAATGTTGTAAAATTGCCGACAGCTCGATGGATTAAAGAATAACAAAGACAAGCTTCCAGTGGAGTGCTTTCGATTTTTCTCAGATATAATCATTTCAGTGCTTGGAGCAAAAACAAAGTGTAGAAAAAAGGAATAACTAAATAGTTGAAAAGCTGCATAGTGTCAGAGGTGAGTAAAATCTGAAAAGTTTAATTCAGGTGAGCAAATCTTTTGCAATTTGTCGTGACTGCTTGAAACTCTCATTTCTCAGGCATTTTTTTTCTCTTCTACATCTGCAACAATTGCTCTTTCGTAATTCCAAGGTTAAGTACGCTGTGAAGCAATGCACCAAAACGAACAAGATCCAACATGAATGCAGCCTTTTACATGTGCCAATGCTGTCATCCCAGGTATGTATGAGCTCAGCAAACACAGTGATTTCGAGGTTCTGTCGACTTACCAGAGTCGTAGCTTGGAGGTTTCATGTCGCCCTGATTTAGCTCCGTCCCGTATTTTAATTTGTGGTACTTTGCTCTGAAAGCAGAAAAAAAGCAAAGGGTAAAAACTTGGGACTGGTAATAAAATCAGGAAAATATTAATAATCGTCTGTACTTTGAACCCTGTTTTCTGTTACTTGATAAATCTGATGAATAATTATTAAACTATGTCTCATAATATATTTACTTCAACGCTTCTTTGGCATCTACATAGTTTAAAAGCAAACAGACATTTCTGCAAATGTTATTTTGCTGGAGTCAGTTTTCAAGTTTATACAGCACGACAAACACAGCTATATTATATCATCAGCAGGAAGTGTTACGTTTTTCCCAGCTGAGGTCGACTGACAACGGAAGAAAACATTTTAGCTTAGGAGCCCCCTCCATCCAGCACTGTGACGATCCAGAGGAAGCGACCTCATTAAAATTAAAGCCATTTCAAACAGGGCACATCCCACACTCAAAAAAGCCATTTCTGAAATTGCTTTCAAGACACCCTCGGAGACGTGACCTGTTGCTTAGCAACCAGGAGAAGTGGTAGTATTTCTGGGTTAAGGGTTCCTCCTGAGGGAAGGCCTGCAGTCATCTCACTGAGGCTAAGTAGATAAAAATAGGCTGTTAACAGACGGAGGACGATTGTACGCTGAACAACCCATGACGACGTGCCTCGGAGCCAAACATTAACTAAAACTGGAGCTGACTCGGGGGAATGACGGGGCAAAAAAAGCCATCCTGAAACTCAGTTGACACAGTTGTGTTGAGGATTTTATTTGTTTAATCTCCCTGCTGCAAGATCTCACAAAAACACATGAGGTAAAGTAAATACATTACATTTACTCCCTACTCCAGGTTTGGAGTTTGATACTGCCTTATCTGACATGCCTGGCTACGCCTGCGTCAGCAACGCTTTGCATTCGTAGGATTCCTCATGAAGGATGTCATTTACAGTCTCAGACCTCTAACATCACCCACAAAGAAGTCATGAACATCCTATGTAGTTGAGTGAGGGAGGAGTTAAGACTGGAGAGAAAAACACGGCCTTAAATCACACTCTTTCAAAAAGTAACTGTAATGTTGATGCAGTCACTCTGTCTGAATTATTTTAGTAGCCAAGAACTCATATTTGAAGTACAAGTTCTCCCCATCTTTTTTTCTGTTTGTCTGTCGAACACCCCACCTGTACTCAATGTTTTTGTTCTGATTTCTACAATCAATCTAACATGTTGACTTCATGTCAGGTGTGTCAGAGAGATCTCCCTGATTGGCTGTTCTGTACAGTGAATTTGAAAACAACAACATCAGTATGTCAAACCAGGGCTTCACCATTTCAGGACAACATGCAGTATGTTATAAGGTTGGTGAAAGCCTCAATAATGACCCAAACTGCAACAAATAAACAAACACCCAGGTACAGCCAAGCCTGAAATTATTCATATCACTGGCATATTTAGGTTTGAAATAATCTTTTAATTTGACAAAACATTTATTTATTTATTTTTTTTTAAACCAGTAGAATTGTAAAAAAGAAGCCTAACAGATTTACCTTCACAAGTGGAACTTTACAGTTTTTGCTATAACATTCCACAATATTTGCAACAACAACAAAAAAAACTGGATGTCAATTATGATTTCTACTTTGATTATTGAGATGGTATAAATCTTTTTCACTACTTTCTATACAAATATAATGGATGAATAAAGTCACTCACATGCAGCCTTCACTCCTTGTAGCGGGGATGCACTGCTACAGGAGTTGTGGTCTCAGAAGCAGATACTGATTTGTTGACTAATGGCCTAGTATCTCTTTACAGATTTCTTTGATGGTGATAGTGGGTTATTTAAAGAACACACAAGCACCGCAGCTGAAGCAGACTAGCTCAGATATTTAATGGTTCACTCACCTCTCTTGCTTCAGTGCGTACTCCAGCATTTTGATCCTCCGAACGAGGTCTTTCTTTAGGTTCTCCTGGCCTTTCCTCTCCCCCTGCAGGAAGGCGATCTGCGCCTGAAAACACAAAATAAAAAGATTGTCAACTTACACTACAGCACTAAAATATTTCCAGTGGATATTTTCTAATAATAGAAGCAAGTTTTTGCACTTTAATTAAGAGTCAGCTTCATTAAAAGCCTTTACTAAAAAGAAAACCTTCATCAGGGAACATCTAAAAAACACCCTCTTGTGTCAAGATTGAAATAGAATAGTCTCAGATAAAAATGTGTGGCATGATGGGAAATAAAAAGCCTATCAGTGCTATTCTATTTAAATCTACCTCCTCACACCCTCCCACACACCAGTCGTCCCTCTCCCTCCTCAAATCCCCGTCTCTCTTCAGTAAGAGGCAGCAGCTGTCGGCGAACTCAGTCTGAGTCAGCATTACATTACATTACCGGGTACCACACACACTTGGACACACAGAAGCATGGTCACTTAGATCGATAGTGGGGCGAGCTCCAAAGCACAGTCCAGCACTCTTCACACAAGCTGCTGCAGAAAGCTACCAAAAAGCAGAATCACAGGGATTTTAAAAATTACCATCATAAATCACTAGAAGGTTTGCATGTCAGCAAATGGAGAGAATAATGCATTATGTCTAATATGCATCCAATTTCACTTTGATACAATGATTTTTTTTACTCTCATTCTTATTTTTTTACTTCCTATCCTAGTCTGTGTCAAAAATATAAAAGCCTAATAAATCAATAACAATGTTTTATATACAGTTTTTTTTGGCTAAATATATAGTGTAATTATATTCCTTGAACTTTCCTCTATTTTGTGATATTACAACTTCAAACGTCATTGTATTTTACTGACCAGACCAACAAAAGGAAGGGGGATATCTATGGATTACACTTTTATACACTCCCCTTTACAATGCTGCTCCTAAATAAAATCTTGTGCAACTAACTTTCTTCAGAAGTCACGTAATTACAAAGCAGTGTCCACTTGAGACAATTGAAGTCATTTTCCTAAAAAAGTCATCTGCAGGTTGCATGAAGTCAAATTTAAGACTTTTTAAATGCCACCTTTTTAATTTTACAGAAAAATCTATGAATAAAGGAGATGGTTGGGGAAACTTGCTGCAATGGACCTTTCCAAGCTCCGCCCACAACCGACCTAGAAAATCCCACGTGGTCGCAAGTCTCACAAACAAAGCCTCGCTGCGCCTTGTTTCTATGTAAACATGGCGTATTCCTCTTTGACTGATTCTCTGCAGTGTATTTCTGACTCGATTAGTGCATCATTTCTACCAGATTTTCACAATTTATCAGCTACTACAATGGACAGAGGAACTAAGAAGTTCATGTCATCTTTTTTGGATGAGATCAAGGTGTTTGAGCCACGCGATGCCTCCAACATTGTGCACGTCACTTTCGCTTTCGCTCGATGAGGAAAACGGCAGATCCACACACCCTCTACAATATAGCTGTGGACAAGATCACTGATGCCTATTGTTCTTGCAAGGCTGGGTAAGTCGGGCATTCGTCGTTTTGTTGGTTACTTTTGAAATCAGTGGGTGATTCCTGTGGTTTGTTGGCAAATGTTTAGAGTGTGCCTAGGCCTGATACACTGTACTTGGTGCTAGAGTGGCTAACACGAGTAACAGTTTAGTCCAAAGCCTTTTCTGCTAAAATAAAATCTTTAGTGTATGTCAGATACAGTACACATTGCACATTGATCTGTTTAGCTAACGTAAGACTGTGTAGCAGACAGGCTTCAAGGTGTAGAAGCCTTGAAGCCACAAGGTGTAGCAATGTTCTGCTGATCTTAAGACGTTTCTCAGCTCCTGAGTCACATTAATAGCTCTGCAGAATCTGTTGGCATGCTGAGAAAGTAATTAACTAATTTGAATCAGCTGCATTGGAGAAAGCACACATCTGGACATAATTGAGTGAAATATGTTTCTAGAAAGCATTGACTTGGATACCAGGAAATATATTTATAATGTGAGCTTAAGATTTTTGTTAGTGGGGAGAAAAAGATGCACAATTTTCCTCCAGGGAAAATCCCCAAAATACATATTCACGTTTGAGGTTGTAAGGTGTAAAGATTTAAGGATACGAGAACTATTTTTAGGAAATTTTAGATTTTAAGAAGTAAAAAAACATACAAAAATATCAGTTAACATGCAAAACTGATCATGCATTATTGAGCCAAAAAGCTGCCAAAGAAAAAAAGAAGAGCGTATGCTGTTGTTCTCCATCAAAATCCTTCCTTTAAAATCCATCTGACAAGATCACCAACAAGCACATTGAGACAAGCTTCTGTCTAACGTCAACATGAGAATCAAACTTTGTCTAAAGGGAGAATAAACAGACAAATTTCCTTCAGCTTGCTTCAAAACGCAGAAGGTGCCAGCATGAGTAGGCTGCATCACACTTTCACAGCACTCACAAGTAACAGTTGCCGCCTGCAGAAATGAGTCACGGCAGCTCAGTCTGCCTCCAACGACTATGGGCATCTTCACAACACCGTCACAATTCAGTGAACAGGACTGCCCTCAGAACAACCTTCCTGAAACAGCTCCAGTTCAACCGGGATTATTATAACTGCTGGCACTCAGTTTGACAGAGTAAACAGTGGAGTATTTGGCACCGATCACATGCAGAGAGGCAGAGTGGATCTTTCACCACTTCACCCACCACATTTCTACAACCTGAAGTTCTTTATTCAATCCAGTTTATGAGGATTTACTCTGGGTTTATTATAATGTGGTTCAAATAAGCAGCATTAAAAACCTAATACAACCTCTTACCAACCAATGCCAACATAAAAAGAGCTTAAATCAGATAAATGTCATCAAGAGGCACCGGTTATATTTATTAAGTCAGATACAATGGTTGAAAGGATGTTAAATAAAGTCAGGGGTTTGATTGCGTTGTTACATCACCTTTAAAAAGTGAGGGAAGGGAACAATAAGGCAATAGGAAACTAGGCTTGAACAGATCAAACTGTTCCACTCCATGGAAATTTCTCACTGTTTTAATTGGACTTTGAGAGTCCCTGCAAATAAATCACTCTGACTAAAAAGGCTGAAATCCAATTATCAGAGGGAGGAGAGTTTCTGAAAGATCAAAGTGGTCCTAACAGCAACCTCATTAGGATAATTGTTGGGTTATTTTTTTGTTTTACAAACCTGGGATGTTAATTTATTTTTTTGTGCCTTCTTGGTTGTATTTGAGTAAAAACCCAGCTGAAAATAACCAAATATCTGTCCATGTTAGGTTCAAAGATATTTCATTCAGCAAGCCATTAACGTTTGAAAGTGTAGGCCACACTGCATCATTACATTATTGTACTCCTGTTTTCTACACAGTTGGTACTGGGTTGGAAATTCTGATTTTGTATCATCATAAAAGTAGTAAAACAAAACACCAAACAAAAACAAAGAACCATAACTGCAGCAGAAAACCACTCAGATTTCTGACTTTCCTCTCAAAAACATGGAGCCAGGCAAACTAAAATATAACCTCTGACATTTACTGTAACAAATGCTATGAAATTATAGCATAGATATATCAAGGTAATTAGCATGTGATATTGCTGAATATTTTGTATGTTATCTTTTATTTTTCTTCATTCTCAATGAGCTTCAGCATGTAGCTCACAAATATCTACAGAAATGGAGACCAAGAGCAGCATATTACAGGTAGTCACTTCATAAATTAATGGAAAATTACGTAACTTTGCTTTGATTCAATATTTGTCAGTCATTTGTAATAGTAACAGTGATGAATCCCTGTTATATTTTGTAGGAGCTCTACACCAAATCAGAACCATTCAATCTTTTATCAGTGGACATGTTTCTGCGGTATTAGTTGATGTTAGACACCTTACTGTTACAATTAGAATGGAGCATTTATTAGGGCCATTGTAAGGAAAAGAAAAACAAATGTAATTTTATTTTTTTTTTGGAGTAAATTTCCCTCCCAAAAAATTTTGAAATTTCTACATTAATTTTACATAGATATAAGAATAAACCTGTCTTAAATTAGCAAGAAATTAGCATGACCAAAGGCAAAACCTTGTGGTCTGTGAGATGTTATGATATGGAAAGTGCTCCTTACACTTTGGAAAATATCCAGCTGTGCATCTGAATAATTGAACACATAAAACTTAGAAAACGTCTGATGTTTTTGTCTCAAATGTCCAAGTTTATGTCAGAATATCTCGTTTTTAGTTTAAATCATATACATTTTCCTTCTTGACTTAAATATGTGACTTTTTGACATCAGACACTGACATTTTTTCTTGTGAAAATAATCTTTTCTTTTCTTTTTTTTTTTTTTTTACAGAAATTGACTATTCCTATTTTATTTATTTTATCCACAACACTTCTTGGTGCATGTAGCAGTAACCTTAACCTCTCATCTTGAGAAATTGCCGGAGTGACTGGAGTTTTCTTCAGCTCTGTGAAGCACAGAGTAATCCAAATACTGATGTGCACTGTTAGTTGAAGGCGTTTTCAACAAGAGCAATTAGATCACAATTTGGTTTTAAACTGTAGGTTTCCTCCTGTGGCACCGTGATATTTATACAGGTTATCCTGCATCGAGAATCTCATCTCCTGCTCGCGCCGCAGTCGACTCGCCTGTGACATCATTCCAAACCAATGAGCTCCAGCTTTTAAAGGCAAATGTAACACAGCATAAACCCAGGAAGTAATTTTCCAGGCAACCAAACAACTTGCTATAAACCTCACACCCAGCTTCTTCTGTCATAATGTGCACAGAGACAAGTCTGAAATCAAAGGTAGGAAAAACAAAACAATGAAACATTTTATCGATATGAGCCAGGTCTTTATCAAAACTACACATAAGAAAGCTTTTTTAGCTGTAGATGAAATTGAGTGTGCATCGATGGAGACGGCGAGCTGACCGTCCACTTCCTCGTCCACATGAAGCGCTGGACCGGGAACCATTTGGCGTACTGCCGTGTCAGAGATAAAGAAGAAGAGTGTGGGTCTGTGAGTCTCTGGCTTGGTTTCTCGCTTCTATCAAACATTAACCTCGGGAAGAATGTAATGAGTCAACTCTGGACATAAAGAGACACAGGAAGCATTTAATTCCCTGCCTCACACTGACTGCATTATTGCTCTGCTGGATAAGGGCCCCTCTGATGCATTGACCCAGCGCTACTCTGGGAGGAAAAGCAGCCAGAAGAAACAGATTTAGTGCAAAGTAGCAAAATTATGAATATTTTTTTTTTACTATAATAAAACCTTTTAAAGAAAAAGCTGCCTGTTGCTAGAAACTTATGTTTCTCTTCTGAGTTTAGCCATTTATTTAATGCAACTGGAAGACAAGAAACAAGAACAAGAACTAAGAATGTAAATGCTAAGTTTATATAAAACCACTAATTCAAAGTCCGAAATTTCCCCAACAACCAGATATATCCGGCATCATCCAGACGTCTGCTCCGACACAATGAGTCCATTTAATCTGGACAGAGTGCTTCCTTCATTCAGAAAAGAAAGTTCACAACTGTGGGAAATCCACACAAACAAAATGGTCACACATGCTGGCCCCCACTGGCCGCAAACTGGGAGAAGGAAAGGAGGGTGTTGGTGCAAATCCCATATTTACAATGCAAACGAAGCGCCGTTCAGTTACCGCCGCTTTACGCTCACAGAGGACCAAGCAACACGATGACTGACCTGATAACCAGCCAAGTGCATTCCACGCATGCCTTTAAACTAGTAGCAGCAGAGAGAAGAAAGCTGCAAAACAAGGCGAGGCAGGAGACTGCTGTGATCTGGTTACAGTCATGTTCTTTTCTCTTATAACTTCAAATTACAACCATACAGTCATGGCCAAAGAGTAGAATGAATCTGAGAAAATGAAATGGTGGATGTGTGTTTCAGCGTGTTCCCAGTGAACCTGACTGGAGGGTTTTTCTTTCTATTACAAGGAAGGGCGTGATATTTTTTTTTTCTATGCTGACAGACTGGATATGAGCAGCCTTCCTGGTTCTCATCTGATGTGACATCTGCAAATGAGGAAAAATCCAGCAGATAGGAGGTTCTGAGCTTAAACATTAACATTTTGCAATGAGAGATCATGGAACTTTACATTAAAAGACTTTTAACTCAGATTTGTAACTGTTAATAGTGAAAAGTCTTCACAAGCATTTTGAATATTTTTGTGTTTAAGTCTCAACCACTAGATGCTTTTAATATCCAAAAGGAAGATCCCACTGCTCCAAATACATAGAAAGCTCTTGTGTTTTTATGCATGTTTTTTTTTATTATCCAGTACAGTTTTACACATTTTTAATATTAGAATATACTGAATGACAAGCATCATCATCATGGTCACAATTTCATTGGTTGCAAAACTGCAAAAACCTCCTTGGATGCAATAGTTGGTAGAATGCTATAATTCTGGGTGCTTGGATCCTTAGTAAATCAATACAGTGTTTGTTCAGTTAAGATGCTAACGCTCAAGGAGTGGTGGGAATATTGAGTAATAG
The DNA here is from genome assembly GCF_002775205.1 of Xiphophorus maculatus. NCBI lineage: Eukaryota > Metazoa > Chordata > Actinopteri > Cyprinodontiformes > Poeciliidae > Xiphophorus > Xiphophorus maculatus. Next base: position 8,346,941 of record NC_036464.1, on the reverse strand, counting down.
TAAAGAAAGAAAACAAAGTGTAGGCTAATCATACTAGATTTTATTTTTCTAAAGTCACATCACCCTATTTTTATCTATTGTGTGCCCACAGTGCCCACCACAGCCCTGTGGTGGGCACTGGTACATTGGTACATCTGTAGTAGGGATGCACACATTTGAAAATTTTGGATGATATCTGCATCCAGTGATAATTTTGCTGCAGCAACTCTCTCATGCATAAACCCAAAATAACCTAAGTATGCATTAATAAATCCAGTGGGAAAAAAGTCTCAGCACTACTACAGATGCTAATATCTACAATCTTCATTATTTTTGTACTTGGGGGGGAAATAGACAACAATGTACCAAGCAGAATTAAACTCTGGAACTGGACGTAGATATTTGGACCTTATATAACAGCTATCAATAAGTTTAACTTATAATAATTATTTTTAAATATGGATAAAGTGTAAAAAAAAAAAGTGCACGTTTCTGTAGTTATTTTTATGGAATAGTTGTCATAAACTTCTACAGCAGATTGACACCAAAAGTACCAGTAATATTTTACTTATTTTTGTCATCAGGTTAGAAACGTTTCCAGTTTAATTTTTTTTACTTTTTTTTTTTTTTACATAATTTGCCACAAATATAAGCAATCCAGAGCAAAACATGTAATTCCTCCTTTTGTCAAGTTTGATGTTTTCATTATTTTTATACTTGAAATTTTAAACTAAATGGTGGTTCTTCAAAGATAACAAATTTCCTCTTATATAGTAACATTTATCTAAAATTTGGTTTTTTTGTTGAAAAGTTTGTGTAATAATTGCGTCTTTAACAAGTTTAATGTAGTTGAACAAAGGGTAAAAATGGCTCTTTACTTTGAAGTGATGGCAGACCATTTTCTTTTTAATGCTCCACAAAAAAAAAATCCAGAAAAAGATTAATTTTACAGAAGAAATTTGGAGTTGCGTTCCACAGAAAAATATTTGAAACGGGAAATACTGAACCAGGCAGAGGTCCACTATGTAATAACATTTAAATAAATTACATGCAAGACTTAAGCATGTTATAATTTGGTCTGGGACTCATTATTTTTGTCATTTAGGCATATTCTGGAATCACTTAGTTTAATCCAGTGTTCAAAGTATATCTCCCACAAAATAGATTACAGGGCAAGATGCCTTCAAATGCTGAAATTCGATCCTGCTCACGTCCACAAGTAATGGATTTCAGACAGACAGGCTGACACGGTGAGCTGCTCTCACTCGGGTTTTGATTTCTTCTCAGCAATCCAGAACACTGAAAACGAACCAGACAAAATCCTTAGACAGAAACAGCTCAGAACTGCGTCGTTCTGCCTTCCACAAACAGATTTCCACTCATTCAATCATGGATTTTCTTTTCACTCAAAGTTCATTTTGCTCCTGAGCGCGTTTCCTCACTGTGTGTGCAAGTAAAGGCGTGATGTAAGAGCTTTCAGGGCAACAAAAAATTATGCAACCCACCTGCGGGCAAAGAGAAACATACGACTGATTTTTTTTATAAATACCCAGCATGATTCAACCCAAGGTATACAGCAGCTTCTACAGAAACTGATGAGACCCTAAACTAGAAGATAAGCCAAGATGATTTAGTACAAATTAAAGAGCAATTAAAATATATTTTGGCTTATAAATGAAGATAGCTCAGAGTAGCATCTTATGTTTTAACAATATTCACTTTCATACAAAAATATAAACATATGCATGCCAAAGATGCTGCTGGTTCTAACAAACTTCTTCAAAAATGTTTTTGTACATGCATTTAAACTTGTGCAGCCATCTTTAAAAAGAAATCACAATGAGTACCAACCTAAACCGACTGGTACATTATTGTGAAACTTTTAAAAGAAAATTAATGAAAAATTCATTATTTCCTGAAAAAAAAGGGAAAACATTAAATCAAAAATAGATCTAGGACGACTATTTTAGCTTACAAGCGCATCAGCTTAAAACCGGAGTGGGCAGGCGAGTCACTGGCATGCCCGCGTAACCAGATGAAGGCTGTTAAGTGTGAATGGAGGAAGGAGAGGGGAATTAACGAGCTGACAGCGAGGCATCTCGGCAGCAGAGTGAAACGGCTCTAGTGTCAGTTCTGGTGCAAAGCTCGGAAGAAGATGCTTTAGTTAGCAACACAGCTCCCAGAGGGCCATCGTACAAGAAAACCCCTTTAAAAACTACTCACTATCGTCCCCGGAGTATTTTAGATCAGCTGGAGTAACTTCTTATCTGAGGACAAGGATATAGTGACAAACCAGCACTTCCACCATGCTATTTTTAAATCAGGAAACGAGAGCCTTTTTTAAGCTTTGCCAGGCAGTAGGTGCATGCTATAGAGCAAAAAATAACCCGCAGAGTGCGGGTGGACACGGTATCAACCGAGGAATGAAGGTGACTCCCTCCTCTACCATTCTGAATGCCACAGTGTGCATATGTGCATGGTTTGATGCACGCAATTGAACCACTGGGATAATTATGCTTCAGGCTTTGCTATTTGTAAAAAGTAAATACAACTATGATGGGAAAGAGCTCCATGCAGCTTTCTGCAGAGCTAAGAGGGAGAATCAAACTGCAAAGGACAAATCCACACCTCGCACTCTGAGTCACCTTCAACCTTCTCTTGGTGTCTGATTATGGGCGCCTCGAGCAAGGAGATACCCCCATGGAGCAAAGGGTTTCCCCAAAGCTAAAAGAACTGAGGAGGTACACTGGATGGATGGCCTTCACTGGACGTAATCTGACCCAAGGCTGGAAAAGATCTTGGGACTAATCAGTAAAACAGCAAATGCTGAATTTTCATTGCACTGTTTTGTTGTACTGTGTTAGGATTTTATTGAAAATCCCGATTTTTGATTTTTAAGTCACAACAATTATTCATAATGATTTCTGCTTCAATCTATAACTGTGCAAACGATCCTCATGATAATGCATCCTAGCTGTGCTAAGAACTAAAACGAGACACTAATGACAGTTTAAGATGTGAAGTTCTACATTTAAAAAGAAAATCCAGTTTTAAAGTAACTGCTTTTTTGGCAACAGCAAGACTGGGGAAAGAACACATTGAATGTCGTTCTTGTAACTTCTTCAAAACAGGTCAAAGCTTACAAAACCCAGAGAGAAGAAAGAGGCCACAAATCTCTGATTGCTGCATCTCCAATTTAATTAGAGATGCAGCTAGTAACAGCTGCATCTCTACTGCTCTACTGCTATACTGTACGGTTGTAGTAGAGCAGTAGAGATGCAGCAATCAAATGTTAATTTCCAAGGTTTGAACATTAACAGAGCTGTAACAACAGAGGGAGCTTTTGTTTCGACCGAGTTGTTGTTTCCCTTCTTTATCCCCTTAAGGAGCAAAGAAACTTGACCACACACCACCAACAGATTCGATTCAAGGCGTCCCTCTTCCGCTGGGCCGACGTTGGTTTGTCTGTCTTATCCAGGCCTCTGAACTGGATTATCTCCATTAAATATGTCAATATGGTGTCTAATTTTTGCAAGTAGTGTAGCTAGACCAATGTTAATCAAGAATCAATTGAAATAAGGTATGCTGTAGGTGCAGGTGTGCATGTTCCACCTAAAACATGCAGGGCAGTGAGCCTCAAGGACCAGGCACCATCAGAACCACTGATTATGCTTATTTATACAAGAAAAAAAACAATTCAGTATCAGAGAAAACAATAATATTCAGCAAAGTTTTTTATTTTGATCACAAGGACAAAGTTGCAACTACAAGTTACAGCTCTTGCCTGTGAGCTGATAGGAAAAGATCCCACCTATGGAGTTTAATCATGAATGAGTTACTGAGAAATGGCAAGGCGACAGGTTTCTGTGCCCTCCCTGGTAAAGAGGAGTGCCCCCCCCCCCCCCCCCCCCCCCGCAGCTCCAGTTAACAGGCTGGTTGAGCAACATTTCTACAAGCGAGCTGCTTTGAGACACCTTTAGCTGTTTGACAATACAAGCACTAATTTTAAAAGAAAAGCAGCTTTTAACAAGCACAACACATCAGCTCAGACTCTAACGTAGCAAAGTAGGAGGGCATCGGATGTGGCTGCAGGAAGTAGTGAGCAAAAAAAACAAAAAAAAAAACTACAATGCTGCTTGGCATCGTCCATTACGGTGTCCAATGCAGCCATCCATTATTCATCACTAAATGTTAATCCACCAACGTCTTCTATACAGACGTGCAGTATATGTAAGCATTCCTCAAGGGCAGCCCGAGGTTACTGCCCATAAGGAAGCTTTACCGTCTTCATTGCTCCTGCTCTACGGTTGTGAGGAAGTGCTAAATAAAGATAGGAAATGGTGACTAAGACCAATTTCCATAATAGACAAAAGACGTGTCCCTTCTGGGATCAGTAGGAGAGTTAGAGGGATTACAGAGCAATAATGAGAAAGCCAACCGCTGGTAACGGTCTACAGTCAGTCAATTACGGTCAGGGTTTAGTGCGACAAAAGCAAGAATTTAAACTGAGCGCGCCCCATTTTGCCGCCACAAACAAACTACCCGCAAAGCCGCGTAGCAGCCTTCCCCAAGCCGTGCCGCTGCTGCAGCGACTGCTCTGCTGATAAGCTCATTTCATGACAGCAGACAGGAAGCAGAGTTACAGCAGCCAGCCTGAAAGTGCTGCATGAGGCTGAGTCAAAACGTGGCATACGTCATCAACGTACAAACAATGCAGTGTCTCCCTCGCTGCCGGGTGATGTGTTCTGTCGTCTGGGATCCAGAAAAGGCACAATTACAACTGGGTCAAAAGTCGAAAGAAAAAACAAAAGAGAAATCAAGGTTTTAAATAATATATTGGAATAAAGCTAAACCCTGACAAAGGATGCCACGGTTCTCAAATTGCGGGACAGGTTCCACCATTAGCACGAAAGCTGATGAAGTGGTGTTGAGAAGAATGTTGGTGCTAATTATCTGTAACGCCATTAATCTTAGTGAGAACTAACAGGGGAAAAAAAGACAAGAGATAACCTGTCTCATTAAATATGTTTTTAATAATCTGTATGAATTAATTTCTATGCTCTGTTGTTATGAAGCGCTTTGTAATTTTTAGCTGTTAAAGGTTCTGTATGAACATGATATATTATATAGATTGTTTTTGCTTCATCAGGAAGAAACTCCAGAGTTTCCCCAACTTCATTTTCATTTTCTAGACATTTCTTTTTTTTTTAGGCTATGATTGACACCATTAGTGCAAAGCATTTTCTTTGCACCTGCTTGCACATTAGTAGGGCATTACCATCTGATGCTCCACGCATCACAGAACAGGTTGAACCTAAATGTTAATCCACCTTTCTATTTGGCTTTCCAACATGGCTTTCTATTTGATGGTGTTTTAAAGGCAAAGTCAAAGTAATGTTAAAATTTCATACATTTCCAGCTGAATATTTCTGTATCTTTTTCATCAGAAGCCTTCATAACATTTAGGACATTTGAATAAAGAGTTTCATATCAAATTGGACACAGAAAAACTGGTAAATGCTTTTATTTTTATTCAATTATGTAAGTAGCATGGTGTTAAAAGTTATTTGTAAAAAAAAATACTGTTAACTACAGCTTCAACATAAAAGTCAACAATTGTTTTATCACTTCATTTCTGTCATTTATTAGCCCGTTATTTGCTAGTCTGGGTTTGAATTTTCCAATAGTATTTATGTTTTTCATATCCATTCTACTTTAGATTGACTCCATTACAATACCTATAACATTTATATTTATCACATTTGGACCATATGAATCTATGGCACATAAAGATTATTTATCACAGTTTTGTGATCTGTGATTTGTTTTTTCATTTGTAAAAAAAAACAAATCACATATAATAAATGTGTAAGAACTCTATGGTCTTCCAGACTTTTCTAAACACAGCTGTAAAGTTATTAACAATGAGCCAAGAACAAGTAGGGACAGGTGATAAGATTCTTTTTGACATAAAATATGTAAATATTCATCAGTCATCGCTACTATTCGGCTATCGTACAATGACATTAAACATACCCATTATCAAATAAGCTACTTCATTACACAAGCTACATTAATTGGTACAGCTGTACCATCAAAGAGCAGATAGTAATTGAATTCAATGATGTTTTCAAATTAACTGACTTCCATTAGTCAGATCAAAGTACAACAATCCCAACCATGCTGTCAGTTTTTGAGGATTGCAAATATTATCACAAATTATTTATTATGGTTATTATTCTGGTCTGGAAATAATATATTTCCTAACCCCTATACTAAACAACCGGGACAATAACAGTTTATTTTTCAGCATCTGAAACACCACAGCAACACAACCACTAGCAGACATTCATGACAGACAAATAAAGAGTTTGTTATTGCAGGTATACTTTGAATATGTTGCAGCCATGTGGGGTTTTGCCTTCCGAGTTGGTGAGAAACTTCGGACTTTTGTCGCTTGGATTCTAACTGCAGGATACTTTATACACTTCTTTTCTTTTGTCCCTTTTATTTCAATAAATATTGGCAATAGAAAAAATTTGATTACATTCAAATAAAAATAGCACTACTCCAGTATATTTTTACTGAAGTAAAAAGTAGTCATCCAAGATATTTTTATAAAAAGAATAAGAAAATATTTTGGCATAGGACTATGTAAGCACAGAGTAACAGATGATGTCTTCAGAAAGAAAAACATATTTTTTTTCTCACATTCTGGCGAGAAAACCCACAAACAAATAATCATAAAATGAATTTAGGCAGGAAAAAATGTTTTCTAATTAAAAAATGTTCAATGTAAAACTTAGAAAACCAATACTCACAGTAGATAATGTTAGAACAGGGTAAAGGCATTATATAGTGTTTACTGTACTGTGTACTGATCTCCAAATGGAACAAATGGCTCAGCAGATAGAAAACAACAACAGAACAATAAAGCTTGTGTATAAAACAAGACATTGTTCTTAATTTAATGAAGAACAAACAGATTTTACGCAAGCAAGAACAACAATGCTTAATAATATTACTCAAGTAAAAGTAAAAAGTATGGTGTAATAAAATTACTCCTAAAAGCACAAGTAAATGTAATAACGAGTTACTACCCACCTCTGTCCAAACCAGGCTTCCCAAACTACGACCACTCAGGTCAATCTAATTTATTATACAAAAACTACTAGTTTACACCATTTCGTTAAAAGGAAGAAAAACGTGATAAAGCATCTGTTAGCCTTAGTATAAATACACAGTATGCTGCATTTATGCAGGGATGAAATGGAAGAAAACTTGTACAAAAGACCATCAGGACAGTATCCTCTCTTCAGGAGTGGCAGTAGCTTGGAAGCTAGCTTTATAAACAATCCTGACTCCTGATTCACGCACTGTCAAGAACAGTAAAAGACGGCTCACAAATAAATCCGAACACCGTAAAAGTGTGTTATTTTTGTTTATTCTATGATTTTTACTAATAATTAGCACATAAAATGCATTTAGGCGACGTCCAATACGTTTAAGTATAATATATAAAGGAAGGGAATCCGTCTTACCTTGCTATACAATAACTAGTCTGACCGCAATTAGCTGTAATTACGGTTTTTGTTGTGACATTTCTTTAATATTAGTAATTTCTAAAGCACGTCTACTAAATATCTGGCAGGTTTAGATGTTTAAGAGCGTAAAGAGATCGGAAACAGCCGTCGTGCAGCTGGAACGGGGGTTAGAGGGCGCTGCAGCGCCTCTAGCTAACTGAGCTAACGAGCTAGCTTGGTCACCAGAACAATCAAACAGAGAAACTCAGCGGGATATAAAACACACAAATCAGCCAAACGATCATCAGTGACAAAACTACGTGACGTGTGCTGAAGCGTTTTTCACCTGCAACTCGGCCCGCTCCACCTCCCATTGTGCCCTCTCTACTTCGAAACGGGCCCATTCGTGCTGCAGGAAGTGCAAGATCCCCGGGATGCTGTACTGCGCCCTGGCCGCCTCCCCAGCGTCGCCATCGGGCAGCGGTCCTTTCCCACCGCCGGCTAAAACAGAGTTGTTATTGTTGTTGAAGAACACGCCGGGCCCTGCCTGTTCGTCCATGGCCGGGCTCGGTGAAGAGGTTGATCCGTTCTTGCCGATTCGATGTACTTAGATGTCAATAGGAATAGCAAAAGAAAAGAAAAATAAAAACTATCGACAACGCTCCGTCTACTCGACTCGGGGAATGAACTCACTTTCTGACAGCTAGCTGTCATCCAGTGACGACAGCAGCAGACCACGCCCACAGACTGATAGGGACGTTCGATTCGTTCACCGGACTATCCGGATATCACACTCACAGGAAGTAGCTAAATCTATTTCAACGGCGTAATTTAATGAGGGTCAAATGTATCACAATTTAATAAATAAGCATACATATATAGAAATGAATAATTAAAATGGAAATTAATTTTTTAATATTAACTATAAAGGCGCCTCTCAAATTTGAATATCTAAAATCTTTTCAGTCTTCAAAGGTGAAATCACACGTGTGACAAGTTTTCTGTTAAGTTTACACGATTATGACTTCCAGCTAGTTAAACATTTCAAAAGTATTTTTCCAGAAAATCCGATTATTGCATTAGATGAAGAGAAAAATAATTGGAATACTGAAATCCAAGCCTACTGAGAAGCACTCAGAATTTTGTGTGGCGTGGGATTTAGGTAATCAGCCAGTGGCTCTGCTGTCATGTTTACAAAGCCCAGTTTGTTTTATGTAAATCATCCTCTTTGTATATATTGTTAGCAAAAGGAAGCATGAAATGCTCTTAAATTCTTTTGGTAGAAGGCTGTGTTGACTTTGGACTTAATAAAACACAGTGGAGCAACATCAGCAGATGACATGGCTTTCTCACCTGCTGTGGAAACGTCATGCTTCACCTTAACTAACATGGATTCCACGCCTCTTCATTCTTCCTCCTTACTCTAGTATATTTTTTTCTTATATTTCTTTACAATTCAGTTAATTATTTTCTGGACTAATAATAATAATAATGTGAAGTCGATCAAATTTTAGAAACAGAAATGAGTGAAAGAAACTTTATTCAAATTTCCCAAAAATGATAAAGTAAGCAATTAATGTTTACATGATTACCAGCAGTAAATAATAAAGAGGGTTAAAATTCCTTCATGGACAAAACAGTTAATGCAATCTGAAACAAAAACATTAAATGTCAAAATATCCGCAACACCTATTATTAGCAAAAGAAATACAGCATTTTAAGAAATTTTGCAAAATCTCAAATCTGGCTCAATAAAGTGATATATATACAGTATATATATACTGCATATATATATATATATATATTCTCATTTTATTCTATTGTTTTCTGGATTCCACAACTAAGAGTAAAAAATAAAAGCTAAAACAACTGATGGAAATCAGCAGACCTGAATGTGACATACTGCACAAATTTATCAAATACATAAAATTACATCTGTGAGAAAGCATAACTATCAAATGGTGGAGAAAATCGCTAAAGAGAAACAACATGGCTGAACCTAAGCCTTTAAATGATATTAATCACAGGGGAAAAAGTCAAGTCTGGATGTGATACATTCATTAAATAAAAACTTGAGATGTTAAAGTAAGCTTTCTAAAGTGAACATTCAAAGGTTTCTTTGATGCTATTTACAAATTACCATTTAGACTAAGGATACTTTAATACAAAGTTGAGATGAAGAATAAATAAATACATTTAACAAACTGTAATGAATAGCAGATACGGTAAGTAGTACAATGTCATCAGGGAAAATACAAAGACAGACAGCATAAACTCTTTTGAGAGGGTAGAGTACATTGATGTGTTCAGAAGAAGCTCGTCTTGAGTTTAATAGTTGGCGCAGCCTGCACAGTTGGCTGAGCTTGCCTTGCTGCTGCTTTGGCTTTGCTGCTCGCCTGGTTAGCTCGAATAGCAGACTCAAGACGCGTTTTAAGCTCAGGTGCTGCACCGATTACGGTCTTGAAGGCAGCTGGATACAGAGGCCCAATTCGCATTAAGTTTTGAAGGGCAAAATCGTGCAGGTTTTTAGAGACTTGAGGTGCGGAGGAGATCGCATTCTCATCCAAAAGGTAAGAGATGAGAGTAGGAACAAGAAGAGCCAACAGCTGCACTCCTGTTAAACAAGCGGACACATGCATCAAACATTAACAACAATAAGCACAGATGATTTAGAATTCAGACTTTGAGAAAACCCATTTAATATGGTGCAAAGTACGCAAACCTAGACTATCACATTGGCCCAAGTATGTATTCTGTGTTCATTGATAATTATTTTGGTTTGCAAATTTTTAAATTTTTCAGGTGTTCAGATTTTTTCTCACTTCCTCTTACCATGTGTCATGATATGCTCTGATGGCAGATATGGGCACATGGTGTCTTGTCTTCTTATTGTTTAAAATTTCCCACACTCACTGTTCAGGGTATGATTCAACATCAACTTGCTCATTGTCATCAGTAACAAATTGAAATGTAAGTCTGAATGTAAAAGGAGGACACTTCCTGTTATCAGGGTGTGGGGCTGAAGTGATGTCAGTGAATGACCATATGAATGTGTTCAGTGCCGGTCTGTGATGAGACAGAAAATCTGGTACAGCTCCCAGCTTGTGTGTGGAAGTTACAACAACTTTGTCTTTAATGAATAACGTTTGATCTCCAACATCTAAAGATTGTAACGGCCTATTCTGAAGTCTGTAAATCAAAAGCTGTAGGAGGCGTTTGTTCAAATTTCCATGTAAAAGGCACAAAATGGCAGCTTTGGACCAAAATGGCCGACTTCCTGTGGAGTTTGGACTATGACTCCAAAACACTTATTGCAGGTCTTGAAACATTACATTTATATATCAAATTTCAGGCTGTCAGGGGGCGGGGCTTGGATCATGTAGCATTTGACTATTGAGTTTTGTTAGGAACATACAAAGGACCAATCAAAACATGTTTTGTGCCTCTGTGATTTTCCTTCTAGGAGTAATAAAAATGTTTATTTTTTGATGTGTAGTGTAAGTTTGAGGTCAGGCAACAACCCCTTCAACATGCACAAAAAGTCAGGATTTTTTTAACTTTACATCCTCTGTGCCTTATGAGCAAACTCACCAATATCAAGCTGATCGATCAAAATCCAAAGATGAATTTGATCAGATGCAGAGTCTATAAAGAGCTAAAATGGGATCGGTCAAAATTGCAATTTCTATTCAATATGCCAGACACACTATTTGTTGTAAAGCAACAAAAGCACAAAAGTTTTCTGTAGGCCTTGGGAAGTTCTACAATTGTACCATATTTCATAGCTCTGTAAGATAAATGTGGAAAGTGTTTTCGAACTTGTCAGGTGTCACTTTTGAGATATTTCTCTTGCAACTTTTGCAAAATGTAAATGATGTAAATTTTACACATGACTGAGCACTGTAAAATATTTGGTGAGTTTTTGAATTGTTAGACCTCCAAAAAGCCATTTCATTTGGTGGAAGAAAACGAAATGTTCATAATAATAACAATAGATAAATAACTTTGAGAACTGAATGTACAGTATGATGAATGTTATATCAAAATCAATAATAAAACTGACAGTGAACCGGTGCTTTGATTCTAAATTTAATCTAATGCTTCTAATGCGTTAATGCTCTAGAGCACACAGTCAGAAGCACTGGGCTTAGTTCGTTAGCAGACATACTGTAGCTTAGGCTAAATGATTTCATAAAAAAATATGTACATGCTACATAGGGTACTTCAGAGGTTCATTAAGTAAAGTTATACTTACTGTTCTTCTCTTCGCCCATGCTGACCAGATTCTCTAGGACCCTGATTCCCTCCTGCACAGCCTGCAGCTCAGCAGCAGTTCCCGGCCGACTGCGTTCCACCGCCTTTAGCTTCTCCACCATGAGTGGAGCTAAGGCGTGGATGTAAGGAGTGGATAAAGCTCGGTTGGAGTGTTGAAACACTGACAGAAGCAGCTGGTAACACCGGGCCTGAACCTGTGGCAACCAAAGTTAATTTTTTCACCAATAACTAATACGATTTTTTCTGAAAATTCACGTTTTGCTACAATAGAGACACAATTCATGTGTTTTATTGTAATTTTACATGACAGACAAAAATAAAAGTGTGAATAATTGGAGAATAGAAGGAACATGATTTTTATTTTAGAAATAAAAATCCCAAAAGTGTGATATATATTTTTCATTTATTCCCTTTTAGTCGTTTAATCTAATGAAGTGCAACTAAATTTCTTCAGAAGTCAAGTAACAAGTAAATAGAGTCCACCTGTGTGTAATTTAATCTAAATACAGCTGTTAAGAACATGCAAACCACCAGCCTGATAAGTTCTATTGAGCATAGAAAACATGTCAGGAATGAAGTTATGGAAAAGTTTAAAACAAGGTTAGGTAATAAAACAGTGTTCCACGATATGAAGATCTCAAAATGCACTTTTCAATACATCCTCCATGCTTTCTAGATTTTATTTTTATTTATAACTCCCTTAAAAGCTCAAATTTGTGTTTGCACTGTGTCAAAATGCAAGACATAGTTTATGTGCATTTCGTTGCTTACCCAGGGATCACTAGAGTTGAGGGCATTTCGGAAGCGGTCCATGCAGCCTTTCTGCAGGACGATGACTCCCACCAGCTCACTACTGGCTGACAGCAGGAAGAGAGTTATTGCTGTCAACATACTGACTTCATCCATGTCAGGTCTGGACTCATCTATAAAGATAAAACCACAAGGTAAAATTTTCACAATAAGTAGAGTTCATGTTGTCTCATGGTCAGAAAACTTACATTTTAAAATTTACATGCAAACAATTAATCAACTTAGAATTAATTGTCGATTAATGGTTTATTGGATTAAAATTAGCTCCAGCCAACCAACTAATAACATCTGCTTAGACCTGTTAGTGTTGTAGTTTGGCCGCCATACAGCAGAGGAAGCTGCTGGTCATCCCTTAGCCAGTTAATGCAGAAATAAAGATGGCGGGGCCATTCCAGAACAGAAAAAAGAAATGATCCAGTCAGGTGTGGAAAGCAAACTGTACTTTATGTGGTTCTGTTTTGAAATAGATACTCGACAAACTCCTTAAGTTATCACCTAAATAGCAGTCAAACAGAGCAGTGCCAACTTCTCATTTAAAAATGAATGAGGTGCTAGAAATGGAGAGCATAACAGAGAAAAATTGTAACATGATCCCAATAAGCAAGGTTGATTTTGAGGGCTGTTGTGAGTTAAGCTGCAATTCATGGAGTGAAGTTTTGACATTCCTTCAAGAGAAACCACAGAGGGTACTTCTGTATGAATAGCTCTCTGTAAGTGTTTCACATATTTGTTCTTCTCATCTTTTATGTTTCTATTAAGCAACCTAATATGTTCCTGTTTTGTTATGTTTAATAAATATGTTTAAGTTTAATCATGCATGAAAACCATAATTTTATAATAGTATACATTTAATATAGCTGGCACAAAATAATGCTGAAATGTAAACTTTTTTTGAAAATTCAGTTTATTATGAAAAATTTAGCCTTTTATGTCGTAGAAAGACAGTCAGCACTCTTGATACAAGAGAAAATTAGGTTTTTAAGTACATGACTCCTTATGAGCAAATTGTCATTTGATTGATAAGATCAATCAAATCAACTTGATCTAATCAAGTTGACTGTTAGTTGATCTTATCAATCAACTTGATCTAATCAAGTTGATTGATAAGATCAATCAACTTTAGATTAACTCAATCAATAACTTGCATCCCTAGTACATTTATGTGTTTGCTTTACCTGGATGAGAGTATTCAAGCACAGACGCCAGGCTACTCCTGACCAGGGTGGTCCACTGAGTCTGAATGCTCTCCTCCCGGGCCAATGGTGAGGTGATGATGGTCTTAATGCCCTGCAGAGCGGCTGATACAGGTACAGGCACAGAGTTGTCAGCAGCTTTAATTGCAGTTTCCTTTAGGACCCCAGTGATTAGGAAAAGCACTGTAGGAAGAATGGTTGTTGCTCCTGTCAAGGCAAAAATACCAATAAGTTAGAATGAACTTCCTGGATGCATTTGTGCCTGTTGTCTTCAGGTCTCACCAGTAGGAGAGCACAGCGAAGGCAACTCGGCCAGGATGGAGATCGTGTTTGCCACCAGCCGTGCGCTTTCGTCTGGTAGCCTCTGAGGCCTCAGAGGGGCATGGCTAGGTGACTCCTTCACTCGGGAATTAAGCTGCGGTATGTGGCGCACCAGGATGAACACAAGCAGCTCCATGGCTGCATAAACCAGAGACTTGCCAGGTACGAGCTCTCCCGTGTCCCCGCCTTCTCCTAAGCCGGTCAGAGAATCTTTTTCACCTTCATCTTCTTTGCCTGACCAAAAATTTAAAAAATCAGTTACAAAAATTAAATCCCAGAAATATTTGGCTTGGCTCTAGCACAGTACTCCTGACCTCTGCTGGCCCTTTGCTGTTGTAGGTGGTCCACTGCAGCTCTGATGGTCTCTTGCACCACCGCTGTGACCTGAAGCTGGACTGCAGGAGGATCCCGCGTCAGCAGCAGTCTGTGCAGCACATTCAGGAGCTCCACTGCCAGCAGCTACATTAGAGGTGAGGGAACGGTTAATCAGAAATGCCGTGTGAAATGCAAAAAAAGAAAATTACTTCATCTGACTTACTCTTTCCACTGAGCTTCATAAAGAGCTACTAAAACCATAAATTTGTATACAGCCAGTGATACCCAAAAATAGAATCCAGGCCAACAACAGTAAAGCTGGAGGATCTGGAGCATATGTCAAACTCAAGGCCCATCTGTATACTAAGAAGACGTGGCACAAGTCAAAAGTCGTTGCCATTTTCCACAAACTTGGCCATTAAAGTTGATTTTGATTGATGACGACATATTCTCCCCATTCAAGTTATGCTGCAAACAAGGACAGACTCTACCCTATACTTGTACAAACCCCAAAATACTTGCAGCTGGAGGTGCAGTGAAAGGTGGTTTTTAAATGTGTTTTCTCAGATGGGTTTGTTGACATAAATGCAAGCCATATTTTTTCAGATTTTTATTTCTAAAAACTTTACAGTCAATTTCCCCATTTTCCTTCCACCTCACAATTAAGCACTACTCAATTTTGGTCTATTTAAAATCTCTGCAGAATACAGAGAAGTTTGTGGTCTCACATATGTATTTATATAGCTACTCCAAAAATGTTCTTTTGAATTTAAAAAGAAAAAAAAAAATTAAATTTTAGTCAAATAAAAAATATTATGCCTTAGCTAAATAGACTATATGCAACGCCTCTGATTTTATTTCAACACATTAATATATATAATTTTTCCGTACCTGGTCCTCTGCCATATGTGTCTTAGCACAAGGAGTTTCTAGCAGAGTAAACAGAGCCTGCAAGCAGG
Organism: Xiphophorus maculatus; assembly: GCF_002775205.1. Lineage (NCBI taxonomy): Eukaryota > Metazoa > Chordata > Actinopteri > Cyprinodontiformes > Poeciliidae > Xiphophorus > Xiphophorus maculatus. The sequence continues at coordinate 8,331,566 of NC_036464.1, read as the reverse complement.
ACATCACGTGTTCGATGGGCTCCTCGGGCCGCGGGAAGCACAGGAACTCTATGCTGACACCTGAGTGACAGAACATGGACATTTTCCACTAACAGTTCATAGTTCTGTTCACTATTTTTTCCTAACATCTTCAAGCTGAATGTGAAAAACAGAAGAATACAGCTGGAAGTGACTTCTTACCCAGCATAAGATGCATTCTGTCTTTAACCAAGTCCTCCAGCATCTTTCCTGAGGAAGAGCTTCCCTGAAGAGCATTGGGAACTTTGGAAGGAGTTGATGAGAGATCCTCTTGATTATCATTAACTTCAAACCCATTGCTGTTCAACCAGAGGGCCACAGCGTGCAGCACAGGGGCCCAAGAGCTGCGGTAGTGGAGTCTCGCTGTATCTATTGTCTCTGGGGTATAAAACGCTCCGCCTATGAAGATACACACATCCAATGGACATTATTTGTTTGGACAACTAAATTTATCACAAAACCAACACAGTTAGTGCACTTTGTCCAGCTGTGACAGTAATACGTCTTCTTTAATCTTTTGTACCTAAATGGAGGTTTCTCTTTTGTAGAGAAATATTTTACATTGACAAGCCTAGCTGTGGACTTGGTTAAAAAGTGATGGTTAATTTGTAACACTAAATATAAGTCGGTCCTAATCAAATTAACAAAAACATAAGAACAAAAAAATTAAATCAAAAATGCAAAGTTGACAATATTTCAAGGTTCTTCGCATAGAAATAGTAGAAATCTGGTTTGAAAAATCTTAAAATTAAATAAACACAAGTTTAAATGGAACAATAAAACCTAATTATTAGCTAATTAAACAAAATCTCACCAGTTGAAGTATAACATTGAACATTTCAGATTAATTTTTGTGGTAAATAATCAGTTGTGTACCATCAGGTGGGAGCTGACTTGAGAACTCAGCAGGCAGAGTGAGCAGCGCGTAGTCTCGCAGCATGGCCAGCCAGAGTCGGCTCAGTGAAGGCAGCTCCGGCTGCACTAAGGTAATGAGGCTGTCTGGAGGAAGCACATCTGCACCCAGGTCATCCTCGTCTTCATCCTCATCTCCCCTTCTAACCGGCTTGGCAGGTTTAGCCTCTGCCTCCTTCTTGATTTTCATTGCCACTACGTACACCTGACCAAGATAGAGCAGCGAGCACGATCAGATTGAGGTCTGTGGAAAAAAGAGGCATTCTGTCATTTTGACGCTCACCTCGGCCCAAGCCTTTAGCACGGCCAGCTTTTCCATGGTGGTGGCACTCTCACTGTACAGCTGACTGGAGGAGCTCTTCCCAGACTGCACCTTGTCCAGCGAGGAGACCAGCAGATTGTGGACTCGCCGCAGGTCATTGAGGTCGCTGACTACACCACTACCAATCCACGTACTGCATACCTGTAGACAAACACTGGGGTCAAATAGATCTCTAAAAGTCTCCCGTGTTTACAGCGCAAAGTATTAAAAATGAATACAAAAAATAAATATCGTGTCTTACCTGGCATGCCTTTGCTGTTATATCAGATGGTGTATCAGGAGAAAAAGCAGGTCTCAGGGCAGCGCCAACCTAAGTGCACATAATTTGCATACAAAGTCACGTTTTTGTCATTTCCCTTTTTTCTCTAACTTTACTAACTGAGAACTTCTGGATACATTTCTAACTCACATTGGCCTGGTACTGCTCCAAAATAACATGACCTGGAAACTCAGGCTCTGGTACGGACGCAAACTTTTTAATTATGTCTTCCAGGGCCTGCAGACCAGCCATCCTCAGCTGGTTGCTGTGGTCGGTGGCTGCCATAAAGGCCATACGGATCAGGTCAGACAGCTGGAGCACCAACAGATCTCCTGAATGGACAGAGATGCAGGAAGGAACAACAACCTTTGTGAATAATAAAAACCAATTCATAAATGATCAATGCAGGGGGAAGTGAGCTGTCACTATCAACAAAGAAAAATAAATATCATGACATGTTATTAGCTTTAATTTTCTTCACTGTCAACTCTGTGTCTGATTTTATAATCAGTGTTTTGATCTTCTGCTTTTGAACACATAAGAAAAGATCTACTTTCAAAATATTAGAGTGTGGACTCAGGACTAAAAAACACCAAATATTGATTTTAAGACAAAAAAAATAATGTTTGCTCTAACAGAGGTGCCCTTTTCATACAATTATAGTAGCTTGCAAAAATGTTAAATTTTACACATATTCTCAAATTTAAACTACAAATTTTAATGTGTTTTATTAGAGCAACCCACTCGTTATTAGCTGGAAGGAAAATAGTAGCTGGTTTACAAAGAAAAATCTAAGAATGGTGTGAATTTGTATTCTGCACATGAAACAGCCAGATGCAGTCTTGATTTAATCAAATCAATCAGGCAGAAGGGAAACCATCCTGAGATATCCTTTTTGTAGAGCAGACTTTCCTGGCACATGTAGGTAACAATCTAAAAAAAAAAAAATTACTTAAATTAATTATCTGAGTGCCTCTGAGGCAGCAGATGTCCTCTGGGTTCTTGTGATGCCAGAAGAGAGCAGGAATCTATCTACTGTTATTTCTGCGTTCATGTGCTTTAGAAAAATTTAGTATTACAGCTGGTATGTCCTGACTCCTGTCATATCTGTGCCTTTACCTTCTAGCAACCTAAAGACTCTAGTCTGTGTCAAGATATTTAAGGTGAGACATCAGCCAAAAGTCTCACAGCTGTAGTAGTAAGGAAAGATGATTCTACAAAGTATTTCCATAGAAATGCATGCCATATTTTTTAGATTGTTTTAAAATTATACATAATTTTTCTTCTAGGGATTATGCATCCCTTTGGTCTGATCTGTCTCACCAAAATACAAAGACATTAGTGACTGTAACAAGGCAAAACATGAGGAAAATACAGGGTCTGAATAACTTTTCCAAGTCTTTATCCATCCATTATCTACATATCTTGCTTGTTTTAGAGTAGATAACATAAATACAGGCTCCTCCGTCTATTACAGTGGAAAAACTCTCCCAGTTCTGCTTACTCATCTCCTGCCATGTTCAGTCTTTACTCACAACAAACATGGACAAACTATTTTCCACAACCTAGATCTCCCCAGAGGCAAGACCTTTTACTGTAGATATTCAGGCAAAACAACAACAAAAAACTCGTAGCATAAATCAGCAGGGTGGTAGAATGGTACCTTTGGGGTTCTTTGCTTGAGCAGAGCGAGCAGTTGCCAGGTCGAAGTGCGCCTTGTCTGCATTCTCACATAGCAGGATGATGCGGCACAAGCAGTCGGCAGCAAACACCCGCGTCACCCAGCGAGGCGCCACAGAGGGCTTGGACTTGTCATCGTCACCCAGGCCTGTGAACATGGTGTCGTCGTCCATCTCGTCTTTTTTCTCAGAGTCCTCCTCATCCTTTTCCACCTCAAATGCCACGGCTCCCCCCACGTCTGAAAGACGAGAAGGGCATTTTTATGACACAATGATTTTAAAGACACACATTAGGTTTTTTTATTAATCTGAGAACTTGCCCGTTGTTGCCGCGAGGACGTCTTTGCAGAGTTTGAGCCAGTGAGAAAGCTTCTCCACAGCGAGAGATGACAGCATGTGCCCCAGTGTGTCATGGATGTCAGAACACAACTTCCTGTCCGTCTCTCGATCCAGCATGCCAAACAGAACGCCTTCCAACCCGGTTTCAGTTATATTTAGATCTGAACCACACACCAGGATAACACCATAAGAGTTAGCATCTCAGTGAGCCAATATTACCAAACAGAATATTGCAAAAACACAAAATCCTACCAAGTATTTCTGGTTTACTCTCTACTGCAAATATCTTAGTGCACCAGAAATAAGACAAAACTAACTTTCAAATGGCTTTTCAGCAAGAAAAAACCACGTACATCCTACTGAAAAGTTACTTGTAACTTAGTTGTGTCTTATTTCAAATGTAGTAAGATATTTGCACTAGAAACTATAGCAAAAGTACATGGTAAGATTTTGTGTTTTTCCATTAGATTGGCCTTATCCAACTCACTGATGGTTGCATTGTCCTTGCCATCTCCTGCTTTCTTTGCCAGACTCATGGCGTACTCGCACACCTCTGCGGCCTCCCGCTGTGCGAGCTGTCTAAGGCATGCTACGGCAGCACGACGCAATAATAAGTGAGAACTGCACAAGTGCACCTGCAGGAATCCCAGAGCAGAGTTAGAAATCCCAAATTAAATCAGCTAAATACTCTTTTGCGGTGTGAAACGTGCATCTTACACAGAGGCAGGGCACCAGGCTGGACAGGTTCACGTGTCGAGGAGCGAACATGTGCAGCTGCTGCAAACAAGAGATGGCAGCTGCCTGTACCAGGGAGTCAGAGTGATCCTGCATGATGGCACAACCAACCAGGCAGGACGAGCGGATGGTGGAAATAGTTGCTCCATTTCCTGGAGAAACAAATTAATTAGAAAACCAGAAGGAAGCTGTTTTTAACAATCAAATGACGCAGACAACTGGAGATGATGGCAGAAGGACTAATAAAAATCTTTATATCTTAGTTCAATCAAAGTTCCCGGGATTAGTTCATTTTTTATGTTGATGAACACCTGAGTGGGTCAGTTTGATCCCACCGGGGGCGTTGTGAACCTCTTTTATCAACTAAGAGTTAAAAAAATGTGTGTTCTGCACATTTACTAATGTTGGAAAGAAACATTTTTATGACTCAAATAAATAACAACCAAAAGAGAATCACATTGAGTTTTTCTGGATTAATCAGCGGTAATAGTCTGTTATATTTCATATAGTTTTTAAGAGAAGTTTATGCAATTAAATTATATATAGTTTGATCATTTTTATGACTATTTCTGACTATAACTAATGAAAAAATGAAACTACACAGAACAATATAAGATACAATTAACTAATATACAATGGCAAAAGCACATGGGTATGGATTTAAAGGCACTAAGGGGAAGAATTGGAAACACAGGGGCATAATAGGAGGGTACAAAGAGGAGAAAGGGACAAATTGCGCCATAATCATTCTACAAACTCTTAAATCAGTCACATTTATTGATGTTAAAGTGTTTATTTTTTATGATAACTGGCACACTTTTAATTAAAACCATGGCTTAACATAGCAGACTCAAATCTTTATCTACTCTGCAGTGGATCAGCTTTTCTTTGCCATGCAGCAGACCTTAGAAACTCTCTCCACATCAGTCCTTGATCTAACAATATTGGTTATCCAGATAAAGGAGATAAAAGAGAAGAGAGTAAAAACACCCATTAAAAGATATTTATTTTTAAAAGGTGAGTTTAGAATACTAGCCTACATAGGTTTGAATTTTTTGTTACTGCCACCTGCTGGCAAAATATAGCTTTTGACCAAAATATACACTGCAAAACCCCAAAAACTTACCAAGTATTTTGGTTTTGTTTCTTCGTACACTTGAAATAAAACATAACTAACTTTTCAGCAAGATGTTGGAGCTTGTTCCTACATCTTGATATTGATGAAAAAGTACTAGTTGTAAGTAAAATAATCTAAAGCTATCACATTTTCCCATATTATAACTTATGGGAAAAATCTCTTGTTCCACTGGCAGATTATTTCACTTATAACAAGAGGAAAATGTGTTGTTTTAAGAGAAATAAACTGCCAGTGGAACAAGTACTTTTTCACCAACATTAAGGAATTAATTACTTAAAACAAGCTCTTATATATTGCTAAAAAGTTACTTGTAAGTTAGTTTTGTTTTATTTCAAGTAGACTAAGATATTTGCACTAGAAACTAGGACAAAAATACTTGGCAAGATGTTGTGTTTTGGCAGTGTAAAAGAAAACTGTTCTAACACAGGAAATATGGTGTAATTAACCAGACTTACCTTGTAATTCTGGTCCAACAGTGGTGATCAGAGCTCCCAAGCAGCGACCCAAACACTGGTGGACCTCTGTGTGAGAAGGCGGCACCGTAAGGAGCAGCGTGAGCACCAAGGAGAGCGTGGGCTCCACGTAACCTCGATACATTGGCCCGCTAGAATCCACGATAAGAGCCAGAGAGTGCAGAGACCAGGTCTGATGAAAGAAGAGGAAACAAACCAAATTTTTGAAAACAAACATTTTATACACTGATTTTAAAATCCTCTCCTCCTGTGTAATACCTGAACTTCATGAGAAGATCCATCCTGAGCAAGAGCCAACAGGATGCTGACACTGGTCTTCAAGTGCTGCCCAGAGCCGATCCCTCCGACGTATCGATGAAGACAGCCAAGAGCCAATGAATGGCCCGTTCTTGACACCACATCACGAGCCGACTTCAGCCTTCAGTCACAATGAAAAGACAAAATGATTTTTTCTCATCAACTGATTTCTAGCCAAGTTATTGATTAACGAGTTAATCATAAGTAAATATAGTTAATCTAAAAAAAATTACATTTTAAAAACAGGAACATCTCAGGTAGAAAAATAAAAATAGAAAATATGTGATATGTTCATACTGTCTGGTTGCTCTTGAAGGAACGTAAAAGCTTTGCTGCATGAAGTGCATTAACTCAAGATCAACCTTCAACATGTTTCTTTCCATCATATTACAACTTTTCTCTGTTATCCCTCTGCTTTTCTGTCATCACAAACTCTCCTTTGTAACACATCAGTAATTTTTGAATGAGAGGTTGACATTCTTCTGCCATTCTTCATGCTATGTTCAACTGAGCGCCATTAAGGTGAAACTTAAGGAGCTTGTCAAGTATATATGTATAACAGAACCACATAAAATGCATTTTGCATCCCAAACCGTACTATGTTTGGATTGTTTCTCTTTCCTGTTCTGGTATGGACCCACCATCTTTGTTTCCGTATCAACTGGCTCTACTTAAGGATGACCAGTGGTACTACACTATAACACTGACAGAAGGTTTAAGCGGACGTTATTAGTTAATCAGTTTGAGCAAATTTTAATCTTTTCAACCATTAATTAACAATTAATCATTAGTTGATTAATTTCTTGCATACCTATTTAATATTTAAAAATTCCACAATATTCTTACTTGTCAAAGCTGGTCTGTGCCATTCTGGCGATGAATGTGGCCTCTCCTACCACCTGAGCCATCCTGCCCAAAGCCTCTCCAGCAGCACAACGCAAAATGGGATTAGGATTGTCCAAAGCTCCCATCACCAGGGCCAGAGCTGACTTGCGCACCTCCTCTGGGCCCAAAGTGCTCTTGTTCTCAGCCAAACCCTTCAATTAGTACCAGATTTTAACGACAGTGTCAATGGTCAATGGTTTTAAGAGGACATATGGGCTGTTTCCTTACCTTGAGAGCACTAAGCACTGCAGTGAAGATGTTCAGCTGAACCGCCTGCTGTCGAACTCCTTTGGCCTGCTTTATGCACTCTGCAAAGTGGTCTAGCATCTGCAGCCTGAATTAAACCAATAAAAACATCAACAAGAAAAAGTTAAATAGTAAGAGAGTCAACACCAAGAGCCCTCCCTACAGTTTTCCTATTTTAACCAATTTACAAATGTATAATATGACAGCTTTACTACTCACCTGTGTTTGAAGGAGACATGAGGGAAAACCACGCCAAACAGAGCGACGGAAGCGTCAATGACAGACACGCCCAGAGGCAGAGGCCCAGGAATGGCCTCACCAACGGGAACACGTAGGTAGATAGACGAGGGGTCATGCTCCAGAGCGCCGCTGCCAGAGGCGCTGTTGGGCTGCAGCTACAGACAAACAGAGTTACAATAGGGTTAAAAAAAAAAAAACACTACAGGCTCAATATTCTATAGTGCAAAGAAACTCATTTTGGTTTTCAAAATTTATACAAATAAAATCTGAAAAGTGTGACAGGCATGTATGTTTTTAGTCCTTCTGACTTTGAAGAACAACGTTCTTTCTCTTGTAAGTCCTAGGAGTTTTTCCTCTAGCAGGTTGGCACACCTGAAGGCTCACGTTTTTGTTATTTTTTATTGTAAAATGGTTAAATTCTTCTCTGGAATGTGAGTGTCTTTAAACATAATTTTTATCCATATTTTCCTCTGGACTTTGACTTGGACAAAGTTTTTCAAGTTTGCTCTTTGTTTAGCTTCTCATCTCACCATTTTTTTGGCATGTAGGCCAAAAAGGTCAATTCTGGTTTTGTTTGTCCAATCATGATGCCGTTTCTTTACTAACACTCTCTGACACATTTCTGAGGCTGTTGCAGAACAACTACATTAGTAACACAATTAAATAAAATAGGTGCACAAAGATGATATTTGCTAATTTTGTAACTTTTAAAGGGAAATTACTGCACTGGATTTTATTTTGGGGCATCAGATTAAAAAATGATAAATGTATCAGCAAGTCAAAAGTTTCAAATTTTTATTTGTAAAAAAAAAAAAAAATGTGTTTCCAAATACATTAACACTACTTACATAAAACCCCTTGAAGTTGATAAGTAAAAAGATAAGGCTGGGCGATAAATCAATTTTATCAATTAATCAAATTTTAGTTTTTTAATTTTAAAAAAATCTGGATTTCTTTTTTCACCAAAACACTTGTTGGGTTTTCATAGTTCAGAGCAAAATCAGCATGCACAAGACCTACCTTTTTGAAAATATTTTTTATTTGTAATTTTTTTTTTCAGAATTGCAAAAAGAAAAAGTATATATATTAAAATCAGAAATCAAATTTGGTATGAAAAATCAGCTATTTTATTTTTAAGCTATATCGCCCAGCCCTAGAAAAAGTGTATTCGTACTTTTCCAAGTCAATAAATGAGGGATTTTGGAGGAATGTCAGAGGTAATCTGAACTAACTTGATCCTCGATGGACTTGTGGTCAGTTTCCTGCAGCCAGGAGCCCATGAGCACACTGTCGTCATAGTGACACAAAGAGCGCAACAGTGACGTGGTGGTGTTGGCAGAGTTGTCAGTCAAAGTGAACTCTGCCACCAGTTCCCTCAGAAGAGCATTGAAGCTGCCTGCAAAAAGATTACAATGTTTAAAACAGTTCCTTTAAAAAAACATCTGCAACATTTGCACAGAATAATTTAAAAGCAACAGTTTTACCTTCATATGTCTTAGGAGGCAGGAGGGCCAAGATGTCATACAACCTGAGTCTCACCATTGCTGCACTTGCTTTTAGGTGAGCACCATGGACTTTAGTGATGGCAGGGACCCTGAAAAGCAACAAATAATCGTCATCACGTGTCTCTGCCTTTAACATCTTCAACTGGTGAAGAAATTTCACACTCACTGTGACATCATGGTCATTGCACATTCAATGGGAGTCATGAGTCTACGGATTACGTCTTCAGTGAGAAGCTCGGGACAGTGCGCCACAAAGCTGCGCATGGCTGCAGAAAAGAAAAACAAACAAGTCAAACATAAGGATGTTTTAATACCCAATACTCTGGTAGACTATATCTAAAAGGGGACCAAAATTGCATCATTTGTTACATTTTCAGCTGGTTCGCCTTCACGTTGCGTTGGGTCAAACAAGCCAAACCCTTTAGAAAACCTGTGAACTGTGGTGGCACTACACCAACAACCACTGACGGAAACTACACGGAAACTTCTTAAGAAGACAACATGAGCACAACTTCCTTCGTCACAAAATATAAACAAAAATGGGTGGTGTCATATTTTAGCAGTTGTAAGATTTCTCTTTTGTCTCTAGTAAAACACCACAAGCCATTTCTCTTGCTAGCGATAGACTCTTGTGTTTGCTTTCATTGTATTTACCCAGAATGCCCTGCGCTACAGTTTACTTCCAGTTTTCCAAATATGAATTTGAACATTAGAGTTCACTTCTACCAAACTGAGAAGGTTAATCACACAAAGGTTCTTAGGTGGACCAGAGTTTTCTTTTTGGTCAACATCAGAGTTTGATTGCGCATTTACATCTCCCCAAACAAACCAGACTTTCCACACAAATGAACTGGAGCAGGATTAAAGTGGACTAAACATGGCTGGTGTGAATAAACCCTAAGAAAGCTGAGTTAATGGAGAAGGCTGAAAGTCTACAGAGGAGAGGTTTTTACCACACAGCGCTCCGGCCCGGCCCTCCAAAGTGACCTGCCAGGTGAAGGAGTCTCCTTTGGCCTTTTCAGCCTCCAGCTCCTTCTGGGAGCGTGGAAACACGTTCCTCCACAGCAGCAGCATTTTGGGAAGGTGGTAGCGGACGAGTGAGGAACCTGTAAATGTATTTAAACACAGATCAAAGGTGGTTGGGAGAAGAAACTGCAGGCAAACAGCTCAAAGCTTTTTTTATGAGACTCACCTAAAGTCATGAGGGCCCCCAGCAGGAGCCATCCAGCCTGCGTGCGCTGCAGGGACAGCCGGCTGTTCTGAGCCGCAGTACGCAGGAGGTCCTCGGCTATGCTCACCACCAGCTACAGATCGAGCAATAATTTAGCTTTGTATTTAAAGACACTTGAGGCGGTTAAAAGTGAGAGAAATTAAACTTTTCACACCTTGCCCTTGGAGTGAGGAATACCCAGTGGACACTGGTGTACACCTCCCAGTAGAGCGGCCATTGCGAAGCTGTAGCCGCTCACGGCCTCTGGAGAACTCTTCAGGTTGTTGATTCTCTCAGCGCAGCGGTCCAGCAGCGGAGACAGCTGATAGGGCAGAGCCACAGCCACACAGCGCAGACACCACGCAGCCGCCAGGCGCGCTGCCATGCTCGGGTGCAGCAGCACCGAGGTTACAGTTTCCAGAAGCCCTGGAATGTAAATATTTAGCGTAAATCCTCACTCCGAAGTTACAGAACAAAAGTTGGATTTCATGTTGATGTATGCGTCTTACCAATCGAAGGCTCCTGGATGAGCGGAGAAGCCGTGGCACTCAAGCTCTGGACTAAACTGCCTAGCTCTTTCAGGGCGCACACCATGACATGCTGACTGGCAGAGACGTCCGCTGCCCCTGCCTTGTTCTCCCCACTGATGTCGTTCACTACCGCCTCTGAAAGAACGTAGCAGGAAACAAAAACAAACAAGCAATTCAAGCTTGTTGCTTACTCTTAACTGTTAAAAATTCATAAAAAGATCATTTTCTTTAGAATGTGTGCAGCATTGATGGATGTAGTGGCTTAAAATCAACAACAATTTGAAAGTTTTTGATTTATTAAAGATAATCATAATCATTATATCATAACTGGAAAAGAACTCCTTAAAAGTGTTAATGGACCACTACACACTGCTGTCACACATTCATCAATTAGGCTCTTAAATCATGTGGTTGAACCATTGAACCCAGAAATATTTGGACACTGACACATTTTATCGTCAGATGCATTTAAAGTTAATAAGATTAAAATGTATTCAAGCAACATAAAAAATATTCAGGTTGAAGAAAAGTGCCAAATAAATCAGAATGTTGGTCTTAATTTAAAATAATCATATAAACAATAGAGGTTGTAGGAAATACAGATTTAAAGGAGGAAAGAAAAAAATCTGAAAAACTTCTTTGAATGAACAAATGTAAATATAACAAATCTAAATCTACCAGAAGTATTTATAATTTTATCTTTTCAAGAAAGTCGGCATATATAAAAATGCTTATTATCTCGGTCTAACTGTTAATATTTGTTATTATTCTAATAGTGACATTAACTACACCTTAAGATTCTGATGTATTATAGACACTCTATCAATATAGAATAAAGATAGAGAAAGTTTTTTTACTAGCAATAATCTTATTGTTTATTGGTGTAACTATATTGGATGAAAGTTTAATGATCTCTAAACAGGTTATGAATGCTCACAAGAAAACCACGTCATTTTACAATTGTTTGATCATTTAGTCATTATTATTATTCAGTTATCTTTAAATTCTATTTTATTTTATTATAACATGCTTTATTTGTACATTAAACCAACTGTGGTGTCATTGTCCAAATATTATAAACCTGACTGTGTTACAGTTTGGAGTTCTGAGGATTTCTGTTACAGAAATATGAAATATATATAAAAACTCTTGTGCCATCAAATATACAAATAAAAGCACACTGGTCATTTTAAATATCTAGAAATCATCTGAGCTCCAGACAGACAAAAGTCAGGAGAAATCACACAAAGATTAAAAATAGTCTCAAGGAACAAATTTAAAGCCGCTTCTTGATCTGTGGAAGAAATCCACCAGGCTTCAGATCTCATTGTTTTATTTCCAATTAGCCACAAACATTTTTTACATTTTTTTGTTTTAAGGAGTTTCACAGATCAAACTGACTGGAAAAGCTTGAGCCGCAAGTATAAAGTGAACAACAAAGAGCCCAGAATAACATCTGGAGAAAAACTAACAGTGAAGTAAATTTTTTTTAAGTTGTGTTATCAACAACAGCATGATGTCCTATAAGAGGTTGCACAGCAAATCAGAGTAAGAATCATCCTTTTGAATGAGATAATGGTGATTTAAAAAGACACTGATGTGATGCTGTGTAAGGGAGAATGGGAACTATCTGGTGGTGTACTTGCAAACCTAATTATGCCTTGCTGTAAATTTGGAGGCACATGCAGTTTTTTTGCTGATCTAAGCCAGATGTTTACAGTTGGAAGATGTTATTTGCTCCTTAGGGATTATAAAGCAATAGCAGAGCATAAACTGGCAGACAAAAAGCCATGATGACTATAAAATAATGGAAGAATGAATAGTAGATGGGCTGTGTAGCTGATGGATGATAGTATTGACATTATGATGCTGCTTGTGGTTAAAAAGAGATGGAAAGAAGGAGGAAGAGGGCCACCCTAGAGAAGAAAAGACAGAAAGCCAAACTAGAAAAAAGAGAGGCATGTAGGGCAAACTCTGTCCACCCAAAAGCAAAACATGCAATGATTCTGGAAAGTGAATGCACAAAGAATTAAATATGATAACAATGGATGAGTACTTACTCTGTAATGCTCTGAACCGTGATATTTCCCCCCCATCCTCCTTACCCACAGCCCTCATTTGTTTGCTGATGGCTTGGCAGATTTCTTTGCCGGCGGCAATCTGAGCTTTTTCTCCCAGTAACCCCCCCAAGGTGGCACGCAGCATGAAAGACACACAGCGCCGCGAGTACACAGCTTCCACGTGTGTCTGGGTGGCCCGCGGGTGAGACACGAGGTCCAGAACGTGGGACAGAAATGTGGCAAAATTGCGCTCCAGCCACTGACCACCCAGTGTGGTCACAAAGACAACGTAAGCCTGAGGACAGAGAAGAGAACGACCGGTAAGTTGGACAAAAACCAGATTCTCACATCTGCATGTCAATTTTTTCTTCTAACCCTTTAGCTATTGACAAAAGCATAAATACAAACATTCATTATTAATCTATGGAAGACAGTTCTGCAGTAGTTAGGCTTTAACTGGAAACATTTGTCTGTCCATGAGTGAGCATGAATGGACGGATTTATTGGAACGGTCTTCAATTCTTTCCCCTCTAAAAAATCCCTCCTACCTGTGTGACCCCGACTCGAACCTCCCTGCTGACCGACGCCCCACCCTTCAGCATCTCCCCTCCACTCTTCAGGAAGCCAGATCCACCCCTTAGGAACCCGGTGGCCATCAGCTCTAGAACCTCGTCCAGTGTGGCCCGCTTCACGTTCTGACGCATCACTGGGAGTCACAAAAAAACAGGTTGGAAACAGCGAGTCTGTATAGAGAGTCCTGTTGACCCACCTCAGGTACCTGCAGCTTGTTTGGGCATGAGAGCCGTTGCCATGACGGTTCCCAGCAGTTTGGCCACTGCCACCCGAACACCATAGTTGGAGCCTTCCAAGGCTTTAAAACACAAAGTGGCCACGTTCTCCAGTTCTGTCGTCCACATGAACACTGCCTCATTCTGCAGCTCCAGCAGGCACTGATTGGGCAAAAAGAAAGATGTGAGATTTTGTAAATAAATAAGTTTTCAGCTTGACTAGCCATTCAGAAACTCCTTAATCTGATTTTAATTATGAACAGTGAAGACACCAACATACTTAAGAGCCCTTACAACTTACACCACTATTCAATTTGAAAGTTGCTACAGAGAGAAGAAGACTCAAAGTTTGCTTATTTAATCTTAAGAAAGGTGTTTAAAACTGAAAACACAGGCATGTTCATTCAACTTTTTAAGTCAATGCATTTTATTTCTGTGTAAAACAAATGGCTTTATACAAGAATCAAGGCTAAGAAAGCTACTGCAAAAATGTTACATTTGTGTAGTAAGTGTAGGTACACAAATACTGCACATCAAGTGAAATAGTACAGCTTAGGTTTGGTATTTTATAGTTTGTTGGCTGCTGGTTATATAGTCTAACAGCTGCCAAGAGGAAAGATCCCAATAACTCTCATTTCTATATTTAGCATTTAGCAGTTTGTTGATAAACGAGACCAGATGTCATACATGATTGACTGTTTAAGAGTGATGTTGGTTTATGGGATGTACAGTTAATATGAAAGATTTCAAGAAATTACTGGGTCTTTTAAACAAGTCACACTATTAGGCAGTTTTTGTAGCGAGAACTTAAATGTTAGATTAATGTTAGAATGAATTCTCATATAATTGTGGTTTTAAATTATTCAGTTAGAATACAGCTATTAATTGTTTTTTTAATCCATTCTTTGAAGTGTTTTCCAGACACTAACCTTGGCTACCGCACAGCGGACGGCCATGGATCTGTCTGTGAGCAGGGAGCGAGCATTCTTGTAGATGTCTCTGTGACATGAAGCTGCAGCGCCACCCAGTCCACTCAGCACCTTCTGCAAGCTGAGCAGGATCTCTCCTCTGCCTTGGGACTACAGAATTCATTAAAATAAATAATACAGATATTACACAATGGCCCTCTAGTAAAGAACTAAGTTATGTCAAAAACAAAACATCTCAGTTACCTCTGCACTCTTTAGAGCTTTCAGGAGATTATTAATGGTGTCTGGAAATGAGCTTCCCAACATCCGGCCCATCTTTTCATAAAATGCTCCAACACACGCCACTGCAGCACTGTGAGACAAATACCAACCAAAACATTGCTATACGCAAGCAAAAATCATTACAAAAACTCAGAATGATTAGAAAAAAGATATGATAAAGACAAACTTTCTTATCAGGGTTAGTTACATTTTTCTTCCACTTTACAAGCTGCACTGCTTTGTATATGTCCATCACTTAAAATCCCAATACAAAAGACTAAGATTTGTGGAGATATTGGGCTAAATGTGGAAAATAAACATCATGTAAACAAAACACAGGATTAAAATAAACTGCACCATTAAATCCTAATGTAGGATTAATTTTCCATTAATGCGAGAAAGAAAAACATAACACCTCTTCCTTCTAACTTAATCCTCCCTTTTAAACACAAATTATTATACCACAGACTAATGCATGGCTTAACTGCTAATACCCTTTGAGAGGGGTCAGTTGTATGTGCTTGAAATTTGAAAGCAGTAATGAAAAAAATAAGAGGTCCTTGTAAATGTCAAGAAGCTATTAATAAACTGTAAATATTCCGAAATGCTGTATCTTACAGTTTTGTTGGTAAGTATGCAGGTGTGTCATCCTTGCTTTTAATGATCTCATTGCATTTATCCAGAGTCTGGAACACGGTGAAGGTATCGCCAATGCTGTAGAGAGTAGCAAGGTTTTTAGCCAGCAGTTTTCTAGTTGGTGGTCCAGGGGCGCTGCTGATCAGTCCTGTTAACTGTTCCACCAGCTTCTTCTGCTTCTCCTTCACATCCACCTGCCATTCAAGCACATAATTAAAGTCACCGGAGGCCTGCAAAGGCAATTTCTTAAAAAAAGCAACACTAACAATGACAAATCACCTTATTTGCTGCCACAAGCACTTTATCCAGGAATCGAAGCCATTCGAAGATGAAGACTGGTCTCTTTGCTTCAGTGATCTGAGCCAGAGCATCCTCATTGAGCAGCAGACTGTGAGCCAGCTCCATGGTGAGGATCAGCACTGTTCACCCTCGTCTGCTAGAAAGTGTACATTGTCAGCATAAAATGCCAATTTTCTGCCTATTTGGTAATTTAGCTAGAATCTCAGAAAATAAAATGAAACAAAATGGAAAAGTCACATTATGAAACTTCCAGCTTCTTTTAATTGCTACCCTGTTAAGTCTTGCATATAAAGGCATTACAAATACCAAGGTAAACAGGCGTCTTAGCAAGTTAATGTTCCAAAACCACCAAAAGGATGAAAGTGTTTAAAGACCTCTCAATGAAATGTCAGAGAAAAGCCCAGAGTGACTGGAGTTTCCTCCTGTTTTATGGAGGAAAGCGTAAAGCAGGACTGCTCTCCTCCCACTTATTACTGTGAAATGAGGGCTCCTATATTTTACAACACAATAATTTTTTTCCAGTTCAAAAACAAACATTGATGGTCATAGTGTGAAAATGAACAATAAAATATGGTAGTGGCAGCATCATGCTGCAGGGAAGCCAGTCAACTCTCTTTGTAAGATAACTGGTTTTAAACTACAGTTAGTCAAATTTGAGCACCATGTCTGTTTAGCAGCAGAAAGTGGTGATTCTACCTTATTACCACATTGAAATGACCAGAAATGTTCTAAATAAAATTATTATAATGGTAAAAACTGGGTTGACTGTGGAACATTGAGTAGAGTAGTTGTCTTGCAATCAGAAAGTCATTTGTTTCGTCTTACAACAGTCAATGTGCCCCTAGCAAAGGCCTTTTGCACCAAGTTGCCAACTGGTCTGCATCAATGGGTCAGTGTTTTAGGAATAGTTGCAGCTTTTCTTTTTTTAAACAAAAGCAATTAGATTATTTTTGCACTTTTTTGTTAGAGACGTTGGTGTAAATACAGTAATATCATAAAGCTGTGGTAGTTCTCATACTGGCCCATGTCAACACTCCAGTATAATGTCACATCATCATCGCAACATTCAACGTTTGTCCATATTGTATGTTTTGCTGATGTACTGCAGCCTTACTGTGTTTCTTTTTCCATAAAGAGAACTCCTGACCCAGAGCTACTCTGTTTTTCTCCTATGTCTGCTTCTGGCTCTTTCAACATCTAGCTGCTTGCAACAGCTCAGGTTGAATCTGGTTCTACTGGGGGTTCCTGTTAAAAGGGAGTGGTTTCTCTCCTCTGTTGCCACATGCATGCTTAGGATGAGGGATTTCTATGAAATAAGTGACTCAATGCAATCTACTGGGCTTCCTTTGATCATTTTTTACAAATTGGTGTTTTATGATCTCCTGACTTTGAACTGCATTATAACTAGCTACATTTTTTAATTCCGTGTGATTCTTGATGTGACTGCATCATGTTGTAATTAATTGGATTGAATTGAATGAAATTTGCTCATGTATGTCCTAAACAAAATTTTTTGTTTTGTTAAACCTTGAGATTTACGTTGATTTGGCGTCATATAAACTGATCTGAACAGGCTATAAATAAAATAAGCCGGTTAAATGAGCTCAAAATGTCTATCATTTCTCGGACACTTAGCTTCATTTACATGGCGTCTGTGCTTCATAAAAGTAAAGCTTAGAAGCAGTAACACATTACTTTTTGGGTTGTTTTGTGCTTTGACAGTCGCTGTCACTTTTTAGCTGTTTGTAGCAACCTCAGCTAGCTAGCTGATTCCTATGAGGAACAAGCTGAACTCCGGTAACACGGCGTTAACCGGGGCTTTAAGATGTTTTCTGAAGTCTATCACAACTCCCATATATCCTATAAAACACGACATCAACAACAGCATGCTAAAATGTAAGCTAAATATCGCTAAAATACAAATACTACCTGTGTTTCGATGATCCAGGATGAATGACGACAAAATATCAGCGGCGTTGCAAACAAGTACTTCCGGTGGGAAACTATGCAAACAACCACTGATAAATATTCGTGCAATTGACAAAAGAAAGTTTTACAACTTTTGCTTTGTATTAAACTTTAATTATATATGGTGTGTATTAATACATTTTCTATAATTATGTGTTTTAAAGGGTGGAACTATTGACACATGGGTTCCTTGTAGCTGGTCGGAAATTTTCTACGAACGAACCAAACACAGGGGGAGCAACAAAATTAACCAGCGAGCATTTGTTTAAGCTGATTCTCTCTTTAGTTTTAATTGTACTACATTTTTTCTGCAATTCGCAATGTCGGACGAGGAAGAAGATTATATGTCGGATGCATTCCTCAGTAAAATGTAAGCAGTTTATATTTCTATCGAAATAACGAAGATATGTAGCTACCTAGCAAGATATTGTAAATTATGTAATGATAGCAATTTTCAGCAGTATACAAGTGATAAATATAGAATTAAAGAAGTATTTCTTTATTGAATTTAATTAATTACCTTCATTTACAAAAGTAAACTCAACAGGTTTCAACAAAACGGTTGTAGCTAAAAGAATAAATATATAAAATAATATATAAATTTATCATCCCAGGAATTTAGCTCAATGTAGAAAAATCTGCCTGTTTGTTAGGTGCTGAATATAATATTAAAATCAGCATCTTAGTTGAGTAATTCTGTTGGAGAAAGGGCCTCTGTGTTATTACCCCAGAGGAAGTAACTATTTACATTTACATAAGTAACTTTTGGAAAAAATATTTTATTAGTAGTTTGTACCATACTTTTTACTTTTATTTGAGTAATATTATTTTGAATTAACATCTCTCTTGGGTAAACATTTCTGGCTCCTGTAAGTACAAAAATATTTTGTATTCTCTTCTTTTGCTGCCAGCCTAGTGAAAGTAAGCACCCCTCATGCTCATTTAAAATATTAATAGAGAAATTATCTGCCAATTGTTTCTGTTCTCTATGTTTTTCCTGTTTATAGTCAGGATGTGAAGCCAGGAGTCAACATGGTGAGGAGGGTGAAGGAAGCCATCAGAAAGGATGAAAAACAAAAGGAGAAGAATATCCAGAACCGTCAGAAGAGCTACAAGGAGCAGGAGAAGGAAAGCCGAGAAGCAGCTTTACAGAGCTCCATCAGCAATCAGAACAAGGGCTTTGCACTTCTTCAAAAGATGGGTTACAAAGCTGGCCAAGGCCTTGGAAAAGAGGGTAAGTATAATCTTTTCTAATAATTTTCTCTTTTCAAGATTAGGCTCTTGAATCAAATGTAATGTCTCCATCTTATGTGTCTTCAGGAGCAGGAAGGGTTGATCCGATTCCTCTAAGTATTAAAGCAGGTAAGCTGTTCATTTTTTATATCACACTGTGCTGATGTGTACAATTTGTTATTTATTGAGGTTTCTATTACTGATCCATCAGACAGAGGGGGTATTGGTCTTGAAGAGATGAAAAAAAGAAAAGCTGAGGAGGAACTCCACCATTATCGGCAGAAAGTTCGAGCCAAACAGCAGAACGAGGCCAAGTCTCTGGAGGATTTTAGGTGAAGCTTGCAAGAGCATTTGAGATGTCCCTGAGGAGCCTCCCTACTTACAGTAGAGCTGTTTTATTTTCTGTGTTTGCAACACACTTCAGGTCAAGAGTCAGAACAGAGAGAGAAGAGCGGAAGATTGAAGGAGACCTGAGGAGGAGTCAGCGGTCTTGCGAGCAGCTTGACAATCAGAAGGTTAGAAGAAATTTGAGTATATAGTTCCTTGCAAATAAGTCATTTAACATTTTGTCACATTACAGCGAATTATATGCTTATGCTTTGACCTAATCATGTAATTACAGCTCTTCCTGCATCTTGAGGGTTGTTGTCATACAGAAAGTTAAATCTCCACCCCAGTTTCAAGTGTTTGCAGCCTCTAAAAAGGCTTTCTTCCTTTATTTAGCTCCAACCATCAGATAAATAATTCAGACAAATATATTTCCCTGTTGAAAAGCAGCATTTTCACAGCATAATGCTTTCTCCACCAGGTCCCACCATCACAACGGTGTGATCACAGTCTAGTTGTAATATCCTGTTGTATGTAGGTCAAAAGGTTGAAATTTAGTCTTTTCCGGCATGACTTGTAACAAACTTCTAATGAAAATTCTTACAACTCTTTTTAAACGTAAGTTTCCACTTTGCCACAAAGGTCAGATTTGCAAATGGCACTTTTGACAGCTGTTTCCATTCCACCTGAGCTGTGGATCTTTGCAGCTCCTCTTGGTTGTTTCTCTGATTAATGCTTGCCTTGGTCAGCCCTCATTTTAGATGAGAATACATAAAAAAAGAAGAAGGGGAATATACTTTTTGAAGAAAAATCTCATTATCATTTTACTAACTATTAAAGTAACTCTTCATTGTTGTGTAGATTTTCTTCTTACACATGAGGTATGTTTTTGTCTCAGGGCATAACTGCTCCCAGAGAACCCTGGTACTGGCCCAAAGATGATGGTGATGATGAGGAAGATCCTGTTGAAGAGGAGGATGAAGAGGAAGAAATTCCAGAGCTAAATGTTGGTATTTATTTTAGGATAAAATCCCAGTGTTACCATATGAAATATATGCTCCATACCAATGTCATTAATGTATTTGCTGTTAAATGTACCATTATATTACCTTCAGCTGTTTTGGTCTCTCTTACAGCCCTCTGATAAATTGGAAATTATTACATCCTATTTACGAGGAGTCCATTTTTACTGCTTATGGTGTGGAACCACATATAATGGTAAGGGTGAAACCATCATAAGATTTCTGTCTGTTTTATGCTCTTTTGCTCATGCATATGTTAACTTTCTGCAGATGAGGAGGACCTGGCTTCTAATTGTCCAGGAGATACAGCAGCAGATCACGAATGATCCTGAACAAAAGACATTTAGTAGCTTCCCTCTTGAAAAAACAGCAACATATATTTGTTTCTTAAAATATCTTTGACGTAATAAAGATAATGTTACAATGCAAATCGGAATCAACAGACTTTAGAGCAACTGTATTTGATAATATTAGTGGTAATTTGTGAAACGTTAATTTATTGTTGAAATCTACTGTCAGTTTTTATGTCTGTTTTTTTCTTCAAAAATGTGACAGAGTTGCATTTACATTTTTTTTTAAATGATGGAGGAATCTCCTTCATATGTTTGAAAAGCAAACATTTATTTTTTAGAAATCTTGTGTTGATGAAATTTGGTTTTTGTCATGTTCAAAAATTGTTGTTGAATTTGAGTTACTTAGAAAGAGGTCATATTGTTGAAATTTTTAAAAAATACATAATTATCTCTGCTTTTAGTATTTCTTCCCCCTAAATATCATTATACAGGGCGTGTCTGTAAATCATTATTATTTCCTTCCTTTCATGACTGTTTTTCATGCATTTTTATTACACCATGTATTCCTTTGGCGTTTTGAACTACATGTCCCATTAACTGGAACTGTTGTGAATCCCTACTGGATTTATATTTATTTACCAACTTTGAGCTGCGTGGTGTCTGTATTCATAATTTGGAAAAGCTATAAACATATTTTTACAAAGGTGATACAAATGAAGAGGCCAATAAATATCTTCCACGTGGCCAAATTGTTTAATACATTAATTTATTTTCATTCTTTTGCAAACTCTTCGGTCGCTTTTTAAATATTTCAATTATTGGAAATGTAAAGCTGGCTTTAAAAGTTAGATTGTTAATTAGAATGCATTAGGAGTTGATATTTCAGACTGGACTTGAAGGCGCCACGGGTGACGTTTCTGATGAAATCGAAACTTACGTCTCTGCCCTGGAAGCAGCGCTGACATGAAACCAGAAGAGTGTTACGGGGCTAGAACTGTGTTTTCTCATATTTTATTGCACTTCAGAAGCTAATCTTATTCAAAATGGATTCTGTAAACTACGTAGCGAGGCTGAACGAATACGCACAAAAAGAGCGACTGGAGCTGAGGTATGAGGAACTTGGATGTGTTGGACCTGACCACATTAGAACGTGAGTTGGTGGCATTTTTTTTTTTTTTGCCTCATTCTGGAAGTTTTCTTCTACCTGCTTCTCAAGGTCTATTGTATCATTTTAGTAAAACACTCATCTTTATGAAAACATATGCATGCTGTACCGTAACGTCAGTGAAGAAACAACATCACGAAGACCAAGTAACACAGCAGTCAGATCAAGGATAAATATGTGGGTTAAAATTATAGAACAATATTACCAAGTTTTAATTGATTCAACAGCTCTGTTCTGAGAATAGTAAGAGGTTGGAACAGATGCAGCCCTACAAAGACATGGTTTTCAATCAGAGTAGCATCTAAGAGACCCTATGGAAACTCTGGAGGAGCTGCCGAGATCCACAGCTCAAGTGGGAGAATGTGTCTGAAGGATAACTATCAGTAATCATTGAAGAGTGTGCAAGAAGAAAGAGACTATTGAAAGAAAATCACAAATCACAGAAATTATCATTTGCTAATTTGTTGATCCATCCATATCCATACAATTTCTGTACAAGCTTAGCAACACAGAGACACACATTACAAACAACCATGCACATACACGCACGCACACCTAAGAGCAATTTAGAAAGACCGATTAGTCTATCAGTCATGCTTCTGTGCTATGGGTGGAAGTCGGAGTACTTGGAGAGTAATCAGACAATCACACAGAGAACACAGAAAGAAAACATTGGGGACTAAGCTCTGGTTAGATAACACGAGCAGTAAACATTTTATCCATTTTTGTTCCGCAAAACTGCTAGAGCCGTACCTCTATGAAAAGGTATTGAATTCAGACTTACCTACACTGTTTGTCACATTAAATCTCCCAAAATGTGAAAAAAAAATAGCTAAGTTCTTCTTGTCAAACCATTCAGTCACATTCTTAAAGCAACTAATGCAGCTCTTCTGAATCTTTTGCAGGTTTACCTTAAAAGCTGTTGTGAATGGAAAGCCATACCCTGAAGGTGTGGGGAAGAACAAGAAAGAAGCCAAACAGAGCGCTGCTAAAAATGCTTTGACATGCTTGTTAGATGAAACTTCAGTTTCTGTAAGAATTATTGAATTAATGCACATTTCACTTTTTGCATTGATGTGAAATACTAACATGTTTTCTTTGTTTGTTTTTTTTTTTTTTATCCTGACAGACAGGAAGTGTTGCAGAAGTTTCTTCTCCTCGGGTTCAGGTGAAAACTAACTACATGTGTTGGCTGAATGAATATGGACAAAGTAATAGGCTCATGATAAGGGCTGTGGAGAAAATCACACCTGGACCCAATAATTTATCTCAGTAAGTCTCCTTACATCAACCAGTTACTTTTACAGGTGTGAATTCAGTAGTACAAGTTATATAAAAGTATTCTTCTCATGACGGCGTCAGATATTGTAGGTTTGTGGTGGGAGACAAGGAGTTTCCAGCTGCTTTTGGGAAAACCAAGAAGGAAGCCAGGGAGGAAGCTGCCAGGCTGGTGCATCATGAGATATTAGGCAATGAAACCTTGGATGTAAGTACTGAGATACATAAGTTTATTATCATCTTATCCTAAAATATCAGATTCCTGGATTCAATTTAAATGTTTATTTCTGATTGTATGTTTTTGTTTGTTTGGCAGACTGGAGATGATCGGGACAGCGGCACATCAAGTCTGCCTTATGAGGAAGTTGTCTCAGATATCAGGTGAGCCTGATGCTTTTCCCTGTGTTGGTACTAAAAGTAGTCCCTCCAGGATGATGCAGTGTTTTTTTGTTTGTTTTGTTGCAGCCTAAAATTACCGATTATGCAACACCTTTTTCAAAAAGTTGCAAATTTTTTAAAGCTTTATTTACACCATGTCATTATCTTACAAATCTTTTCTTCACCAAAAAGATAAGATTTTAACATGGTTAATAAGTGAAATGCAAATAATATTGTCAAGTACGTTTCTGAAATGGCACCCTTGATACAAATACATTTATGTCATGGGGAAGTTCAATTTCAAGATGGCTAAGGGGATTGGTCAAAATTCAGCCGGGTTGCTGTGATTGGTCAGAAAAGAAGGGAATACATAAAACGTAAAGGTGATTAGTCATATCTACAGGAAAGTTGAGATGACTGGTGAAAATTGCAAGTCAAAATATACAGTTGATGAGTTAATAGCCTTCCTACTAGTTAATATTTCAACTTCCTGGAGGGACTGTAAAATATTTTATTAGTTATAATATTTTGTCTTTCAGTAATCGTGCCAAGCGGTTGAGCCTACAGTCTGAAGACAGCATTCTCACAGAAACAAACTTCATTGGACTGGTCAATTCTTACTGTCAGAAAACAAGGAGCACCTGTGCGTTTGTAGAAGAGAATAGAAGTGGCCCCTCTCATAACCCATTGTGAGCATAAGTGAACTTCTTTAAGCTGAATACATAGCACCAGACTAATAAACTCTTTGCTTATTAATTTCTTCCTTTTGGGCATTACAGATTTTCCTACAAGTTATTGATTAACAAGGTGCAGTACTCCGTTGGTGAGGGCAAGAGCGTCAAGGATGCCAAACAGAATGCAGCTCGATTGGCCTTGTCTGCACTGAAGGAGCGGTCAGACTGGGACAGCAAGGTACCGATACTTAAGCTTTTTTAATGTGAGATCTAGTTCTGGTGCATTTAAATGAATTAAAATATCACTGAAAAGTTTATTCATCTTTTACACAGTTATATTACACACAGAGTAATATATTTAAGGTATTTATTTCAGTTCATTTTAATCACTATAGCTCTAAAAAGGTCATTTCTAAATAAGCACACAATGCTGCATGCAAGAATATTCACAGAACGTTTAATGGCAGCAAAACAATTAGTAGACAAATGTGCGTAAGGAATAGGGACAGCCATAGCTTTGAGAAGACTGTGAAGGAATGTCCATTTGGGAGATTAGGGGCTGGCAAACTTATCTGATCTAACCTCAATAGAGAATCTATGTGGTACCATCAACAGGAATAGGAGAGATAACATAACCAACATTACAGATGAATTGAAGGCCGCTTTTAAAGCAATCTGGGGTTGCTTAATACCTCACCAGATCCACAAGCTGATCTCATCCATGCTTCACTGACACAGTAATTGATGCAGTAAAACAAGCATTTACTACACATTTCATGGAAATACATTTTAGTTGGCCAACATTTCTTTTCTTTTTTTTTAAATCTTTGTTTTATTGGTCTGCTCATATTATGTGAAAAAGTAACATTTTGGTCCTGTGTTTTCAGGTAGTTGGGTCTGATGATTGCACACAAGCCAAGCAGTCCCCTCCAACAAGCACACTGTAAGTGGAGATTCAGTTTGGGTTTAAAACTCTGCATTGTTACGCGATTTTATTAGTGTTGCAACCATACCCAACACTCACAAGATGAGACACAAAATTGAGCTAGCGAGAACAAGATGGGACAAGATTTTAATATTACTTTCAAGAAAACTTCAAAAGTCAAATTTATGCTTCAAAAAGGCCTTTATTCTGCATTCTTGGATATTTTTACCAACAAACACAAACTGCTGTCTTTTTTTTTAATTTCTTTTCATTACTTCAGATGTTGGAACAATACTTAAACAATTCAAATATGAAAATGCTTTATAATGAAAGTGTTATGCTGTTCTGACTGAGCCATACAGCAGATGGTCACACTTATAGTTGAACACGTCACTAATTGTGCATCTCTTCCAATCCTTAGGGACTCTGGTGACACAAAATCAGGTCTGGTGATATCAGCCACAAGCGAATCAATTGTTTTTATGGATCCATCAAACCCACCCAAAGATCAGGTCTGTTATTTATTTCTCTTGCTCCTGTTTTTTCTTTGCAGAACATATTGCAACGGGCTTATCCATTAAAGTTTTTAGCCAACTCATATTTTTGCTTTGTGTTTTGAGCTCTTAAAACCTGCAGTGGCCCAGATGGTTCACCAAAATACTGAAGTCACAACACAAGACGGAGCACAGTAACAAAAGCTGCAGCACAAAGATCTGATACTCTTTTGGTTGTCAGATTTTGGGGCTGGTGTTGTTAGTCTAATGATGAGGCCCCAAACACTGTGGTTTCTCATATACTTATGTTTTTGGCTTAATATTAGACATGAACAAAACTTCCACTTTAGCATGACTTCCAACTGGCAACAACTTCCATTGTTAGTTAATATACGATCTATTATTTTTGATTTCCACTATAAGTAAAATTAAGCCATTTTGACTTGTAATGTTTAGTTGCAGCTTTTGTGTATTGTTGAACCATTTTGGCCAGCGTGCAAAACATCAAGATGGATTTTGAAATGGATTTTGAAAGTTTGCATATTTAGTAAAATGATTGTTTCTCTGCTTTCTCCAAAGGCGATAAGTCCAGTTGTGAAGCCTAAAATAAAGTAAGCCATCATCCCTACTGTAAAGCTGTACTTTCTTTCCCCAAATGTTAATGATTCATTCTTTTTTTTTTTCTTACCAGAATTGCTGCCATTTTTCCAAATGCCAAAGACAAAAGTAAAGAGGTAAAGAACGAAGGTAGTGACCATGACCATTTGTATCTATGGTTCTTTCTCAAAATGCTCACATCCTCATTTTGGCTTTTATTAAGGATATGATAAATTTCAAAACCAATCAGAGAGGAAATCTTCAGAGTGTAAAGTCACCAACTCAGACAGTTTCAAGGTATGGAAATTTAATTGGCACAAGAAACAAAGAGAGAGATTGCTTTTCTTAGAAGATATAAGAGTAAATAAGACATGCTATCATATAGCTCATAACTTTTAATGTGTTTCAGTTTCAGTAGATTTGAAACAGACTACGAATCCATACAAAAACTCGATAAAGGAGCTTTTGGTCGTGTTTTTAAGGCAAAACGTAAACTGGAGGGAAAATATTACGCTGTAAAGATTGTGCGCTACAAAGAGTGAGTCAAGAATTTTTTTCTTTAACAACAGCGGGTTTTTGGGGGGGTAAATCCCCAAGACATATGCTTTAAAAACACAAATCAACGTGTAATGTTTTTTGAATGTAATCTATTTGTTGTACTTATTTGAATTAGAAAAACTCTGGAGGAGGTGAAGGTTTTGTCGGAGCTGAATCACTGTAACATCGTTCGGTACCACTCCTGCTGGCTGGAGGACACGGCCTACTCGCGGGACACTTCCACTGACAGCAGCAGCGCTTCACAGTGAGTCCTCTGCTCTCTGGAGGTCTCACTCATCAAACCTGGTGTTTATTTCATCTTTGTGTTGTCTACAGATCTTCCATTGACCTGTCTATGAAGTATCTCTACATTCAGATGGAGTTGTGTGAGATTAAAACACTGCGGGTTTGGATAGATGAGAAAAACATCCAGAATCCTAAAAAATCCCTCAGAGACTCCAGGCGAAGAGACGAGAGTGTGGATATTATGGTGCAAATGGTCAGCGGAGTCGAGCACATTCACTCCAATATGCTCATCCACAGAGACCTGAAGGTGAGGCAGCTGGTCGGTTTCACCTGAAACTAAAAAAAATCACAGTGACACAGAGCTTTGCAAAATGGCAAAAACTTAAGTTGATTCGATTGAGATTTTGTGAGCTAGACAAGGGTTTTGACTTTATTGCCAACTTCAATTCAACAATCGATTAGCCGACTATTACCAATAAAATCTGTTAGCAATTGAAAGTATTACGGAAAACACAAATTATGTCTTGATAATCACAGTTTTTTGTGTGTTGCTTTTATATTTATTATAAAATACCCAGCTGTCTTTGCTGCACCGAATTCTGCTTTTAAATAGTTTATTCTTGGCTAAATACAGCCAGCATTTTCAAAGAAAGAGTGATCCAAATCCTGTTCTTATTGGTAAGAGTAGACTACATGTGATTCTATTCTTTTCAATTGATTTCAAAAGAATTTGCAAACTGGATGTCTTTCTTTTCATAAAAGTTTTTTACAAAACCTTCTTTTTGATTTTGCTCTTCATCTCCTTTAAAAAAACGTATGCAGTATGTATTGTTGTAGTTGCAGTCTAAAGAAATATTTTCTTTTGGCCCTTTAGTACTTTTAACTTGATATTTTTGGCTCATGTGACAAAATAAATTATAAACCACTGAACTAGACCAACACAAATTGCTGATTAGTTATAAAATAGGGGAAAATTATTTATGGTTTTTCAGAGGTTTTACAAATAAAACTCTAAATAGTAGGCAGAAGTAGCCACTGTAGGGTAGGCAGGCTATTCCAGTCTTGGTAAATTATTGGTTTCATTTTGTTTTCTTTTTTTGTAGTTCAGTGCATCTGAAAAGTATTCACAGCAATTCCCTTTTTCATATTTTTTTATATTACAGCATTATTCCAAATTGTATTAAATCAATATCTTTTCTCAAAATTCTACACACAAATATCTCATTTGAAAAGGTGGAGGAAAAAGGATGAGATTTTTGCAAGTTTAAAAAAAATAGAAAACCAAGGAATCAAATTTACATAAGGGCATTCGGGCAAATTCTGAACTATGTCTTTCTGTGCCTCATGAATCTGCGTGTCAGCCTGCTAACATCATGTTCAGCCGGAACGGCACAGTGAAGATCGGAGACTTTGGTCTCGCCACATCTGAGATTGAAGATGATGCAGAGAACCAGAAGGAGAGAAGAGGCTACAAAGGAACTCCATCTTACATGGCACCTGAGCAGGTTAGAGCAGCTGTAGGAACGTCTCTTAAATATTTCATGAACTGTCAATGGGTTTGTGTGGCTTTTGCTAACTCTGTCTCATTTTATAACAGAAGGAACGGAGGCTTTATGACCGGAAGGTCGACATATTTGCTTTGGGTCTTATATGTTTTGAACTCCTTTGGAACATACCCACTATCCACGAGAAAGAAAAAGTAAGGTTGTTTTTGTGTCTCGTCAGTCATTTCTTTGTTAGGTTGGAGCTGTGGGTTGGATGATGATGACCCTTTTCCAGGTGTCTGGCAGAGTCCATCAGCTTTTCATTAAAAATGTTCAAATGTTTCAAATATTTCAGCATGCCATGTCGATGAACAAGGTTCTCAGGATCTTTGGAAGAGAGACAGGCCCTCAGTGTCGCATTATATGTAAACCTCAGGGAAACAGAAAACCTTTCATTACAAATTAAAAGGTTCTAGTTACTCTTATCAATGTAAAAAAATAAAATATTTTTAACATTGGATATTTGTAACATTAAATAATTTTTTTTTTGTTTTACTGTGAAACATAAATTGATCAAGCCAGTTCACATCAGTGTAAACTTTTGGATCCTATTTAAGAAAAACCAACTGTGTCTTTACTGCAAACTTTACCAGGAAAACATTAGATGTTTATCACTCAAAGAGGGCTGTAATTACTGTTACCTATGGCGGTAGTGGAAGCATCATTTTATAGGGAGTCTTTTTGTTATTTGAAAAGTGTTTTGCTGATCCTTCTTTGTTTATTTCAACCAGACTAAACAGTTTTCTTCTCTTTTATTGCTACTTGATTTCCAGATGTGGACTGATGTAAGAAACCAGAAGCTTCCTCAACCATTTCTGTATCATTTTTCTCAAGAGGTACTCGACTACTCTCTCAATCTATGGACCGTCTTAATTTTCACTTTGATGATATTTGGTAGATTACAAAAAATATGTTTTTATTTTTTATTCTATTGGCACATAGTATAAGACAAATTATCAGCAATATTAAAAAATACATTAAGTGACCACTATAAAAAAACATTCCCAAATATTGTTATTAATTTTAGATTTTGAGACACTAGTGACTCTTATTCATTAGTAACCTGACAGGGAAAACGGCAAAGAGGGGGAAGTTATACAGCAAGTGACCAGTGGTCAGGAATTGAACCTGGGACTAATGTATTGAGGACTAAAGCCTCCTCATTTGGTCCAAACTATTAATTCAGTTATAATATGAATTAATAAACAAGTAATCACTTTAGAAACTTATTCATGAAGCCTTGAAGGATCATAATGTTTAAGATAAACCAGGACCATAAAAGTTTTACAACAGACTTTAATTAAGTTATTAAATAAATCCTAATACCGGCTTGTTCTTGATGTGTTTTTCTTTCAGAGCCAAATGATAAAATCGATGCTGTGTGGTAAACCAGAAGAGCGACCGGAAGCAAGTAAAATAAAAACAGATTTAGAGCAGCACAAACATTTGCTTGCAGAACTTAAAACCAAGCAGCGTGACAGCAGGACAGTAATCTGATTACTTCACAGACACATTTGGAGCCCTGACAAGGATGAATTATTCATTTAGTGACCATTTATGTTGGACTCATAAGTTTTTTTAACTAATGCAGTAAAACTGCTTTAAAGATGAAATATCTTTCTAAATGCTTGAGCTTATTGATTCGATTTAAGTACATATGAAACTCAAGAACCTGAAGAATCTGAACTTGAATGTTTTTAAAGTATTTGCCTTTATGACGAAATCATATTCATGCGAAATAAATGTTTAGTGATTAAAAACAGAATGTGAAAGAAAATGTTCCACATTATGTAAACTTTAAACTCTTAGAACATTTTCTGATTGTGAAGTGCAAATAATTAACCGCATTTGTGTTTTTGATGTGGACACGTCCTTGGTCCATTATATACAGCACAAGTCAAAAGTTTACATACACTTTGGATCTGCATGAATCTCTTTCATTGTGATATTTATGATTTAATAATATAACCACAACTACAGTGTTTTTAGAGATATGACTCTTTATTTATTGATAAATTCTCTTTTATTCAGACAGTCACTTTCATACAAACTCAGATATATACATACACCCCTTCCAGTATTTGGTCAAATGTCTCTTTGAAAGTTATCCCTAAACCACAGAGTATTTGTAACCATCGACAAACTTCTGGCAAAGCTGTCTGGATATTTGAATCTTCATTTTTGCAGAAATAGTGGAGTTTAATTTAAACTGGTTAGTTTGTTGACACAGACCTGGTTAAGTCTAGAAATCATTAAGATGGTCAAGGTCTGGGCGTGCTGTGGTGGCGTGGGGGATAGCGCGACCCACGTTTGGAGGCCCTGAGTCCTCGACGCAGCCGTCACGGGTTCGATTCCCGGACCCTGCGATATTTGCCGCATGTCTGCCCTCTTTTCCTTCCACCTTTCCTGTCAGCCTACTTTCATATAAGGGACACTAGAGCCCACAAAAGACCCCCTGGAGGGGTAAAAAAGTAAATAAAAAAGATGGTCAAGGTCATTGCAAGAGCTTATTGTTTACCTGCTTTATTCACTCGAAACATGTCTTCATGTTATGTTCGTCAAGCCGGGTCCAACCCTCTGACTCAAACTGTGTCCTTGAAGGAGTCAGTATAGAGTCTGTGTTTGCTAGTGTTAATACATTTTGTATTTAAACACATTATTGATGTGTAAATACACAGTAATAATAAGAATGGAGGAAAAACTCCATATGGACTTGGGGTGCCCAACTAGTACAGTCTTCAAGAGCTGCTATCCTGCAACTTTTAGATGCATCCC
Organism: Xiphophorus maculatus; assembly: GCF_002775205.1. NCBI lineage: Eukaryota > Metazoa > Chordata > Actinopteri > Cyprinodontiformes > Poeciliidae > Xiphophorus > Xiphophorus maculatus. Next base: position 8,300,348 of record NC_036464.1, on the reverse strand, counting down.
TTCTCCAGCACAGCTGCATCAAACATCAAAACACCCTGCAAACACATGAATGATGCAAACTCCAAAACATACAAACACACCAAAAAAAAAAAATCAACAGAAAAATGCTGCAACCACAGGACATAGAAGCAAAAGAGAAAATGCCACAAACAGCAAGAACCACAGCTTGTATAAAACACTTCAAACTTGCTCCACAAAACGGAAATGGTCCAGACCACTAGGTGGAGTCTGGAGTAGGTAATATTACCTACATATATGCTGCCGTTGTATAATTTAGAAAAAGGCAAAGCATAATGCACCTTTTCTTTCTTCTGGGCATAATGTTAAATCATAACATTCTGTCTTTACTGATGATCGAGTCCCATACGATTTCTGGTGGTCAACTCCCCCTACTGGTCTGTTGCACTTCTGCTTTGTGGAGTTTGCAACATTTTTATACTTGCTGTTGTTTTTGCTTTTTGCTGCATTTTGTAAAATGTTTTCTGTTGCATTTTTTTATTTTAATTTTTTTATGTTTTGGCGTTTGCACTGCTCATGTGTTTGCTACGTGTTTCACCACTTGTTGCGTGTTTGCACCTGTTAGACAGGTCAATGAGCTTTGCAGAGATCTAGTGACCAGTTATTAATTTGATTCAGGTGTGTAGGACAGGGGATACATCTAAAAGTTTCAGCATGGTAGCTTTTGAGGACTGGCTTTGGGGACTCCTCTTTTATATCTTGACTTCAATTCAACAAGGAGTCAAAGCTGGATGTTCCAGACAAGAAGAATTATCCCAAACACAAATGAAAACTGGTTTGGGTAAAAATAAAGGTCTATCATTAACCTTTTGAAATAGCTAAATAGCTATAGAAAATGATGGAATTACTCTTACAATTCAGGGTTGTGCCAGTAAACTAACCAGTTTAAATTAACTCTACCTTTTCTCATATGAAAAGAGATCAAATATTCAGAGATTTATACCAGAAGCTTGTTGATGGCTACAAACACCAGATGGTTAAGGTGCAACTTTCTTAGGGACATTTAATCAAGTATTTGTAAGAGTATATGAATATATTTGAGCCTGTACGTATGACCTTCTCTGTGTAAAAGGAAACAATCCATGATAAAGTCAAACTTTTTCAGCTAATTCTCTTTTTTAAATGCTTCAATATTGCTTGGTGATGATTCAGATTTTTTTCTTTTCTTTAGTTTTATTCTATTTTGTTTTTCAAATTATGTTATATTTCCATTTTCATTGTGGTTTTAATCTGTTTTCGGGTCAGTTAACATACCACACAAAACGATTAATCAGATTACACAGTTGGTTATCAGCCCTGTCTTTAATATAAGTAGATTTTCAGTGTTTAAACCAAATATATAGAGAGTTTTCACTAAATTCTGGTTGCAAAGAGACCAAAATCTGCAAAGAAGCAACTTAACCTGCATCTATTTAAGGTCAGACCAAAAATGGGGCAATCTACCAGCCTTTTCTTTTTTTTTTTAGTTTTTACTGTTTCACCAGTGTGTCATTGCTACAAAACAAAAACAAAATTACAGTTTTGTTTTATTTTTAGTTCTGCAGCTTGTGTGTGCTGTGTCATAAGCTAATTGAAGCAGCATAAATTACTAATTGTATATGCTTTACAAATAATAGTAATTATTTCTGCAGTTTTGAGTTGTAGTGACCACTGAATATGAGATGAACAACATGCCCGTCATTGTATGCGCCCCATCTCTCTCTTCTCTGCTCACACCTCTCCAGATATAAATTAGCTTTTAACACACATTTTTCAGGCAGTGTTTTGGATAATGTTACCTCTGTACACAGTAGCAGGATTTACTGTTTTGCATAGCGTCACTAACAGTTAAGAAAATGTAAACACAAAATTCTAGATAATGGCCCAACTCTTAAATTATACCCATATGAACAACAAATAAAATGTCAGATAGTTTATTGTAATTAAGCCAATCTAAGCATGCTGCCTGACTTAACATTCAGAAAGTTTTTATGGAAATTTTTGGTAGGTGAAAAATGTACAATACATTTAATCATTTTCGTCTAGTTTCAAATACAATGTCATTTTCTGTTACTTTTAGTTCATTTGTCACACAAATAAACAAACATTCTCTATTTTTCACATGTTCTCACATCAAATCAATAAGCTCTTGCATTTTGAGGAATATTTATAACCGTTAATCATGACTATGTGCTGTGTGATAAGGTGTTTTGTGTCTGACACTTTACTTGATAGAAGAAAATAATGGACTCCGTTTTATCAGGAGAGGTTTTTAACAAAAATATCATTGTGAGAAAATAATCATGTTTTGGGGTTTAAATATCAGCTTGTTTAAGATCAATTTAATACTATTTCTGGCAGTTTTATAATGTTGCATCACAACATTTCTTACTGTAATAAAAGACCAAACTGGAAAATAAAACCATGTGAAATTTATGAGGTTTGTCTGCTTCTGTGTGCTTACTTTTTACTTACAAAATCTGAAGTTAATTATGTGATAAAACTTGCATTTAATTTTTGATAAAACTTGAATTTGTTTGTTTCCCACCCAGTACTCTAATAATTCTAAAAGACTACATGTTAGTTGCAGACCTTAATTGGCTGAAAAACTGGTAAACAATATGCTTAGTCAAATATATCATTTTTTAAATATTTTCCAAATTGTGATAAGCAGAAAAAATAAAACTGAGTATTGAAATATATTTCCTGTTATTTTTTACCTAAAAATGTCTGCTCTGGTTCCCATAAAACAACAGGCCAGCACCGGCTGAAGTGCAATCGAAACAATTTTTGTAACTTGATGTTATTAGCCTTATAGTTCTGAGAATAAGGTATTCACTGTAGAAACTGTATATATATGTGTGTGTGTGTGTGCTTTTTTTGGAGTTAAAATATGTCAAAGTAGTGCTAGTAACAGAAGCTATAATAATTATTATTAATAATAATAAACTGCACAAAAGAAAAATTGGGAACTTTAAAAATATGTAGGAGCCCTAGGTGTAGTCAGATTTCACAAAAGAGGCATTAAACACAAATCATTTTAATATTTCTTCACAATCCTAGACGTCTTGCAACCATCGAAATTGTTCCATATGAACTGATAGAACTTCCGCTTTTCGCCACCCTTTTCCGGAAGTTGTAATGCTTAATTTCGATTCGTCCAGCTGGAGGACAGAATCGAAACTTAGAAAAGAACAAAACAGCTGCATCGAAGATAGTCTTGAACATAGGCTGAAGCTGAAGCAGAGACCAGCCAGACAGAGCCTGGACGCTGTTTACTGTATATGATGGAGCTCTTAGAGACTGGCAACGCAATTTCTAATCTCTACATGTATGCACAGAGACGTGGTCTGAACTTAACTTATGAGGTTCTTGACTCCGAGGGCCCCGATCATAATAAACAGTAAGTGTTAATATTTTCCTTTTGGGATTTGGGAGGGGGAATTAGTCCGCATTTGGACTGTGATGGAGAAACTTTAAGACAGGTAATAATAACTGTCGTTTAGTGAACTGGGCAATAAGAACTGCTGAGATCAGTCATTATATAATAAATGATTACAATAGTTATTTATCAAACTTCTGCTGTCGTAGTTAGACTAATTCAGTAATAAATGTTGTTTTTATCAATGTATTACGTGAATTTTAACTTGTCACCTCGTTTTCTAAAACGCCCCCGGGAAGTAAGCTACACAGGTAGACTTTTATAACAGTGTTATATAATATTCAGTTTTAGATTACATCTACCTCTAATTGCTGAAAAGTAGAAAATAAGCAATTGTTTGTTTGTTTTCTTATAAACAATCAAATTAGCCTAATTAAACACAAATAGTTACTTCACTTACCTTATACATACTTAAATCGGTGCCTTGTCTCCAGGCATGGAGTGCAGTTCTGTTAGTGTAATAAGTTCAAGTAGCAGAAGACCAACACACAAAGACAGAGCATTCAGTTGAGACCAAACAGTGGAGGTTTTGAGTACACATTGCTGTGGAGAAAGTATGAATGTATGACCACAAACTGCTGTATTGTATTTGGATTCTTATGTGGTGTACCAAAATAAATCCTAAGGGTGAGTGAAAGAAAAATGTTTTAAATGTTTCAAATCTGAGAAGGGTGGTGTCTACATGTATTTAACCTGGTATAATCTATTACTTCTAAATAAAGTATTGGACAACTGCCTTCAGAATTAATTAATTATTTCATTAGTAAAAAGCAAATGTTTAAATAAATCTTAAACTAGCTCCATATGACCTATAACGGCCTCAGATGTTTGTTGGACAGCATTAGACGACAAACAAGGAAGACCAAGGAACACATATCAGGGAGAAACTTGTGGAGACGTTCAAAGCAGCTTGAGACAGGAGATTAGGCATATAACATAGCTGAATACCTTCCAAAATATGGTCATTAATAAAAGGTGCATCCCAGAGGCAGGAGGCCCATTTTAACTCTGGAGGAGTTGCAGAGATCCAATTATTTTTATTTTTATTTTTTGCAAATCTTGATAACCAAATTTCACAAGTACTTGCCCATCCAATTTTATTCAGCTTGACCTAATTGTAAAGAAAAAAGTACAAAAATCTCAGCTTCTAGACATGCAAAGCTGGTTGAGAAAAGTGTTACGTTTGTTTCTTATAAATGTTGTACAGATGATTTTGTCATCTTATCGATAAAAATAGTACTGTACAAATGAATAACATGGAAATAGATTTTGACTTAATTTATTTTATTTTTTTTAAGATTCACTGGGAGATTTCTCGTAGATGGCAAACCCTATCCGAGTGGCGTGGGAAAAAACAAACAGGATGCCAAGCTGAGCGCAGCTCTGACTGCTATACGATGTCTTCGTGGGGACCAACAACAGGACACAGTAAGATTCCTCTTCTGTGCGAAACGAAACTATGTGCAATAATTCAAAACAATCATTTTGGTCCCTAAATGGTGAATAACTGTTGTCTTGACAGGAAGAATATTCAGCAGAAATGTCTTCACCTGCTAGGCAAAATGACATTAACTACATATGTTGGCTCAATCAATACGGTCAAACAAATAGGGTGAATGTAGAAGCAAAGGTGACGGCACGGCCTGGACCAAATAATGCTACTCTGTAAGTCTACCACATTGCTGCATGTTTCGTCTGTGCTATGAACTAACCACTTGAAATTCATAAATATACATTTGTTGAATTAGATGGTGTAAGTTTATAGTGGGTGACACTGAATACCCAGAAGCCTCTGGAAAATCTAAGAGAGAAGCAAAGGAGGAAGCTGCTAAGTTGGTGTACAACATGATAAATACTAGTCAATCTCCAGAGGTGAGTAGTGATACAGTTTATTAGACGTTTAGACGCAAACATCATAGCATGCAAATTTTGTGGGGAGTTTTGTGTATGTCTTTATTAGAACTGTTGTTTTTCTAGTGTGGGATGGTAATGCCACACTAGGAAGATTCATTAAAACAAGAATTGGGTTTATTGTTTTCTGAATTTACAGTATTTTTTTCTTTTATCCACTCAAATATTTGCATATTTGCTCCTCTAATTTTTGTTCCAAAATGCTTCCAAAAGCTTGTTGATGTTATTGTAGTCATCAACAAGCTTATGTCAAAATCCTAACTTCATATTTCACCACATTTCCTTTTGTAGTTTTTGGGATAATTAAAATCGATTTTTTTGGCCCAGACGTGACTGATAATCTATACCCTTTAGCATAATGAGAGCGGACAAAGCTTAATATCAGTCTGCTTTATCCATCCAGTTTGGATGTGTGTTTGAGATCACTGTGTTGATGGTTCCATCCTGGGCTTTCAGACCTCATTGTACTAGCCATCAAGCATGGTGGTGGCAGCATTATACTGTGGGGCTGTTTAGGTCCACAGGTGTGCTGGTGCATTTTACAAAGTGGATCCTTGTATGCATCTATTTGCAGTCAGACGTCTGAGCATCTATAATGAAACAAGCAATTCACTTGCACTAGTTTGTATTGATTTTTCACTAATCAAGCATAACATTATGACCAGCATGGGCACCCCGACTGTATTTCACAGTCCCATATGCAAACTGATGCATTTTGTAATAGGACACCACATAGTTCCTCTGATACCCATAATAGGCTGTGTTTTTCAATACTTTGCAAAAAACCACAGACCATATAAGTTCTACGTAAATAACTTTCTAATACTTATCAGGCAGCATTCCTCTTTGTTAATTATCTTATTTTTGCTTTAAGGTCATAGATTCCCCAGTTCAACAAAATCAGATGGTCAATGAAAACTTAAATCGTCTCAGGTGAGTAAATAACAGCAGGTTATTTATTATGGGTGGAGATTTTTTTTAGGTCCAACAGTTCAGAATGCTACGATGCAATTATAAATTATCATTGTCACAACATGGTGCAACTCCCACAAACCTCCATTCATAATTAATAATTTAATGCACAATAAATTTTAGTTAAATGATAAAGAAGAATACGTACCTTAGATAAAATTATGTAAAATAGGAACATAAAGAGTAGAACGTGGAAGTGCTTAAAATTCTAAGTTCCACACTTTGATTTTCTCGGATTATAGGTTATTAGTTGACATTCAGATAATAAAGTTTGAATGTTTGTTAATCAACTCTGAATCGTCCATGTCAATGTCTCAATAAATAATTGAAAATAATTTTTTATCCCTCACCCCTGTTGTTTAGTTATGATGTTTTCACATATGTGAAATTGTGTTTGTTTGTTTCAGTGCAAAGACAAAAAGCCTGAGTATAAACTCAGAAGACAACAACTGTACGGAGCCACGGTTTGTTGCAATTATCCACAACTACTGTCAGAAAAAAAGCCTCAGTCTTGAATTTATACTAGTAGAAAAACGTGGACCTCCTCATAACCCTCGGTAAGAATCTTCTCACCTGAAACAGTTTTGCATTTGCTTCTGAATTGCTGACTGATGTTAAAGTAAACATGCAGATATCAAGATCCTTTTTCTTCAATGCAGATTTTTCTGCAAATTAAAAATTGAGACAAGGGAATACCCTATTGCTGAGGGTAAGAAGATCAAGGAAGCCCAACATAATGCAGCAAAGTTGGCCTGGTCTGCTCTTCAGGAGCAGTCAGACTATGACAGCAAGGTGGACAAAGTTCAGATTTCTCTAGTTTCAAGTTCAAGCCGACGGCAAATTAAAATGTTCTTCACTATTCCTTGGCATTTCAGGTGTCTGTCGGATCAACAACATCTGAAGATGGAGCAGCAGCAGCATCGCATGAACCATCATCCATGTCACAGTAAGTCCTCTTAAAAGACATAGCATATTGTTTTGTTTTAGTGGGGATGTGTGGAGTACGAATGAGCAGTCATTATCTTACTTCAGTAGCAAGCGGCCCATCCTGATGGCTACCAGGTCACTCTCTGGTCCATTGGGGAGCACAAGCGCCCCATGTAGTAAGGGACGCACCTACTTTAGGTGTGATTCTCATCCTGGGCCTTTCATGGCCAGTCTTACCCAAATATGTTTCAATACAAAAATTATTTGCTGAACAAATACTTATAACAATATAGTATATCTGAAATCAAAACTGAGATGGCTGTGACTGCTGTCTGCTGCAAGTTAATGGCTGTTTATTCATGATCATACTAATTACCTACTTATATTAAAGCAGCTTGTAGTAATAACCTTCCTATTAAGATTCATAATGCTGCTTCCTTCGAGGATGTCTCCAGCTGGCACTCACTGAGAGCATCTGTAATCAGAACAGTGACTATAATAATAATAATAATAATAATAATAATAATAATAATAATAATAATAATAATAATGGAGGAAGTGGGTTGCGGTCTAAGAGAAATTCAAATGATTGGTTTCTATTAAGAACCTTAATGGGAGCGCTGTAGAACAATAATTTTTAATTAATGTTTTGTTAAAGAGATTCTTCTGAGCCATCGCAGAGCGAGATGACGGACTCATCTGATCCTGCGGATTCTTCGAACCAGGTTTTGCTTTTGTGTTAAACTATCAATGCATTGTTTGATGCTTATGTAGACACTCATATTTTATCTATAAACATACATTTATAGATAAACATTGCAGACTTTTTAAGCATCTTACAGAAACTAGCATGAAATTTTCATGGCTGAAACAGCTTTAGGATGATAGAAATCCAGGTTTTGATCATCCTAAGCCTTCTGCAAGAACAAATCAGTATTTATACAAAATAAACACACTATAAACGGTATATACTGTGGTTGATATACCAAATTTGAACTGTACCTTTAAAATCTGCCTTGACGCTTGTATGTACTCTTGTAAATCATTAGTACATTAGCAGTTTCAAATCAAAGAGGAGACATTGCTACCAAGGGCTGAAGTTGTAGTATTTGCACTGTTTCTCTCTATATAGTTCAAATACTCAGATGTTCTCAATTAATGCTTTTCTATTTTTAAAATACACACATTATTGATTTTTTTCCCAGAATGATGTGGACAACCAGAAAATCACAAATACAAGCAACCCACCAGTGCAGTCAAGGTATTGAAAAACATGTTATTCCACTAAAAATATAAACTTTAATAAGTATTAAAGACCAATTCATTTCTTTGTGTCTAAGCAATCTGTTTAATGCCTAAAGCTTCGCATCAGATTTTGAGATCCTTGAATATCTTGGCGGAGGAGGGTTCGGTCGCGTTTTTATGGTGACGGAAAAACTGTTGGATCTGGATTATGCAGTGAAGGTCGTTCCTGGAACAGAGTGAGTATGTAGTGCTGCTCTGGGCACAAAAACAGAAACGTTGGTTAAAGAGTTCAGGACAAACAGTGAAATTGTTTCCCTGAGGTTGGTTGTATTTATATTATTTTGATTTAGAAAAGCTTTGCGAGAGGTGATGGCGTTATCAGATCTCCAACATGAAAACATTGTCAGATACTACAACTGTTGGATGGAGGATTTAAAAGTGCAACCAGCGAAAGTCCAAAAGAAACTAAAAGAGTAAGAGTTTTCACCTCTAGTTTCACATAAGTGAATCCATCTTACAGACTGGCAGAAAAATCACATTTTGCCTTTTTTTACCTGCAAGTGTCACATGTGGACAGTGCCTCTTTATTAAGATGGAATTATGTAAACCTGCAACCCTCAAACAATGGATTGGTGAGAGGAACGAGGAGGAACTATCACACCCCCAGAGAGGAGCAGACAGTCTTCCTATTGCATTGCAAATAGTCAATGGAGTCGAATATATTCACTCCAACAACTTCATTCACAGAGACCTTAAGGTGAGACTCAGGCTTTTACACTGCTGGTTTGATTGGTTGGTAGGTTCCTTCTTTCCTTCGTTCCTTGGATTCTCCCTTGCTTGTGTTCTACCTTCATTTTGTTTTCTCTTACCACATTTTCTCTCTTGAAAGTTTCATTGGGAAACTAATTTTAATTCTTTTCATTAAAAATGTGCATACGGCTTGAAGCAAACTGCATATAATCCAATGATGGGCACTTCAAAATATTTTCCTTATTTTACACAAAATATTTAAAGGGGACCTGTTGAGCAAAATTCACACTTTGCCCATTTTTGTACTTTCTTTTGGGTCTGCTTCTAAAAACAGCCCAAGTACTTAAAAACCAGTCAGATGTTTTTTGGCAATAAGTTCAGGTTTTTTGATGTCTTGAAAATGAGCCATTTTAAAAACTTCCTTAATGTTAAGACACAAATCATCAGGAAATGCTCCTATAAATGCCCCATAGATACATGGGGCATCTATAATCATTAGCCCGTGTTTTAGTATGTTGGTGGTTTAGTAATTTTAGTTTTCATAAAGGATTAGTTGTTTGATCCAAGAAGTTTGATAATCACTTTAATCACTTTTTGTTTTTCACTTCTCAGCCTCCCAACATAATGTTTGGAAAAAATGGGAAGGTGAAAATTGGGGACTTTGGTCTCGTCACTATTGACAGAAGTGAAATCTTGATCGACAGAACAGAAGGACCAGGAACCAAAATCTACATGGCTCCTGAACAAGTAAGTAAAGTAATGTGCTAGAGCTAACACAAGTATTGATTGTATTGTATAAGAGGATAAAAAATAAAGGTGTTTAACCACTTAGACATTTAAAAACTAAAAACAAAATCTTAAAATCAACTGCAAAGGAAATGGACAACCAGAGTAGGGAATACCAAATTGGGCTAATATGTTAATTCTGAGTTGTCTCTGCTAACACATACTATACAATGTCAAATAATAAATTAAACGATTTCAGAAGGGCACTTTTTTGTCCACACGACAAAGAAGGTGTTCTAGTACAACCTAGTATCTTTTTGCACACACCCCTGCTTATAACTAATTACCTGCTGTGCAAAAAACAAACAAAACCAATTCTAATATACAAGCTAATTACTAAGATAAGAAATAATTGTAAAATTAACTTTTTGGTGTTTTAACAGGAAAGTAATAGATATGATCGTAAAGTGGACATGTTTTCTCTGGGTCTGATCTTTTTTGAACTCCTTTGGAAAATGTCAACTGGCCACGAAAGAGCAACGGTTAGTCTTTCATAAAGAAACTGATTTTGAAATTAAATTAATTACTCTGTGTGTTTTCTCTTGCACTGTTTTTCTTTAAAATGTGATGTAGAATTATTGCCTTAACAAACTAATTAATTTACTCTTATTATGTCATAACTACTTTGTTACTATTAGATTTGGAAAAATGCAAGAAAGGGCAAGCTTCCCAAAGAGTTTTCACAGGCTTTTCCTTTTGAGGTATGTTGTAGTTTTAAGTCTCCGCCAATTTATCTACTAAATGCACTTGTTTCAGAAACTATTTTATGGAGCCTGATACTAATCAAGGTTCATTGTTCCTATTTTTGATTTTAGTATCGAATAATCAAATCTTTGCTGTCTGAGAACCCAAATGATCGACCTGAAGCAAGTCAAGTGAAGGAACAACTGGAGGAAACAAACCAACACTTGGACCAACATAGTGTGTGAATGTCAAAAGAATGAGAGTTTGGTTGGGTAGAAGGAGGAAATGCTTTATTTTTACATGAACTGTGGAGAAAGTTGTCAACATGCAGCACTTTGGAGGAATTTTTAGCTTTGAAAAAAAATTATTATGATTTACTGTACGTGTCTTGCAATAATTACAACATAGATAATCATGCTTGTTCTAAAAAATCATGATTTGGGTCATTTTAGCAGCTGGTTTCCTTATTCTTCTCTAGAAATAGATCATCTTTATAATCTATGGGACAACTGGGAGGAAAAACTAAAGGTGGGCTTGTTGGGTTGCCAGAAAGAAAGCTGCATATTTTATTAAACTGTTACTCCTTTGAAACTCAATTAACTTCAGCAACATGACGCACATTGATGCATAGAAAGTTAAACAATCATTCAGAGGATGCTCTTGTTTTTAAACAATGTACAAAAATGCATGCAATGAAAAATTTGTAATCCTTGGAAATTTTAGATTTTGTTAAGATTTTTTGGTTTTAAATTTCATTAATAAACCATTTTCTTCTGTTAATGATTTAAGACAAAATCTACAGTGTTTTGCAGTTTTGTTGTTTAGTACAAAACTCTGCAAACCCACACAAGGTTTAGAACCACAGTCAATACACAAGGTATAATATTAAATCTTGAGAAAATATTAACAGCTAAATGGACAATATTTGGTGGAAAAATGATAGGGAGTGCATATATTAAAAGGCTAATAATTGGCTTTGCCAAAATAAAATGCATCCCAAAGCTAACATGTAGAAATAAAGAGCCAAGAGTTGAATAACATTTTCTACATAATCACACTTATCCTCTAAGCTACTGGTAAAAGTTTCATATCAATAGGACAAGATTTGGGGAAAATATCTATATTTTCCCCAAATATTGGCAGGCTAATAATTTGCTTTGCCAAATAATGCATCCCCCTGCTAACTTGGAGAAATAAAAAACTAAAAGGGATTTCACCTTTGCTGCATAATCACACTTATTCTATGAGCTACTGGTAAAAGTTTCATATCAATAGGACAATAGACAGGGGATGCAGATATTGACGGGCTCAGAAATTAAAATCCATCTCCTCCTATATTAATAGACTGGACAGTTAGGGGTGATATCAAATTTTCTACATAATGGGCCTCTGTCTTGTCATGTGTTAAGTTATTATGGTGTTAAAAGAAAAAGCGGGAAACTGCAAAGCGAGAACATATTCATCAGACACTGACTGTAAAACGTTTGACTCATATGTCTCAATAAAGGTGTCAAAACCATATTTATTTCAATCCATGTAAGCCCTAAAATTCACTGTTTTAGGGCTTACATGGTTAAGAAACATGATAATGTTACAAATATTTTTAAAAGTTGTCTCTTTGGTCATATTTCTACGGAGCCCTCTAGAGCAGTGGTTCTCAAACTTTTTTCAGTGATGTACCCCCTTAAAAATATATTTTTAGTCAAGTACCCCCTGACACGGGCAAAACATTTTTGGAATTAAAAAGAGGTACAGTGCTGTAAAATCACTGTCTGATTTATTAAAGCCAAACAACTTATATCAGTGAACCTGACAAATACATCCATATTACAAACATTGCATGGTTAAACAAAAAAGAAAAACAGAAGACGGTGACCACCAGGAAGGTATAAAACCAGTCAAACCGTTTTATTTTAAAGGATATTGAAACTAAATACTGAATATAAAATTCAGTGCATGAACACACATTTATATTTTATCGAACTTTTTACAAAATAATTTTTCCCAAGACTTATTATGAGGAGCCTACTGATTTTTTAAAGATATTTTGAAAAGCTTCACGTACCCCCTGCAGTACCTCCACGTACCCCCAGGGGTACACGTACCCCCATTTGAGAACCACTGCTCTAGAGGACATGGGGGAAAATTTTTCTTTTGCGTTACCTCGAAAACTTTTGCGTTACCTCGCAATATGCTTACTGTAATATTTGCTGGTCTATTTTGTATACAGTCACAAATGTCAATTTAAAATTTTAAAATGTATTTAAAGAACCTCAGTATTTATTCTTAACTCTTTGGTGCAAAAGCAATTATTGAAAATCTATTTATTCACTGCATATCTGTTTGTGAAAGGTTGTGACGGAACTGCACATGAAAACATCCTTTACTTGCTTGTGCCTTGGGCCGGCCCTGGTCAGATGACTTATTACCCCGCTATAGTAAATAATCCAAATAGTTTGGATGTATTTTTCTTCTTTCCTACTTACAGAAAGTTTCTGTTTAGGTATGTGGTGCATTTCTGTCCTAAAGAAAAATATATAAAACTTCAGATATTTCACAACGACATATTAAAATACATGGAAAAATCTCACGAAAGCCTTGTATAATAGCAGAAAGTACGATGGCCACGTAAGAAAGGCTTACAGTATTAAATTATGCCGCATGAACTAATCAGCATCATTTCGAGAGAACTCAAAAGTAATCCGAGGGAACACAATTCCTTAGCGAGGTAACTCAAAAGAAAAAAAAATTCCCCATGTCCCTTAAGAGGCTCCGTACCTTTCTGGTTGATTTGCAGTTTTCTTTTAGTTTGTTAAAGATTTGTGGCGCATAGAAACTGAGTCCTGCCAAAATGTAACATTTCTGAATTCACCATAGATAACCACAGTGAAACGATGGCGGCAACATACTGAGAGAGTATTTTCTTAGGAAGAAGGGAATTTTAGAAGAAAACCTGAGAGGTTGCAAAAGGCTTCAGATTGAGCCTTTTGCAATGGCCATAAACATTCGACCTCAGTTACAGTAGGTTAAGATCAAAGCACAATCATGTCTTAAAATGGCCCAGTCAAAGCCCAGACCAAAATCCATTCAATATTCCTTGGCCATATCTGAAAAATGATGTTCACAGATGATCGACATCTAATCTAACTGATCTTGATACAGTTTTCAAAGCCAAAATGTTCAAAAATGTCAGTCTCTGGATATACAGAGACCAATATACAGAGATTCTCCCTTCAAAGAATCAACTTTTTTTTTCTGTAGTTATATTTGTTTTTTTCTAAATGCTGCACAAATTTTGTTGGTCTTTTGCATGTAATCCTAATAATTGATTACTGATTACTTTGGTTATAGTCGGACAAAATCTGAGAAAGCTTTTTAAAGCTCTTTTAATGCATTTGTACACTGTCCATGGAAGATGGAGCAGGAATGATGCTGCGGTTTACACACTAACCATCTTTCATGGCTCAACCTGTAGGTGGAGCTGTTGTTCTGCTGTTCTGTGTGCAAACTCCAGGTCGCTGAGTGTGATCCAGGTTTGTTCACAGTGAGGGGGAGCAGAAAAGGGTGAGGGGTCTGTGTGTGACATTTAATCATGCCTCCGGCACATGCTGCATGATTAGCATCTCGGTGGAAAACAACAGTCACAGTGGCCAAAGAGCAGATCTCACACAATCACGCAAACACCGGGTGAGGCGCAGGTAATCAGTGCAGATCAGTTCTGCAGCTCAGAGAGCTACCTTAACAACCACAACAACACAGAGGAACCAAAAATATGTGCAGTTTATATAAACTAGACCTATATTTTTTATCGTTTTCTTGCCAAATCTTGGTCAGATCTTCTGCTTCACCCATAAATCTAGGGATAATTATGTATTTAAACTCTATCTGAAGCAACTGAAAAATGTATTGGAGATACATCAGGAAAGTGAAATTCGACCAGCTTCAAGAAGGTGTTTACAAGAAAAACAACTATTCTGAATTATCTTAATCTTATGTTCTGTTATATTTATTGTGTATTTTTTCCATGTTGTCACCTTCCTAAAATAATGGCCTACGTTTTTTTTTGCCAAAAGGGATTTTTGTTAACAAATAACCTCATTTGTATTTCCAAAAAATGATTTAGGCAAAAACAAATCACTTCTGGCAAATTATTTTAGGAAGGTGACAATGTGGAAAAACACACAATCAGTATAATTATACATATTACGCATTTCATTATAGTAATATTAATTTGTTTTGATATATGACCTCTGTTTTATGTTTGTCTTTGTCTATTTTTGTAGTTTTAATTTTGAATTTATTAAGTGATCTATGTATGTTTTGTATTTTTAGCTGTTTATGTTGAATGTGTGAACCTCAGGAGAAGTAGATGCAGGAAACTTCAACTAATGTGGATCCAAATAAAAGAAATAAAGACACCTTGTGTCAACTGACGAACTTAACACTTTATTACTGGATAAATATTTGTGGTGATAAATTGTATTTCTGGGTGTGTAAACTTGCAAACATTTGTCCTCCTGACATTTTGCTCCATCTGAGCAGCATCTTTCTCCTCTAAGATAAGAAAGCAGGTGAGTCTCCGGTCCTCTGCAGCAGCCGCGCTCCTGTGAGCAGGGTTATTGGATGTATTGAGGTCACTTCCTCTGAGAGCTGTGTGGGCGCTGAAGCAGAGCTCCTGGTCAGTGGCATGAACCATGTATCCAGGGGTAAAATGGACCCACAAGTCAGAGAGTCTGCCTGCGGTCCCCGGGGTCTCGACGAGTGATTACTCAGTGCACAGCCTCATCTCAGAAGTGGCAACCAGAGTTTGTTTTTGCTCTGTGTCTTAGGGAACCAACCTCGCCCGGGAGCGGGCTTCAAAATCAAAATGAGAATTCAGGATTCATGAGAGGCTGTCACATAGCGCTGCCCTCCTTCACTGCTTGTTCATATATTTCTGTTATGCTAAAACCCACTTAACCTCTGGTGAACGGGAGCTTACTGGAGCATGAGCACATGACCCGTCTCGCCCCCAGGCTCCTGTTGGCTTTCACCCTGGACTTTCCACCTCTCTGCAGCCACATCCTGCCACTGTCCACAACACTTAGCAAACAGGACAAGTGCTGTTTAAAGCGCCTGAATGGGTTTCAAGGTTTTATTCTCGTATCATCTGATGCATGTGTTGCATAGAGTCCTCGTTCTCTGATTGCACCTAAAGAAACTTTGATATCATAGTATACACAATTAACTTTCTAGTTAACTAGTTACATTTACCTCAGTAACTTTTTGGGGAAAAAAAATGCACTTTTAGGAGTTATTAGTAAGTAAGTTATTATTACAACACTGAACTGTTTGGTTTTCCCGGAGTAAAATTGCTATCACTGCTCTTACTTGAGTTAAACTTCTGGATACTCTACCCACTGTGAGTAACTGCTTAAATATTTTCATATTTTGCAAACCACAAATTTCAGCATATTTGGGGGGATTTTGTGCAATAAAATATTGGAATATTGCTTTAAAACATTTTGTGGCATGCATTTTAATTCAGGCCACTTTGAGTTGATAACTTTGTTAAACCACCTACTGCTACAATTACAGCTGCACATGACTACCAGCTTTGCACATCTAAAAGCTTAATTCTTCAGAAATTCTTGTTAGAATAGAGAGGATATCTAAACATTAATTGTCTAGTCTTCCTATAGTATTTCAATTGGATTTATGTTTAGACTTGTTGAACTTAACTGTGTGCTGTTAATAGTTCTCATTATCTGATGTTTAAAACCTTGAAAACTATTGTATCTGTTCAGAATTTAGTTCAAGTTCATTGAATCGTCACTTCCTGCTAGGTTTGGAGATTCACTCTGATGAACTGAAGGTCAATAAACAGATAAAGCACAGCTGGTAGTTTGTCTTTAGCAGCATCAAAACAGTTTTTGTTTGATGGCACTGACTGGACAGACCAGCACTCAGAAAAATGGGAACGTCCAAGAAGCTCAGTGAAGGTGCATAGATTTACAGCAGCGCTAACATTCTATTTTTAAATCACTAGGGACGCCAACGTTATTGGCTGAAACAACAGTAGGAAAAGTTACTGAGCCGGGTTTACACATTTGTAAGACCTGGAGGAAACCCCAATCTGTCACCCTCAGATTAAAGGAAATGTGTTTGAATGTTCAAGAAAACCCACAAAGGTTTTCTGTCTGTAGCTGGAAACTCTTGAAACACCAGTGTCATTATGGACAGTAGAGAAAATTAAGGAGTGTAAGTGATGGTCATGGTGCTGACCAAAACATAAAAACCTCCAAAATTGATGCTTTCAGGATCAACAGAAATGTCAGCTGAACAATCCAGATGCCTTTGAGAGAAAAGTTTTAGATGAGACAAAGATTGAGCTGTTAGGCAAGAAAACAAGTACGGTAGTTGCGGACAGACTTTAGAAACATTTCGGCATTTTTTTAATCTGGATCAAACTTCCAGAAAAGTGCAAAAAAAAAAAAGCTAAAACACTGAGTTCCTTTAAATCAGGGCTAAAAACCAAGCCAATGAATGAATTGGAGGTGTAAACATAATTTAATATGAGAATGCAGTGTGGGAGACGTAAATGATTGTATGTTGATGAGAGAGGCAAGAAATCAAATCTTTTATCTTCTACCTGTTCCTTTTTAGAACAATTTGTGTAAAGTTGCATGCCAATTGGGATGGCTACTTATCTTATTTTTTATGTTTTCACTTTTTGTCATCTGTTTGAATTAAATAAAATAAAAACAAACTCAAAGTTGTGTCAAAAACTTGTTTTTTAAAATCCCTGCAGTTTATAGAAAGTGTAAAGAATTCATGGCATGTGCAGCAGGACTTCAGCATCAACAGGTAACAAGAAGAAGGCGAAGCTTGAAGCTATAAAAGCAGCACAGAGCTCTTTGTCCACCTGACTGAGCTGTACTCAGAAGAAGAGATTGGATCCTCTTTTACAACACCTACAGTAAATCCTCCCCCAGCCTTTTATGCTGTGGTTACATAAAGCTCATCTCACATGAGACATCCCTAATGGCCCGTATCAAATGTGCTGTAAATCGCTGCACATCAGTCAAATGTTCTGCAGAGACTTTTTATCCATTTTCACCTCTCGCATACAGCAGCTTGCTCTCTCTGGAGACCCTGCCTGTCAGTACTGATCTTACACATCAGTACTGAAAACAGTACTGTTTTTGCTAAGATGTTGCTTTTTTACCTGTGATACACACACTGTCACAGCTGCTGTTTCAGTTGTTTTGTGTTTTATTTTGGTCAGTTTTGGCATGAAAACACAGGTTAAAAATGCCACAAACAATGTTCAATTTCTTTCTCTTAACCTTCCACCTAATTAAATATCTTAATAAAACAATTGTAGGTTTGATTCCAGCCTTTTTCTGCTGCACATTGTGTACCCCTGAACCACTGTGTATGAATGGTTGCATGTCTGAGTGTTATTCTACTTTAAAACACTTGAATTTAGTACATTAAAGTGCAAAACAGGTTATAATATATACATGATAATACAATAGTTTGTCTCCTTTTTCTGATTGGAAAAGACAAAGAAATATCAAAAGTGAATAACAGAGTCAAATTCAGTGTATTATAAGAAAGGCTAAGCTATTTGTTACCTAAAGTGGTGTGTGTAAAAGAAATAATTGTTTTCAGTGCTTTTCTAATAGTTTTTTGTTCTGCTAGACATCTGCAGCAGCTGTCAGAGCCGCGCTGCACATTGTGAGGTCAGGTAAAATTACTGCAAATGATATTGCATTCTCGCTTCTGTCAGCCTGCCAACTGTCGACTGGCAAATCCAGCAAAGTCATTTGTCAACTTCCTGCCCTCTCGAGTCCCCACTTACTGGCGTTTTAAAAGCACAGGCCCCTGCTTACAGCACTGAAGGTCAGGGACGCGATGGCAAACTCACCTATAAATCTTTAATAGGCAAAGGAGTCGGCCCCATCTGGAGTTGAGCAGTTCATTGCAGAGCAACGGGGGTGCGACTGAAGATCATCTGCAACCACTTTCTCCTCTGTTTTCTTTTGCAAAAGATGACACTTTCTGACAGGCCAGCTGTTGTGCTGATTTCAGAAAAGACAGGTGAGATATGATGCAATCACAGCGTTAGAGCTGAATTCAGAAGGTGAATGCAACAAGAAGGCACAAAATAGCTTTATGTAAACTTTTTGTAGCGGGTTTATACCTTGATTTATTACAGCAAAAAATAATGTACATTTTTCAAATATCTTCACATTATGACCATAAACTTTAATGTAATTAATTGGAATTTAATGTGCTAGATCAACAAACATACAAATATGAAAATAAAAATGAACATCGTGGCATGCATTGTGTTTCAGCCCCTTTAAAGGGGCAATATCATGCATTTTCCAACCACATACTGTCATTTCAATCTGGAGCGACTCAGATGGAGATAAGAAGACAATTAGAAGAGTTTATTGACAAACAGAATTTAAAGTCTTTGGCGCTCGGGCCCCGGCTGGGGATAACGGTTATCGCAGTGTTAGCGATAGGCTTCAGATGAGCATCCCCGATGCTGTTAGGAACGTTATCCCCCAGGGCCCGGCACTGGTGGTGGAGGTTGAAGAAGGGTGCGGGCCTCAGGACCGAGCGAATGGAGGAGAAGGGGTGGTGGTGGGTTGAGCTCGGCTGGAGAGCGAAGGACACCATGAATGAAGGTCCTTATCAGCTGGGACTTGGTCGATGATTGGACGTGACGTGGCTTGGTCCGGCGTTGATAGGTCGATGATTGTGGGCAGGTCGCTTCAATTAACGGGTCGGGGTGGGGATAAAAGAGTCTTCCAGTTTGAATTTGCGCCTAGGCTTCATTTTATAGCACAGTCATGTAACTATGTTGCCTTCAGTTGTTATGAAATTGTTGTACGAAACAAGACTTAAAAGAAATTTGATTTAGCAATTTAACACCTTGAAATTGGGCCTCTGTCTCTTTAAGAAGCTCCTGCTCTTTCCGATACTCCGCCTTCATCGCATCATCTTAGAAGCGTTTGACTGAGAAGTAGTTTGTATGGTAACTTCAGCAGATGCGCAGTTCGACCAGGTGTTTGCTGCTGTTAGTCTGGAGGAGCTGCCATATAATTCACTCTATCCATCTCACCATCAGCATCTTCCTTGAAGTGAAGCATCCCCACTGCATGATGCTGCCACCACTTTGTTTCTTTTGTGTGCTAAGAGTGATGTGGAGTATAAATTTCTTCCCTAATTAATCCCGTGTATGTTGCTCAAAAAGAGCAATTTTGGTTTCCATGATCAGAGAAGATTATTCTGTGTGTGTTGTGTCTCCTGCATGGCATTTAATAAACACCTCCGATAAGTTTTTGCAAATTTTCCATTAAGGTCAGACTTCAGGAGTGCATGACCAGTACTGATTCTGTCAACACATTCACTCTGATGTGGCCCTCTGGACTCCAAATTACATTAATAAGTCCCTCCAGTTTTTCACAAATCCGCAACATTCACACAAAATTAACACAAAATTAACAGATTCCCACATTTTATTCTGATTTTTACTGAAAATGTTTCTCAAAATTGGCCAAAAATATCGGCTTTATGTGACTGCTGCCTCAACCTTACGTGAGGTCAAGTTATAATCCGTGATTGATGCCGCGATTACTGAAGAGTTACATTTAAAGTCATAAATTAGCACAAATATCATAAAAGTTCCTTAGAAATATTTTTAAATTAGCACCACAAAATCAGTGATTGCAAAAAAACCACAAAAACAATCACAAAATTCTGGTCAGCGTGAAAAGATGTTAAACATTGTTTAATTTTAAGAAACACTTATTGAATGCTGAAACAAACAGCTACTTATTGATATTTTAACAGTTTAATTGGTTTTACCAATATATTCTGGCACAACTGGCCCTTTAAGAACATTCAGATTTTTGAAATGACCCAAATTGAAAATGAGTTTGGTGGCTCTGATTTAAATGATATGGACGACTTGATGGGTTTGCAGGATATTAATAATTAGGTGACTTTTTTGGAGTATTAGTAAAGGGGCTTGAATACAAATGCGTGCCATACAAAAAAAATTTTGATCACTTTTCCTCCACCAAAACTTTGTGTCTGTCTCATAATGAATTGAAATAAAACACAGAATTTGTGGGTGTAACCTGACAAATACTAGTACAAGTTATTATCCGAAGCACCATTTCATGCAAACACAGCTACAAATCAATAACAGAGGCATCTACTGTACATATCCTCCTCTCTGCTTCCATTAATATAAAAGTTAAATAGGAGCCATCATGCACTTCTCCAGAGGTCTATGAAGTTTTATGTGCTTCTTGATTGATTTTAAGAGAAGGCGTCGACTCCTTCAGTCTGCTGCTGCAGACTGACTTTGTGGAGATGGATTCCGCTCCAAATGCTGTTAAAGACTGCAAAGGGATGTCATAAAGCCAACAATTAGGGTATACAGAGGAGCAAGGGTAAAAGAGAGGTGACTTAATGGCGTAGCGTGAATGATAACAGTAAATTCAGGTCGCATGATGGCAAGAGAGCCATCACGCTCTCTTGCCATCATGCGACAAGAGAGCCAAAAAGGACAGAAAAAAAGCAAGCTCATTAAACAGGGAGATAAGCAGGAAGATAGAGCGAATCCAGAGGAAATGATTACGTGTGTAACGTTTGCAGATTCAGGTCCTCTTTCTCTTTGTGTCGGCCGTGATTACACGGGCTCGTATGAAAGCAGGCGAGCAGGGAGATGAAAGCCGTGCGAAACCAGGACACGAACAAAGTCAGAAAACAGAAAGAGGGGGCCAGCGCTTGAACACCGCGCCATGACAGACAGCCTTTGGGGCTGTTTTTATTCGGCTGCCAGGAGCTTTTTAGGATTCGTTTTATCTGCTCTGCCTTCCCATCCACCCACATACCCACCCCTCTGGATGGTGCTCCAGATGATTTGCGTCCAGTTTGGCTTCACTCGAGCCAACAGAGCCTCTAAAAGCAGACACACTCTGCCTCCCTCTCTGCAATCAGCCCGCCTGTCTGCTGTTTGAGAGCTGTTAAACCTCTTTTCTGCCTGAGTGGGTTTGTTCGCATTTAGGGGAAAGGTCCCTTCAGGTTTCAAAGATGGTTTTAAAATACACTTTACTTTTTCATTTCCATCTCTTTAGATTATGTTGTTGTTGCCTGGAGGGGAAAACATCAAACATTCAGCAGAGCACATTATGTTTGACACATTATTATCATGGTTGCATGTTCGGAGCAGATGCACTCGATGGGAAGTTCAAGGATTAGCAACAGAAGGTTGAATTTGGTGATTTCTCCATTTTTTAGAGGACAAACTTAGAAGAGAAATTTATGCCACTTATGTGATCATTTGTGACATACTTGGAGCATGACTAAAAAATTCAGTACTGAGAGTTTCACATCACAAGCGCTGGGGATTTGATGATACTTGTAGACATTTGTATTGATCCTTATTGAAAAGAGTCTGCTCTGTCTGGTGCCTCCAGAAATCAATACCAGTCAAAATGGATGAAGCCTTTGTGAGGGAAAATTCAGTATGTCACAGTTTAAACAGGCAGAGGACTGAACATTACGAATTCTGTCTTTATAGCAGATAACTACACAGCAACAGTGAAAAGTTAAAGTATCACTGTGTATTTTGAATCACTGGAGTGATAATGATGATCCAGGGATGACAAATGTAACGTTTCTAAATATTTCTTTGTAAATATTTAATATGTTTTGGAGCATTTGAACAGGAGATTTCCTTCAGTGACAGACGGCTGCATCCTAAATGCACTAAGGAGCATTATCCTAGGTAATAGTGTTTCAGAAATGTCCCTGTTGTGGGACAATAAAGGATATTTCTATTCTATTCTGTAGTCCGGTTGCCTTGCAGAAAGAATGTGCTGAGTTCAAAACTCAAATAAGCAGAGTTTCCCTCAGTGTATTATAAGCCTGGTGGGTCACCAGGCTTTACTTGTGCTCTCACCAGGCTTAGCATTGTTTATTTATTTTAGTTTTTTTCTTAATTATTGCCATTTTAAAGACTTTATAGTTGGTGTTTAGGTATTAATATTAATATGTCTTTTACTTTCTTATGTGTGATATTTCAGTCAGTTAGAAATCACTTCATCTTGCTGTAAGACAAGTCCAAATCATGATCAATTCACCCCCATGCCTTTGCATTAATTGTTCTTCCATTACTCTTTAGGTTGAATGAACTCTACGGTAACTTTATTGAAGGTTTTTGTAGAGCCTGAGGTTTTGGTCTTTTTTTAATTATCTGATCACTTAAAGGCATCTCTGTTTTATTTCAGTGATGATTTGCTTTTGTGACTCACATTTTTCAGTTTTGTGGCTGAGGTCACCAATTTTTATTTAGTGTTTCTCCTTGTATGTCAATGATCAAAAGACGCCAGGTGCTACGATATTACCGGTACTCCCAGAGCACAGACCCAAAGCATCACACATTTTCTACTATTCTTACTTGTGGACAAAATGTAACACATTTTCATCCTTGATTTCAAGCAAATCTCTCCTGAATTGCTGGTTGTAGAAAAGTCAAAGGTCAATCTGAGTCTTTGATTCTGTTCAAAGAACACTGTTCAAGTGTTTTAAAAACTTGTATTGATGCCACTGGTGCACTGACACAGAACAATAACTCTTTCATACAGTATAGGACCCTCAGTACTTGCTGTAATATGATAAGATATCCTTTTAAAACCCCCCATGGGGATGAAGACCGCTGAATTACATTTATTTTGCAGCACATCTGGCTTCTCAGAAATCCTGTTAGAGATGGCTGCTTGTCCCCGTTGCTGGTGATCAGCTCCTGTGTTCTTCATCAGACCCAAATTAGTGGCATTAAACCCAGAGAGCCATTTCATAACTGGATTTCTTGTTGCGTGTGAATCCTCGTAGGGGAACCAGTTCACCGCGTTGCCATCTGTCCTCCTCCTCCCACCCTCTGGAACTGCTTTTCCCAGAAATCAACACCCCGTGTTCTGAATCACACTTGCCATTCTGTTGTCTGCATCTACTATTTATATGTTGTTGTAAAACACTGATTTTTCCCAAGTAAATTCTGAATTCATCCATTACAAGCATGACTTATGAGACAATGTGAAGTGCACCTTGTTTTATTGCTGCAGGATGTTGCAGCCAATTTTTATTTCCTGACATCTGGCCGTTCTTGTAACGGCTTCGATCAGCATGCAGGATGCTTTCTGACAGCCCTGTGCCTGATAAAACCTCAGGATCCTTGAAGTGCTGAGTGAATGATGTACAACCGAGGGGATGAAATTGTGAAAGCAGCAACTTCCTTGGACAACTTTCTAACGCTGTCACTCAGCATATTTAAGAGTTTGGACTGTAATAGAACAGCTCAGCGTCTGGGGAAGAAAACTTACATTAGAGCTAGTTCTGCAAACTTTGACTTGCTGCTGCATCTGTCTGTGGGGTTTATGATGGAGAGAAGTGTCAATTAGAGCTGATGTGCATATCATACAGTCATTAGATATAATACCTTACAAAAGCATTGTTACTCTTTACGGTTTTCACATTTTTTCACACATAATGAACACAAATTTAAATGGGTTTTGTCGTGATTTTCTTTTATGATAAACCAACACAAAGTAGTTAATAACTGAGAAGATTAAGACTTTAAATCTGTTTTGTCAGATTTTACATGACATCTGTGCCAATTTTGGGTTCATCCATCAGCTATATGTGCTTATCTTACGGGGCGAGAGATGGGGAACATCTTAGGCAACATAGAGACACACCGGACAAACAAACATCCACACACTCTTATACCTAAGGGCAAGTTAGGGAGAAGAATTAACCAACAGTCATGATTTTGGACTGTGGGTAAAAGTTGGGGTTCACAGAGAGACCCCACACATCCAACCCATGTTGGGTTAATTGTATATTACATAAGTATATTAAATGTATAATTGATTAATTTAATTTTATTTGTGTAGATATTTTTATGCAGTCAAATAGATAGATAGATAGATAGCATTTATTGTCATTGAACAGAATTCAACGAAATTTCCATTGCAGCTCCCGTGCAAAAGGTCAAATATATACAGTATAAATAAGCAAACACACAATAATAATAATAACAATATATACAACTAAATTAACTAAAGGCACTCAACCACACCAAAGAAGTAGCAGCAGGTCCAATTATGGCAAAGTACAGATAATGTGACAGTGCAAAGTGCAGAACAATATGGCCGTGTGGGGGTGGGGGATATGTATGTGTGACTGCGAGGTTATGATATGTGTGGGAGGGGGGGACGGCAGGGAGTAATGGCTCTGACGGCTGTGGGGAAGAAACTGTTTCTCAGTCTATTTGTTGTAGTCCGTATATTCCTGTACCGCTTGCCTGATGGCAGCGGCACAAACAGTCTGTGGCCCGGGTGGCTGGAATCCATGGCTATGGATCCAGCTCTCTTCTTGACCCGGTCTGTGTAAATGGAGTCCAGGTCTGGGAGGGGGCATCCCACAATGCCTTGTGCTGTTCTCACCACCCGTGTCAGTTGTTTCCTCTCCAGTGCTGTGCAGCTACCATACCACACAGTCATGTTGAGGCAGAGGATGCTCTCGATCATCGCCCTGTAAAAGTTCACGAGCAGCCGTGAGGAAAGTCCAGCCCGTCTCAGTTTCCTGAGGAAGAAGAGCCTTTGTTGTGCTTTCTTCACCAGGTGGGAGGTGTTTGTGTTCCAGGAGAGGTCAGAAGTGATGTGGAGGCCCAGGAACTTGATGTTGTCCACACGTTCCACCACTTCTCCATCTATGAGAAGGGGAGTGTGATCCGTCCTCCTGGACCTTCTGTAATCCACAATGACCTCCTTGGTCTTCCCTGTGTTCAGCACCAAGTTGTTGGCTGAACACCACTGAGTGAGCTGCAGAATAAACAAAGCATATATGAATTTTCACTATTTCTTTAAAAATCTCAGTTGAAATGTTAAGATTTTTATTTCTTCTATTTCTTTGCTTGCCTGTTCTGTCAAAGTCAGAGAGTGGGGCTTCAGTCTTGGGTCAATTTTTGTTTCTTTTTTTTAAAAGTGGAATTACTTTACATGCGAACAATTCAAATGTCCAGCTCTATTTAAATAACCAAAGCGTTTTGATTACATAATAGTAGACTGTAGCAAATAAAATGGGAAATAACAAATGAATGCTCAGATAATAATATTTTAAATTATGAATACAGCAATGAGTATGATTTTTTTTAATTCAGTGACTAATATGCTTCAATAATAATTGATGTGTTTATACAAAATTCGCTGTTTGTTTTTTTTTAAATATGACACATCTTTAAAGTATTTATTTATTAACTATGTTTTGGCACGGATAGATGCCCAGAGGTACAGTATTTGTTACTTTGGTAACCTTCAGCATGTCCATTGGGGGGCACTGTTGCATCAGGGTATAAAAACCACAGTTTGAGCTCCAAGAGGAGGGAAGTGGAAAAGCTGGTCAGCCAAGCGGTCTGTATTTGTATCCTCTTTGCAAGACAACAGCACTATACTATTATCCAATACCAACCTCCACCTGGAGAAAGAGACGGCGCTCTCTGTTCTGCGACAAATTAAATCAAAATGCCATTATAGAAAAGGAAGAAAAAAAAACCTCTGCAACCTATACAGGAGAAATGTTCCATGTTGACTCCAGGATCTTATATCATTTCAGAGAGGAGTAATGGAACAGTTCTCAGAGAGTCCATTAATCGATAACATGCATGATCCTGAATTACGACTGCTCTGCTAATAGAACTGACGAGCTTTTATGAATGATGGCTGCCTGGATGCTGATCCCAGTGGGAACAATAGATTCAGTCCAGCTATTAGCATATGCAATCAGTGAGAGGTTACATGTGTTGCCTATATTTTAGGAGGAGAGCTCGAAGCATACTGCGTAATGTGCTGCATAATTTCCCTGCCCTTGCTCTGACCACTTTATAGCTCTGCCCTTCTCAGACTCCTCCGGCGGCCTGCCCCTCACATCTCACCTTCGCTCTTTTCACTCCCAGTTTAAATCCACCCGCTCCGCAGACATTTGAGCATGGATACCATCTTTCACTGAGATCCTGGCCTCCTTTCTCTCCACCCGTCCTTCATTACAAATGATCTCTCAGCACTAATGAGCACATGTCTAAAAATACCCTCGTTGTCCTGAGAGCCGGATGTGTCGCGGTGCGTACTGAGCATTAACAGATGTTAATGGGTCCAGAACATCAGAGTGCTATAATGAATAGAGGCAAAGCTACTCTGGCTTCATTCAGAGGGAATATATTAATATTCAACCTACATCCGCACCAGGCCACTAAAATTCCTTAGCCATAGATCCGGTTCAGACGCCCTGCCGACTCCTCTCCAGGCTACCTTCTTGACATACTGCTGGTGTTCCCCATTGCTATGGCAACGCTGTATGACCTTCCTCTGGGAGGTTGAGCTCGTGTCCGTGTGTTGATTGAAAGATTTCGCTCCAGCTGTCCTCTCATTTGTGGTCTTTGCAGCTCCATGATTTGACAGATGAGGGAAATTTTTCCGACTACACTCGATGTTGGCGATAAAAAAAACGAAGCGTGATGGATGGACCTGTCACCGTCTCAGTCTACTCAACTGAAATGGTTACATTATTGACCAAAGTGTCCAGTTACAATGACTTGCATCATAGAACTGGCTGCCAGGTTTTTTTTTGTTTTTTGTTTACTTCTTTACTTCTTTTTACTAGGCTTATTATTCTCCTTACTAATGAGTGGCTTCTGGTTGTCTTGAATTATGTTTCTACAATGATGCAATAGTTAAGTATTGACACATTTCAGCAGCAAGGCAGTTCAAAGTACTGTACTTCATAAAAACATCACCAATTATGAAGCAATAAATATTATGTTTTGTCAAATACCATCATCAATACGCATCAAATATGGTGATGGATGTTCTATTTACTACTATTGTGTGTACTGTCTTTGTTTTTTATTTCCCATAGTAAGTACTGTACATGACTCATTGCTTTAGTGCATAGCTGTGTTATTTTTTACTAGGGTGAGACAATGAATGTGCAATGGTAGCCATTGACACAGTGTACTTTATTGCTCCTGAGTCATTGCTTCTCTGTCATACTGTATCTCTTCCTGTATTGAGTGAATAATACAAAGTACTGCCAATAACTTTGTGTACCTTTTCTGATTAATATGCTTGATCTATTTCTTCTGTGTTTTATCTTGTTTCTGGATAGAATCATTGGTTGTGTTATTGCCGTCACAAAATGTATGTTCTCACATAGGTACCTGTCATGATCCATGTTCTGTCCTGTCCATGCTGTGCGTTAACACTCATTCAGTTCACCTGCCGCGCCTGCTGATTGCTTGCCTGTTCCACCTGGTCCCTGCCCTACTTAAACTCCTCTCAGCCTCTGCCTCCCTGCCAGATTATCGACAGCCACGAGCCAGTAGTGATCCAGCGTTTCCTTGTAAGCCTTCAGCGTTTCTTCGACCCTTTTCTGCCCACGGATTGACCCCTCCTGCCAAGCCCTCCTCGGATATCTACTGTTCTGGATTTCTGGACCCTGACCCAAGCTTCGCCCTACGACCATCGACTATTGCCTGCCCCTCAAGCTAAGTTTGCTCCCTCCGATCTCCTGTGTATGACCTCTGCCTGGATAACCGTCTTAGTCTCTTCCTGGATTCTCTGCTCCACCAGTCCATTGCACTACAGGTCAGTTAAGCCGAACATTTCAAAGTTACCCCTCCCCTATCAGTGCATCACCAGCCTTCTCTCCTCTCTTCTCAGTGCTGTGTTGGATGACCACATCCTGAGCCGCACCAATAGCTGAAAATTTAATTAAACCTTTTTCCTTTGCAACTCTTGTGTGTGGTTGAATTTCCGGGTCCCCACCCAGTGCCCTTACAGAATAATCTGGCCACTATGGACCCGTCACCCACACAGGAGTGGCGTTCTAGTGTTGAAGGCGCCATTAGCCGCCTGGAAACTAACATGCAAGAAATGATGAGCATGCTTGATAAGATGTCCTCCCCCTCTTCCCCAAGACATACCTCTTCTCCTAGCCCCAAGGCCTCTATGTCTGGTTACCAGGTCTCACCCATTCATGAGCCCCGCCTGTCTCCACCAGAGGTGTTCAAGGGTGAGCAGAGTCAGTGTCGTCCCTTTATTACTCAATGTGAAATTGTCTTTGAACTTCAACCATCATCTTTCCCCTCTGAACGTGCTAAGGTGGCCTATGCTATGTCCCTTCTCTCGGGGAAGGCCAAGTTATGGGGTACTGCTGAGTGGCAAAAGAACTCTCCCATGTGTTTTGGTTTCAAGGACTTTTCCAGGGAACTAATCAGGGTCTTCGATCCAGTTCTGCCGGAGAGGGAGGCTGCACGTGGTTTGTTCAAACTCAAACAAGGCAGGAGGCGAGTCACCGAGTACATAATTGACTTTCATGCTCTGTCTTCAGGAAGTGTCTGGAACGATGAGGCACTGTGCGATGCGTTCTACCAGGGGCTCGGTGAGGAGGTAAAGGATGAACTGTCTACTCGAGATGCCCCCAGGGATCTACAAGAACTGGAGACTCTTGCCGCAAGGATTGACATGAGGCTCCATGAGAGAAGGTTGGAGAGGAGTACTTCCAGCCGTTCTTACCAGGTTGAACATGTTCCCAGGCCACAGCCATCTGTCACGGCCCCGCCTTTGAGTTCATCACCTACCCCTCTGGCAGAGGAGCCGATGCAGATTGGCCGATCGCGCTTGTCCCCACAAGAAAGGGAGCGGAGACTTAAGAGAGGCCTTTGTTTCTATTGTGGGGGAGAGGGTCACCTACTTCGTCTGTGTCCAGCAAAAGACCAGGCTCAGTAGGAGGTAAGAGGTTTCTGCTGAGCCAGAAGCGATTGAAATCCTCTTCTTTCTCTGTTTTGGCCACGCTCCAGGCTGGTGGCAGTTCCAAGAGTCTTTCTGTCTTTTTGGATTCTGGAGCGGACACTGAGTTCATGGACCGTGGTCTTGCTGAATCTCTTAGCATCAATCTCCTTCCTACCTCTAAATGTCTGGAAGTTTTGGCTATTGACGGCCACATACTTCATCAGGTCTCCCATGAAACGGGTCCCATTAAGTTCAGTATTTCTGGTAATCACCATGAACTCATTTCCTTCCTGATAATTGATTCCCCTGACCTCCCTGTCATTTTGGGAGCCACTTGGTTGAGAAAACACAACCCTCACATTGACTGGATTAAGGGCGAGGTGTTGGGCTGGTCACCATCTTGCCATTCCACCTGTCTCTTAGCTGCTTCTGCCCCCTGCTCTGTCCCTATCAGTGGACAGGAGTCCTTCCCCAGCTTAGCCAAAGTACCTGCTGTTTACCATGACCTAAGGGAGGCTTTTAACAAGCATCGAGCCACTTCCCTTCCACCCCATCGGCCCTATGATTGTGCTATCGATTTGCTTCCTGACACCTTCCCCCCCAGAGGCCGTCTATACCCTCTCTCTGGCCCTGAGGATAAAGCCATGAGGGATTATATCGGTGACGCACTCAAGGCAGGCATTATCCGCCCTTCTTCCTCCCCAGCTGGTGCAGGCTTCTTCTTTGTGGGCAAGAAAGATGGCACCTTAAGACCCTGTATCGACTACAGAGGATTGAATGACATCACTGTCAAGAATCGTTACCCATTACCCCTAATGAATACTGCCTTCGACCTTATACAGGGTGCCACAGTTTTTACCAAGCTTGACCTTAGAAATGCCTACCACCTAGTCCGTATCAAGGAGGGGGATGAGTGGAAGACGGCCTTTAACACCCCAACAGGTCACTATGAATACCTAGTCATGCCCTTTGGCCTGTCCAATGCTCCTGCAGTGTTCCAGGCTCTTGTCAATGATGTCCTCAGGGACATGGTCGGTCATTTTGTTTATGTTTATCTGGATGACATTTTGATTTTTTCCAAGGATCTCACGGCCCACCAAGCTCATGTCCGGTCTGTCATTCTCCGCTTGCTGCAGAATAACCTGTTTATCAAGGCAGAAAAGTGTGAGTTTCACAGATCATCCACGTCATTCCTGGGCTTCATCATTTCCCCTAACAGGATCTCCATGGATCCCAGTAAGACGGACACCATCAAGAATTGGCCCCACCCACAGAACCGTAAACAACTCCAAAGATTTCTGGGGTTTGCTAACTTTTATCGTCGGTTCATCCGTAATTTCAGTTCTGTGGCCTCTCCACTTCACGCTCTTACCTCGTCCAAGACCAAGTTTGTTTGGGGTAGGACTGCTGCTCTGTCCTTCGATCTCCTTAGGAAGGCTTTCACCTCTGCTCCTGTCCTCCGTTCTCCAGACCCTTCTCGCCAATTCATTGTTGAAGTGGATGCGTCTGACTCAGGGGTGGGAGCCGTACTCAGTCAAAGGTGCACTGATGGCAAGACTCACCCATGTGCCTTCTTTTCCAGAAAACTGTCTTCTTCTGAGACCAACTATGCTGTTGGTGACCGTGAATTGCTGGCAGTCAAGTTGGCACTTGAGGAGTGGAGGCACTGGCTTGAGGGAGCTAAGGAACCCTTCGTGGTTTGGACTGATCATAAGAATCTGCAGTACCTCAAGTCAGCTAGGAGACTCAACCCCAGGCAAGCCAGGTGGGCCTTGTACTTCAGTCGTTTTAATTTTTCTCTGTCTTACAGACCTGGGAGTAAGAACGCTAAGCCTGATGCACTCTCCAGGCTGCATGAGACTATGAAGGAGGGGCAAGGGGCTACGCAGGAGGATTATGTGCTCCCCACATCTGTGCGGCTAGCAGTTTTCAAGCTAGACCTGGAGCAGCGAATAAGAAGAGCCCATCAACAAAGCCCCATCCCTGAGAACTGTCCTAAAGATCGACTGTTTGTCCCTGAGCATCTGGTTCCTGAGGTACTGTCATTTTGCCATGAGTCTAAACTTTTCTGTCATCCGGGAGTCACTAAGACCCTATCAGTGATCAGAGGTTGTTTCTGGTGGGGAACCATGCTTCGAGATGTTACTGAGTACATCAAGGCTTGCAGAGTGTGTTGTCAGGCTAAGCCCTCCCGTCGGCCACCCTCTGGACTTCTACGACCCCTCCCTGTTCCACACCGCCCATGGTCCCACATATCCATGGATTTTGTGACCGGATTGCCCTCATCCAATAACCATTCTGTCCTTCTCACAGTCGTAGATCGATTTTCTAAAATGTCCCACCTGATACCACTTCGCAAACTGCCATCATCCAAGGAGCTGGGAGGAATTCTGGCTCGGGAGGTGTTCCGCCTGCATGGCCTGCCGACCGACATTGTTTCTGACAGGGGACCCCAGTTTGTCTCTAGGTTCTGGAAGGAATTCTGTGGTCTTCTGGGTATCTCAGTGAGTCTCTCATCGGGATTCCACCCTCAAACGGACGGCCAAACGGAGAGGATCAACCAGGAAGTGGAGATCAGGCTTCGTATGCTTTGTGAACGGGATCCCTCCTCTTGGTCACAAAACCTACCGTGGGTGGAGTACGCACTCAACTCTCTTCCATCCAATTCTACAGGTCTGTCTCCATTTTACATTGTCTACGGTTACCAGCCGCCTGTGTTGTCCCTTCAAGAACGGCCCATTAGGGTTCCTTCTGCGCATGCCTCTGCGTTGCAGTGCCAACGGGTATGGCGTCAGGCCCGTAGGGCCCTTCTGCAGACCTCTACTTTATGTTCCAGGTTTGCCAATCGTCGCAGGGTCCCAGCACCCGCCTACCTCGAGGGACAAGAAGTTTGGCTATCCACCAAGGACCTGCCCTTGCGGGTTGAAAACCGCAAACTGGCTCCTCGTTTCATAGGACCCTTCCCAATCTCCAAAGTGGTAAACCCTGTGGCTGTTCGGCTTCGCCTTCCCAGGACTCTCAGGGTTTGTCCTACCTTTCATGTGTCCCGTGTCAAACCTGTTTTCACTTCACAGTTGGTGCCCTCCTCCAGGCCCCCTCCTCCCGCCCGGTTCGTTGATGGTGGCCCCGCTTTCACTGTGCGCCGTCTCCTTCGGTCCAGACGTTGGGGTCGGTCCGTACATTACCTGGTGGACTGGGAGGGCTACGGGCCGGAGGAGCGCTCCTGGGTGCCGGCCCGCCATGTTTTGGACAAGAGCTTGATCAGGGACTTTCATCGGTCCAATCCTGACCAGCCTGGTGGTCCTTCTGGAGCCGGACCTTGAGGAGGGGGTACTGTCATGATCCATGTTCTGTCCTGTCCATGCTGTGCGTTAACACTCATTCAGTTCACCTGCCGCGCCTGCTGATTGCTTGCCTGTTCCACCTGGTCCCTGCCCTACTTAAACTCCTCTCAGCCTCTGCCTCCCTGCCAGATTATCGACAGCCACGAGCCAGTAGTGATCCAGCGTTTCCTTGTAAGCCTTCAGCGTTTCTTCGACCCTTTTCTGCCCACGGATTGACCCCTCCTGCCAAGCCCTCCTCGGATATCTACTGTTCTGGATTTCTGGACCCTGACCCAAGCTTCGCCCTACGACCATCGACTATTGCCTGCCCCTCAAGCTAAGTTTGCTCCCTCCGATCTCCTGTGTATGACCTCTGCCTGGATAACCGTCTTAGTCTCTTCCTGGATTCTCTGCTCCACCCGTCCATTGCACTACAGGTCAGTTAAGCCGAACATTTCAAAGTTACCCCTCCCCTATCAGTGCATCACCAGCCTTCTCTCCTCTCTTCTCAGTGCTGTGTTGGATGACCACATCCTGAGCCGCACCAATAGCTGAAAATTTAATTAAACCTTTTTCCTTTGCAACTCTTGTGTGTGGTTGAATTTCCGGGTCCCCACCCAGTGCCCTTACAGGTACCTGTTCAAAGTGAGCAGTTTCACTCCACTGTTGCCACATGCTTGACTCAGAGAATTGCCTAGAATCAATAACTAATCAGATCTGAACTTTACAGTATGGTTGGAACAATTTGTGCTCTGACTGAATAGCAATTGGACCCTTTTCTCTTTAGAAGTAGCTTACGGTTACAGTTATTGGGATCTTGCTGCATAAATAACTTAAATTGAAATGAAATTGATCATGCCGTACTTGGTTTTACTGACCTTCTCCCAAAGATGTGCAAAGATGTGTTCTCAGTTGCCTTGGTGAAAATAAAATCCCAGCTGTTGAATTAGTTGTACAACTGTTAATGCTTTAAAGACTACTTCAATATGTTAGGTAAAAGCACAGGGAGTGGAAATCACAAACACAAATACACAACAACTTCATGACTCAGAGCAGCAGTTAACTAGCCTAGCATTGCAAAAACATGATTACTAGTCTGTAAACCCTTGAATTAATTTCAGTTTCCAAACGTTTTCAGCTGAAAAAACATAATTGCCCTCAGATGTAAAAACCAGCAATCCTTCAGTTGATCTTCAGACATGAGCATCAAGAAAATAAAACCTTTTCCAAACCCAGTCTGAATAGAACAAACACAAAGCACAGTTTTTAGTTTCTCTTTGAGAATTCAAAGGCTTCATGCTCTTGTTTCAAGTCCTCAGGCAGATGAAAACTTGTGGTTGGAAAGAAGCTTATGAAAAAACTACTCCAACAGGATGAGGCCAGACGCCAATAAATGACTCATCTGGTTCCTTTTCTGGGTTTCTGTGACAATCAGAACTGAACATCTTTAAATGTCATAAGAGACGATTAGAAAGTTATTTTTGAAACGACAGTCAAAGTACGCCTTAAAATGCTTACTGAGCCTTTTCCGTCAGACATAATTGTTTTAAAATATGGATGTTGTGTTGTGTATACTTTTTAAGATGGCCAAAGAAGTCATTTTAGTTGTTTTTATATTTGTCACATTCATTGTCTCTTTAGTGTTTCTGTTGCATAGTTGTAATCTGTTCTGAATTTGCTTAGAAGGTTTTAGGGAAAACAATAAGGTGTGTTTACATTAAAAGTTGGGTTGGAGTTCTGAAACTTACTCCAGAACATATACATCAGATTAACTAGTCAAGGTTTACCCCCAATAAACCAGATTAAAATAAGGTAAGAGATAAAGATTGGATTCCTACAATCAGGAAACCATGATGCGGTTTAGTTGGACATTGCACAGTGATGCATGATGACTGTGTAGCCATGTGGACAGCGGCCCTGCGGATGATTTCACTGTGTGACCTCACAGTGACTAGATCAGAAGTGCTGAAACTGCAAAATCTTTACACTGGAGTCAGCTGTAACAAGGAACCCACACCCTTTCCCTTTTTTCTATAAGAAAACAAGGGGAGACATAGAAAGAACCCCCCCACACTACCACCTCCTCCTCTCACTCCTGCCCCAGGGTTAGAGTCTAACTTAAACAAGATGTTGGACATTCAACAGCCTCCTTTTCTCATTTGTCATGCAGATCTAGATGTAATGGTGGTGATCAGTAGGAGCCGACCTTTCATTAGATATCACAATCCAAGCTTCTCTCAAGGCCAAGGACAAAGATGGCTCCTATTTGCGCCTTAAATCATGGCCAGAAAGATAACCGGCCCATGCAGCGAACCACGTTGTGCGTATGGCCTTTATAGCATGCAATTCAAAACAACTCGCACTCACTCCAAACCAGAGTCAAAAAAGAAAACAGTGAGAAAGGAAACAAAGACAGATTTGTTTTCTTCACCAATAATTAACTTTAGATTGTGCAGTGTGAAATGAAAACTACTTTTTTTCTTCTTTTTTTTTTCTTCTTGCAACAGCTTAGTATAGGCTCAGGTTTGCAGACCGTAACGTGTGATAATCCCGTGGGCTTCCAGACTTTATAGCTGTAAGTCTTTGCAGAGTCTTGTTGATGGTTCTAATGCTGCGGTAACCTCCCCCTCTGCGTCCTCGTGGTCTGCTCTGTGTCCTTCACAGGCGGTAATCAGATACAGGGAGCTGATTGTGGAGCAAATGACCCGGGGCAGTCCAGCTGCACAAGAATACTTTTTCAGCCCCTTACATGGTGATGTCACCGCTCCCATGTGACAGGGCTCAGTTTCACTGTCAGATCAATTATTCACAGCGTTTAATTGGATCAGCTGAATCCAGATCGCTCCAGGGATCCATTTCCAGTAACAGCAGCTGCAAATAAACCCTGAGCCAGCAGACAAGGCATGAGGGCTCCAGATCAATAAACGCACACCGCAGCACACCTCATTGACTTGACCAAAAAGAAAAGAAGTAACGGCAACGAGAGTTTCCTTCACTGGAAGGGAAACAATCTATAAATTAGGAGGAATGTGTTTCCCTATTTTAGGTGAATCTAAGCAGAGGAAATAACCAGCGAGTCTCTGGTGAAGGCCGACAACTGATGAATCAGCTTTCATTAATCACACAGTTTGTTCAGCGGCGTTCACAGCCTCTTAGTCATCAGATATTTCCCTGCTCTACTGCAGGCCTACCAGTCAAAGGTGGCCTTTGTGCTGGGTGGTGCTGGGGGAGGGAGGAGGTGGAAGTGGAGAGAGTCAAAGCTGTGCTACTCTGACTTCTAGTTTCAGCATGCAGAGCATATTGCTCAGCTCCTATTCACAGAGTAAGGTGTGGAAAAAGAACAGTCCATTAATCTTTAGCTTCCCACTCTGCATTAACTTTTTCACATACTCCCACGTTACGACCACAAATCTCCATGTATTTTATTAAGATTTTACGTGATAGTCCAACAGAGAGTAGTGCATAATTGTGAAGTGCACGGCACTTCTACAAATCAACCACAGCACACTTATGGATTCAAGTGCTTCTCCTTAAGCACTTTTTAAATATTCAATTCGTTTTCTTTGTTTTCAACCATGTTATAAATGTAAGTTGTCCACACAGGTGATATTAAAAAAAATATTTTCTTACTCTTGACTAAGATGTGACCATCTGCTTAAACTGACAGGACATAGAAAGAGAGCATTAAGCCATTGTTAAAAGATGACCACAGAAAGTCCATGAAGGAGACACAGTAAAGTATTTGCTCTGGACAGAAGTGTAGTTTTCTGATCTACATACAAAAGACTGAGTGGCACAAAATAACA
Source organism: Xiphophorus maculatus (assembly GCF_002775205.1). Lineage (NCBI taxonomy): Eukaryota > Metazoa > Chordata > Actinopteri > Cyprinodontiformes > Poeciliidae > Xiphophorus > Xiphophorus maculatus. The sequence goes on along the minus strand of NC_036464.1, from coordinate 8,263,645 downwards.
GACATCCCCCTAACCACAGCATGCCCTCACTAGAGCGTAGTAGTTGCAGCTTAAAGCTGTAAAACACTTGAGACTACCAAGGCTACAAAAGAAGGGTTTTGACCAACACATATCAAAGTATTGAGAATCTCTGACAAGACTTTGAAATATAAAAACCTTACATCTTTTTTGCATAATATACCAAGAAAATACATTGAATTTTGTGATTTCAACAAGTCAAAATGTAGAAAAGTTTAAGTCGTATGAATATTTTTGCAGAGCATTGCACGTAAAGGTCTGAGCTAGCTCTACTCCAAATAGACACATCTATCTTTTACTTGTGCAATGCTGTTATGAAACATGCAGTACTATGATTTCTAATTATTCCATTCTCACCTCACTAACCATATAGTTAACATTTCTTCCTTATTTCGAGCACTTAGTGGTCAGTTTGTCAATGGAAGCCAGTAAATTCATGAGTGCAAACTGTTATAAAACCTCAAATATGAAATCATTGTGAAGTATGAATGTCTCTTTCATTCCTTTCATGTTTTCAGTCTTGTCAGTCTCTCAAAATCTATTTCATTTGCTGACTTTTGGAAGACTACCACCTGTTCCTAAGCTTTTGTTTATGCAAGCTCCTTTGTTTTTTTTAGCTACAGTATACAAGTGGGCTTCTCAAGTGTTTGCGTCAGCAGTAGGACAAGCATTGTTCCAAAGAGGAGCTAAATGTGAATAAAAATCAATAGGTTTCCTGCATGGGCCTGACCAGCTAGAGAGCAGTGGTTTCCCAGAGTCCACCTTCATTAATCATATATGTAGGGAGGATGAAGAACGCATAGGTATGTACAACCATCAGTCTCATTCCCTGTAAGGACCTTGTGACTGGTGACCTTTTCTGTTTTTCTCTTCAACCTTGGGGGGACGTACCATGGAGACACAGCTAATCGGCTTTGTCGACCACTCAACTGCACCTCTAATAAGCCCATTGATCTAGATCTACATTGATCCGATGTGCAGGCTGGAGCTGAGCTTGGTGAGCAAGCTGTGTAGGCAAAACACAGGAGGAGACAGGTTGGAAATTGCTATCCTATTTCAAAATTAGTTTTCAGAGCATGAAATAACTATATGCTCTGAATTTGTAAGGTAATGTATAAAAATAAACAGACTCTTTAATGCTATTGTGGCTCTAGTGGTCTTTATTCATTAGTAGCTGGACAGGAAGAAGGACAAAGAGAGAAGAGGAAGATATGCAGTAAATGGCCAGGGGCCAGGAATTGAACTGTAGACTACTGCATTGAGGACTGCAGCCTCTGTAGATGGTGCTACCACTGATTTATGTGGTGCCCCAATGGGTTATTAAATTTTAAAATGGAAAGACCAAGATTGAAAATGTTTCCAGAGTGATTTTGGCTGACTGCAAAAGTTTTAAAATCCTTTAGGTTTCTCTGTTGCCAATTGAAAACTGAAAGCTTCTAGCTATCTCCATAAATTTTCTTTGGGATTGAGGTCAGGAGACTGGCTAGGCCACTTTACGACCCTAATGTGATTCTTCTTTAACCATGGATCTTGAGTTACTGTCACCTTAGAAGATCAATCCATGGCTTAAAGTCAGTGCAGTGTTCTGATTCAGGAAATATGACTGTTCTCATCACTACATGACATTGTCCATTGTTCCCTCAATCCAGTCAAGTTGTTCTGCATCTTTAGTGGAAAAAATGCCCCAAGCTAAATGTTTCCATCTTCCTGAATGATTGTAGGGTTGTCACGGAAGCTCTTTGCAAACTCTTATGCTCTTGCAAAGTGAGACCTTCAACTCCTTCCACAGTTTTATGGATCAGGGTCTGGATAGCATGGTGAAAGTCCCATCCATGACCAGCGTCATTGTTATTGAGGAAGGAAAGTTTTTATTTAAGGATTTATATCCATTGTCCCTCAAGATGTCCCTAGCTCCAAAGCCCAATGTTTCCACTCAGTTTTTAAGAAAGGGAACTGAGGTGTATTAAATCCAGAAAAAAGAAGTGTTGCATTTACACTGGCTGCTGAGAAGTGGACTAGATCTCACCCTTCAATGAACTGCAGAGAGGATCATAGAAGTTTAGTGGTCTGGTACTCATGTGCTTTGTGGATCTGGAAAGGTCTCATGACCTTGTCTCTCAGGGAATTTTGTGTGGGGTGCTGTGGGAGTGTGAGGTATTTGGATTACTTTCAAGGACTAGTTGGTCCTTTCTACCCAAAGCATGAGCTATGTTCCATTCTTGGCACAAAGTTGAGCTTGTTCCCAGTGCAGGTTGGACTCCAACAGGGTTTTCATTGTCTTTGATTCTGCTTTTGTTTTCATTGGCCTAATGTTAAGGCATAATTGTAGAGATGAGAGTGTGTGGTTCAGGAACAACAGGGTCTCAATTTGGCTGATGCAAATGAAGTTGTTCTGTTGCCATCACCAATCAATGAACTTCAATTCACATTGAAGTGATTTGCAGTCATGTGTAAAGCCACGTGGAAGAGTTTGAGTATCTTGGTGTCTTGAACAAGAGATGGTAGGATGGAGTCAGAGATGGATAAATTAGTGTGTAATGCTTTACAGACGTTTGTGGCCCAACGGACATCAGAAAGCAGAGTTAATGGCGACAATAGTTCTATTATGTCGCAGCTTTATGCAGAAATACTTTCTACAAAGTCCTGGTTAGCAACTGTGTAGCCAGGACTACACAGTTGCTAGCCAGGACTTTGTAAAGGAAAGTCACAGAAAAACAGAGGAATACTGGTGAACCAGGTGTATCTTCTATGGAAAGACTAAACACAGAAAAAACTCAAAAATTAAATAGCAATGACAGCAAATAGCAAAAGCTGCATAAATGGAGAGCGGTAGAAGAAAATAGCAGAGTGAGGGAAAAGTGGTCAGTGTGTCCTCCAGCAGCCTTACCTGCTGACAGCATAACCACTGAGCGAGGGCAGGATAAGAGTAAGTTCATATAAGTATACTGGATGTATTTGCAACCTCTTACATAAAATTCATAAAAACTGAAGTTTAACATTTTTCCCAAAGGTCTTTGAGATCTGGCAGCCATCAATGCTGCACAGAAATCCTGAGACCATCCTCAGAAACAGAATGACTCAGTGATTGATCGACTGGGGAAATAAACTTCCTTGGATAGCATCTCTGCAGAGCCCCACCTTGTTTACTCATATCTGTAGTCCTTTCTCCTGGCTGGCTCTTAAAGGGCAGAGGATAATTACTTCCTCACATACTGTAACTCAGCCATCATCGTGGCTCTTACGTTAACAGCGCTTCCCAGATATAGAAAAGAAAAGTGCACTCTACTCTTTTGTAACAAACCTGACCTGACAGGAGAAAAGGCTGGGATAAGGGAGCAGGGCTAGTCAGAGCTGACAGTGGGTTAAATGCGTACGAGTTGCAGAAGTGAATTAGGGCAAAAAGAAAATGGGAGCCGGAATGGAACAGACAAGCCTGGGTTCCTACAGGGCGATTATGAAACGAGCCTTTACAGTGAAATGATTCTCTGTTCTGATGTTTTCATGAAACATTTCTATTTCTGGAATGTCCTCCTATCACCCTGGCCAGCCAAGCACACACACATCAAAACACGCTCGGCACACAGGACGTCACTCTGAAATTGATCGTAGATGGCAGATTCATTCATCCAGACATGGGAAGAGTGCATATGAGTGAGCTTTCCTCTGTTGTGGGATATGCACTCAGATATAAACACGCATGAAAAGAAAGGACAAAGCAGCTTTTTTTGTTGTTGTTTGTTGACAGTGCCTTGCAAAAAGGAGTAGTACCTCTCTGTCCTATTACAGCCACAAACAATGTTATTTCCTTGGGATTTTTCAGAGATGTCAAACTTCAGTACTCGAGGACCGACTTTTTGATGTGTCCCAAGTCCAACATACCTGAATCCGAGGACTGATTTAGCTCCTGCTAATGACCTAATTATGTCTTTTGTATATCTTGGCTGAGAGACACGTCTAAAAGTTGTGGTCCTTGAGGGTTGGAGTTCGCTTCCTTTGGGTTAACACAAAGTTGAGCAAAATTACAAAGAGGAAGGGAAAGGATGCAAAGGTCTGTAGCAGAATCTGTGGTAAAACGATCTCTATCCAATCTGAAAGACGTCAGCGACCACCTTTTGCCCAATGACTGCTGAAGTTAGGCACCAACCCCACAGCGACCCGGCAAGAACAAGCAAATATAGACAATGGATGGACTGGTATCGGTCAGTCCATCACAGGGCAACATAGAGCCATCCAAGGCAACCATCCATGCATGTCATGTTTTGGACTGTGGGAGGAAGCCGGAGTGGCTGCTGTATATTATTCAGGAAATGTGGCATTTTCCCTCCACCTCAAAATTGAGCTCGGCGTTTTGTGTTTTATAAAATTAGAACACACTGAAGTTTGTGGCTGTGGTATCATAAAGCACTTTTCTCAACGTATTTATTCCTTTCCCTTAGACGCTTCTGACCAATGCCCTTTATATTTTGTTTACATGCCTGAAACACACACTCACACAGCTGCTTTCCCTTTTCCTCTGTTCACATGCAAGACTGTAATTGGGTCTGACTAAAATTAGCCTTGCGTAACTCTCCTTTGTTTTCCCTGGGACCGATGTGGAAACTGTGCCGAGCAAAAACAAAAAGTCATAAAACACTTATGTCTAATTCCCTCCCATCACCCATTAACTCCCCCTCCTGCTCCCCCGCTGCTCTCCTGGCCCCGTAGCAACAAATACTTCATGTCCGCCTTCTCTTACGCGGTGAGATCACCAGTCTGTGTGCGTGTTGAAAACATTCTCAGCTCCCCTCAGCCAAGTCTGCCCTACCCCTGTCAGACAGCAAAACGCTTGCATGTGTAATTTTTGGCCTGCAGGTCTGATGAGCGAAAAGTAACAGTTGGTGTGCATGTGTGCATCGTCTGCCTGTGCCAACATGTTTTCTGTTCCTCTCTTTTTTGTGTGTGTAGCTGTGTGTTAGCCTGGAATGCTTTGTGTTTCTGGTTAGCAAATCCCTCGATGATGTGTCTCTCTCTCGCTCTCTCGCTCTCTGCTCCCACCACCTCACCCACCCACTACCTCTGAGCAGGGTCAGAGGTCACGGTGCATATTGTCCCAATATGGAAACTGCTCTTCCAGCTCTCCAGCACAAAGGCTGTCCACACTGAGCTCTTTGTTCAGGACCGCCAAAGACCCCAATCAGATCAACAACACTGCCTTCAAACAAATCAACAAAGGATTTCCATTTGTGTCCTGAATACACACAAGTACAGGGAGCAGCTTCTACCCCGACTGTAGTAAAAACACGTGAAAATACCAGAATGGTTCCTTTTTCTGTCTGTGTGTGATCTAAAATAGCATCTGGAACAGCTTTTGTGACAGGATGAAGAAGGGATGGAGGTAGAAAGAGCATGGTGGTGGAGGTGGGGGCAGCGGATAAAAAGATGAAAATGGAGGGGAGAAAAACTGAGGAGGAGGTATCTGCTGTAAAACCCAGTTATGCAACCTTTCTTTCTGTGGCTGGTGTATTGCATCTGCTAAAAATGGCAGAGGAAAACAGCTTTGCAATTAGCGCTCCGTGTCCTGAGGGTCCTGGTCTCCCCCAATCACGTCGCTCTGTCCTGTTCTCTCCAGCGTGCATGTTGCTAAGCAGATGATGTGACTCAGGAACACACAGTGCAGAGCAGACACAATGATAGCAGGGATCTGACTGTGCCTGCGTGTGCTCTGATGTTTACTGGAACAGACCAGTTCTGTAAAACAAACCAAGCTGGGTTGTTGTGCCGCTCGCTCAGGGGCGTTCTGAGAACCCAAATCAAATCCAACTTTTTTTTATTTCAAAACATTCTAGGCACATTAAGGTTTTCAGTAATCCAGGGTGTGGTCTCCACAACACGGTTGCTTCCTCAGTGGTAAGTGGGCTGTTTATGGGTCTGGCCCTGTTTCCTAACTCTCTGAGATAAGGACCACCCACTGAGCGCTCATCGCTCAGCACTGAGGGGAGGCTCCGACATTCTTCTGGTCGAGGAGTGATGTAATTACTCAGCATTTATCCATGTCTCCAGTAACATGATCATTATGAAAATGATCAACAGAGATGTACAATAGAAGTAAAGTGTTTCCTTTTGCTGCTCTGCTTGTTGACATAACATTAAATCCACTGTGGTGATCCCGACGCCTTGTGAAAGCATCCTTCTATCACATGACAGCCACAAGCTTCAGCTTAATTTACTGGGATTTTATGTGACAGACCATAATAATTTATTGCTTAACTGTGAAGTGGAAGGCAAATGCATGCATTATTTTCTGAATTTCTCACAAAGACGGATCTGAAGAGTGTGGTGGGCTTTTTTATTTGTTGCCCTTTACTCTGATACCCATAAAAAAATCAGTCAGTGGTTCAACAAACCACTGACTGGTGGTCAGTGGTTCAACCTGAAAGCCTTTTGGGTGTGCATGAAAGAAATAATTGCAAGTGTCTTTTAGCATCACTTTTGATTGTTCCATAGAGAAAATACATATATTATTACAGCTGTAAACAGTGCACTGATGTGTGACGTCTACGTTCTTCTTTGGGGACATAAACTGTTAACACAGAAGTATGATTGCATTTAATTGGTAGGATGAACGACCACGCAAAAACTAAAAACTATATATATATATATATATATATATATATATATATATGTATATATATATATTTGAGCATTAAAAACTGTTCTGTGAGTGTAACGTCCTCTAGCAAACCTCTGAGATCTTCAGAGAACAGCTGTATTATTTATACTCAGATTAAACTACACACAAGTGGACTCTATTTACTAATTTGATTGCACTGAATTGTATTTAGGTAGCACGGCTTTGTTAGCACTGCAGCAATTAGATCAGAGGTTTGAATCGGGCACTGAATATGTAAATATCTAAAAACATCTCACACTTTTCAGATATTGTGCTTGTGTAAATTTTTTAAAACCATGTTCCACAAAAAATGGCTGCAATGTGACAAAATTTACAATATAAACACGTAAAGAAGAGTCCTACTTTTGCAAGACTCCATTTACACACGTCTCCCCTCCCGAAACATTGCTACAAGGAAGCAAATTTTCCCGGCTCAGACACCCTAGGTCAGGCGTAGCTTTTCATCGCCATTGTTCCTCTAATTGTTATAGCGTTCTTTACAGAGGCTTAATCTGAGCTCCAACTAGGCGGTTGGGTAATCCAAACCTTAAAGGATTGGATGTTCAGGTCAGGCAGCTCTGAAATGATGCCTCTGCAAAAGCTTTCAGGAGATAGAAACCAAGATGCAACAGCTGTATTCTATTGTTCCTCGTAGCCTCGGCTAATGGCCTCCATCCTGTGTGTGAGTGGTGGAGAATCTGTGAATGTGATACATTATTTAAGAGTAAACACAGAGAGGACGGGGAGGCCCAGCATTGGTGGGGTGGTATTGATTGTGACAGGCTAGAGGAGACAAGCACACCTTTCTTAAGTGTCTTGGGCTTCTCACAATGCTCCCACAAATCAACTTTTATTGCTCTGGCTTTGAAGTCTCCACAGTCAGCAGCCTATCGGCCAAAGCAGCTTAGCAGAGATAGCCTGCAGCAGCCCCACAGTGAGCCCTCACGCTATCAATCGATCATTCATCACCAGTCCCTAAGAAACAAAAACAGAGAGCAGGGGAGGGAGGCGGTGTCACAGCTCACGACAGAGACTGAAAAGTCCAGGTTTTATCTGAGAACAGTCCACAACCTGTACTCTGCTGTAACATTTGAGGAGAGAAAGGAGGTAAAACTTTCTGAAAGGCTGAAAAACAACGTACTCTGCTCTATTTTCCCCTCCTGAATCCCCTTCACATTCCTGCCTGAACATACTTTTTGTCTTTACTTAAAATAAGCATCCTACGTCAATGTGCTGCCACCACCATGCTTCAGTATGGGTGAGGAGTGACACACTGCAAAAACATGCAATCTTACCAAGTATTTTGGTCTAATCTCTAATGCAAATATCTTACTATACTTGAGATAAGACAAAACTTACTTGAGTAATTTTTCATCTCAATATACAAGCTTATTTTAGGTCAGTAATTCCTTAACATTAATTTAAAAAGTACTACTTATAAATAAAATACAAGTGGAACAATAATTTTTTTCCCATCTTATAATTTATACTGATACAATATAGGAGCTTGTTTTAAGTCAATAACTCCCTAACATTAATGAATATGTGTGAGTAGACTGCAAAAGCAATTAGTTAGTTTTGTGTTGATTCCAGTGTAGTAAGATATTTGCACCCTGAACTAGGCCAGAAATACTTGGTAAGATTTTGTATTTTTGCAGTGTAGAAAAATATTTGTGTGCAAGAAACATGGTGGCAAAAGAAAATCAGGGTATGAAGGATGGTATGTCACACAACTGATGGCTGAGTGAAATCCAGGTTTTAGTTGGGAGCAGTTTAAGGCCTGCACTGAACTGGAGAAACTGAAACACTTTCAGACAAGAGGAAAAAAGAAGACTTTCTGCTAGAGCTCGCTCTTTTTTTACAGCTTTCATTCTGCACCTTCCTCCTTTAGCAGATTTTCTGTCTTTGCTGAAGTAAAGGACCCCGCATAATGATGCAGCCGCTGGCATGTTTCATTATTGGGATGATGTGCGAGTTGAAGGGTATTTGTGAGAAAGAAACAAATCCAGGGAGTCACAAGACAAGCAGGGGAGGGTGAGTACCGGTATATTGCACAGCTCATGGCTTAGTGGAAAACGCTGTCAGTTTTGATTTGAGAAGAATCCACAGCCTGTGCTGTGCTGCAGAAATTGAAACGTTGAAGAGGAGAGGGAGATGGCAAAATTTTCTGAAAGAGGTCGGATGAAATTTGCCCCCCACCCCTTCGTCTCCTCAGTCTGCTCTCACTTTCCCTCATCCAGCCCTCCTGCACATTCCTCTCCCCTCAACAGATCTGGCATGCCCCACAGGAGGCGGCGGCAACAGCAGCAGCACAGTAATCTTTTCAAAAGGGCGGATTTGTACAGCCGCCAGGGCAGCCGTCCAACTATTTCTCATTTGGAGCTGGCCTGGAGATGACCCTCCTGTTGGAGCCCCACTCTCAGGGAAAAACAAAAACTCCAGCACCGAGTAAGGGAGCGCCTTGGCAACGCAGAGAGCCGGGAACGAACCAGAAAAAGGAAAACAGGGAAACCGCAGGCCTGCTCTCGGGAACATCTGCACCGCGTTCCTGTATAAAAAAGAAAAAAAATTAAATCTAATACTGTCTGCATGAACCCCGGGGACCCTGCTAAAACATGGGAGGACTGTGTTTCATTCTTTTTTTCTTGGAACTTGTCTGCATGTCTTCTCTCCCCCCCCTTAGTCCATTTCCATCCCTCTATAACAATTTCCCAAGCTCCACAACCCCCCTTCTGCCCCCGCCTGTTCCTGTCTTTCCTCTCCACAGAACCCTGGCCTCTTGCACTTTCAATGGGAGCCCACCCTTGTCTCAGACAGGGGGGTGAGGGAGGGGGAGGACTGGATGGCCTCTCTGTTATGCTTGCTCAGTGATGGATGGACATGAAAACTCACAACCCAAGTTCTGAATTTCTGCTTTTACAGTGGGAAGCCAGGGTGGGAGGGAAAGGCATTCCATCACATCCTTGCAATAATGATAAGTTTAATGGCAACTGCAGTGACCTTCATCCAAAACCGCAGTCAGAACCACAAACGACGACTGCCCAGTAATTATCTGGGTGTTTCTTGCAGGAGAGAAACAGAAAAACATGGCTTTCGGAGAAAAAAGTGAAACAAAGACGGGACGTGTGGAAAAATTTTTTTTTTTCGGGGCATGAAAAGGATTCTGAGTCAGACCTAAGGCATCAAATTCCACATGCTGGGTTCAGATATCGTGTCTGTATGCAATGTTTACGGCCACAATCAGCCCTCTCTTGGCCAAAATGACGCCCCTGTGGCCAGCTTTTAGAGAGGGAGCAGGGATGACAACAAAGAAAGCCCTTATGTTTTCCCTCTAAATCCCCTTTCTCACCCTCCTCTCACAAACTCACTGCTCCCCCCTCTAAAAAAAGAAGAAAAAAACAACGCTCCAGTAAAAACTCATCACACATCTGCCAGATCCGCTGAGGCCTGCCTCCAATTATCCGCCCACCACGCTGGAATCCCAGGAAGGCTCTGTCCGGCAGAGCGTTTGATGTTGCCACGCAACATTTGACAGAGAACAGGGCGGCTTTGAAAATCTGAGTGTAAACTCGCCTGCCAAGTTTGACGTGCAGAAAGAAAGGACGGTGGTGGTGGAAGGCGCTGAGGGGTGTGGTGATGGCGGGCGGGGGGCGGTGGACAAGGAAAATGCAAGTAGATGGAAAGCAGCTGCTGATGGTGGGGAAACATTGCTTTAAATGGGCCCAAATGTGGCGGAGCTGCTCCGAATCGAAGCCAAGTGGCCTGGTTTTACCCTTCTGGGGCATTTTTCCATAAATAAGAACTGAGGGGAAGGCTGCAAAACAGATTTGATCTTCAGCCTCAGAAGGGTTTTGATTATGCAGCGCCTCGCAAAAGTATTCACACCATAATTTCACAATTTAGTCACTTTACAACTCCAAACATCAATGTATTTTATTATAATTAACTTGACAGACCAACACAACACACATTTGTATGCACAGCCTCTAAATAAGACTCAGTACAGCCCATTATTCCACTAATTAGCAAATAGTCCAACTGTGAGTAATTTAGGGTGCATTCACACCAGCCTTTAGGCCGCTTGAAAATATATCTAGTCTGTTAGCCTAGAAAATCTGGTTCATTTGGAGAGGTGGGAATGCACAATCAAACTCTGGTCCACCTACACACCTACTGTAGGTCTCAGTTCGTTTGGATATATGAATGCCAAGCGGATCGGAGACTGCTCCAAAAGCAGGAAGCAGACTATAGCACAAGCCATTCCGGGGAAATTGAACCAAAACAAACACAAGAGTCAAACACTAGGCTGGCAGTGTCATGTAATGGTGGTGTTGAGGTGGTGAGGCAGATGCAGATGGAACCAGGTAGATGAATAATGATGATTTAATGAACATAAGAATCCAAAACAGTCCAAAAACACAGGCAGCACGACTGAGAGGAAGCCAGGGCTCAACGTCGGTAGCAACTGGTATCACGAAGGACTCAGCGCACATTAGACAAGGACCCGACAAAGACACAGACACACAGGTGACACTAAATACACAGGAGGTAATCACGGGGACGAGAAACACCTGGGGACAATCAAGGGGAAGACAGGACAACATGGAAACTCAGAAACACAGAAACTCGAAATAAATACACAGGAAAAACACAGAACATGACTGGCAGTGTTTTACCAGTGACAAAAAAGAAATACAACAGTTAAAATCTGAGGCTACTCTTTTTTTGTTTGCACTCCTTCAGAGGTTTTCATGTCATTTCCTTCAGTGGTTCTTGGTGCAGCACCACCACAGGCGAGGGGGAAAATAATCTTTTCAAAGGGTTTGGTTCGTTTGGCACAGCGCAGCGTGAAAGAGAACCACACCATCTGAAAATGTAACAATGTGCAGTCCATAGCTTGCCACAGTAGTTGTTGGTAAAAGACATAAGACAATTACCTTGACATAGTAACTGCATTTACTTTCAAATATTTTAGATCTAGGCCTACTCTACGGTAAAATATGCAAATAATTTGTAGTTATGTTTCACAGAAAAATATGGGGATCTTCCATATTTGACACTTAGAGAACAACAGATTTTCCTTTGTTTGAATCTCATTCATTATCATTTACTTTTTCACGTGCTTTAAGCACACAATGACTAATGTAAAGTCAAACCTGTGTGCATGCTGTGAACCTCCTGAGGCAAATGAAGTCACTCTTTGTACCAGTTTGTTTAGAGTCTTGGCTTATTACAACACAAACAGCGCAATCTGGAAAGGTGACGCCTGGAAGGCATGATCTGTCATGAGACACGGTGGCAGCACTTCACACGGTGACCTGGCCACACCTCCGACACAAAGAAAACAAGTACAGTGGAGGAGCCGCATTCTTTCCCACGATTACTGCTGCAGCAAGGTAAGACGAACCGGATTAGTTGCAGAACAAACAAATAACGTCGTGCACGCACGCACACACACACACACACCTCAACCTTTCACTGCTGACGTTGAAACATCATATCTCCTCTAAAGTTACCAGGCTTTTGTGCCGATTTTATGCACTCAGTTGCAAATGTAAATGTTCTAAGAGATAAAAACTTGTTTTGCTGGGCTTCAGCCTACATGTCACTTCCACTGCTTCTTGCAGCATGCTTTATCCTGATAATAACAGAAGCTCATGCCACATGGTGCAAGAAAATCATTCATGACTTGCACAAAACGGCCACTGTAAACTGAGTGACGACCCACGCCCATCGTTGTCTCTCTTGCGGGACAGCAGCAGTATTGATACTTGACTCTTTATCTCGCTCTATTTAAGCTACAGATAGGGTTACGCTCTCTCTTCCGGACCAGAAAAAGATCTCATTGTCCTCTTTGACGTGACGGGCCATATTATCTGCTCCAAAAAGGTCCGATTCACCGCTGCTTGCACAGCCCCTGGCCTGTTTCTACATAGACGCTTAACACAAGCAACATGTGACTCACATGGTGACATGCTGAATACATTAGTGTGGGGAGTTACATTACGAAGGAAGGAAAAGGGGGTGTTTTTCCAAGGGAGAAAAATACGCAAAGTCAACACAGACATCCAGTCACATGTGTTCAACGCCAGAAAGAACAATGGGAAAACAAAGGTACAACCTCTCCAGTCTTTTTATTATTATATTAATTACATGCATCTAAGGATGTTTTTACACTTGATAGGCCGGTAGACTTGGTTAGATTGGGGACCAAAAATGCAACATCTGTTACATTTTCAGCTGCCTTCGCTTTCAAATGAACTAAGCCAATTAAAAATCTGTTCCCCCCATCGCCAGTGGTGGCGCTGCACCAAGAAATACTGAAGGAACCAACACAAAAACTTCTGAAGAAGACACTGGGCTCAACTTCCTTCTTCATGAAAAGTAAACAAAGACGGAGTGGCATCAGATTTTAGCAGGATTTAGTAGGATTTCTCTTTTGTTATTAATAAAAGACACAAGCCATTTCTCCATCAAATGCTGGACATGCGCATTTGTTTTGGTTGTATTTACCCAGAATGCCCTGCACAACAGTCCACTTACTGCTTTTGGAACAGTCTCTGGTCTGCTTGGCATCCACATATGCATTTGAATCACACCAGATTTCACTTTAATGGAACCAAGACCTAGATTTGTTGGCAGACCAGAGTTTGTTTTTTTTAGTCTTCATCAGAGCTCAATCTCACATTCACATCTTCTCAAACGAACCAGACTTCCTAGGTAAATGGACCGGAGTTTGGATAAAGCGGACTGATCGGAATGCCCCTTAAGATAAATGAAAAAGATTTCATCCTCACCAAACTCTAAAATCATTAGAACCTGACTTTCATTTTAAAAAACTGATTCTGCACTGTCAGATATTCAGGAAATATTAAAGGTGTGTATGACAAAGCCTGGTAGATTACTGCAGAACCCAACATTTGCTGCAATAAGCTTTGTGTTTCTGACTTCACCAGTTTTTCACTTTACAAAGGAGAGATTTTAAAACATTTATAACAATAATCCAGTTCTTTTAAGGCCCACTGACATATTTGTGTCATGTTGTCTGTACTTTGACGTTGCTGATTTACTGCTGCATTTGGGATTATTGATGCATTCAGTTTCCCACTTGTGAAGGATTTGTTTCTTACAAAATAATGAAATGCTTCAAATTATTTGCAAATCAGTCTTGTAACCCTTCACATATTGATGGGCTGCAACACTTTCTTAACTAAGGTCATTGCTGATGTCTTTCCTTCCTGGCATTGTGTTAACAATGACCAGCAAACTGTCCTATAGTATAGAGATCCTAACATTATGATCAGTTAATAACACACACTTTAATTCAGAAATAATCACATCTTTAAGTCAACATTATGTACCATAGAATTGAAAGGTGTTTCGTGTTGTAAAACTGAAATCCAGTGAGCTGCAAAAGGCAACAATTTGATAATTTAGTTTGAAAATGAACGCATCCTTGAACTAAATAGATGCTTTATTATCTTCAAAGTGGCTCATTGTTCTTTTGAGTGTCCGAAATACACATGAAGCCAGGTTAAACGTGATAGCACAGCTTTACACACTCATGCTGTGGCTGGATACAAAATGGCGGAGGCATTTTCTGCATCCTGGGAAGCTCTTTCTCTCTCTCTCTCTCGCTCTCTGTCGCTCTCTTTCCCTTTTTCTGTGCTGAAAGTGAAATAAATAAATAAAGAAGTAAGCAAATGGTGTTTGAAAGCGTTCACCCAAAGGGGCATCAGCTGACTGTCTACAGCTGCTTTCGGCCTCTTGGAGTGGTCTCCATGGCAACAGCCCTTCCATATCTGGCCCGCTCGCCGCTCTCCATCATAACAACAAATCCCATTCATGCATCTCTGGAATGCGTCGGCCCCGTTTCTAGGAGGGAGAGAGCGGAGAGCATTCGCTCAGCTGCTCCCAGGATGAATGTGGTTTCAGTCGTCGTTTTTACCGACAGAAAACACAAAACAGGGCAACTTTATTTGCGGAGCACCATCCGTTACACGAGGCGATTCAAAGAGCTTTACGGGGAAATAGAGGAACTGAGAAGAAGCAGCTGACATTAAAAACAAGAAGCGAGGCATCAAAGACGGCAAACTGTAAAACGCACATTTAAAAAACGTGCAATTAGATAAGGTGATAAAATACTGGTAAAAAATAGGCCTTTCTTTGAAGGTTGCTGTAAACAGCAATGTTTCAGTCCCGATTTAAATTACCCAGATGTTTCTGCTCATCCTTGTTTTACAGGGTTTTTTTTTCCAGAGCTGAAAATGTAGAAACAAAATTTCTAGATCCAGTTTTAGCAACACTCAGTGACCTAGGGTCAATACGCTTCAAGCCGGCAAGCAACTCTAAAACGATTTAGGTTGAAGGCCATTCAGTGCCTCAGATTATTAGTAAAAATATATTTGTAGTTTCTCCTTTTAGAAACAGGGAGCCAGAGAAGGGAGCGGCAGCAGTTTGTGTAGGAGCTGCAGCTAAACTAGTAAAGAGATTGCTGCAATAAACCAATCCACTTTTTCCTGTTTTGTTTATTTTTTCCTGTATACTGTATCTTATTTCAAAGGTAATGGGCTGATTTAGTTATACATTTTATTTGGATGTTGGTATTTTGGTCTTTATGATGCCTTTGCTCCGTGCATGCTTTGTAGATTTTACCCTCATTGAGTCTACTTGATTCCTTAATGTTAACATTTCTTTTGTTGTTCTGTCTTCTGACTGTTCTGCATAAAACTAGAGGAAATTCAAACATCCACTGTTTGATATTCTGTGGACTCCAGTCTATTTCTGGTTCGGTATTCATGGATTCACCTATTTTTATCTCTATTTATCCCTGAAATAGAGATATTCTGTCAATTTCAGAGAAAATATAAAAAATAATAGATATTTTGGATATTCCAGGATGTCATTCATAATGTAGATGTTAGCTTCTGCAGTCATACGAAGACTGTGCCTACCAATGCATATTAAGATAGATTCGGTGCTTGAAGTAATAAAATGGGCAACTCTTAGTGTTTTTAGAGGCTGTCTCAAAGCATTTGTGGATTTCAGCTGTTTGCGGGTGGCTGTGGAAGATACTCCATGATTTTAATAAGGTGGGTCATACTGAATAAAAGTGACCCGAGAAAAAAGCTTTGAGGAATCCCACATGATTGTTGCTTTTTCCCATCAGATAAGACCCAATATAGATTATCTAAACATATATCCGTCCACTTTGTCAGTGTTTCTATCCCTTAATCATCAATACATGCTAACCGACTGAGTCAGTTAGAAAAATAGAAATGTGGTTAAATAACATATTTTCATGGTCAGAAACCCACTTTTGAAATGTTTCAGCATGCTAATTCTTGGTAATCTAAAATATTCATAGCTCATCACATACACCACGATCTCCAAGTTAATTTTCAAAATGAAAATGTGTATTTAACCCACAGTTGTTGTAATTTTGGCTTTTGTGTGGGCTTAAAAGCGATTTAGCACCAATCCTGCTGCATCTCAATCATTTGACACTAAGCTTTTCACTCATTAAGATGTAATTGCTGTTGTCAAGCAACTGGCACATCATTAGTCAAAAATTAATTACTTCTCTGCACAAAGCAGCCTCTCAATAATAAGTCATTGTGTAAATAAAGACCGAAGGGGAGTCCTGAAGTGAGACCGGTAAAGGGCAAGGTGCGTATGCAGATCCACTGAAGGTGGAGTGACAAATTACAGCAGCTAATGAGACAAACTTGGAGTTCAGCGCAGTTCAAAGTTAGTTTGTCTGAGGACTGCGACATGCAGTCACTTCTGTCCATGCAATTAATGTAACCTGCCCCACATCTCTGGGAAGGCTCCATTAAACTCTGCTGCTCACTTTTAGTGTAAACTCGGTGATTGCAGAATGAGGTTAAGGTAAATATAAGTCACTTCAGGGAGTGATGCAGTCAGACTAACGTTTAAGAGTTTATTCGTGGCGCGAGGAGCTTGGCAAATGATTCTGTCTGCTTCCACGAGGGACAGAAACAGGGGACGCCTGATATGGTCGTTCTAAAAGCATCTCTGGAAAGTTAACTGGTAATATTGAGTTACTCTAATCAACTACTTCATGCTATTGATCTTGTTTCCTTCTCTGGTCGCTCCAGCAGTGAATGGATGTGCAGGGAGAACAGTGTGGTCTTTGTGTGAAGCACCCACCCGCCTCCGCCAGCTCCGACCTCCCTCCATCCGCCGCGGCTGGTAACCCAAGCTTCAAAGTCACGAGCTTCCCTCCCCCTCTCTCTACGCAG
Organism: Xiphophorus maculatus; assembly: GCF_002775205.1. Classification (NCBI taxonomy): domain Eukaryota; kingdom Metazoa; phylum Chordata; class Actinopteri; order Cyprinodontiformes; family Poeciliidae; genus Xiphophorus; species Xiphophorus maculatus. Next base: position 8,246,713 of record NC_036464.1, on the reverse strand, counting down.
GTAACAAGACCAGCTGTCGCCATGGTTACGAGCCACCACCAGTCTCAAGATAGGGGGTGAGAGGACAGGGAGTGCTGTTGGAGGGGGAGGAAAGCCTCCCAATCACAAGGACAGCTCTATCATATCCAGCCTGAGCTGGGCGGCGAGGAGGCAATCTCTTTCTCCGCGCGACGTTTCTGCAACAAGATTTAGTCATTTTGGTGCTGTGCTCCTAAACACAATGCATTAGTGGAGAAGAAGAAGAAGAAGATGAAGATGAAGAAGAAGAAGCGCCTGACTGCAGCTCAGAATAGAATGATTAACAGCCTGCAGCAAGGAGCAAAGACTCAGCCACCAGTTACTGTGAGTCAGCTGTACATGTACACAGGCCATCTGGCTGCTAACTCACTGGTGATGCTATCGGCCAAAAAGGGAAAATATGCGCTGGGCGTCAAGACATGATGATCATGCAGCATCGAGCAGCAAATATTGGCTCATCCATGTCGTTAATCCATTCAGAGGCTCTCAAAAAGTGAATTTGATTAACAGAGATAATAATAATGGAAATGCAACAATTAAAGTGCGACTCTCAAAGAAACAGCTTCTTCATTTTGGGCCATGTCAAGATCATGAATGTTCTCAAAGTGCCAAAAAGTATTAACAAGCTGTTGAAATATTAAGAAATAGCTAGGCATGCATGTTAAAATTAAATGATATTGAATGTCTTTTTGCCTTGATCAGTCCCTCCAGGATTTTGCAATTGTTTTTGTGATTTTTTTTCAATCAAAATCACAGATTTTATGGCGCTAATTTAAAAATGTTTGAAAGGAATTTTGAAATATTTGCACCCTTGTATGACATTAAATGTGACTTTTTCTGCTAGTCGGCCTATTAATCATGGCGATAAATCGCCTCTTGAGGCAGCAGTGTAGCACAAGTAAGAAATACGGCCACCTGAAGGTGGACTGAGCAGTCACTTATACCTGGAATATTTGCAATAAACTCACAATTACGCATTAGTGAAAAAAATAAAATAAGCGGAATCGCGGAAAAACTGGAGAGACTGATTGATGTAATTTGGTGTCTGGAGTCACATAAAAAAGCCATGGTGGGCCAGATTTTGGCCCCCGGGCCTTCAGTTTGACACATGTGCTTTAGACCCAGTAATTTCAGCTACAGTAGCTCATCTGTTGGATCAAACCACATGGGCCAGTTCCTTCTAGTTAACCAGTGAGCCCGTGACTCTGTTAACCACTATTCTACAAAAGTGTCCTTGTTTTCCTTGTTCCAACATATCAACTTCAAAAGCTAAATGTTAGCTATAGCCACTGAAAATATGATGGATAAATAATCAGAGTTCTTCACCTGTGAACGGTCGTAATGTTATGCTTGATGGTGTAATTCAGTTAATGTTCCCGTGTTGTGATACATCAAGTCGTTTAAAAGCCAGCTAAGTCATACTGTTGCTTTTCCATGCAAGTCCTACATGAAATACAAATGAATCCCATTTACATGCACTCCTCTTCCCTACTGCGGCACATGACAAGAATGCACATCCGTCTGTTTGGTGATCTATATTGAGAGAGCGATATACGAGGAGGGGATGTGTGACTTCTTCTGAGCTTTCCACAGACGTAACTGGAGCAGCTTCAATTCGTCAGCAGCTAAGAAGACGCAGCAAACATCCAAAACAAAGCAAAGAAAAATTTATGAAATATTAACCAATTCTGAAAACCAGCCCCTGTGATAATTTATTCAGGCGCACAATTAGCACCGGTTAATTAGCATCGGTAACATTCTCGCATCAGTCCTCATCAGAACAATGCCCCCGCGTCTCTTTGAAATGCAAAACCCCTGGAAAATGCTTTGTCCTAAACATGAAAGACACTTAGACAGCAAAATAATAAATTCCCCACAATGCTTGGCTCATCAGTATCATCATTATTCTTGTGAACAGGGATCTCGGGCAGCCTCTTGCCGACGAGTATCAGCGATGAATCACTTCCATCCCTGGCCCACGCTTCTCCATGCATAAATTCTCATTTGTTCCTGCATTAGGGTCATTCTTCAGTAATTGTTTGTTTTACTTCTGATGATTGAATAACAACCTCACAGCACTGCCATGGTACCACATGTTACTATGGTTCGTGGGATTATTTAATTGGATTTTCTTGTTTCCTGGGAAACAAGGTAGCCATCTGTATTGCTCAGCAACCTTACTAATGTACACTTTAATGGTGCAGAGGCTTTTTTTTTTTAGACCCAAACAGCTGATCCTAAATATAACCAAACGGGACAATACAGAAGATATTTCAACATTGCACTGAGCTGCAAGCACAAAGCTGAATCCACAGATTTAAATTTAGGCGTGTGTAGTGGGTGGACCAGAGCAACGGCGAGGCTGAGTGTTTGTTTGCAGGGAGAAAGAGGAGTGCTGCGTCCATGTGAACTGAGGGGTGAATCATTACGAAGATAACACTCAAGCTGTTAGCTTTTTGCCGAAGATGGTCGGGGCAAAGAGAAAAAGCGGTGCGACAAGTGGCGTGTAATTACAACGGCTCGCTGCCTCGGTTCGGCCCACAGGAGGCGGACGCTCTCAGCAGCCACCACAAATGGCAGCAGCGACACCGAAACGTCCTTGAGCTTGTCACTTGGGCTGCGAGTACTCCTCTATCAGAAGCTTCCAGACTCTTGGTCCACACGATGACTGAGTGACTAATCGCTTTGGTGGACAGGGAGCCAGCAAAACCCAGAGGGGACTGTGCCCTGCAAAAGTCTTTATACCACTTGAACTTTTCCACATTTAGTCATGCTAAGTCCAAAAACTTTGAGACAGACAAACATAAAGTTGCATAAACGTGAACTGAAAGGAAAAAGTGAAAAGAGACTTGTGTATTTGTATCCATCCTGCTGAGACAATTCTTAAATTCATTTTTTGCTGTAATCAAAGCTGCAGTCCTTTTAGGGTATGTCTCTTCCAGCTTTCAACATCTAGAGACTAAAATATTACATTTCTTCTTTGTAAAATAGCCCAATCTCTGAAATTTCTTGAAGAGCATCAATGTTCATGTATTGCCAGCATAGCTTCTTGTCTAGATTTAGACCTATATATATTTCTCTACCAGCTTTGCATATGTAGAATCTATCTGAATGCCTTCTGGAGAAAAGTTTAATATCCAGATGAGACATGGATAAGATCTAGTTGAAGGGCTCAAAGTGCTGGTTTCAAACAACACTTTATTGTCAAGTATGGTTGTGGTTTCATTGCGGCTGGCGCTGTGGCTCACACCATGATGAAACCTGGAGTCCATTTCCACATTCTTGCCTTTCATTTCAACCCAGCATCAACCCAAACATTTATCAGAAACTGGTTTTGTAATTAAAATTTGAGGACTATGCTTAAACCAAGAAAACAAACAATTTGAGTGGAGTAATTTTGCTCTGAAACTCACCTGGAAGGAACTATGCCAGAATCTTGTTGATGTGCGGATATTCTTTGCTATGCGCTAAGGGAGTTTATTATTTCCTAACCATTCCCTGATCATGCACTACTTCCTATTGGTCTATCACGTAAAATACAGAAAATTTGAAGGGACATGAATTCTTTTGCAAGGCCCTGTCGTGGATAAAACCGCTCGTTCAACGTGATCTTCAGAAACGGCTGGCGGCAGAGGGATAGTGAGGTTCATGAGTGACAGAGAGACTCTCAGAGATGAAGACTTGGCAGGCAGGGTGGGGGAAGATGAGTGGGACATGAAAGGGAGGACTGTTTGGTGCGCCAGCGGCATATCAGAACCCACCTGACTGCACAATAGGTGATATCTGCTCATGCGGGAGTTCACTTCCTCCCCCACTTTTCTCCCCTCTCTGATGGTGTCCAGGTGGTTCGATGTGAAACTGGCGAATAGTTCTGAGAAATAAGTCTGTGTGTGTGATAAATCATGCAGGACGAACACCATGCAATATTGATGGAGCTGCTTGCAAACTCTTCAATTATATAAGTTTGCCTGTGTGCACGAATCTTATTGCGTCTGCAGTGGTGTGTTTACAGCTTCATGTGCATGTGTGAATGTCTCACGGCTCTGCACAGCTGGTGTTTTTAGAGAGCAAAAGAAGTCTGTCTCTCCCCTTTATCTGAAGCAGGAGATGACTAGAATATTAATGGACTACGCAGAGCGAAGCACAAGCTTCGGCCGGGCAGATTTTTAATTTTTTTTAGTCATCATGAAGCAAAGCACAAATAAGACCAACGCTGCTGCAAGCAGTGTTCAAACTAGAAACATTCCAGTTCAACATCTGTCATGGCTTCTACTGCAAAAATATAAAATATTCGTATGAGCAAATAATTGAGCCTCAAGGTAGATTGCGTTTACTTTTTCAAAAGTCTTATTTCATCCCATACCCATTCATCACATGCCGCCTACATCTCCTCGCGCTTCCTTGTCCTCACTGCTCCATCCTGCCACATGTTCCCCCCTTATCAATCATCCTCACTCCCACACTGCACTCATCCCTGTGAACCCGCTCTGCACGGAAAAACCCAGGGGCGAGATTAGACGAGAGGGTATGAACGAGTAAAGCCTTCAAACAGGAGCGACGCGGACAAGCCGGACAGATGACACTTCTGACATGGATAGCGGTCTAAGAATACAGCTGTGCTGACAGGGTTTCATTTGTAGCCTCCCATCAGGCAGCAGAGAGTGATGCCGGCGACAACTGAACCCACAATATGTTGTCACAGCGTAATTTGTTCCTACTGTGTCATGTTCTGCCGTTCACATATACCCACTACGCATCTACTTTGCCATTTGCACTCTTTCTGCACGTGTGCTTTTGTCTGCTTTTATTGGCACGTTGATGCCAACAATTAAACTGACTGGAGCAGCTCTGCTACAAGTCTTTCCCTCCAAGGATATTTAGTCCTATGGCTGTGATTGCCATGGCAACCGTCTCCTCTTCCTGCTGCATCACTGCTTGCCAACAACAAAAGCTGAGAAAACAAAGAGAATGTGTCGAGAGGAAATTGGATTTGTGTTTGTAGAAAAACGTGCTGGGTTCGCTCGTCGTCATCGTTGGCTCTACAGTGACTTGCGAAAGTATTCATATCTCTCCTGCTTTTTGTCATATTGTGTCATATTAAAGCCACAAACTTCTATGTCTTTGACTGGAAGCAGTAAAAACACAAAGGAGTGCATGACTAGTAAAAAAAATAGAAGTGGAAAGAAATTGATTTTTGTTTTTTGGTATTTTAGATAGAAATCTTAAATGTGTGATGTACATTTTCCATCTTTTTAAATCTGATCTCCCTGAGGAAAACCAGTGGAAGAAGACTGGTATTGGTTTAGCATGGAATCGCATTTGTTTTAGTTGTAATTTAGTATTTTATTACTTATATGTTTTTATCTTTGCCACATAGATTTAATCTTGGTTTCATTTATGTTATTAGTTAGAAAGCATGGCATATAGAAAACATATTGAAGAGAGAATTTATTTGCCAAAGGCCAGACCTAAATTTTTGAAAATTAGGAAAAAAATATTACGTATATCCCAAAAGTATTTGATTTTTATTTTATTTTACTTTGTTCAAGTTGAAAACTGTGTCAATTAAGCAAATTCCAAGGAACATATATTAAATCTGCAAGTGCTGTTTTTCCACATTGCATAATATTGAAGGGTGAATCAGAAATACCACTTTCAGCTAAAAGTATTTGAGTACGTGGTTTTGGTGCAGAGCAGGCCAGCTTGCCTCGGCTTTGGTCTGTGCTGGACTTGGGCCAATGTCATTTCACAGAGCTAAGCCTTGTAAGATAAGATGGTGGGGGGGGCACATCAGACCCTGACCTGCTTAAATGAATGGGATGTCACTTCTGCTTAAAAGCACAAGGCTTGTCCTCTCTGCTGGTGAGGCTGTGTTATTACCTCTGTAAGTGTGCAGCGTCTAAACAGAAAGGACACATCCAATCCCAAGAAAAGGCTCTCGCAGTCCTCACCTCGCCTGCTGAAATGTAATAGGTTTCCCCCTCCTTGCTGGGACATGGAGTCAGAGCATGTGTTCAGTGATAGCATTTTTTATTAATCCGGCCTGGGAAATAGCACTGAAACAGTTGTACCTCCTGAGTCCTGCAGAACTTTGTGGAGCCTCAGGCAAATGATCGAACAGTCGGATTTGCTCCCATGGCTTACATAAACAGAACAATTTGAAAAATGAGAACTCAGTGGAGCAGATAGTTAAATATTTCAGCAAGATTTTTCACATCCGGATAGAAGAACCTAACTTAGCACAGATGTTCCCAGGGGGGTTTGATAGGTTTTTTTTTTTTTAGAAAAACAGTAGCCATGGAAAAATTAGACATGGCCGCCTTTTTTGGTCATCAAGGAAAATGTATTTTTGCAGACCAATATTATTGGTGTCAAATCATACATAACTGGGCCCATAGAACCCATACTTACTGATTTTTTTTTGTCACTGAAAACGTTCTTTGCACTATAACTACCAATTAGATAAATGTCTTTGATGTCAAATTATAGTCTACATATTTTGACTCAAACATCAGATATATTTTCTTCATTTTTGTGGGTTTTTTTCTGGTGGACATTTTCCAAACTGGCCGCCATGGTTGTAATGGAGTAATGGATGCTTGCACTAAAAAGGACAGCAGTAACTGCCAGTTTTGTGCAAAGATAACTGAAAAGTTAGGTTTTAATTTGCTTATCAATCTTAGCCCCACTAATGCTGAGCTGATAGTGGAAGCTATTGCTACCCATTAAGACGACTGTCAGACAGATCTTCATCTCTGACTGGTGTGAGACTCACAAACATCTGATTTTTCCATATATTACTTTGAAGTTGTATGAATAGGATGGGTATAGTTGGTGAAAGCATATGATTTGCCATAAAGTTCATTCAAGTCATAAAAATGTGTAACATCTTATGGAAATAATTGGCTTAAAAGGTTCAAAAATGTCAGCCATATTGAAAATTGCCATCGTCCTAATGGCAAATATGAAAAACATACAACATGGCAGGTGACCATGCAGATTTTTCTGCTTACATCCACTTTGAAGAATTTTTACAGTAACATGCTGCACCACCAGGAGGAGGTTTTAATTAGTCATGCTGGTGGTGCCAACCCAACCTCGGCCTGCTCACAGATCATCTACAGGTTACTCTGCTCAGATGAGGGCGAAAGATTGTTTATTTCAGACGTCGGGATAGGGGGTGTTGCCTTGGCAACGTTTTATGGCTCTGGCACCGGCGAGTTCAGAGGCGGAGCTTGGCGCCGTTCTGGGAGGCAGCAGGCACACAGGTGCCCTGGCCCAAGCAGCTGCCTCTCCGTCAGATAAAGAGCAGCTTGTTGTTTTCTCCCCTCTCTCCTCCAACGTACACGTCAGCCTCCCGCGCCCTTTTCACTTCACTGTCTCTTCTTTCCCCACTTTTTTCTCCGTGGCCTTTGATCAGGGATTGGATATGCCGGTAGAATGACAGACGCAGGAAGTGCTCGGAGGGGCAGGAGGGGCCAAGGGGCCCTGGGGGCCGTGGCTCTCTCCACAGCGCTCTCTGTTTACCGGGGCCTGCGTCATTCCAGGCCTGGCCCTGCTCTCTCAGAGCCTGGCTTTCAGCCTTCTCTTTCTAGATGGTCTATCTGTAAAACTGGTCGGGTCACAGCAGCCTACTGATCACAAAGTGGGTGAGAGGACTGCCGAGTGAACACCGCCCTAGATACGACCCAGAAGAAAGCAAAATAAATATGTGTCCAAATGTTGGATCAAGACCACCAATCTGAGTCACCTCTGAGTTCTCTTGACTTCTAAAACAGGTTGTTTGATTTAGTCGAGTTAGATTTTTAAGTTCAATTCAGTTTCATTTCAGTTTCTATACAGCTTAGTGTTGGCTGTAGTGAATACAGCCAATTCACAAAAAATATCAAGTGTAAGTATTTTTCTCCTCTCGAACAAAACCTCGAGAGACTCCTCGGTTTGGAGCAGCGTCTTTCTGACTCAAAACCATATTGGAAATAATCCTTCTAAAATCCACAAGTAAACGTTAAAAATTAATATTTCCTGCATGAAGTGCAAAGAAAGCAGAATGCAACAGGATGCTACATATTACAACAAATACTAAAGGAGGGCGTCGCATGGCTCAGTGGTAGAGCAGGTGCTCCATAGGCTGCGGTCCTCAATGCCGTCGTCCTCGGATCGATTCCTGGCCCTTGGCTGCATGTTTTTCTCTTCTCTCTCTGCCCTTCCTCTGTTCCAGCTGCTGCTGAATAAAGAGGATGAGAGGCAAACAGGAAATACTTCATAGAATGTTTACAATTAGTTTTGTTGTACTGATCATATAGAGCACTGATGCAGTTATTAAAAAAGGGTACAAACCCTTTCTGAGTGATTAAAATTGTGATGCTTCACATAATTTAATACATTTGTCAGGATTACTTTATTGTCACAATAACTGAAACCTAGCAACATGCGGTGCACTCTTGTGTTTTTCATTTTTAAAAGTGACCTATTATGCTTCCTTGACCAGGACAGGCTTATGGACAATAGAAATCTTGCTCATTACATTTTTTGCACAAAATCATTCTTAGATAATGAGATTTCAGTTTGGTCACGCTAATATCAGAATGAGTTGTTTTAGGGCCTGTTGTCACTTTAAATCCAAATAAGCTGCTGCTGGCCACGCCACATAAACTCAACGTTTCCACTCATATATAAAAATGGATGCAAACAGATGCGCAATCATACAAACGTACATCTTTGAAAAACAGAAGTGGAGCCTCCTGCACAACCAACAAGAATGCAGCAAGTGGTTTCTGGATGGCAAGTCAACAACAAAACACCTGTCCTTTCCAGCAGCCATTGTACAGAACATACAGAAGTAAAAGCATCTCACCAAACGTGCTAGAGCTCAGCTTGAGTTGCTAGGTGACAGTTGGAGCTCTGCTGGGGTTGATAGGTGAGGGGCAGTGCCTGCTGAAGATTTTTGAAACAACTAATTTTCCAGACACCAAAAAACATTAGCCTATTTAAGCACCTGGGCTGTTTTTAGAACACAAATGAAAGTACAAAAATGTACAAAATGTGAATTTTGCATACTTCATCCACTTTAAGTTAACATTTCCTCCTTGTTTGCTTCATCCCAGCTTGTTTTTCTACATTTGGGTCGTCCACCTTCACCTTCCTCCTCACCATCTTACAGAGCTGGAAAGTTTCCAACAGCAGGGTGGCCATCCAACACCACCCCTCTGAGCAGCACCTGAGTGGCCTGAGCACCGCCCTGCCCTCCTCCCACTGTTTACCATCCGGCTTATCCTGTTTATTTGACTCGATTACAAAACAGACTCTGTGAGTGATTTGTTTAAAGTGGCCCGTGTTCTCGTTTATTCCACGAATCGGAGTGTATTTGGTCACCGAGGCCAGCATGATGACATGTCAGTGCAAGGCTAACACAGCGCAGCTCTTCTAGTCACAACTCAGCACAAACTGCAGCCTTGACAGTTTGCACAAGCCGTCCTCACATGTGTGCGGACTGATTGGAGATAACGACACTGCGTGATCAAGATGAAAGACTTGAATTAATGAGTGACTCACAGGACGTTGGTGCATTTCTTCACTGTTTAACCAACACATATGCAGACCTTGCAGATTGTGGAATATTTGTTTTCCTTCCCTTCCTCAGAGAGAGGATAAAGTTCACAGTATCCCCCTTCTTAAACCGCTCAAAATATTTTTGGAGCTCCTTCAAAATAAGCATGGAGCACTGGAAAAATTCAAGGCAGCTGTTTTGTGCTTTCAAGGCTTATCTTCCCTTGTAAAGGCATCTCTGAGCTTCCAGCAAACACAGCAACCAGCTGTGGCCAAGCGGAGGCAAAAAGCAGCAGATTGGAAATCAGGGAAATATTTATTCTGTCCCCCCCAATAAAAGCTTCTCCTCACCCGTTTGGGTGAGCAGAGAGAACTGTATATTCCACACACTAACTGTGCAGTAATTCGCCTGGCAGCCATGAGCTGGTGTGTTTCTGAGAGTCCTCTTGCCGCTGAAGGATTACAAACTGCTCAAAGCCTCTGAGAAGGTATGTGGGTTTGGATGGGCGATGTTTTTCCACAGCGGTATTGGAGTTAATTCTGTGCTTTGGCTCCGAGCTGCAGCTGGGAAACAACTTCTCCGTGCCAGAAGCTGTTTATTATTGCGGAGAGCTTTTACCCAAAATGGCCATTCAGCTACTGTGGTGTCCGTGTTGTTCTGACCTCGTTGCGTAGAAACCAAGAGATTGGCCAAGTCGAGGATAAGCACGAGCAAAAAGCTAACATGTGCACCCACACATGCACACGTTGTTTAGATAGTGTGCAAACACAAAGCCAGTCACATGTTTGGGGAAAGCTGTTATTTCAACACTGACGCAGCACTTTTGTGTTGAAGTCATACATTATTGCCCTGCAAAAGTTTTCATACCCCATTAATTTTGCCACATTACCTCACATTGCAACCACAAACCTCTCTGGAAAAATACAAAGTGTGGTTTGGATTTATATTTAACCCTCCCCTGAGTTGAAGCCTTTTAAATCTATATTTCACTTAGAGGTTGCAAGTCTTTTAGGGCAAGTCTCTTTCAGTTTTGCAAGTCTAGAGCTAGAAATTTGACTTAGACTAGAAAAACCATCTAATTATCTTGACAAGATAGAACTGGAATAAAATAAAAGTCGATGCCAATAAAAGATCAAGAGCAGGAATAGCCGTCCAACGATGCAGTTAAATTTCCCTGGTGACACCGAGGGGTAATTACTACTTGGGAAGTAAAGTCAAGAAATCATTTAAATGTAACCTGTTTGACAAAACGAAGTAGGCTACAAGACTTCAAAAAACAACACTTTCTGCCTCAGTCATAAAGTTGGACATAGTATGCAAAGTTTACTTTTAGCACTTTTTTGTTCTTCCATTTCAGTCTTTACTGCTTCTAAACAATTGCTTTAAAAAAACACTCCACTGCTTTTTGTCAACAAGTTAATGTTTATAAGTCTCTGGAAAATTAGCCATTTCAAAAACTTGAAGGAGAAATTGTCCTTTTGCTCAAGAACATTATGTGGGAGTAAAATGATTGTGGCCTCGTTAAACTGTGAACTTAAACCTGGTGTGTGTGGTGTGACCTTAAACAGGCTGTTCATGCTGAAGGATCCTCTGGCTGAATTTAAACAACAGCATGGTGTGGGTCTAAATCCCTTTATAGGGACGTTAAAGACTTAGTGCCAGTTATCACAAAACTTTAATGAAGTTGATTTGCGTAGTTTTGCGCAAATCAACGCAAAACTACGCTTTGATTTAAAAATTGATTTAATCAATTATTATTTAATAATAATTGATTAAATCATCAATTATTATATTAACTCATGTTTTCTTTTCTTTTAATTGCGACATAAATTATTTAAGTAATTTCTGAAGAAAGGTGATTAACTGTGCAATGCTATTCTAATTTTTTTATTTGGAAAAAAAAAGTAGCAACGAAAGTAGAATTTTCCTTCAGTTTTACAATTATGCACTACTTTCGTGGATAATCTATCACAAAATCCTCTTAAAATGCATTTACGCTGCATAAAGGGCAAACGTGAAAACCTTCAATGGGTAATAATTAATTTTGCAAGACACAAAATTGTCTCCATCCTATTTGGAATTGCTGCTTTATGTTATGCCAAGCCTTTTAATGTATTATTCCTTGGCAGCACACTTCAAAAGGACAAACAGCATCCTGCCATAGAAGCAAATCCTCATCAAAACAATGAAAGAGCCCAGGGAAAATTAGAAGGCATGCACACAATAATGGAGCAGCGAGTAAGGGATGGGTTAACGGTGCACTCAGAGCTTTCATTTCCTCTTCTGTTCCATCTGAGCAAACAAGGCGGGTGACCTAACAGAGCAACGAGGGGCGGGCTGGGCTGGGCTGGGCTGGGGTGCCGTGACTGGAATATAACCAAACAGAGAGGCAGGAAGGGGAAGGGAAAGGACAAGCCGACCACGTGACGGCGAAAAGCCTGCAGGCTGCTGTGCTGGGAAAGGCAGACAGATAGAAAAAGAGAGAGAGAAACAGAGAGAGAGAAAGACATCCCCCCATATTGACGCTGCCGTTTCACCACAACAGTTCTGGGAAATGGCCGTCGTCTGTACTGTAGCTACTGTTTACATGGAACTGATTCAGCTCGCTTATCGCATTCATCACCAGATATCCCTCGCCCCCTTGAAACCCTTCAATCTCTCCCCCACTTTTTCTTGTAATTCTTTCTTCTTCTTTTTTTTTTTTTTTGCATGCTATCAGACACAACTTTAGGTTTCATGAATGAAATCATAATATGCAGATAAATGCGAACAGCAAACGCATCGAGGGGAATGGTAAACACGAAGCCACTTAAAGAGAGTCGGGGGAGGAAAAGCGGTGATGTTCAGGGATAGAAGCAGGGAGGGGGGTGTGGGTTGGAGTCTGGACCAGAAACACTGGAGACATGAGTCATGGCGTGCAGTCTCCCAGGGGGCATGTTGGTGCAGTCTATAAAAGGAAATAGAAAAACAGCGGCTTCCCTCGCCCACCCAGGACTAGGTTATGCCTTATTAAAATCTGATAGTTCATGACAGCAGCTGCTTTGTTTAGCCCAAGCCTGAGTATCACCCCCACCACCTTTTTTTCTTCCTTCATCGCAATGGAGAAGTGAATGTAAATGAAAAAAAAAATAAAGTAAGCTGCTTAGAGTCGGAGGAGTTATCCAGGGATGGGAACGTGCAGCCGTAAGCAGGTCAAAAGTATCTGAAAGTGGAAACGCTTCGTGGGAGCTTCTGCCTTTATTTTCGTCTCACTAAAGGCATCCCACATCTGTTAAAATAAGTTGATGAGTGACATGAACTAGTTAACTTGGCTCCTTAGTTTCCCCTTGGCTACCCTGCTGTGGAGCTGGCCTAGATTAAACATCGTCGGATATCTGGGACAACCGCCGAAAAAAAGAAGCAAAAAAAAAAAAAAAAAAGCTCTGCTGTCTGGTGAAAGTGACCAAAAGCCAAGCCCTACCTCACGCATGTACATTCAGTCTTACAATTAACTAAGCACATTTGCGCAGGCGCTATTTATAGCCTCAATTTCAAGATATTTTCTTAATGGTTTACTACAGAAACAGAGTGTGAGCCCAATAAACCTCACTACACTCATCCTGACTGCTTTCCCGGCTCATACTTGGTTGATTATTTGTATTTTAATGTCTTAGGCCCTCTTCAGTAACACATGACCTTCAAACCAGAATATAAAGCTCAGCTGTAAATAACATAAACTTGTTTTCATCTAAAGCGCCTGGCAAAAGTTTTCAGTGTTTATGTGATACACAAACACAAAGTAGTGCATATTTGTGAGGTGGAAGAAAAATAACGATTTACAAAATAGTTAAATAAAAATCCACAGTGTGTTGTTGATTTGTATTCGGCAGAAGCTCTTTAAGCTTCAAATCTTTTGGGGAACGTCTCTAACAGCTTTGCATCTTTAAAGATAGAAATTTTGCAATTCATCTTTGTGAAACATCAATTTCAGTCCAATTGGATCTGGAGTATATGTGAATATTAATTTTCAAATCTTGCTGCAGTTTTCTAAATATATTTTGGTCTGAACTTTAACTAGGGATAGAAACAGGGAACATATGTGTTGATCTGTACAACGGTATTATATACAGTCTATTTCAGCCTCTTGAAGGTTTTCTATCAACTCTGGCCAGCTTCTTTGTCCATGTTGAATAAAAGTGTCCCCACAGCATGATGCAGCCACCACCATGTGTCAGCTGTGTGTGGATGGTGTGTTCAGGGTGATGGTTTTTCACATATTGGCCAGAAATTTTATTTTTGGTCTCATCTGACCAAACTACTTGTGGTAAACTGCAAATAAGACCATTGCCATGCATACCTTCCATTATATTTTCAACAAAGGTTAGATTTATGGAGCACAAAAATAATAGGTGTCTAGCATTTGTTCCACACTCCTTCCCCTTTCAGCTGATGCACTGAACAGTGATCAGGGAGAGTTTAAGTTCAAAACTTGGCATATTGTTTTTCAATGTAAAACAGCAAAATATTGCCATGTATTTTTTTGCATAGTTTCTGCTTAAAATATTTTAGCACACTTGAAAAAAGACAAAATTATCTTACAAAATTTTTTTCTGAAAGATATAGGAGCTTGTTTTAAGTTTATAATTCCTTAATATTGATTTTTAAAAAGTACTAGTTCTACAGGAAGATCATTTCACTTAAAACAAGGGGAAAATGTCTCGTTTAAGTTTTAAAAAATCTGGATCTAGTACTTTTTTTAATCAATATTAAGGAATTATTGACTTCAAAGAAGCTCTGATGTCTTAGTTTTGTCTTATTTCAAATGTACTAAGAGATTTGGACTAGAAACTGGACCAAAAGTACTTGGAAAGATGTTGTGTTTTTTTAATCCTCAAATAAACACAGTGAGACAGTGAGGTAGGAGGTTGTAACGTGACAACCATGCACTCATACACACACACACACTCATACCTATAGGCAATCTAGAGGAAACAATAACACTGTGGGTCATGTTTTAGACTGTGGGAGGAAGCTGGGCTACCTGGAGAAAATCTACACAGCAAACTGCACGCAGAAAGACCCTAGGCTAGGATTCAAACTTTTTGCTGTACTCCTGTACTTTCCCTCTACTTATTTCTTGTCTCATTAGTTGCGCGAGGAAAATAAAGAAAAATGTCTCCTATAAAATGTTTTTTTTTTGTTCTTTGTTTTTTTTAAAGCCTTCTCCATCAAGATTTAGTTTCTGGTTAGCTGCCAGAACTGTGCAAGTTAAGTACAAGTAGGTTTAGCATAACAGCCTCATCTGCTAACATCTGCAGAAACGGTTTAATCCAGTTTGCCTGGTTTGGTCTATGTAAACTCATATGACCTGAAGGATTTGTTCAAATATATGGAGCAACTGAAAGGAAAAGCCCACAGTAAAATGGATGTTCATGGTGATAAAAGTAACTGCTACTCTGTTTTTTGCATTTACATGGCTTTCCTTTGTGTCTGCCACATAAAAGGTGACTGGCAGAGCTCCATGGTTGCCGGGGAGGGAGAGCCAGCGCCACCACAACACCTGCTCCATCTCCTTTCCCTCCTACCTCTGAGAGCAATCTGCCCACCTGCTTCCATGGTGAAACAGACACACCCTGCCCGCGGTTCCTCCCCCCTAGCCTGCAGCTAAAGTGGAGCTAGTCTGCACAGGAGCACAGATGCAGACAGAGCTCCAGCATGCCTGGCCACCATATCCTGGGCGGGAGGGATCAACGGAGCTGTGGGTCTTTTGTGTAGCTGCCACCACTAAAAAAACGCGCCCCGCAAGGTTGTGTTTGCTCTCCTTTCCCCCCCCCACCTGTCATCAGTAGTTTCTTTCATCTGTAGGGTGCAGCCCGGAGACCATTCCTCGAGGCAGCCAAGACATTAACTCAGTGGAGAGAAGGAGGTAAAAACGACAGAGCTGAACCTTTTCGAGGTTGGAGCATGGTGTACAAAAAGGGGGTTAAGCCGAGGAGCTCTGGCTACTCGCTGACAAACACCCCCGTACTAGTTGTTGTGATTGTTGTTTTAATGATTATATTGTGTATTTACCTGGAGATGATGATGACATTCCCTTGGTGACTGTTATTAAAATGCTCTGTGCCGTGGCTCGTCTGATATTATGAATAAATTAGTAAGATTTAGTGTCTGTGTGTCATTTCATCCTATTTTATTCTACAGTATTAAAACGGAAAACATCTGTATTCCACACACTTTGCAGCATTAATGGATATATGACATGAAGGCTCTTAGTGGATATTAAAAGGTCTCTGACAAAAGAAATACATGAATGACAAATATTTTTGGTTGTTTTATTATATTGTGAGACAAAAATATGAAATGTAGAGGATGTAGAATACATTTCCTGGAAATAGTTCTTTATCACAAACAAGGGATTGGGATTTTATCAACATAGATTTATAGATAATTACATATAAAAAAAAAGTGACACATGGTTTTTACATTTTCTTAATTAAAAACAGGATTTCTGCAAGTTTCATTAACATAATTTAAGACTTCTTGAAGACCATGAAATTTTAAACCGATATCGCCACAGAAATAAATCTGAACTTACCCATGACAGCAAAAATGCTACCTAGCAAGGTATGCAGGCAGCTAATTAGCGATAGCATCAACACTCTTGAGTCTTCTTCTTTGGTTTTACTGGCAAAGAGCTTTTAATGTGCATTAACACCACTTTCTGAAGCGGAGTGTGAACCAGAACGGAAACCACAAACTTCTGAATTTACAAAAATCTCAAAATGTTAAAACGTGATTAGATCAACCATGTACACAAATTCATGTAGGATGCTTTCCTATTCTTTTTAGATTATAATTAAAATAGGTACAACGAAGATATCTGAGTGCAACTTAAACTTTTTGTTGACATAAAAGTCCAGCGTGAAAAAATATACAAGATTAAATGGTCCTGCCTAAACAAAATGTCAACTAAAATTAGCATATTGAGGGCTAACTTATAGTTAATTTAAGATGTTTCAAGCCCTTAATTTAGATACAAGAATTTGAGACTTTTTAAGGACACATGCATTTTCATTCTCCCCTTTTTACCCTGACACACCTGAAGAAACTCCAGCACAACTTTAGAAGTCTTTAAATAGGTAATTAATGTGTGTAATTTAATCTCAGTAGAAATCCAGCAGCTCTGTGAAATCCTTAATGGTTTCTAGAAGAGCATCAAAGAATAAACACAGCAGACCAGTCAGGGAGAACATATTTTAGAAGTCTAAACCAAGGTTACGTTGCAAAAAAAATATCCCAGGCCTTCATCATATCACACAACACTGTTGAAACCTTCATGTGAAAATGGAAAGAGTGAACTTAACAAGATATTGGCAGCCCACCTAAACTGAGGCTGGATAAGGAGAGCATTAATCAGATTCAGAGGAACTGCAGATGGGAAAATCTGTCAATGGAACAATGATTAGTCATGCTCTCCACAGATCCAGCCTTTATGGAAGAGTGGCAAGAAGAGAGCCTGAGAGGTTCTGTTCAAAGTTTGCAACAAGCCGTGTGGAGGACATAAGAGAAGGTGCTCTGGTCAGATGAAACCAAAGTTTAAATTGTTGGCCTTCATGCAAAACACCATGTGCGCCAGAGAAAACCTTTAAGAGTTTAGATCAAAGCATTTCCATGTGTTACTTTTGCAGATGCTGTCAAATCAAAGCTGGAAAATGGGAAAATATTTCAGTCTCTAGACATACTGACCTGCAGATGTAACTGCAACAAAATATGGTTTTTATGAAGTTTAGACTTATGCAGGCTGTTCCATATTTTCCTTTCACTTCACATTTATGCAAAACTTGTGCTGGTCAATGTAATAGCCGTTATAATAAATACCAAAAGAATACTTTGAAATTGGTCGCAAAATGTGTGGGGAAAAATAATGTCAGAATATTTTACAAGGCATGATATTAGGTCTTGAGATTGTTTTCCAGTAGGCTGAGCTGAAGTGTTGCAATCCACAAGCAAATAAAGAACATTGTAGAAGTTCAAAGCTATCATTCTGAAGCATACTTTGCTGTCTAACATTGCTAACTTGTTTTTTATGTGATGCAACAGACAGAAACTAGTATTGAAACAGCAGAGGGGTGTGTTTTTGTTCAGTTTGTGTTTGTTTTTCCTCCGGCAAGATGAGAGAAATGCTGGTTCAGCGCGCTGTAAACGGCCCGCAGGGGCCCGTTCTTCAGCATAGTCCTCCTCCAGAAACTGATTTCACCGCGGGGCTTTGGCTCACCATCCCAGCAGCCCTCTGGCCCGCATGACAACAGGCGTCCTGTTTTCCCCTGCAACATAGCAACACTGCCCTCAGCGAACTCCTGACTCTTGACAGTCAAAACACACTGCTGGCCAAGGTGACAACAGCTTTGCATTGGGCATGGTGAACACACCTGGGGTGGGTCACTCTGGCTGTTAAATCAACATGATGTCACTGGAGGAGATTTGAATACATAATCATAAGTATGGGCCACACATTTGCCTCATCGAAGGCAAATTTTCCAGAGAGGAATCTTAAACAAAAGTGCTCTAGGTGCTAGTTTAGGTTCGCTGACAGAGAGCAGCTGAACCAGACGTTTGAGTTTAAAATTTTATAGCTCCAGGGACAGTTTGAGCCTCATAGGGGCAACAGCAAGGGTGAAGACTGAGACAAACAAGTCTACAGGCCTTATCGAGCAAATCTGAAGCCTTTTGAAAGATAGAATCCATTATTTCCCCATTACTGTGTCAGGACTTTGAGTCATTGCTGAGGACATTCAGAGTTGCTGCATCAGAATAGGTCCCAAAGAGACAGAGAAGACGGCAGGACATGTAATTCACCACCGTGTCCTCACATCGCCTTCAAACAGCCTGTTGTTTGTCCTGAAGGACAGTCTTCTTGCGTTTATATGCCCTCATACATATCAATTACTTGCAACTTGGTTTGTGTCATCCTCAAGGTGCCTGAAAATTAGGTTTCAATGTCAGCAGAGAGACACATTCCAGACGAAAATAACCCAGCTTTCACCTCCGGGCTGTTCAGCCTCCCCCCCTCCGCTGTCACGAAGCAGCAGCTCAACCTGAATCTCCTCCCATTTAATAGCTCTGAAATCCAGGCTTGCACAAGCAACGCATTCTTCTTGCATCAGCAGATGAACTTCTTTCCATATAACAGCGGAGCTGTCAGCAAACCGTGGCTAATGTTTATGGAGCGAAACAGGAGGGGAAGCGAAGCTGCACTGTGTGCCTCTTTGTTGCTCGTTCTCGCAGAGGATTGAATTCCTGAAAACTTGTACAACAACAACAAAAAAGAAAAAAAAATGGCGTCACCCCTCACTCTGAGTCAGAGATGCAGTGTGCCCTGGTTGAACTTCCTGTTTCAGATATAGGGTTTCTCCAGCCGAGCCACATGCAGGAAGTGAGTCACACTTATTCACCAGCCGTCTGCAGGCTGCAGACTCTTCAAGCCCCAGAGTGACAGGCCATGGAGGGGACCAAATTAGCTTCTGAAACTTTAATCTCCTAAAACTCAATTATTTAATATCTGAGCCACCCACATCAAAGGAATACCTCAGCTCTCTCCTCTCCAGCTGCCTTGATGGAGGCTTTTAACACCGTCTCCTGAAGGATTCACCTATTTTGCATGGCTGCCCTGCGGTTTGAATGACGCTCTGCTGCACTCGTGCAAATCAGAGATATACCACAGCACTAAACTGTAGTGCACTTAAACCTGCGTCCATTAACAAAACATTGTCCGGCTGCAGAGCATGACCTCGGCGCACATAAAAAGAGCAGGAGGAAACAATTACCGTGATTTGAAATGACGAGAATTTGAAAGGAAAAGGAAATAAACACAGGGTTCCCATAAAGTTTCCATTTCAAAGTCTCATTATTTTTCTAGTTTTAACTTTCTACAATTTCTCCCAACAACTGTTGACATTAGAGTATAAAACACTTTGATTTATTCATCTTTATGTACAGATCAAAAAAACAACACAATTCAGAAGTTGGCTTTGGATTTAGTAGTGTGGTAAAGGACTATTTCACTTCTTTTTTCTGGTATTTGGACAAACTTACACTGGCACACAAAAAATGTATAGTAATCTTTTGAAATCCTGAATGAATGTGGGCCTTTTTTGCTAGTTTTTTAGTAAAAGTTGCATGAATTTATCTGTAGGTTCTGTCTGAAACTTAAAGCCCAAAAAAATCCATGAGTTGGTACGGAGAATTGTACAAACTTGCCATTGTCTAAAGAAATATCAAGATAAAAGCTTTGTTTTTCAGAAAATACTTATTTTAGATCATTATTAAGGAATAAAATCTGGAAATAACCAGTTTCTTTTTTTCCATTATCCAGAATTGGTGCAATTCTGGATAATTTTAAGGCTCTGTACTGTATACATCTAAAAAGTATACGTTTTTTGTTTTTTTTTCACTGATGCCATTAAAATGTTTTTTCTAGAACTACTTGTTTTGGTAAATTGAGACTTGTCTTGAGCTTTCTGGAGCAAAAAGTCCAGGTGGTACTGGCATGAAACATGGATTGCGTGGGATTGTGAATAATTGAAATTTCAGGACGTTTTCAAATAAAAATCTGGTCAGAAAATTGAAAATGGGTAATTTTTATGGCCTTCAAAATAATAATGAATAATGATCTAAATCTTCTGGTGCAATCATTGCATATGTTATCTATCAGGCAGGAAATCAGCCTCCTTCCGCTGCCTTCAAGGTACAAAGACCTAAATCTAGAGGAAAACGTAAACGGTGAGGTAAAGAGAAAAACCAGAGGTCTGAACAGTGTGGAAAAAATTATATAGAAACAGCTCAAACCCTGTAAACATATCATATGCCTGTATTAGCAATGCAAAAATAAACTTTTCCCCATCTTAAATTACATCCAGAAGTATAATTTATATTGAAGAAATGTTGGAAGACAGAAAAATAGGCCCGCAAACACATCAACTTTTGGAAATGAGGTTCCAAATGATCCCTACCTGGCCTTAACTTTTTGTCTCACACAGCTTCATAACACACATTCCTAGACCTGCGCAACAAATTCACTCAGTGGAAAAGTGGATCAGAGAAATGGAAAGTTAATCCCCCCGACCGAACCTGTCCAGCCTGAGACAAAAGAAAGAGTGGGGGCTGCTGCAACCGCAGACAGGCACAGGGGCTTTTCTGTCTCTGCAGACTCAACTGTAAGAGCTCACATATCCAGCTGCAGAGTCAAACGCACGCAAAGCTGGACAACAGACCTACAGATATTCAACAGTGCCTGGTGGGCTCCTACTAATATTCTGGCCATGTTCGTGTTTACTGAAAAATTCTTTAACATATAAGTGATGTATTACATAAACAATGACTTGAGGGGCTTTGTAAGGTGAACGTCTTTTAAGGTTAGAAATTTGACCTTTTCTTGTCCCCATACAGTCATCATAGTTTAGCAAAAGCTAAATCACCTTAAGCTTCCGGTTTGAAATTATCTGGCCTTGACAATAGCCATCAGAAAACGCTCTATCAAAGTTAAAACGACAGAAAATATTGTTTCTATGATTACAAAAAAGTATATCACAGTAATGAAAGATTCTATAATATATAAATGTTTTTATCAATGTCAGAAAATGTTCAGTAACTCCTTAAAAATGTTTTATTTACATTAGAAAATGTTCTATCACTGTCACAAAACGGTCGTTGAGTTTTAAGAAAAGCTTTATTAACTTCAGAAAAAATATTATTAGTGTTAGAAAATGTTGAATCAACCCTGGAAAAGGTTCTGTCTAAGGTTCTATAATGTTGGTTTCAATATTAATCCTATCAACAATAGAAAATATTCTATGGTTAAAGGCTCTATTAATGTCAGAAAAGGTTCCATCAATGAAAGAAAAAGTTCTATTATCGGAAATGTTTTTTTTAATGCCAGGAAAGGTTCTATAAATGCCAAAAGTGGTTTATCAAATGTTCTATTAACATGTAGAAAAGGCTCTATGAATGTTGAAAAAGGTTCTGTTGACATTAAACAGGTTGATAGAGGATGTTCTATGGTTATATCATCACTTTCTTTCGATTTGACAAAAGGTTCTGTCACTTTTAGCAAAAGTTTTATTAACATCAGGAAAGGTTCTATTTATGCCCAAAAATTTATTAAGGATATAAAATGTTCTGTCACTTGGTTTAAAGGTTATATCAGTATTGGAAGCTGTTTGATGAGTGCTAAAGGTGTTAAAAGGTATCAGTCTTAGTAAATGTCCTATCAGGGAGGGTGTGGGGTAAAGGTAGAGCGATTGAACCAAATATGGAGGCTATTAGTACTCGATCATCCAGGGTTCAATTCCCAACTCTGGGATCTTTGCTGCATGTCTTCCCTCCTTCTCTCTTTGCCCATTTCCTGTCTGATTTGCTAAAAAATAACAGCTACTATAGTGCCAGAGAAAACATTTTCTATCAATGGTAGAAATTTAGAAAATGTAATAATTCATAGAAAAACATATCACAAGGTTGAGTTAGGATGTTTAATGTCAAAGGTTATGGCATCACAAAAAGTAGGTTTGTGATGCTTTTGTTGGCTAAAAACCATAAAGTAGCATAACTCAATTTGTAAAGTTATAACTGAAACTAACAAGCTTCTGCCACAACATCTTTTGGACAGACGAAGCCAAAATATAGATGCATTCTAGGGTATCTGACCAATAGCTGAAGCCATGGGTCAATGATCCCGAACACATCAGCTAATGAACAGAAAATGAAAAGAATCATGTTGAATTGGTTTGGCCCAGTCTAACCGATCCAGACCCCAGCGAGCTGAAGCAATATTTTAGAAAGACAATCTGGCGAATATTCCTCCACAATGACGTGAGAAACTGATACAGTCAGAGAGAAAGCAACTACTTCGAGTTATTGCTGTTAAAGGTGGCTCTACAAGTTGATAAATCTACATAGCGCTCTCTCTCTCTTTTTTTTATTATTTTCACCATGACGGTAATGTATGGAAGCTTTCTGTTTCTGATGACTGTACTTGGCACCATCCACCTGGAACAGATGGCTTTTCAGGCAGACCATATCAAATGTACCCAATGACGCAAAGAACTCATGATCTCATCTAAGCCCACTTCCATTCTTAATTTCCCGATGTTGTGCATATGTGTGGAGGAGTGAGCAAGCGAGTGCTGAATTGAGAAGTATGTGCATACAAATGCAGATGTGTCCGTACGGGTGCAGGATGCAGGATATTTTCTTCTCGCTTGAAAGCCTTTTCAAAGTGGAATGACTCTATCAAGGGAACAATGGGTATTCTGAGCCCAGCAATGTGACAAAGGTTCACACTGACACGCTTTCCTAAATTAGGCTGTTCATGCACAGGAGGGAAGTAAGCGCCGCTCCTATTCTTCTCTTCTACTCTGGGGTCATTGTGTAGACAGGAAAGGCCACGGAGACATATGACTTGATATGCTCTCCAAAGTAGGTTAAGGGCACTCCACTTGCAACTGAGAAAACGCTTTTTCTTACTGTGCCATAGGAGGAGAAGTGATTTTGTAATGCCGTGGATACAATGAGTTGCAAAAGTATTACAAATAACTTGAACCTTTTTGCATTTCTTCACTTCAGAGCCACAAACCTAAATGTGTATTATGGAGATTGTATATGATAGACTAAAGCAAAGTAGTCGACAACTGGGAAGTGATGCATGGTTTTAAAAGTATTTCTGTCGCTGAGTCACTACTTTGTAGAACCAACCAATATAGCTGCAAGTCTTCTTTGCAAAACTATCTCAAGCTCAGTGAGATTAAATGGAAAACTTATGTCAGGACTTTGACTGGGCTATTCTGATCTATTAGTATGTTTTTCCGTTGTAACTCTGGCTCTATTTTTATTGGTGGAGGGAGAACCTCGGCTCCTTCAGACCAGCAGCAGCAGCAATTAGAAAGCGCCTGGTAGAACTGCGTATCTGCTGAGCTCATTATGAAAACTATTTCTACGTGCAACACTCCTACTAATGATGTAAACAGTTTAATGGAGACATACTGTTGTGATGACTTCCTGAAGGCAGAGTGTCAGAAAGAGCAGGAGCTTGTTAAAGAGACAGAGGCCCAATTTGAAGATGTTGATTTACAAAGCCAAATTACTTTAAGTCATGTTTGATATACACAGCATTTTTCTAACAACTGAAGGTAAAATAGTTACTTAATTGTGCTATAAAATGGCACTTTGTTCATGGGAAGTTCATAATACTGGCCTTTTAAGTCTTTCACAGCTTTTCTTCCTGGATTCCCAGTTTGTTACAGCCATCTAAGCACCAGCTCTGACCAGTTTCCCTAACCCTATGGAAGGAACACACACCAAAACCATAACCACAGAGAACTGAGGGCGATGAGCAGTCTTGGTTTATGCTTTCCATAAAGGCCAATAAGTTCAGCTTTGGTCTCGACTGACCAGAGCATCTTCTTCCCATCCTGGCTTGTGGGAACTGCTTTCTTCTTGCCACTTTTCCACAAAAAACAGCCTTGTGCAGTACACAGTTATTAGTTGGCCTGTTAGGAGAACTGAGATGTGGTTTTCTACAGCTCCTCCAGAGTAAACATGGGCTTTCTGTCTGCTTCTGGCCCATTTTGCGTGTATTTTGGTCTTCATGATGCTGTTTTTCCACCAGTGTTTTCTGACAAATCTCAGAGGCCTTTACAGACCAACTTTATTAAGGCTGAGATTAAACTTCACCCAGTTAAACATCACTTACTAATAGACATTGTTCCACTGGATTTTATTTCAGTAAAAGGCATCACAGTAAAAGAGACTTAACACAAGTTGGAGTATTTAAAAAAACTTGTAACATTTGTCTGATGATCTACAGTATACACTAATTTGTTTTGGTCCACTACACTGAATCCCAGCAAAAGACTTTAAAGTTTGTTGCTATATCGTGACAGAATGTGGTAAATTTTGAAGTGTTATGATTTCCTCTGCAAAGCAGTCTAATTCTGTTTTTATTTGTAAAGATTAGTGTCATGGTTAGGTCATTTTTAGTAGAGTCTCGTCAGTCATCAACTGTAAAGTCATCTGCAGGTTTAGTTCTTTCTCCGGGGAATCTTTAATCTAACTTTGACAGCAGTGGGAAGAAGCAGTCCTTCCCCCGCTTCAACCTTTTCACCCCCCAAACACGAGGGGACCTTCGGCATGTGAAAACCATGACCCTGACTGATGTCGTTAGACGATAACCTAAATTATGTCAAGCCATGTTTAGCAACCGTTCTTGTTCTTGCATTTACATAAACAAAAGCGGCCAGTAAAGACTGCAGCAGACATTTTGGGGAGGTAGAAAAAGGCTTGTGAAGAAGCAGAGGCAGGGCCTCCTTGATTACCCCCGCCTTTCCCCTCGCTGAACTCACACCACAAAAACTAGCTTCCAGGAAACCAGCTGTTGGAGCAGGGAAAAGGGAGGAGGTGATATTCTATATCAGGACTGTGAATCACAGTTCCATGCTCTGTATTTTTCCTATGGTGGTTTGGCTGCCTGGCTGGTTGGCTCAATGAGCGGCTGGTGGTGTGCATGGGGGTGTGCGTGTGTGAGGAGGATCGTGTTGTGGACCGGGCCTGAGTGCTGAGGGACTGACAAGGAGACCGGGACGGAGGGGGTTGTTGGGTTATTACATGGCTTCGGGGGTGCTTATTTAAACCAAAGTCCTGTCTGGAATATTGCACTCAAACACTGTTATTGTACTGCAGCTGCATAAGAAACAAAGGCAAGGAGATAAAAATAAGAGGAAAGAGAGAGAGAGAAAGGCGATTGAAGGAGAGAAAAAAGCAGAATGAGATGAAAGAAAGAAAAGGTCTGGATATTGTCATAACTCCTTTGGAGGACATTGCACATACAGAGTACAGAAGAACCCATTTTGAGGCAACAGATGACAAAGAATCTTATGCTATGTAGTTATAACACATTTTAAACCCCTGCATCTAAGTATGTACTTTACTGGATGACAGAAATAGAAAAAATATCATTATTCTGATGTAGCACAAAGAGAAAATATGGGTTTGTTTAACGAAAGGAAACAAATCGGTTTCAGAAATATGTGTTTGGAGCAAGTCATGCACAGCCGGAAATTTGTGTGAAGCAAGAAGAAAATTCAAAAGAAACTACGTGGAATCTCGGTGTGGTTGGGCACAAGCAATGTTTGCTTGTGTTGAGACAGCTCCTAGGAAAGGAATGTGTGGCCTACATTCCCACTTTAGCCCCCGCCTCCTCCTCCTCCTGTCCTCTCCAACACCAACACTCACTGTCAGCAAGACCAAGTTTAGGAGGCTGCACACCAAAAATAATAAAGGAAGGATACGGTGGAAGCACACACTTTTGATTTACCGCTCACTTCCAGCTGGAGACACTGGCTGTGCATGGGTGTGACGCTGACTTATCTCCGCAGATTTAAAATCTCCCGTTCTGACTCAGGGGATGGAAAGAGGTTTAGTCTGCTGCAAGGATGGGGAAAAGTGGTGGAATGGGGAGGCTTAAAGGGATAGTTCTGTAAATTTGAAGTGAGGTTCTGTTATATTCTTAAACCTAATATATTACTTGCAGTAGATGACTCTTTTTGTGTCTTTATTTAGTGCAAATCCAGGATAGGTTGAAGCTACTGGCTTGTCTCAGAAGGCAATGGCACTCCCACCTTAAGACAACTCCAGTCTCAAAAACATTGGAAGGAAGTCAATAATTATTTTAGCTGCTGTCATACTTTTCTTTTCTTCCCATGTGCCTTCACTTATGAAAGAAAATGTATGAACGGTAATGCATTTTAGGTGTTTTCACAGCTTTGGCATTTGTGTCTTGCTTTGAATATGCAGCCATTTTGAGGTGTTTGCCATTGTATGTGTAGCTTTACTCTGTAGTTTCATTATTTTTGCAATGTTCAAGGATCAACTGAGACTTAAATTGCCCTCAAGTCATCAAATCTTGATTGGCTCAGTTAAATTAATTAAAAACTGGGTGGGGATAAGGAAATGTGAGGATTTGAGAAAAGTGCTCATATTCTAATGTTTTTCAAACTCAATATGCATAACGTTTTAATCAAAAGCCTTTTGAGAATTTGAAGTGTTGATTTTCTGAAAGATTTTATGTTTCAATTGGCCAGTATTGCCTTACATAATGATGAGTTTTCTTGGAATTAAGAAAAACTTACATATTTTTACCACAATGAAGATTTGAGAAAAAAAAGTAGTTTGTTTTTCAAAATCAACATGCATAATAGTTTATTTTCCAGCCTTAACCAATTTTGAAGTGTTGATTTTCTTACAACTTTAGATTTTAATTGGCCAGTATGTGGATTGAGGCTAATGATTCAAACACATTTTTAATGTTTCAAACACATTTTTGGATGTGTTTGACATAACATCATTTATGTCAAACATAAATGACCTCGAACCTGCCTACAACCTCCATTTCCTGCATGATTAATCAAGCATTTCTGTTTAAATAACCAAACAAGGCAAATGGGGCGATGGGTTAAAAGTTCCGACATCAGTGTTTGCATAAACGTTTGCAGTCAACAATTATGTTTTGTTGACTGTGTTTTTGTTTCAAGATGGTAAAAATCCACCTTGGTCTCAAACCCTTTTGTATAAATTGTTAGTTTTGGATTTCAGTACCAATTAATCTGGATTACCTTGGTTGTAAAAAAAAATGTTACAACAGTCAAAGTGAACTCTTATCTGTTGTAATCTCTTAGGTTTTGAATAGTTATTTTTTGAGGTTTTACATATTTGGTTACTAGTCAGTGTTTCACATGGGAAGAATAGAGGTGCTGCACAGCCTCCGAATCATTGTTGTCTTTATAAATAACCACATAAAGAAGCTGGGACACAATGTTAAACGTTAATATAATGTTTCACTGTGGTAAAAGTCTGATTTGGTATTTGCCCCTCCAACACCTGCCCTTAACTTCAGCCTCTAGGACAGGGGTGTCAAACTCCAGTCCTCAAGGTCCTGCAACGTTTAGATGTGCCTCTGCTGCACCACACCTGAATAGAATAATTAGGTCATTAAGGCTCTGGAGAACTGATCTACACAAGGAGGAGGTAATTAAGCCATTTCAATCCAGTGTTTTGTACCTGTGGCACACCTAAAAACTGCAGGACAGCGGCCCTTGAGGACTGGAGTTTGAGACCCCTGCGCTAGGAGCATTAGCTCCTACAAGTAAGATATTAACTCCTTGGAACCTTCCAACGTATACCTCACGACAAAAATCCTGACCTATCCCTTTAAGGGATAAGACAAGTGGGAGGAGTGGGTCAGCACTGCATTCAGATGAAATTAAATGGAGGCTAAAGTGCTGACTCATTGTGTTCAATCCGTTTATTACCTGCTCTGTCACCCAAGCTTTATGGGATGGGCTGCCAGAGGAAGGCTGAGGGGAATGCAGGCAGGCAGCCCTCATTTACAGGAACACTTCTGGAGGCAATAACACTGCGGTCACCAAGCCAGCATGCTAGACAGCATGCTCCATGGCTCACCTGCGCTCTGCTAAAGTACCCTTAAGGAAACCCCACCTCCACCCTAACAAAGCACTCACACACACACGTACACCCCCAACCCATCTCATTTTTCTGGCTTAACAGGAGGAAGCCTGTTTTTGCTGCTAATGAGACATCAAGGGAAGCTGGGGAATCTGAGCCCTAAGCCTGCTAGACCAGTGTGTTTGTCTGTTTGAAGAGACGGCATGCACCGTCTTGTGTTGGAGGAGCCAGTGCATTTGTGTTGCATAAAAGCAGAAAAAAATACTTAATTTCAACCAAAACAGTGACGGCAGCCAAACCTGGATTCATCTCCACCCTCAGTCACATTCCCACACAGTTAGATGTGTAAGATATTAATCATCCACATCACTGCTGACACTCACTGAGGTGTTAACGCTGGTTGCAGTGTGAAAACAAAGGTGGAGCTTCTTTGTCCTGAACCATGCAGTCAGTAATCATTCTTCCTGGATTATAGACATTTTAGATTATTTATTTTTTTAACATTGGTCCAGAACAGTAGATTTAAAGGTGACATATCATTCTTCCCTGAACAGGTTAAAGTAGGTCTATGTTCATTACATTTTTGCACAAAATCATTCTTAGATAATGAGATTTTAGTCTAGTCTGTGCTGCCTATTTTCATCTCCTTTCAGAATGAACTGTTTTAGTCTCCTCTTGTCACTTTAAATCCAAATAAGCTCCTGTTGGCCACGCCCCCCAACTCAATGTTTACACTCACACGTAAAAATGGCTGCAAATGCAATTATACAACCATACATCTTTGAAATGCAGAAGCGGAACCAGTAAAAGTGCAAGAAGTGGTTTATAAATGGTAAGCCATCAACAAAACACTTGTCTTTTCCAGCGGCCATTGTACAGCACAAATCAACTGACCCAATGTGCTGGAGTTCAGCTTGGGTTGCTAGGTTTGACTGGGGTTACTAGGTAACGGAGCAGCTCCCGAGGTTTTTGAAACATCTAATTTTCCAGACACCAAAGATATGAACTCATTGCCAAAAAATACCTTTCAATCGGGCTGTGTTTTGGAATCAACAGAGACCCAAATGGAAATACAAAAACGTATGAATATTTGTGTGAATTTTACACAATAGGTCCCCTTTGTGATTGCATTGGATCTTAAAATGTGGTATTTCTGGTTCCTAATTTTGATGCCAGACAAGCAGAGATAATTTAAGTGTTTACACCATGTGCATAATGTATGGCTATGGGCAGTCTGGAGCACTCACTGGCTGTGGAAAGTGCTTATTGCTGCTGATCAGACGAAATGGACTCCAGCACTGTGTCAGGCTCCAGTTTGTCTCAAATGGTCTGAGCAATGAGAGCATCCAGCCAACAAATGGATGCATTCTCTCTGTCTTGGCGCTGCTTCTCCATCTCTCTCATTACTCCCATTACTCTGCAGCTTGCGGGTTATCTAATGCTCTCCCCATGGCTTACGGTTTGGCTGGGGATTAGACTCATTTTTCCAAGGGCATTTTATAAACAACCCTGTGTGCCTCCCTTCTCTCCCTGGGCTGAGCTGATTTAGCAGCAGAATTTACGACCTCAGTGGCCTTACTCCCGTCGCAATACATTATTCAAATTTATTCTCTCACGCCGCACAGAGGGCAATTATTTGAATATCCGCAGGAGTACAGCTGGAGCGTCACAGCTCGTCTGTAACAGCAAAGACGGGGAAATTGCCTCACTCTGGCGGATCAAGGTTGTAGGTAACGAAACACTTTAATTTATGACACAGCTTGATATGTCGGTGAAGTCATTGATTGCCTTGTGTCAGAAGTTGGCAGGATTCACAAAATTTAATTTCAACTCTGCTTCAACAAGATTTTTCCCCCCTCTTTTTACAGCACTAATTGAGCACTTGGCTGGCTGCGCGTCTTGTAAAATGGATTTTCCCCTGAATCAACAGAAACAGCCCTCAAAATTTCTGCTACGGTGCCACTGTTCTGCAAATTATTTTCAAGGCCTGTTTTAGAAAGTGCAGCCGCAACCGAGAAGTTTCTTTAAATTGAAATCTTGTTTAATGCTAGAGGAGGAATAGACAAAAACATGTCGTTCATCCACCCCCCCTTTACTTATGTGGTAAGTTTTTTGAAGCTGCCCCACTTTCAGGAGCAAACAGAAGCAGTGTCCTCATTTCTTGTCGAGCGAAGCGTTTCTCTGTCACACACTTACCTCATGATGTAAGTGTTAATCATACCACAACAACACATGCGCTCACACCATTCACAGATTCCACTGCAACGTCACATTGAGACAGACTATAAGTCACACTGCATTACACACTCCCTCCCTCCAACAAGACTCACTAATACTCTGAGCTCTAAGTAGGAGCTAAGAGAAAAGAAACTGCTGTAGGCTTGTTCTTTTGGTATTTGGCCACAGCTTCTTAAACTTTATTCCAGCTACCTCAGAGAAGTTGAGATGAATTCAAAAGTCAACAAAGTTTTAGTCGTATCAGCACTGAAACTTATTTTGACCTGACTTGGAGTGTTTGCAGAGCTGGTTCTTGACATGGTTCGTGCCCAGGGCACAATTCTGAGAGAGGGTGGCAGGAGCACCCCGAGAAAAAGGTATCCGTGAAATGAAATCCAAACACACACTTCAGACTAGGGAGATCAGTCTGGAGTTGGAGTCTGATTCACTTATTCCCATTTAATGGAATCTGGACTTCTTTTGATTATCCGTAATTTAACACTTAAAATATTTAGAGTTGTGACGTGGGTTACACAATACTGAACAGATTCTTTAAAATCTGTTCAGTAAAATACACACATAAAATTTGGAAATTTTATGTGTGTATTTCTCATTTGTTATGCCAACGTACCAAAATATCATCAGAGTTGTCCAAGGTGTCTTCACATGCATACCCAACACACAGCAGAAAAAAAATATGAAAACCAGCCCTTTGATCCACACACAAGATGTCTTCAAAGAGCCATAAATCCTGTCTTTATCCATTTTCACTTGAAACCATAATTTTTCATCCAAGCTAATTTATATTTGGTTTAAATATATTCGACTTTCTCCTAAAGCTGAACTAGATTCACAGAGCTTTCTACTGCTGCTGTTCCGTTGCTGTGCTTGACATCACTCTGCACACAAAAGGCTCAAAGGTCAAGTTTAATACAAGAACCGATAAACTGTCACGGCTCGGTTATTCTTCACTGAACTCGGACATTTCTTTTTTCATGTTAATAGTTCGTGTGTCTGTATTTGTTCAAGCGTGGGATGGTGTTTCCTGCAAATGTGCTTCAGAAAGTCTCATGAGGCTGTATCCAGTTCCTGTCACTGATACCATGAAAACAGCAGCAGAGATCACAAAACCTCATTGAAATACTTAAAGTTTTTCAATGATGAGGACGAGGACAGGTAAGAGCCTGCTCGCCGCCTTTCCCACTTGCACAGTTTTTTTTTCCCACGCTCCTTTTTTGGGTGTGTCTTTGGAGAGAACTGAAAACCACTATGATGCAACTGCGTCTTTATTCATGACAGCACACGGTGGGAGGGTACGGCTTCGAATGCCTCCAAGCTTCGTAAATAAATCATCCAAAGTCGCTGAGGAGTAAAAAGCGATGCCAAAAAAAAACCCCTCTACTTTTCTTTCCCCGATGACTGAGTTGCTACTCAAAAGAGCCAGGCTTAGATTCACCGCCGCAGAGCATTCAGGCATAATTTTTATGAGTGTGAAAAGCCAGCTGACAATGGAGCTAATTGATGAGGATTATCCAGCAGAAAAGGAGGAAACCTCGTGACGTGACTCATCATGGCCATCTGTGCAACTGTACTGTATTTTTACAGCTACGCCTCTGAGGGCAGAAAAAAACAAAAACTTCCTCTTTGGCAGAAAGCCCCGGAGAAGAAAAAACCACCTCATCCTACTCAGACCGGTTCTACCGCTGCTGCATGGATGGATAATACTTTCACTTGCACCTGTGCTTTAAAACGCCCTCGGTGTCTGACAAGCATTTGCTGAGTGCAGGCAAATACACCCACGAAGCGCAATATACTGAGGGAAATGTGAGTCATACCAAAACATTTCCCTCAAAATGCTCAGAGCTGAGGTCAAACATTCACACACACGCACACTGGCTGAAATTTCCAGTGAGTTGAAAGTTTGATGACATTTCTGCATTACCAACAAACCAAAGAACAAAGGCTTGAGAAATTACAATATCTGTGTTACTGTTAACTTTAAATTAGCAAAACTATTTCTGTAACATGTAAAGCCCCAGAATGCATGCAGTAATGCCGTGCAAACGTATGTACACCCTTTGAACTTTTCACAGTTAACACAAAGAAAATGGTAAAAAATTTTGTGGATCTTGCACTTGTATTTAGCCCCTTTTAACCTCGATACCTCTAAATAAAACCCACTGCATTGCTTTTAGGTGTTACCTACTTGATAAATAGAATCCCTCTGTGTCTAATTTAGTCTCAGATATTATGTGCTCTACAAATTTAGCATTTATAGAAGATGATTCGCTCTAAATTATTTAGATCGGGGCGCCTGTGAATGTCATTATTATCTTTTAAAAAACACATTTATGCACAGTTACCTTTAGTGGTGATGGTTTTTTAGTTGTGTTTCAGTGTTGTTTGATAAATATTATTTGATTTACAAAAGTGAGACCTCTGATTGTGGGCCGGTAGAAATAGGCACCACCTAACTTTAACAATAGATGTATATTTAATTAACCCAAGGGGGCAAATGGATTGTCTTCCCACATTTTACGATGGCAAATGAGTCAGTTCGTCCTGGAAATGTTTTACTTCTTTTCTTGTTGCATGGGGACACGTGTTAAGTATAAACAAGTACTCAACAAGACAACATTTATAACCTAAGCTAGTTTGCAGTCCACATTCCCAAATGGGCCTTTAACAACATAAAACAATTTAAAAGACAATAATTAACAATAAAACAACATAGCAAGATAAAATGTCAAACATAACATTAATTCTAAAATTAACTTAAAACAGGCCATAATAAAACAACAGCCATCATGGAGTCATCATCACGTTGTCATGACAACAAATGTGGAAGAAGATGCTCTGGTTAGATGATTCTAACATGACATTTGTCCTACATACGCAACTTTACTTACATATGCAAGAAGCTCATCACTCTGGACAACATGGTGGTGGCAGCATGTTGATTTGTGAAATAAAAAGTAAACTATGTTATTTTTACTATTTTACTA
The DNA here is from genome assembly GCF_002775205.1 of Xiphophorus maculatus. Lineage (NCBI taxonomy): Eukaryota > Metazoa > Chordata > Actinopteri > Cyprinodontiformes > Poeciliidae > Xiphophorus > Xiphophorus maculatus. Next base: position 8,213,437 of record NC_036464.1, on the reverse strand, counting down.
TTTCCTTTTGTTTCATAATTATGCACCACTTTGCTGGTCTATAACATAAAATCCAAATAAAAAATGTTTATCTTTGGGGTTGGCAAAATATGAAAAGCTGCTATGAACAGAAATTCATACTTGAAGCACATGTTTTGTTTCTGTTGGTTTTGTACTTTTTGTTTCTTTTTTATTTTCGTTCCAAGCCCTGGGACTCCACATCATGACACATTACCACAAACCAGTAACGTCTGTGTCACGGCGGTTTGATAACTCTGCTTGTGAGAGTGATAAAGCTACAGTTTCAGAAACATAAGGCCATCCAGCAATTAGTAATGTGTCTGAGGCAAGTGTGTGGCTGCTAAATATGCAACAGCTGGCACTCCTTGCTGAGGGGAAATTACAGTCCTCAATGGGTAATTTTCTGATTCAGTCAAAGCAAAACATACTCTTTAACTTCAAAGTTACCTTACAGGAAGCTGAAATTGAACCACTGGAGGAGGATTTTGTCTGTCTGAACACTCACAAACACAATCATAAGATCATACACTTCTAAACTGTGATTATGCACAAAAAGGAAAAATATTATGTGTATAAATGCTCCGGCCTTCCCCGTACGCATACGCAGGGACGTCTCGCCTCGCCCCACCCCCAGCTGGTTCTCATCTGACTCACAGGGGATTACTCGTCTGATCACTTTGATCTGCTTGCCACTGCCAGAGCTATTTTCTCCGACCAGCAAATCTGTGTGCAGGCTGCTATAGCCTACAGACAGGAGACACTCAGTGGGGTTAAAACCGCTCTCTAACTTCCAGACTGCGCCCACGAAACCTGAAAAAGGTACCGTTTTACTGCTTATAGGAAGCGCGGTTCGAGCCAACGTCAGTTAGGACCGCCAAGAAGGGTATCTGGTTAAACGAGGATGTTGCACAACAATGATGAATAACAGCCACTTGTAACCGCAAAACTGTTTGCTGCTTTAGCAACAGGATCTGAGAGATTATAGGTGTGCTAAAATAAAAGGAGGGCAAATAGGCTGCAGAGTTAGAAAGAAAAATATTCCTTCACTAAATGATTATGTAAACAAAAGCAGGAATCAATGTCGCTCTGACTTGTCGTTTTTATTTTTCTTTAATGAAAGGGCTGCAGCAGATGGTGGTGGATGGAAAGCACAGTCACAGTGTGTGTTTTTTTAGGACACATGAATCAACATGAGACGGATGAATCATGCAGCACTGATGTGGCTCAGAGCTGGGGGAGCTACGCCCCATCAGGTCCAAAATGTTCCCAACATGGTGCTGGGAAAACCACTGCAGCCGCAGGGCAACTGCGCCGTTGACTTAGCTTCTACTTTTTCCATCCAACCATCCTCCATCCATCCATCCATTGGTCTACTTGTCAATTTAACTCACCCATTAATTTGTCATTTTTTTTGTCCATACATCCATTCATCCATTTATTGCAGGGGTGTCAAACTCCAGTCCTCAAGGGCCGCTGTCCTGCAGTTTTTAGATGTGCCACAGGTACAAAACACTGGAATGAAATGGCTTAATTTCCTCCTTCTTGTGTTCTCCAGAGCCTTAATGACCTAATTATTTTATTCAGGTGTGGTGCAGCAGAGGCACATCTAAAAGTTGCAGGACAGCGGCCCTCAAGGACTGGAATTTGACACCTGTGATCTGTTGGTCTGCTAATCCATCCATCCATCCATCCATCCATCCATCCATCCATCCATCCAAACATATTCCCTCTCCGAGGAGCCATCGCTACTATCAGCGGGTGTCATTTCAGGAGAGCCGTCATCTGAGGCAGCTGCCCCGTTTCCATGGAAACAGCCCACTTCAGAGCCAGGCAGATCGGACGAGGCACCGTTGCCATGGAGACTGGAGCGACAGCTTACATAAGTATTCACCGCGTGTGCTCGTCTGCTGCACCACAGCACATTCCAGCATATAATTAATGCTCGGAGTGTTTGCTTGCTGCTGTCGAAAATTACAACAATGTCATTTGAAGTGGCAGAGAGCGGCAGCTCGTCCGCCGCGCCGCCGCAGTCAAGGTCAGGCTAATTTCCCCGCCAATTAAACGCGGCTTGTGCAGGGAACAGCTGTCAGCTGCCATCTCCAAGGTGACACATCAAGTTACTATTATTTTATTTTTTTTATCCTCTAAAAGCAACACAACATTCTTGCTACAGCACCAAATCATGTTAATGATTTTTTTTAAAGGTACCCCCAAAGCTTCACAGAAGAGGTTCCTTGCGTGGAAATATGATCTGAAATGTAATAGGCGAGTATAAACCATGAAAGAGGCCTAGACAGGAAATAGGATATAAAGGTGGACATCAGTGCGTTTTATTGGCTCTGAGCTTTTCTGCCAATAAGTAATGGATCTCCTTTGAAGAGAAACACAGCGCTTAAATTGCCCTGAGTGCTTGGACTTAAAATGAACACAGACAAATGATGTCCATCTTATCCAAACTATGCATTATGCATTTTTTTCTAGCTTTGATTTACGCACGCAACGCATCATGTATTCAGCAGTCGCCTCTGAGCGCCTGCCTTTCAAGTCCTGATTGTAATAAGGCCCTGTGTGTGCGCCAAACTCTCATCTCTGGTGTTTATAGTTAGCAAGAGTCAAAAAAATGTATTTCATTCGTTCCTTGTCCTTAGATGAGCTCACGAAACTCACCTCAGCTTCTTACAAAGCATTTCCAACCCTTGAATACTTCCACATTTTGTTACAACCACAAACTTCAGTGTTTTCTGTTTGGATCTCATATGACAGATTGTGGCTTTTCACATTTTCCACAAAATACCTGTAGTGTAATCTGCAATGGCAGCCCAAAATAAATACAATGTTTGTTAGAAAACAGAGATCCGTAGCTCGGGTGGATGGATTACTATCAATCATGTATTAGATAAATCTGAAAGAATCTAAAAAATGTCATTGTTGACAGAATAACAAGTCATTTAGGGATGCTTTGGTCACATTAACCCACAAGTGGACATTTTGACGTATGTGCAGAATGCAAAAACAAGAAATGCTCATCAGGCTGAATGAAACACGGTGGTAACCGCATCATGCTGTGCGGGAGGCTGTTCTTCAGTGTGAGCAGGGATAACAGGATATACAATTCTAAATGCTTCAGGTCAAAGCATTTTGAGCAACCCATTCTAAACCCAGAGCCAAGTCCAACTGACAAAGTGCAACAAGATTTTCAAAGGACATAAAGGTGTGTGATGATAGATTTGTGAATTATTTGCATGATGCTAATCAAATTTCTTCTTCAAAACACAATGTATCTTATCGTTTAATAACAATTATCTGCCACTTTGTATTTGTGTTTCACTTAAAATTCAAATAAAATACATTTAATTTTGTTGCATTGTCAAAAAATTTGAATATGTTTGTAAGAAATTGCACAACGTCTCATGAAATCCACTGTGCTGTGTCTTAGATATGTGCTGTAGCATGACATTACCGCACGTTTCCATTAGTTTTGTTTTCATTTAGCTGGTATCTTACCAACAAACTGAACTCTAGAAATACTTAAAGTGTTGTAATTAAAGCCTGTGGCACAAGCTCTCACGTTTTAACCACTTCCTCTGACTCACACAGCCACTGTCACATGTGCATAAGCAGCACCTAGAATCACACAGAATCTGCAAACATGTGACTCCCTGCAACACGACTATAAAATTCAACAACATTTTTGCATGCTTTCCCCCCCTCTCATTATGCTGATGATTTGGCCCAGAAGAAGCCGGGTTAGCTGAAAACGATAGTGCTGTCTGGTTGTAACTGACACCATGTGCTGTGTGCAGCACGCCGTGTGGTGCTTTCTTGACAGCTTCAGAGACCGTTAGTGGAGCAGGAGGGGGAAAGTTAGGCAACCACAACATGACAAATGTTGAACCACTAATACTGCCACATCAGCCTGGGCTGCAAGGGGAACAGTCATGAGAAAAACTTAGTACACCCCATGATTTAGTAGCGTGTGGAACCATTTTTATTAGCAGCAACTCTGAGGTGAGCTGGTCAACATGGCTGAAACACGCATGGTGACATAAGCAATTTATACTGGTCAATATCGATAAGTATTAAATATTTGAAATACTACCAAAATGGTGGCATCACCCTTCCTGTTTTATCCACAGTTTTCACTGCACGCCACTGTTTATTTTTAAGCAGTTATGACACAAAACCTGAAACTGTGGATGCATAAGTTACTCAACAGGTTGTTGCTAGGTAACCAAAGAGTGAGTGAGTTAGTTAATGCCACCAACCATGCTGGTCAGAGAAGTTGAGCAACTAAAGCCTTTCCTCTGCATACATCTCCCAGAATGCTATTCAGTTCTGGATTAGAGTTCAGTGAAATGATTAAATATTCAATCAGACATATTATTTATTGATATTGATCACGTGTCCATCATGATATATAATGTTATTGATTTATTGTCCCGTCCTAACTCTTAGTAGTCATGTTTTGTTCAACTTTATCAATCTTTCATATTGTTGTGGAAGACTTTCAGACCCGTTGAAGTAACATTACTACTTCCGTTCGTTGAGGCTTTCAGAGATTTGTTTTTATCTATCTCTCTCAAAGTCCCACCACAGCAGTTCAGAGAGGTTGAGGTGTGAACTTTGACAGGGTAATTGCAACAGTTTCATTTCTTCCTATTAGAAATATTCTGTTGTACATTTGTATATGTTATGGGTTTATAAGGCTGTCCAGTATTTGTTTTTAATTAACTCACCAAAATAGCTTGAATTTGGCTTAAAGTTCCAAATTTGACCCAAACAAACACTTTAAAAGTCAGTCTTGGTTAGCCAAGACTATTAACCTCAACCACCTCTGAACCACATGTAGGCATCAATAGGGGTGTTACTGAGACACATTTTTCAACTTTGGCATTCATTGCATTTTCACATTATTTAATGTAATGTCATCTATTCCAATAGTTTTAGGTGATACGGTTGGTATACAAAAGAATTCATGATCAGCTTAATGACTTCAACGTATCTACAGTATATCTTGTGGTTATGAAACAATCATGCAAGTAAATGTTTTGAAGCTATTGGCTATTTTTCTGATGATTGCACAGTTTGACCACTGGGCATATTTTTGGAGGCATCTTTTATTGCACTAATTGGCGACATTGCTAAATGTTGTACTTGTAAATCATGTTTTTCACTGTGGAATAATTAGAATCAAATAGTACGGAAAGCGCCAAGATGCCAGTTTTCACGACGTGCCCCTCCCTGCGTCGGGTCGCCAAGACCACTGACACTGAGACTCGATTTCAACACCACAGAAAGGCCTGCTGAACAGGAAGGACATGGGTGCTTTCAAGTAGATGAAATCATCATTTACTCCATTACTCACTGACAAACAGCTGTTGTAAGCGCTACTAATGCTAAGACCAAACAATGGTATTCTAGGTTACGCACCGCCAAAACAAAGAAGACTGTTTTGAGTTGGCCTAAAATCCACCTCACTGGAATTGCAACAGAGTCACTGAGCTCTCAAAGTCTTGCCCTAGGGAGTTTCAGGTTGCTTTTTTTGGCAGAGAGCCATCTGTAATCAAAGGAAAAAAGCCAACACCCTCTTTACAGGTTTCAGTTTAAGACACTTTGTCTGTTACCCACTTCAAATGTTACCGAATACCGAGTACGGACTGCCTATTTTAAGAGGACATGTTCATTGATGCCATTTCAGAGAACCTGATAATCTCCTTGTCTTTCCTCACATGGGAGTGGTTGAATATATAGAGAGCATTTTCTTCAGATGAGTTATTCCCATTTGTTGGGAAGCCCTGGGGGCAGCTTATGCATCACGCTGGCTTGCATTTCTTGGCAGCAAACATATTAGACTTTAAAAACCCTGTCATGCCTACTCTGCAGCCCTACAGACACTCCGTAAACACCTCCCATCATGATCAGCATGTCAGACAAGCGCAAAGAAGGGTGAATAATTAATACTGTCTTTGGGCTTTAGAAAAGAAGTTTTCTTGCCCCCATCGCCTGCAGCCAAACACTTAATTTGCCAGAAACTGCGTTCTTCTGCTGAAGGGATGATGCACTGCTCGGATATCTTTTCTTTGTGTCTGTCAAACCCTCACATTGAATTACAGGAAAAAACTTATTCATGCAGGTTTAAGAACTCAAGATAAGCAACTAAAACACTGCAAACAGGGAGAGGCATGAAAACACATTGATGTCTGCGAGCCCGAATGATGTCAGCGGTCTGAGAGATTACATATTCTTGTCAGAGAACAGAAATTAGTGGGTGGACATAGATGTGTGAATCTGAAGGGTGTTGGCAGAGCACTTTGAGACCAACGACTGCAGATAACAGCTAAGAGCTGAGAAAAGCGGGGGAACCATGTTTGTTTCCGTGCAGCCAGAGAAGCAGTCCTGTGGTCTGTCCCTGTCTTTGTCCTGCAGTCTACTCCTACTGTGGAAAAAAAGGGCCCTGTTCACAGACACCATCTTACTGCACCCCCATCACCACATCCTGTTTGACAGTGGAAATGTTACAGCTATATGCTGGTTCTTTAAAATTTATTTAGAATCTTTATCAAAATGCAAGCAAAAACATATTTTACCATAATTAAATATATATAATGCTGTGAAAAAACACTTGCCTTCTTACAGATTTCATATTTTTTTTCTCACTTAAATGTTCCTAATCATAAACCACAAATGCAGAGATAATTAGAGGAAATACAGATGCAGTTTTCAACCGATGGTTTAGCTTTTCAAAAACAAGTTGGCCCTGTGTGAAAACGCAACAACTCCCCTTGTTAAATCTTAAACTAGATTTGATTAACATGCTTTGATTCAGGCATTGATCATCCATCAGACAAGAACAAAACGTAGACTGAAAGTTCTCAAAGCATAACATATCATGTCACTGCAAAGAAAATTACAAGCAGATGAGAAGTGTGTACAATATCTTGTTCAGAAAAAGGTTAAGAAGCCATTTCCAAGGCACCTTTGTGACTCTTTTTATATAAGTAGTGCTTGCATAAAAGGTAACTGCAAGTTAATTGCTAGAATTGCTTTTTAAATTGTATGGCTTGGGTCAAATGTTTTGGGAATCCCTGCACAAGCTTCTCACAACAGTTTGCTGGAATTGTGGCCCAATCCTCCTGATTGAACTGATGTGATTAAGTGAGTTTGTAGGCCGCATCAAACTCACACCTTTTCAGTTCTCACTATAACTTCTCAGTCAGATGGGAACATTGACTTTCTTGTACTTAAGACACTTTGTAACTAATTTGGCTGTAAGATTAGGATCATTGTCCATTTGAAGACTCATTTGCAACCAGTCTTTAACTTCCTGACTGAGGTCTTGAGGAAAACATGTTATGTTTTCAACAAATTTCCAGAAATTTTCAACAAGGACTGGTTATGTTCCAAATGCAACAACAAACTTATACTTTGCCAAAGTTGAGCCTAAAAGAAGGATTGAAAAACTGAAACCTTACAAAGAAAACATTCAGATCTTGGAAAAATATCACGAAAATGTGAGGGAGAGCGTGTCTTGGTCTGACAATTCAAAGTTTGGCACAGAAAAATCACAGCACACCACCAAAAGAACAGCATACCCAAAATAAATTTTCATCAAAATGAAAAAGACTTTGTGTTAAGGTAGATGAAATTATGAATCGTTCTCCATCGCAGTCAGTTTTGCCAAAATACTTGAGCTGTTTGGTCAAAAGCTGAAAATGAGGACAAATTTAATTTCTAGCATCATCGTGAGTCTAAACATCCATCCAAATCTGCAGGATAATGACTTGAAGACAAGAAAATATTTGGAATTTACAACTAAATCTGACCTGTAGAGTCACATCCAGACAAGAAATGTTATCAGAATCTAACAGATCTTAAGAACTTTTGCAAATACAGTATTACCTAGTCATGTCATGTTGATAAACTCTGATAAAATGCTGAAATTTAATGGTACACTCCTCAAACAATGTACAAATTTAAGAATATGGACTCTTATGTAATCAAGTTGTTTCACATTTTGTTTTTATTCTTCCTTTAAGATTATATTTTTAAAAAGTATTGAAATAATTCAGCATGGTCATGGTTGTTTCCATGTATATGAAATAAAACCAGACTATTTACTTACATCTAGTATTTTATCAGTTTCTTACACATTTGGATGTTACGGTTCTTAGCAAATTAAGATACCAAAATCTTGACAGGGTTACAGCCAACAGCTGCTAAGCTGATAAGCTGTGACAAACACTGTTTAAAGCAGATTTTCAGAAAATAGCCTGATGTTTGTCTGTTTTATTTCATGTCTAAATCCGACATATATCCAGTCAGGATGGACTTTGGGAATCACTTCCATCTCTGCAGACAGCGTGGCAGATGCTATAGTTATCCTCTTTAGCCTTATCTACAAACAGCACCACACCTGGCTGACTTTAGTCAGCGCTATCTCCCTTTATACGTGATATACAGCCCCCGCTGTCTGTCACAGATAGACAAAGCCCTGACTACATCTGACCAGGATGTCGACGCTGAAGCAAGCGCAACACAAAGTTCAGCTGCAGCGTCTTTTCTGGCAGGAAAATCGATAATAAATCTTACTTTTCATAATGACAAATGCTCAGGGAAGTGGCTAATGCAGAGCAATAACACTGAGGATGTGTTATTGTATTTTCTCTATTGATCCTGCAGATTTATGCACCCCCTTTCTTTGATTTGTTGTCTGTTGCTAAAACAAATGAAAGGCTCCTGGCGGGGTGAGCATGAAAGGCATTCAAGCAAAGTCTCAGTGAAACTTCCTCCAAATTCACTTCACCGTCACTGTCCAGCAGACAGGCAGGTACAGGTACATCCGGGTTCACTCTCTAGCCTCTAATCAACAAGAAAACGCAAGCTCAGCATCAGTTTGTGAGGCTGTCTGGGTGAGTTTTAAAGTGGTGTCATTACAGGAACAATCATCCTCTTGAATCCCTGCTGTTGAGTCCTTAGTTAAGTTCTTCCAGTGACTTTCAAAGCTATAAAGTTGTAAAATTTCCCAGAGTTGCATCAAGACATCACTCAAAGGATTGTGCATCAAGATTAATGACCAGGAATCTGTCACTGTTCATCTGCTCTGAGTGTTACCGCCATGTGAGTTGTGTTAGATAATTAGAATTACCTTTATCGTTTCTTCATGGCTTGAGTCAAGTTAACAGGAAAGCAAGGGAAAATTACATTTGAAGCGTAGCTGCTTTCTGAGCTTGAAAAATTGTGATAATGAAATATTTTGTGGTATATCTGCTGACTTCCTGTCACTAAGTCCAGAAAATGCTGATCAGCTGTATCCTCCCAAGTGTTGCTGCACTATACAGTATATCATTGTGAAACTTGTACAGTGGAGTCAGCTCAGGTCACATGGGTCTGTTTGAGATGACTCCTGCAGCTTGATCAAATCACAAATTGAGTGTTATGGACAAATAGACGAAAGTCCTAATCTGCAAGTGTGGATGTCTGTCCTGAGAGACTGTGAAAACAATTTATTTGAAGTTGTCAACAAAACAGCGTTCAAACATACCTCTTGTAAAAGTATTTATAGTATTACGGTGAACCCCTGCCTATTCATGATCCGGTATTTGCATATTTATCACATCTTATGCTTGATTTAAACAAGAAATTATAAATCACATAGTTTACCCCTTAAACGCTTTACAGTACAGACATGTTAAATGTCAGCATTAAACTAGGATTGTGTTAATTAGCTGACATTAGCACAATGTCAGCTAATTAGCATTGTCATTACCTTAAAGCTAATTTACAAAAAAAACAGCATGTAGAACAAAGAAACACTTATTTCAATAGCTTACAACATTCAACATTAACTTAAATCTACGTAAGAAATAGTTAATGGGAGGAGTAAATAAAATAGATGTTCTCTAACAAACCCCTGAGATTTTTTCACAGAACAGCTAGATTATTTACTTCTGAATTTAGTTGGGTGTACTAAATTTTATTTACCATTATCAAAGTAAATTAGCCTTTGATTGTTGTTGCAATGTGACAAAATTATACGAAGTTCAATACTTTTTCAAGGCAGTGCACTTAACGTTTTATTTTTCCTTTGGAAGTAGGAGTGAGGAGGCGTTTTCATGAAGTAGTTTCAAAATAAAAATTCACAATCATGAACTTCCGCCTTCAGACTATTTTCTAAAAGTCCTGATCCTCATTCGCAACACATTACGTTTATTTCTGACATATCTTCACCAGACCACTAATGGATTTCTGAAAAGCACGGAACGGCTCAAATCAAGGTTAAATAGACTATAGATTTGGTTTGTGCGAAGGTGGCTGGCTTTGTGTCTGAATGAAATAGCATGTGAGAAGTGGTAGGGAAAAATAACGTGGAGGGCTTTTTAGCTGAGAGACTTGTGTTGATGAATAATTGAGCTGTAGCCAGGCAGAGAGCTGTTTCATGAGCCTCTCTGTCTCAGAGTTAAAATTAGAAGCTTCTCTCTATGCAGACAGTCTCTTTGAACTGCTACTGTCTTAGAGAATCACTCCTCTCTCTGTCTCTCTCTGAGCCTCGCTCCTGCCTTTTAGTAGATATGGGAACAGGCACAAACGTGCTTGACGGACAAGGCAGAAATAAAAAAAAAATCAAGGTGCTTCTTTGTATTATTTCTCTGTAACAGCGGACATGCTGTAGAGCAAAAACATAAAAGCACACATGTTGTTTGATGTGCCGATTTGTGGTGCTAATTTTAGATTTAGAGCACTTTTTTCTGCTGCAGCTGTAATGAAGTTTTGTCTCTCCTCTGTCTACCTGTCATAAGATCCCCCAAGGCTTTCCTGTCTTTGTCCGGCCTCTGAGCATCTCTATCTGTCACTCCTGTCCAGCCCACAGTGACACCACGGAGCCCGGAAAGTAGGACACAGAGACCTCATAGTGCACACTCACACTCTTCAAAAATACACAAATTGCGACAGAGGCCGGAGTGTGCTCTTGCATATTATATCTGGTGTTATCTCCGGACAGTCGGCTCTAAATGGGGCATTCACTGGCTCTTCAGAGCTCTTGTTTTCTGTGGGGCAACTTGAGCTGAATTGTTGCCGTTTTAATTAAATCTGCTTATTGCCTGCTCCCTGAGATCCACCCAGCTTCAACATCAAAGTGGTGCTCTGAATAATGATATTCTCCTTCATGCCTCAGGTGCAGCCAGAATCTCAGAATCCCCCTTCCCACACACACACACACACACACATTTACACACAGTGTTTCACCTCTCTATTTCCCGCTATACTGCTATTTTCTCTGAGCGCTGACATAACAGTATTTTGTCATGTTCATGGTAGAAAGATGGTGTGTCTGCGGCCCCCCTGTAGCTCCATCCCCTGGTTGTTATGACACCTTCCAAGGACGATATCTTTCACTGAGTCCTGGACGTCCCTGCTGTGATTTGAGATCATAAAAATTTGGTTTTCTGAAACAAAAATCTTACAGATTTTGTTGCTGGTTCAAAGGATTTTTCAGGTTTTAAGGGCAGGTTAAAAACATGACATTTCAGTTGTTTCCTAATACCAGGTTTGTAGGATTTGGTGACACTCAAAACACTACAAACCTGTTAAAATTCTGTAAAACGAATTCTGCATTTACCCCACTAAGCTACACACCTACAGTATATGGATTATAGTAAATAAAATTTGCCCTAAAGTTCAGCTGTTTTATTAGGATTTCAATAGCATTTGCTTATTTGCAAACTTTGGCAAAATATTTTGAGAGAGCTTAGGGATGATGGGCAACTTAAGGATGTCATTATACAAATGTATCAGTCAGGATAAGGGTACCAAAAAATCTGTTTTCTATACATTGTAATATTTTTCAAAACTAATGCAGAGAGATGGCAGAAACCTTTGTGAGAGGCCACCATTAGAGCAGCATTAGCCCTGAGAACTGCAGTTCAGTACTAGTTATGTCTTCTTTATTATATCTTTGGATTAGAAAGGAGGGTTGAAAAAAGGCAGCTTTTTGTCTACAGGAAATAAATTTTTTTTTAAAAAGTCAAAGGAAGCTTGAAAAAAAGTATTAGTTAAACAGACTTCCCTTTAATAAATATGTTAGTATTTTTGGTAGAAATGCACATTAAAGATGGAAACTGTTGTTTTTTTCTGGTTGTGTGTAAACTTTGGCACCACTGCTTTGTGATTAGGCCTTTATTTGTTTATTCAAAGCAAAAAATAAATAAATAAAGTTTTTCAAACCATATTCCCTGATCTTGTGGAAGAAAAGCGTCCCCAAAGCATGGTGCTTTGCTTTCCAGCAAAAGTGTTTTCCAGTGAAGGATAAATGTTGCATTTTCCTGTCATCTTATCACCTCCATCTGTTTGCATGGCCAGTGGCAAAGGTCAACATGACTAATGGTGACAAAACAGTTGCACTCATGCCAACAATGAATAACACCCGCTTAGATTACTTCTGAATGCAATTACTTGTTCTGGAGTTTATTCAGATATATCATACTGGAGGAATACAACAGCATGCCACACTTTTCAGATTTTTATTTACAACTTGTCTTTAATGCCGTGTTTTATTGCAGGAGTTTTAAAGCGCAGAAGTACACTGTGGTTTTGTCTTCTCTTGGTTTGAGTTACTTCATCTGGCGCTAATAGAATCAGTGCTGCATAGGTTTGAGATTTTATAAGGAACAAACCCATTTATAGTGGCAGGGAAACAGCCATCTGATAGTGATGAAAGAGTGTTTTCATTACAGCCACAGTTTCCTGTCTGTTAAAAGTTCATCAACAGCGGCCGTGGTCAAACGTAGTAAATCAACCGTATCCCTCGTGACGATAGATCAAAGCTGCTGCCGACGGAGCCAATTAAAAGTTTCGGTCATGATAAAGCTTACTAGAACTTGTTCAGGAAGGAGTTATCAGGACACAGTCAGGAGATGACTCTTTCAGTCATTGTTTTTGCACAATCTGACCTCTGCCTCCGGCTAATTCTTTTCACCGTTTGCTGATTCAGTGTTGCGCATCAGGCTTATGTAAACACAAAAGAGAATGAGGTAAGAGCAGAGAAGTCTCATGAAAAGCAGAGCTTATGAAACTCTGCACTGCAACAATTTTTCTCCAGACACTGCATGCGTTGCAGCAAATCACATTTTAATGGGGTCAAATGGTAAAAATCTAGAAAACAGCGCCGGGTTATGCAATTCTTCACCTCTGCTCCACTGCACTTTTATTCAGAGAGGGTTATGGGTGTCCTCCGGTCAGGCGGCTACTCATCCCAGGACATAATTCAGTTCACATAAAGCTTCAAATCCCAGAGCCTACCTTGATATGCAGCTTTTCAAAGTCACATCATTCTTCGTTTGACATGACAGAGCTCAGATTTGGTACTTGAATGTATCAGGAGCAGGGAAAGTCATCAGTGCACCTCATTTTAAATCATATTCATGCTTTTTCAGAAAGAAAAGAAGTGCTCCGCTTAATGCATTTCAGCTGATGGTTAAAGTACAATAATTATGCGTGTATCAATTCAAACATGAGGCAAAAAGCTGCTTAATGAGAACATAATTACATCATAAATAATAGCCTAATGACACAAATTACTCAATAACATCAAAAACAGGCGTATTTTTATGTATTGGGATAATAAAAGGTTCAGAAATCATCTGATTCTGTTCTGTTTTTTATTTATCATGCAAAAATGGAGCCAAAATGGAAAAGCTTTGTGTGGAAAATTTAAGCACACCCCATGATTCAGCAACTTGTGGAGTCGCCTTTCGCAGCGATGAGTGGAAACAGTCGTTTTAAACAAAAACTTATGAGTCTCTCACATTAGTGCAGAGACTTTGATCCACTGTCTGCTACAGCATTGATTCCGCTTATTGCTATTTGACCTCATTCTTTTCTGCGTTGCTCTCTCAAAGTCCCACTTCAGCACTATAATCAGGCCTATAATCCCAAAGTCCTTTACAGTAATTTAAGTAAAAATATTGCTTAATTGCTTACCAAAATAAGGTATTTTATTTACCTTTATTTTGGTAAATAAGATAAAATAGTCAAGATCCCCTGTTCAACTAAAATTAAAAGCGGGTGAAATTCAAAATGGCCGACACCTTTGCTTTTGAGACTGGTTCTGGAAAAATTCAATCACCACTGGTTTCTGGATCACAGATTAAGGTTTCCAAAGGTTTCTGAGGTTGCTTCACATGCAATAGGACGTTAGCCATTTTTCAGCAGTAGCTTCACTGCAACAAAGGGACAGGAGAATCTGGATCTTCTCATCCATCTTCTTTGAAGGAAGTAATCATGTTTCCCAAAACAATTTCGTTAATCCTTCTGCAGGGAGATGTTGCAGTTTCATACCGAGCGTGTGATGTTGCCAGCATCTTTCCTCAGCTTCCACCATAAATGTGATGTAAATTAAAACTGACTCGCATGGTAACAAGGTCACCAAAACAACATGTTTTTCTGTGTAAATCACATTAACGAGCATTGCCAAAGGGGGAGAAGATAGATAATTTTTCCACTTTTCATCTCCCACCTCTTCTTTTGTTACAACAGGCTTAGCGAGGTAATTCCACTTTGATCCCCGCGTGTTTGAATTTTTAATCTCAGGTAAAGACGGAGAGAAGCACAGCCAAATAACCATCTGCCCCCACCTATGAGTGTCATTGTTTGTTGTTTGGATAAAGGCTTGTCACCTGCTTCGGAGACTAAGATTAATTACTGCAGTTGAGGTGATCTGGAGCTTTGCTCGGTCGAGTATTGATGGGGTTGCTCTGGACCGTTTGGCCTATGAAGCCTTCAGGGACTAGAGCATTCAGAGCAGCCTAAGGCCAAAGCCTGACGCATTTATCATGAGCATTACATCACTTACACCATCAAAGATCCGTCGCATTAGGTGTTCATGGTTTCTGGTGAGAATGAATCATTGCAGCTTTCAAGGCTGCACTGATTTCCAGACTTAACTGTGGGTCGTTTATGTCTTTTCTTGCTGTTTGTCTCTCAGGCGCTGCCTTAAAGCATGCAGATGCTCTGGAAGCACAACGCTCATGGTGCGGATTTGTGGAGCTCCAGTATCTTCCCTCTGGGAAAACCAGCCCGGCGAACAGTAACCTCTGTTTTTCTTGCACATATGTCTGCGTCTTAGCGAGCGACACTTGCGTGGGTGTGACAACGAAAAATCAAAATCTGCGCTTTAATTACTGCACACCTTCTGCTGAGAACTATTTCTGAGTTGTTGCCCCAGGGTTCGCAGAGAGGTTGAAGCATGATGATGACATCACAGTTCACAGTACAACAAGTGCTGGATTGTTAAAATGAAAACAAAGCATGCTTGTTTCCAGCCCTATTTTTTTTCCCTGTGGTTAAGATTCGTCCTTTGAGCTGGAGATCTGACCTTTGTTTCTCTGCTAACAGACTATCTCTGTCAGTCTGCAGACGAACGGGGGCGGGGGAGGCGGTCAGCGGACCTTTGGTGTGCAGCACTGATCACATGAGCGGCTAAAATAACAAAGTGCTCTGATTTGGCTCTTTGTTTACACACAGTCATGCGATTCAGATCTCCTAAACTAAGCCATTTTTAATGCATTAAAATAAGGATTAATATTGTGAGGATAAATGCGGCATCGCACGCTTTGTCATCTGACTCAACAAACATGTTATTCACAAACTAATGTGGATCCAGCCAAAACTATGAGAAATGAAAGTAATGTGAGCTTAATGGTGATGCCATTTGACATGTGTTTCTCAGAATCATGAAAAAGGTTTTCTGAAACATAAAAAATATAACTTTTATTACTTTGAAGTGTGTAAGAGGATTTTTTTGAAAGATAAACAGAATTACTTTATATCCGGCTGACATCTATGTAGACTATTTGCAATAATCTGCCGTATTGATATTTTTATTTTTTTTAAAACTGTGTGCCTTTTTTATTTTAAATCTGAAAATTGTTTATACTTTAAATAGTCTGAAGTATAAAAATGTTATGCTTCTATTTTAAAGAGCATAACTTTGAACATAAAATTATTAAATCATTTTCATCACTGTTTTCTTTTCCCATTATCAAACGACATGTGGAAACCGTTATACTGAGGCTTTTATTTTAAGCCTGTCTTTAAAAGTTATGATCCAACTGGTATCCTGAAGAGTATTTTTTACACATTTTATTTTGGAAGACACATTGATTCATTTTCTTCCTTGGTGTTCAAGCTAATTAGTAATTTAGATCCTTCTTTATATTTACAATTATTTTTCAGAACAGGAGGATTTTTATTTTGAAGAGCAGGAATAAACTTTACTTTGAAAGCTTAACATATTCCATTTCCTTCACGTGGTTAGCTCCACCGCAATCTGAAACCTGCTTGTTCACTAATCTGTTCTTTAAAATATTGAGGTTTTTATTTTGAGTGTCTTTATGCTTTATTTTTGACAGATCAACATTTAATAAATGTAAATGTTGATCTGTCAAAATAACAGATCTAATGAAAGTCTCTATAAACTTTATTTTTGAAAAACCACTTTAAATATTGGAATTGTTTTATTATTTATTTACGTCACTTAAATGACTCTTATTTTGAAGAGCATCCTTACGCTTTACTGTAGAAGTCCCATTTCAGGAGATGCAGGCTCCGTGGTTGCCATGGTGATTGTTACCGTTTGTGGACAGCAGGTGTATCAGTGCAGGTGTATCAGTGAGAATTCACCGTCTCTTTTCCTCTCACTTAGACGAGTAAAATAAAACAAGATGCAGAACTCAGAAGTAGAGCTGCCAACAACACACAGCTCTCTGTCCACTGCTAATTTTCTGCCTATAACAGTGTATTAATGATTTTTTAAAAAAAAACACAAATCATTACCCCTTAATTTAATCATCTAAAACCTTTTTAACTTTTTAGAGAATATATAATTTAATAAATTGAGGTCAAATTTTTGTGCAAGTCAAACAGGAAGTGCTTTTATTTTGCATTCTGCTAAGAAGAGCGGAACAATTATCACAGACGATCGATGTCGTTTCCTTTTGCCAAAGGAAGTATAACCCAATTTTATACTTCCTCTCACAATTGCTACAAAACTGCTTTCTGTATTCAGTCAGGTTATCTAAAAATGTATTCAGTCTAAGAAATATCAAGCAGTTTCCAACGTATTTGCAATTAAGAAAATGACTTAGCACATTTCTCTAATACACCTTGCAAAACAGGTGGCTGTAACATTACAGCCACCAGTGAGCTGAATGGGAATGAAAGTGTTGCATCTGTTCTGAGATCCATGGTAGCATTTGCAGCCAGCAGAGTTAATGGTAATGTGATTGCTGACATGACCATTACAAGCACAGAACAGCTGCTGATATGCAGCAGTGCTGCTGACACATGCACAGTGCTGAAAGTCAGTACTATACTGTGAAGTAATGAGTCTATTTCTTTTTTCTTTCTTTGTTTTTCATCATGTTTTTAAACCGGAGGAACAAGTCAGTGGAAGAATGGAAGTTGAGGTCACGTTTTGGTTAAAGAAGAAAGCAGGAAGAAAAAAATCTTCATGTTTAGCAATGGGGAAGACAAAAACAGTAAAACATGGCTTTGCTTCGGTCAAGGAGTTATGGTGAAGCACAATTTCAAAAGGTATTAGTTTCTGTGGTTGACAATTTTCAGTGTGTGTATTAACACATATTAAGGTACATTTGGCATCTGAACTATTAAAATGAATAGTTAGACACGTTTTTAGAAAGGGACTCTAGGATTTATGGATTCTAGCTTTTAGTAGTGGATATTTTCTGTATTCTAGAAATGCATTAGTGTTATTTTTAACTTGTATTCTATAAGGAAGAAGAATAAGTAAGAATTTTGTTGTGATTTTTCAGATAGTTTTGAATAACTTACATAAAACATCTAGTAGTAACAAAAAAGCATCTAACCGACTCAGAAAACAACATCATATTTACTTTTTTTGCTTTAATGAATAACAACAACTAATTCAATAATTAGCACTGCAAAACCATCTTACAAAGAATAAAAACATAATTGAACTGGATTTAAGTTTTTCTTCTGTTACTACCAACACAAATGGAGCTATCATGGATTTCTGAAGGCTGCAAGGCTGCAGAAAACATCAGCTTTAAAGTTCAAACCCTATCTATTGATGAAGACAATGTGCTAAACAAACGATACGAGCCGGCTGGATTTGGTTTCAGAATCAAGAATGAGCTTTGAAACTCAAGATAAAGTGAAGGGTGGATCGTTGAGCAGCACTTTAAGGATGACAGGCCGTCAGCAGCCCCCCTCTGCAGCCAAAAATACTGCCAACCATCAGAGACCGTCTCATCTTTGCGCTCGTGTCTGTGCCCGTCGCTCAGCGTGGCCCTGTCAGCAACTCCACCCCTCCTTCTCTCCTTCCCTTCCCTCCCTCTTTCCCTCGTCCTTCAGGATTCCCAACGCACCATGTGCCAACGAGTGTCGCGTTGCATTTTGGGAGAAGCTCTCTGCTAAGATCCCCTGTGGGCAAACATGCACCCTCCTCCTCCCCCACACCCTCATCCCGCCCTCAAAAACAATCTTGCCCAGTCTCCTCCAAAAAAAAAATTCCTCGGCCCCCTCGCCCCCCGAGGGCACCACGCAACCTAAAATAACAGGACACATCAGCACTTTCATCTGCATCCCCAAGCAAGCTCAGACACTGCAGCAGCAGCTGTTAGACCTCTCACAGGCGCAGATAGACTTCTGAAAAGAACTGAGGCGCTATAGTTGGCACAACCCCTTCCCCCTCCAGTGAGACGAGCACAGACGGAGCCAAACTTGGATAAGAGTGCCAGCTAGGTGTGGCTGACTGACAGAGCTGTCCTTCAGTTGTCCTTCAGAACAAAAAGCCCCGCCTGAATGGAAAAAGGAAGAGTGCAAAATCAAATATGTTGTATTTTTAAAGAATTAGACAAATATGAAAGACATTTTATCAATTTTTTGGAAATAATGGATGTAAAGAGAAGAAAAATTGAGCTGTGCACACTGTACAACGTCGTTAAAACCACAGATTTCAGTGTTTTCACAGCTGATAGTCCAGCAGACTTGGCTCGATTGAGGATCAAGATTGCAACATTTGTTACATTTTCAACACTGTTCTGTGTCAACTGAGCCAAACACTTTCAAAAACCTGTTCACCCTCCTCGCCTGTGATGGCACTGCACCAAGAACCTCTGATACAAAAACCTCCGAAGAAGACATGAGCGCAACTTCCTTCTTCACAAAATGTAAACCAAAATGGAGTAGCATCAGATTTTTGCAGTTGTAGGATTTCTTCATTGCCTTTAGTAAAAAACTTCAAGTCATTTCTCCCACTAGCGCATAACTCTCATGTTTGTTTTGGTTGTATTTACACAGAATGTTGTGCGCTATAGTACACTTCCTACTTCTGGAATGGTCTCTGGTCTGCTCGCATTCACGAATGCTTTCAAACCGAACCAGAGTCACCAGATGGACCAGAGTTTGCTTTTTTGGTCGATTGCACATTCACCGCCCCCCCAAACAAACCGGACTTTCTAGGCAAATGAACTGGAGTTTCACCAAAGCGAACATGGCTGGTGTGAATGCACCCTTAAGTGATTTAAGAATCACCTTTTGCTGTAATTATGGCTGCAAGACATTTGGAGAATGTCTCTACTAGCTTTGCACATCAAGAGCCCAAAATGTTTTCCCCTTTCCTCTTCAAAAGAGCTCAAGCTCAGTTATTTTAGGCAGTGAGCATTGAAGTCTTGCCAGCCAGTTCCACTCCATCACATTACAAAACATTGAAATGCTCTGATCTAAACCGTTAACTTGTATCGCTGTATGTTTATGGTCACCGTCCTGTTTTACTGTTGTAAAGGTTTGCTTAGGGGGGTAATAAATGTTAGCTTTGCACCACGTCTCAACATGATTGTGGGAACAATATATAGTTTCACATGCAATAGCAATAAAATACTTTAACATTTTTTGGTTGTAACATGATGCTGAAGGTTCGACATGAAGGAATACTTTTGAAAAAGAGTACAAAGCAGACTGTTCAAATAACACTAGCTAAAAAGTGCAACGAAACAAGAGAGATAAATATATTTACAGTTTATTTTTGTCTGATAAAGAGTGTCCAGTTGTAGACTGATAAAATAGCCTTTCATCCACTGTAGCAGCACAAGGCTGGCTGGTTGTTGCTGTGATACATTGTGGCTCAGTTCAGTAGAAAACGTCATTTGTGTTGCAAGCTGCGACTCTGCTGTGGAGTCACAGTGCAGCCTGATGTACCAGAGGTCATTCTTTCACAACGCCTGACGGAGGAGCTCAGGCCTGCCTGTAATAATTCACAGCCATTTGCCGCAGGGAGTCGTTTCCAGCTCAATAAAGTGTGTAAAGAGCAAATTTACAACAACGAGGACATATTTAATCCAAACAGAATTACATCTCTCAAAGACTATATAAGCTTTTAAAAGATTAGCTTGATATATGTGCAGTAATTTGTTGTAATGGTTGTGCCGAGCCTTCTCGTGTTGCAGCCATTAGTTTTCGAAAAATCTTCTGAAAACTAATGGAGATGTTTCGTGAATGTCGTCAAATTCAGATCATGAGTGTCCATGCTCGTGGGTTTGAAGTCAGTTTTTGGTTTCTTCGTGAAGATCTGGAGAGCCCTACAGTTCCAACCAAGTGTTTTCAAATGGGAAATACAAGGGCGAGAGGGTTCATAGTGGCTTTCTCTGGACTGCGTTGGTGTGTGTGCTCTTCCTGTTTCCCTGGCAACGGCCATATTGACATGCTGCAGTGCCGCCGCCGTTGCTGCTGCTTCTGCTGGAGGAACCTGGCAGGCGGCCAGGAAGATCTCAGTCTGCACACAATCTCACATTCTGTCGCTTGCCAGCTCTATCACCCCAGCTTCGTACAATTCCCATCTCGCTTTTTTCTTGTTGTTGTTATTGCTCTCCAGGCCGGCTGAATGGTGAAGCTAAAGAGTAAGTGTGTTTGTTGCATGGAGTGGGGGTAGATTTGTTGGGAAGAGGGAGAGAGAGAGAGAGCAGGGGGGAAAACACGGAGGAGGGAGGGGTAAAATCTGTGCCATGCGGCTTGCATGTTGAGATGAATAGAGGGAAAGGCAAGCCTCGTGTTACGTTACAGGAACATAGTATTGGCTTAGGGGGTTGGGCTCTGCACCAACAGATGGATAAACCCGGGAGAAGAATGCATGCCAAGCGCCAAATGTATCAGAGGCTTGCTGGGGCATGAAAATGTCAGGTGTCAGCGACGAGCCACGCGGTCGCTGCTATTTATACAATCCACCATGTGCTGAATGTACACATAAGGCATTGCGAACGAGGATGACGGGGGCGTACGGGGGTGTATTGCCAGGCAGAGGAGGAAGAGGAGGAGGAGACGAGGATAAACGACCGGCTGACTCACCCCTTTATCGGTCATGGATACAGACAGCCTAAGAGCAGCCTGCATGGCACTATGTGTTCACATGGGCTGGGCAGGGAAATGTCAACACCATCTTTGTGGCTAACAGCCTCATGGATGGATAAGGGCCTGCATTATCTCATGTGTAGAGCAGATCTCTCACACGTCGTTCTTTGCCGGTTAGATTGGGGGCAAGTGTTGACTGGTCATGGTAAAAAAAATTTTTAAAAAACATCGCAACACACACCAGCTGGCACATGCCCTCTCAGACGCCAGGTTTGTTTTGCATATGCTGTCTTGGGCCGACCTCGGTGACGCATTCAGAGCAATGAAACAGGAACATATTTTGTTAGATATCTACCAGAAACAACTGAATCAAGGTTCCTCTAATCTCTCTTTCTGCATTTCAGGGATTTGGTTTTCACTTTTCCAACTGAAATTTGACCAATTTAACAGTAGCTGTGATTCCTTTCCAACAAAACTTTGTTGTGGAAAAATCACAATTTTGCAATTGCAGTGTTTCCATTAAATAAGAAACGCAATTAAAATCACTCGTGAATAAGTTTGTTGACGTTATAAGTTATTTAGCGCCATCGTCCTTCTACCACTTCTCTTTATCTTCTTTATTTTTTCCACCGGTCTTAACATCCGGTTGTTGATCATATGACTCATGTGATACAAAAAATGTCGTATTTTTGATTGGGGTTGCATATAAGCAAAAGAAAATTTCCTGTGTCTAAATACCTTTGGCTAAAAAAAGAAGAGAGGAATTTAAATATAGATAACAACCAATGCAGAGTTGTAAAAAATTTTTCTGCAATATTTGAACTAGATTTTGGCAAAGAATGCCACTAAAAGTACAAGTAACATGCTTTTTATTAGTTTTTCTGTTTGTTTTTGTCATTTACCATCCAACAGAAAAAATCATATGCATTCTTTCTTATGTTTGTCTTTATTTTAAATCTTGAAAGTATACTGCTCAAAAAAATAAAGGGAACACTTTAAGTGTTAAACACCTGTTTAAGTGTTCCCTTTATTTTTTTGATCAGTGTAGAAATAAGATGGTGGTTCTTTAAAATGACACAAATTTCTGAAAGTAATATTTGTCTAAATGTCAAATGTTTTTTTGTTGTTTTTTTTTTAATGTCAAGTGAAATTTGCAGCTTTAAATGAGTTTTACCTGGCTGTCTTGGAGCCAGGTAAAACTCATTTACTAGTTCTTCAGGTTGTACATGCTGCAGACCCCTGAAATAGACAAACACAAAATAACACAAAGCAGATTAAGTAAAAGGAAAAGATTAACAGTTTTTGAATTCTTTCACAAATGTTTTGACATGTAGCAGCAGTTTTTGCATAAATGGTGACTTTGCACATCCCTGACTAAACAAAACGCTACAAAATACACTGCACGTTTTGCAGATAACTCACCTTCGACATGGAAAAAACAGAAGACTTGTTCAAAATGCAACACACAAAGACATTTTTAATTGGTGCTTCTGTGCCCCGTTATAATGCTGCCCTGGGTGACTGCCAACATGGAGCATTTAGAAAACCACTGTTGGCTCAGTCAGATGTATTGCAATATTTGACTGGTTCTAATGCATCCAGCCAGTTGTAGCTCTGGCTGGAGGTTTGGTGCCTTTTTCTCTAGAAATTATCTGGAAAATGCTCTAGACATTTAGCCACTTTCAAACTACAACCTCTGACTATTTTCTTATTTATCAATGTTGCACAGCATGTTATGATTATATCAGCACAAATATGGTTTTTCACATTCTAAATAAAAATCTAAAAGTATATTTCCGTTTTCTTCTACTTGACAATTATGCACTCCATGCTGACTGGGAGCAATCTGGCGGGTTTCTGCTCTCAAATTAGTGACTGGCTGGTGAACAAGTAACCCCCATCAAAACATATCAGCTGGCATTTTGTTGCACGGCCTTTTGCAAAGCCCTCAGGGTCAACTATGTCCTTGTCCAGACAAAGCCTCCTAAAGCCGGGATTTCATTTCCACATTGTGCCCCAGTGTCCCCTTCATTGTTGATTTTTCCACTGCGTGCAAGGCCAGGGCATTTGTACCAGTCTGCTAGACCCACGTCGAAAAGCAAAAAGCATCCACTGTTTGAAGCCGGGGCCATTCTTGTTATTCATGTCATGTCTGGTGGTTTACTGGGGCAGGGTGCAGAATTTTCCAGAAGCAGCTGTGTGCTAGTGAGGCTGATGGTGCGCAAGCCCAAAAGACTTTCTGTCTCTCTCCCCGCCTGTCCCCCCTTTCTCTTCCCCCTCCATCGGCATGCTTGGCTCTGTGCCCAGACTTACTCAAACTCACACTCAACCAGAAATATCCGCTCTCCCCCCTCCTCTGCTCTTGCTCCCAGCCCTGAACATTTTCCTCTGGCTCAACGGAGAAGCTTCCATCACTCCGGATGACATCGGATCATTTTTCTCCCCCTGCACATTCCAGCCAAAGAGGAGGACAAGGGAGGGGAGCAGCTGCTGTTTTCTTCTCTGTGATTATATCATTACAGAGCAGCAGACATGTATACAGTATATCAAGTGCAACCTGTCATTAGCATACTTTATGTCATGAGGGCTAAATACAAGTGTGCCCCTGCTGGATCCAAATAACCCGGATTGTGTTGGTGCCAGAACCGGGAAATTAAAATCAGGAATTCCAGCCTCCAAGCACCTCAGATTTCAATCCATCAACCTTGAGCTATAAAAACCGCTCTCTTATTTAGCGTACCATTATGCCCTTCCGACACCTGTCGGGACACGTTCTGCCCGAGTTATCAGATACTCCGAAGGCTCTGCCGGCAGTCTAAATAAACCTGTGAGAGCAACGCAGTTGTGTAACACCCTGGAAGTCGTCGGCTCCAATAATAGAGCGCACCTGTCAAACAGAGGCCCTGCTTGTTCTCTCCCCTCTGCTGACCCGACCTCCTCTCGCTCCCTAACTCCAGCTCAAATGCTCCGTAGCTGGCAGACAGTGGCGCAAAACGTTGCGATGCCCTATATGGGGGCGCCAAAAGATGGCAGAAAAAATATTTATAGTCAACATTTTTGGGATTTACTAGCAACAGATGTTGCATATGTAAATTATGTGATCTACCCGGACCCTGTCACCTAACCACACTTCATTTAAAGTTCATAATGAGTCTGCATATGCCTCAGAAAGTATGTAGTTGCGCCACAGCCGGGGGACAATGTAAACAATTCCTGAGAATATTGTTTCGAGAAAACAAAGAGAAACAGAGAGAGATGGTGGAATGAGAGCTGGAGGTCAAAACGGCAGAATCTAGATTTTTCTATTTTTTTTTGGTCTTCTTTCTTTTGACTGGCACGCCAGGCTGAACAAAGGCGATAAAAGCTTTATTCTACCTCAGAGTGGAGATTGAGCAGCGGGTGCCACTAAGCTTTGATTGACAACAACATTAGCACTGAGAGAAGAAATAGCTACCCACTCTCAGTTATGTAACGGACAGAGAGGGGGGAAAAACTACAGTAAGTTTGTTTGGCTTTATTTGTGCATGCTGTACACACAAGGTATTCCCAAAGCAAAAAAATATGTCAAAATATTTGAGTTTGTTCCTCTTAAATGGGAAGTGTAGGATCTCTGGAGAAGAGGCGAGAGTTGCTGAAGGTCAAAGGTTTTATGTTACTGCATTTCTACAAACTGAAGATGTCAGAGTAAAAACAGGAGTGGCAGAATGTTTTTAAAGCTACAGGATGTAACTTGTAACAAGCTACAGGATAACTCTCACATATATATATGGGGGGGCGGGGGGGGGGTGTATGTGTGTGCATGTACAACAAGCACAAATAAAGCCAAACAAAGCTCCAACATCCCTCCCAACCCCACTAGGGACAAGGGTGTAAACAAAATGGATGGATGGATTTTTTTTTTCACATATTTGTTAAAATTGTCACTATGTTCTGATAGGATAGTATGACACGGATTATCTTTGAAAAACACTAGCTCCTCTGCCTGCTCCCAGTGCTCCAACTGCAGTCCGAAACAACCAATCAGAGCCAGGAGGAGGGTCTTGGTGCTGTTAATCTGGCTTGTGTACATGCTGCTCACAGCTCCTTAAAAGGACAGGCAAAAAGGGGCCTGACTGACTAAGTTTACTCCAAATGTATAAACTGCATTACTTGATTTACCATTCGACAGTTTCTATTAAGTGTTTTTTAAAGGAGGTCAGAAAAGATGCCAGATATACCCAGATTTTAACATAGAGCTGCCCCTCCCACACCTGTTGCTGCCAAGTCGCTTCTACTGAGTGAAAACCAGGTTCAACACTTATTCCTCCCTTATCAGACAGACAAATTCGGCTGTTGGGAAATATTTGTGTTTGTGGAAACAAAATGTGGAAAGCAAAATTTTGCCACTAATTAAAATTTTGCCACTAATTATTTTTCATCAAAGTAAGCCAAGGTTTTAAACACTTATTAACACAAAAACTCTAGAATGCTCCTTCAGACCACTCCAGTGTTTTCATGAGGTGCTTTTTTTGTTTTGCAAATCAATACACCCTAAAAATCTGGAAGGCAGCAGCTGATCCTTTGGAATGGTGTCCAATCATGTATAGAATTTCAAAAACTCTTCATATCTACTGAAATGCCCCAGAAGTGAAATAATTTATTAGTCCACACTGATGCAGAGCAGCTAGCTCCAATTCAGATATTCAGCTAAAGCATTTCTCCTGCATCCTGTCCCTGTAAACAGTCATACCTCGGCTTTATCTTGGTTTCTGTCCAAGTCTGTTTGAGATGCTCTGCTTAATCTCGTTATTGTGTACACAGGCACACTCAGGCTCTGAGCTATTATTCAGCTGCACAGATGGCCCTCGCAGGACATCTCATCTCCTCCAATCCAGACTCTCAGCTGACTAAACAATCGTCTCAGAGGGGCGCGGGGACAGGCGGCCATGCTTTTTCCAACATGACACATTAAAAAAATAAGCACAGAATAAGCTGAGAGCGGACTGTACACGTCTGAGCCAAGCATTCAGTGAGGATGAATTTACCAGTGTTTTTCAATGGGTCTGACTCCGTCTTAAGGAATATGCCCTGCTGGCGGGATTAAATCTGTGCTGGCTGCTGGCATGCTCGCTTATAGCACATCTCGCTCTGACAGCTCCTTCTAACTTTAGCTGGAAGTGGTAATATAACTCCTACTACACTGACTGGCATGCACCGGCAGAGGCCATTAGTTAAAGTGAATATGTGCATCACATTTTCCTGCGTTGCACTCGCTGCTGCTTTCTATTTTGTATTTGGCACAGTCGCAGCATGCCATCTTATCAGCTGATCTTGAGCCAGAAGCAAGGAGTAGTTGCTCAGCAGAAAACACAAAAAAGAAGTGTCGATTGTGCTGGGCTCGGCTATAACACGATAAAAACAGGGTCCGAATGCTTTTGGATCAGTCCCATGCTTGCTGCCTCTTTCCCTTGCTCATTTGTCATCCTCTTTCCTTTCATCTTTTTTTGTCCTACGCCTCCTCTCCCTCCTATATTCTGGCGTTCTCTTCTTCCTCTGCTCTCTCTCTCTCCCTGCTCCACTTATAAGGTTTGGCAGCACTCCAAGATCTGAGAAAAACATCGGAGGCACAGGCTCGTTCTGATGTCTGGAAAGAGGGGGAGACTCAGTCCTGATTTCCATTTCACAGACTCGATTCACAGCAGAAAGAAGGGAATACAGGCTGAGTGTAACAACCAGTCAAAGAGAAAGAGGAAGGGGAGGAAAGATGAGACAGACACACAAGTTAGATCATAAGGAATAAAAATGAAATATTAGGATCTCAAAATGGCACATTGGTGTATAAAAAGGCACCCAGAAAGAACTAAAGAAGGGGGGAGGAAAATCCCAAAAATGGTAAACAAGGCATGCTTAGGGGAAACTATTTTGTTTATACTCACTGCTTTAAATGGAAAACAGTTAAACAGCAGAAAAAACACAAGAGTATGAGAGTTAAAACACATTTGGCACTCAGCACTGTAATCATCCTAACTCTGCAGGCCTTCGTGGTAAACATCCAGGCGAACGTAAACCCCCCTTCTCCCCCTCGTCTCCCTTCCTTTACGGACTGAGCCAAGAATCTGAGGGGAAATTTTACACATCCTGCGGATTTAGCCCTGCTCCTCCTAATTGCCGGTTGGAGCTCCATCTCGCCGAAGAGAGAAGCCGTCATTACCAGTCTCGCAGGAGCCCTCAGCTTCTGACTCCAGCTTTGATTGATGAAAAAAGTAGAGGCAGGGAAGAAAAAGAAAGGGGGGAGAAAAAAGCGGCAGATCTTAGTGTGCCCTCGATACAAACATTTGCTGTGACCTTGCCCCCCCTCCCTTTCTCTCCACACCGGTCTAAAATTAACAGAGCGGGGTCGGTTAAACTGGGAGAAATGTGGACCAGATACTCCTTTTGGCGCGTCCGCGTATCTGCTCGCTTTCAGGGGGGGATTACTGCAGCACGAGCGGGTCTTTTGATTTACGGTGCTAAACATAGATTCATTAGTGAAACAGCTGGCTGCACTGAGTGCTTCATGTTACCCTCCACCCACCCACACACTATAGTCCACGTTGAAACATAACATAAGGATTAAAATTTATCGTACTTTTTCTGCCAATACGCTGTCAAAATTAGTGCTACGGTTGGCCGCTTTTTAACAAAGGGGATAAACACGATTGGTGTTTGCATACATGGGAGATTAACTGTAGGAAAAACTGAGGCAACAACTGTACCTTGAGCTTTCCAAACAACAATTATGACCTCTGAGATGTGACAACATCTTTGTGTAACACCGCATAACAGTCTACAAGCTGAGTTAACCATTACTAGGAGAGGCTCTGCTTCAGCTATCGGCTATTGCCTTTCACTTAGCTTGATTAACAGGATTATGTCAGGAGGATCAATCAGTCCATGAGGGATTGTTTTTTTATGACCATCGATTGGTGGGGTTTGTGTTGCAGCAGCCGGATCAAGAACGTCTGGGGTCTGAGGGAGTCTCAGAAGGACAGGCACTTTCTTCTGCTTTGCCTTGTTGTTCAGATAAAAAAAAAGAAAATTTAAATGTCTCCTGTTGCAAATTTTTAAGTGCTTTCACCAGGAAACCTGAGAAATTACCAGAAGTTATGTAAGAAACATCACGAATAGGGTTATCAAAGTAGACTGAGATTTTAAACAGTCACTAAACAGACACAGTTTCTGTTGTATTGTCCCTACAGTTTAAAGTCCTTTTAATAAAATGCAGAGAGATATGGAGTTCCAGGGAAAACATGAGACAAAGGTGATGTAAATCACGCTGCGGACCGCTCAAAATAGTCATTTGCTGCTTACCAGAATCAAGGTATCCCAAGGTTTTAAACAGTTGCTGTTACAAAACCTCTAAAATGTTTCACCATTTTAGAAAATCCTTCTAACCAGGTGAAAATACGAGATGAAAGTCAGTATAAATCACAGTGAGGGCTGCTCACAGATAATTATGCAGGTTACCAGTATCAAGATGTACCAAGGTTTTAAGCATTTAGGGTTTCAAGCAAATTAAAATCCTGTTTTTGTTTTTGTGTCCAGCCACTCTGGAGTAAGAAATGTGGATGCAAAACCCACTGAGGGCTTCTCATGAATAGGCATTGGTTGTTTACCACCTCAAAGCTTCTTAATTGTTCCATCTTCCTGTTTCTGTGGCCTAAAACTCATTCATTTAATGAGTCACTCTAGAACGGATTGGAAGAAAAGGTGATCAAAATATTTCCAAGATATTCAACAGTTCCAGCTTTAAAGTATTCAGATACAATCTCAATGGTTTCAAATCCTTTCAGTCAGATCCCAGAGTTTTCTCCGGTTGTATGTCCGATATAATAATCTGTGTTGTTACACCCTGCAGGTCGCAAACAAGAAACATTTTGGAAATATTTGTCAATGACCAAATAGTCATTGTATGGAAATTAAAGGAGCATCAGCCATTAAAGCATTGGATTTACTACATTTAGTTAGATTTTTTTCCACTATTAAGTCAATTTATCATATAATTATTTAAGATCATAATGTTTATATATGTTTTATATAAAGCAGCTGGACAATTTTGTTTAAAATTTTTGCATAGATACCCTGATATCGTATTCTTACTCACAGTTTACAATGAATAATGACCCATCCCTACTCACAAATGCAACACAAACAGGCACTTTAGATATTTTTGTGGTATGCTGTTGTTTGGAAATGCAATAAAGTTTAACTGCACTGTTGTGACGGCAGCAGCTGACGTCTACATGCAGCTTTATTCCTGCATAGAAGCAAAACACTGCACCCGGTAACATGGTAAAAAGGGTTTAGTGCAGGAAAGTTTGCTGCTTTCAGCAGCAGCTTAAACATTAAAAAAATCCCTGAAGGATATAGGAAAGAAACAAAACAATATGAACCATTAACCACATATGTGCCCTTGTACAGTGACAGACAAAAGGAGAATGATTTACTTGATATGCCTTGTTATATCAACATTAAAGCCGGACTTAATGCAGCCGGTCCCCTCAAACACTGGATGTTTACTGAAATCTCTCCTGAATGCTCCTTCCTGGATATGCATCGACCGGCTGTGCCGGAGCATCTGTTGTGTACTGGTAGCTATGCAACCTGGGAGCTTTGTGTTATGACACCCCTCCTTCTAGGGACACGTTATTACTGTATTAGATACAGCACAGGCTATTTTAATCACCGCCATGCAAACAGGTATTCACCCTGCTGACGTAAATCTTTACGGGCAGAAACGGCCTCTCATATCTCACTGTGTCACACTTTAAGCCAGGTTATAAACACACCTGGCTCTTGTCTGCTTTATTTCTCTGAAGCGGCCGGTCGACTTTGGCCGGCCGGTGCAATATAATAACAAACAGGTAGGTCAGACTCTGAACTAGTTTAGAAAAAAGGATAACACACAAATCAGTAACAGCATGTGAGGTGGTATATGGAGTGGGTGGTGTTTTGCAGATTGGCACAGTAAAGTGTCACCCTTATCAAAGTGGGTTGTGTTCCTGGTTTTAAAGTCCAACTGATAAGATAACTTTCCATAGAACGGAAAGAGATGCATAAACAAACAACTGCCTTGAAAATGTCAACTAAGGAAAAACTGGTTGAATTGTTTATGTATCTGTGGCAGCCTTTAACGTTCCCTAGTTAAGAGGACAATAGTTGCTAAGTTGGGTAAGCAATAAGGTGCAAAGGCTATGTTTTCAGTCCACACCACGAATTAAGCAGTTCACCAGAACACCATGCAGCTTACAGAGAAGCCTTCAGAACAAGCATGTCAGGAAATCTTCAAATTTCATCGATTTAATGACAGACAAAATAATAAAGCAATAAAAAAAAAAGAGGTTGGTATGGGTGCATATTAGTCCTTCAAATCAGGGAACTATTTGGCTAAACATAAGGAAGAAGATTACGTGTGGTAATAATTACGCAACTGCCTCCTTTACAGAGTGCTGCTATCGGCTAGATATCAGTCTCCATGATTGCAGCATTGGCTACACAGAAGTGCTTTGTCTAAGATTGCTTCCCCAGACCAAAGGGGAGAAAAAAAAGCTCCATTTTGTCACCCCGCATGTCCGCGGTTGCTTGTAGAGACGAGTTTGAATGCCTGCTTGCCACTGCAGATGTAGAGCCGCCGCTTTTTATCTGCATTTCACGGCAGAATGATTTGTGTTTAGAGATTCAGAGCGGGGTTTGCATCTAAGGCAGCAGTGGTGGTTTATTGTTTACTCAAAAAAAAGGCATGCTGTTCCTAGAGTTTGGCATCTTGTTGCAACATTATCAGCGGCAGTATAAATCATAGTTGCACAATGCACCAAACAAATCACACACAGTGTTGCTGAAGTGCAAATCTACCCAAACTGGCTTCAATGATTGTAGACTTTTAATTTTAGTGAATGAAACTATCCACATTGACTGTTTTGCGTTAAATAAATACACCTGTGAAGGTAGTGGTGTTATGCTTCCTTAAAAATATGAAGTAAACACTAAGAATCTTTCAGCAAACGTCCAAAATTGGTGCTCAACACAGTTATCCTGCCATGTTGGCGGTCATGCACTTTCTCATTACTGACTCAACAGATCCCAGCTGACTGAACATGACTTGGCACCTGTTTCTGTGCTCTGCAATCAATCACAGTGGTGCAAGAAAAGAAAAAAAAACTGGAGCAAACTTAGGACAATGAGTCTTGTTTTTGTCTGCGTGAATCACGAAAAGCAATGTGTGCAGAGAACCCGTCATTCAACCGACGCCTACTTATGTTGTGCAGCGTAAGTCGAGCCGCCAAAACAAGCCTGCACGTCAGACCCCGAGAGTCCCGACTCCCCCCCCACCACCACCTCCAAGTCCACCCACCTGTCTTACCCCCCTCCGTCTCCTCGTCCTCTCTGTCCACAGCCCAGTGTATAACGCAAATGAAGCAAGCTCAGACAATCAGTTCATACAAGATGAGAAATTGTATTTGGCAATTTTTTTAAACAAGTGCATACAAGTACAGCTAAAAGCATTTTAGTTTTGCCAAGTGCTCGTAGAGTAGCATTAGTCACATTCTACGTTAAACAGGAACTGCCACCAGACCTAGAAGTACATCAAGAATTTTTGTTAAACATCAACAAAGAGGAACGTAGTTCATTATGATGAGTACATACCTTTATCTTCAAAAATATAGAAACACAATGTATTCAAAAATCAAAAATTATACAACCATGTTTACGAAGTATACTCTTCCCTTGGGTCCAATATGTACAAGTCCGTTAGTTTGTTTTGAATGGTATGTATGTGATATTTATATATTTATACTCAGATTTTTGCCTCCCCTCCCCAGAAGAAGTGTTCAGACAAAATCAAGGGTCCCTCTCCTTTTTTACTTTGACATCTCCTGCAAGGATGGTGGCGATTTCCCCCTGCATGAAAGCCCATGGTACGTTGGAGCCAACCAGGGGACATTTCTCTCCGCTTGGACAGTACACTTCACCCGTGGCACCTTGCTGCTTAATGCTTTCCCTCGAGCACGGGAAGCAGAACTTGTGAGAGGGCACGGACGGGCACTGAACAAAGTGTGTGTCCTCCAAACGCTCGTGGCACAGCGTGCAGCACAGCGGTATGCTGCCCGGTACCGAGGAGTCTGGAATGCTTTGGGGGTGCACCTGGTCCATGCCCACCTGTGGGGTGCCCGCACCGGACGCCTCTCTCTGCGTCAGCCTCCTCTGGTTCATGGAGGACGGCGACAGCGGGCTGCTGCTGTTCCTCCGGGTGGTGGAGTGGACCTGGTTACCGTCCTTGGGGGAGCTGTTCCCACCCGCATTGTCTGCCGCCATGATGAGCGCCGCCATGGGGGACTGGCCGTTCTGGGCCTCAGGTGGGGTGGTACGGGGGTGCGGGGATATCGTGGAGGGGGGAGATGTGAAGCCTGGTGGGGGAACTGGAGGCATTTTGGGTCCCTCGGCGGGCGGCGGTAACCACTGCTGTCCATCCCCATTGAGCTTGGGGGCTGTGCTCTCTCCGTCCGGTTCTGGCGATGCTTTTCTCTTCAAGCGGGGGTGCTTTCCTCTGTCTGGAGGTGGGAAAGGGTTAAAGAAAACAATTGAGCTGCACAGATCAGACTTACACTAAGAATTCAGTCTAGTAAAGGAGAAATGTGCATTTCTGCTGCACCACAAGCTACATAACAAAAGCATGGTCTTCCATTATACCCACCACATGTCTTCCATAATAACCAAGCCAGTCTATTCTTGTGTTTACACCCTGAAAAATGCTTTACCTGACTTGGATGGGGGGGTGCAGGGCTCGTAGTTCATTCTTGGTGCCATGGCCACATGTTCCTTCTTGAACCTGCTGTCGAAGGTGTGCAGAGCCATCAGGTCCCTCACAGTCTTCCCCTTGCCCCAGTCCTGCTCTCGGCTCTTGTGGCTCTCAGAGATCTCCTGCGTTAGGCTGTCCGGTCTGTGTTTCTCCTTCCCCTCTCTGTCGTGCTCGGTGCTGGACACCGACGCGGGTCTCTTGCCCAGATCGGCGGGACTACCGCCCGCCAGCGCGGAGGTGAGCCCCATCTGTCCCGATCTGCCGTTGACTGGGTGCACCGGGGTCATGCCGTTCACCAAAGGCACTAGGTTCGGCGGAACCGCGTTATTCCTGCGCGGGTTGGGGCTCTGGCGGTTCAGCTCCGGCGGCTCGTCGGGCTTGGGAAATCCGTTAGGGACCGGAATGCCGTTCGCCTGCCGGCCAGACTGGTACTCTGGCCCCAGCCTGGGCGGGCGGTCGGAGGACAGCGGGTAGCGGTCCAGGGGCTGCGGCGGCCGCGAACCGGTGTCCCCCGCTGATGGGTGGTTGATCGCCTGGATCTCCTTCCCGGAGAGCTGCGCCTTGCCCGGCCCGGGAGACCTCCCCTCCTGGAAGCCGTGAGCCCGCTTCAGCTGGCGGGCCGTCTCGATGACAAACTCGATGCGGTCGGCTCCCTCGTAGTTGACGCATCCCCTGCAGACGGGCTCGGTAAAATCCCAGATCATGGCCCAAGGCATGCGGGGCAGGTCGCATAAATAACACGACTGCCTCCTGGAAGAAGCAGCGACCGCCGCGGACGACATGGCTGCTCGTCGTCGACGCACTCCCAGAAGGAAAAAAAAAAAAACAGAAATAAACCCCCAAAAATGTGCCTCTCCTCTGAGCTCCCCGTTCAAAAATAAAGAGGCGAATAAAAAAAAAACAAAGATATAAGAAAAAAAAGCTGGTCCTCTTTCGGCTTTTAGAGCAACAAGGCTGAAGTTTTAGAGGGAGAAGTTCATGTCGGTGTGTACTTTACTCCGGCGCTCCTCTATCTATCTCCACTGACTCTCTACTACTGGCTCAATGTGGAGCAGCGACGTCACCACGGCTAAACGCCTGCTTCCACTTCAGTTTCTATTGACTTGATTTCTTCGACAGATCCCCCCAACCCCACCTCTACCCCCACTTTACTGCAGCCTCTGTCACTTTTTTTAATTTCTAATTTAATCACTTGAGCCTCAGCCAAAACAATAAATAGTGCAAAATAAAAAATAAAACTCACTACCTCCAACTCGTAGAGGAATAATCCCACAGGTTATTATTATAATTATTGCTAAATATGAAGAAATTGTACAGGAAAAACAAAATTTTCCACTTGTTTTTGATGTTTTTAAAAAATATACCAGAGGGATTCGCTTTGTCCTGAATGCAGAGCTTTATCCGGTGGAGGCTGTAAAGTGCTGCAGCTTGTTTTTCTCAATGCACAGCGCCTCTACGCAATGAGCTGCTACTACAACTGCTGTGCAATGAATGAGGTGGGTCGACCCTAAGAAAAACAACCGAGCTACTGTAATCCAATGGCAAGAGAAAAAAAAAAAAAAACGTGTGCACTTTTTTTTTTTCCACTCTACGTTTGTGTTCCAGCAGCGCAAATTTAAAGGGCATATTATTAGGATTATTAGAAAGATTTTACAACCCATATGTTTTTAACCGCTCATTTTTTGCAGACAGTACTGACCTAGTCTTGTGT
The DNA here is from genome assembly GCF_002775205.1 of Xiphophorus maculatus. Classification (NCBI taxonomy): domain Eukaryota; kingdom Metazoa; phylum Chordata; class Actinopteri; order Cyprinodontiformes; family Poeciliidae; genus Xiphophorus; species Xiphophorus maculatus. Next base: position 8,178,530 of record NC_036464.1, on the reverse strand, counting down.
TAATAATAAAAAAAGGGGGGGAAAAAGTAAGCGCCTCCATTAGGCAGTAACCAGGAAGTTCTTGTCATGAGGTGGGGATTTCCAGCCCAGTGTGTTGTAAACCTGAATGGACTGGGGTTGCGGCATGAGTATACTCTCACTCTGCCCACATATTAAAGGGATAGTTCAGAGTTTTTAAAGCAAGGTTCTGTTAAGAGATTGTAAGCGGTTAATATCTTACTGTAGCATACAGCCACCTTGGCATATTTCTTTTAGAGTTAGTGGGAAGTTCAAACCTCCCTCCCCCCGTCCCCCACCACACATATATTAGGATTAATATATAGTGGAATTATTTTTCACAAATTGAAACCAGCAATAGAAAAAGTCTACAACCACCGTAAAATAACTTAATTCATGTTGGACACAGCTATATATTCTGGATTTCATACTGGTGCCAAAAACCTTACAAGAAATTAAATGCTTCTTTTCTTCTTGTTGTTGTTGTTTCATAATAAAAGCTTACCTAAATCTCAATGTGTGTATTGTGCTTGAAAGAATCATTCTTTAGTGTAGAACAATCCAGTTCAGATTTGTAACATTTTATATTTTGAACTAGAGATGATCAAATGCAGTCCAGATTCCATAAAGACAATAAAAACATCTCTAAAGCTTTGCAGCAATACGAATTATGTCAGCTTGGTGGTCCAGCTATGTTGCATGGCTATATTTGGTCCCCATATATTTTGACTGCACACCAAAATAAGCAACAGGAAAAATCATTTGGTACTCAACTGATAATTTTCCCCTTTAATTCCTCTGTCGCCCCCAGACAGAATGGCACCCTGAGCAGTGAGACATGTTACCGATATTAAAGGCTGTTGCTGCTGGTTGAATGTTAAAACAAACGGTTTTGCTCTAAAGAACGCTAAAATAACTTTGAGATGAATCCAAAGATCATTTCTGCAGGTTATAAATGAGAACAGCTAGCTTATTTTAAAAATTAAGATCCTGAAATAATTTGTGTTTCTTCATTTACAGTAAAATGTTAAAGGGGTGAGAGCTAGAACATAATCTAAGTTATAAAAACTGGCAGAATTTGTCTATTTTTGGGTTTTGAAACTCATCAAATGTCCTTTAATAAACATTTTTACACTTTTGAATGGTGAAATGAATATCAATCCATCCCTCAAAATGGTCAAAAGCTAATTTTCCCATGTTTTTTTTCTGAAAAAAGCAGATGCTGATTCATCTTTAGATGATCCAGCGCTGTTTTGTCGGCCCTCCCAGAGAGTAAATCACAGATAACAAACTGAAGTTTGGTGTGTTTATTTTATCAACAAGGATTCTGGAAACTTCTGCCCCAAACAGCAGAAGTTGGGTCAGAATGGAGATTGTAATATAATCGCAAATCCAGCAACTAGAACAAAAAAACAACAAAAAAAACTCACTAAACCCAACACGTATAGATATAAATACATAAAGGTAACAAAATTTTTGCAGTTTTCATGAAAAAACCCACAATAGAATGGCAGCAATGGAATAAAATAAGAGAAACTATGCACTTTCTTTTCTTCAATTTTCACAAATATAAAATCTTCATGTATTTAAAATCATCTTATTTTTCTTAATGTAAAAAATAAAGTTTTTCCTATGCTCTGAATCCAAAAAGTAGCTTATTTTATTTAGCTTATACGTACAGCTAGTAAAAGAGCTATTTTTTAAAAAATAATCATGTTCTGATTATGACTGGGGATATTTTAAAGTTACGTTTCCCAGACCAATTAATTCTTATTTATGCTAAATTAAAATGCCAGTAAGATATTAACAACTTGTGACCTTTAGCCTGGAATTTTCTTCACTAATCTTTTGGCCATCAGTCCTCCCAACACAAAAGTGACTCATTTTAGACAAGAAATTCATCATCTACTGCTTCTATTATTGTTTTTGTTAAAGCAGAAGTCAGTTTTGCTCCCAAATTTATGTGCCTGAAAGGTTTATTTAGATGAATTGCTTCACAGTTGTGCTGTTTTACATAAAGGAGGGGAAAAATGTCACATGAAACAAGTTAGACACCAAAACCCCAGCCAAAATCCCCTGAAGTAAAAGTGTAGGTTTGAACTGGAGGAGTGTCCCAGCAGTTCAGATTCCTCTCCCTCTCTTTCTTGCTCTCTCTCTCTCTCTCTTTTTCGCTCTCGGTCTCTCATCTGGGCTCATTCCAGCTCGTTGCAGCTTAGCCTCGGGCTTTGGGTGAGGCAATGCGTCTGAAACCTGCAGACACAAAGCAGGATATGTTTGTGCAAGTCCATGTGACATTGGAAAGAGGAAGCAAGATGTTTAGTCACGTACCCTCATCCGCCTCGCCCATCTACACAGAACATGAGGCCATTTGGCTCCCTGCCTGCGGCCATGATCATGCACTGTGGCATGGGGCCCTTCTTCAAAAGGCTTTCCGTAAACAAAGTAAGACACTTCTGCTCCCGATCTATCTGCACCGAGCACGGGGAAGTTATATTCCCCTGTACACAACTGTCACAAGTTTGAGTTTAATTGTAAACTGCTATGTTTCCATCTCCGCTTTCTCTCAACTCCCTGTCCTCGCTGGGTGAGCAACAAAAGAATGTGGAGCTGGGCCTTTACGGCGCGGTTGGGAAATAGCTGTTGCGAGGGACAAAATAAACAAAAGTCTTTCCTTGAGACTGGTGGAAAACAGTTGCCTATCGCTTTGATCCTTTTTGCTTTTCCACTCCGTCGACGTTTGTGTAAGCAAATAGCTGCAGGACCAAGCAGCTATTATGCAAGACAGAGGCATGCAGGGATTTATTTCAATCTAAATGACCTGATTTTTTATTATTATTATTATTATAAAAAGAAGAAGAAACAGAAGAAGAAGAATGTTGCTATAAATCACAGAGGCAGCAAAAGTCTGGGAGGTAGTCAAACATGACCAGATGGCCCTGACTGGCGATGTAAACCGTGTATACAGTAGAAAAAGAACAGTGCAACCCGACTGGTGGCTGTCTGATGTGAGCCTCCACTAAACCAGATGGAGCGGCTGTATAATTCATTCTCTAGCTTCGTTTTGTGACTGTAGATCGAGACATGTGGGAGCTAAATAAAGCCTGAGCGGTAGGTGATGGCCAGGGGAATACCCAGCATGTGACAGCACCGCGAGCAGGATGAGATGACGTTATTTTTGTCTTAACACTTTCTGAAATGTTATACCGCACTGGGAAGGCGTTGTAAATTCTTTGTGAAGTTTTCCACTTCAGCTCAGGTCTGGATTTGTTTGTTTGTTTGTTTGTTTGTTTGTTTGTTTGTTTGTTTGTTTGTTTGTTTGTTTGTTTGTTTGTTTGTTTGTTTGACCCAGCCACAATGTGCGTTATTCAACCCTTTTTTTTCACATTAACTGCTGAGGTAGGCAGATTAAACTGTAACCGTCTGTGCCAACCTGGAGGAAGGCTAGAACAGGACAAAAGTACACATGGCACTTTCTAATAATGACATTTCCCTGAGAATATGCACTCTAAATACAGAGCATCACACATCCTCCACCATTCTTCACATGACGTACCGATATTGCGGCAAAGATTAATAAATGTATATTGAGTAGAGGAAATAGTTATCTTACGTCACACAGTTTCAATACGCAACAAGGAATTTTTTGTTTTGTTGCTTTGGCAACAAACACAGTGGTGTTCCCGAGGGAGGGGCAAGAGGGGGCCATGGCCCCAGTGTAAAACCCAAATAAAAAAACATAAATAAAAAAATGTTTTTTTCTTTTTCTATTTTTTTAGCTGGACCTCACAAAAAAACTTTTGCCGGTCTGGTCTCGCCACCCCTATAAAAATTTTCTGTGGGTCACCACAGCATCACAGACCCTCTACCATACCTTACATTGGTCCTGAGGAAAGTATAGTGTGATATAGGCTAAGCAATGCACCAATTTGCCAATTCGCCAATTTGCTTATGTCACACAGATCTTATACGCAAGACTTCCTGTAACTTTGGAGGAGAAACGGGACTACAGCATCACAGACACTATGCTTAATTTTGGGCATGAGGTACTTATATTGCAGTAAATGTTTAAATGTTTGCTTAATTCACATCGTTTTGTGAGTTAGAATTAGCCATGGTGATTATCGACTAGACTAGCTGCCGTATATATCCTGGTAGTGGTGCTATTTTTAGCTGCTCTCTTGCGCTGGAAGGATTAGTGTACTGATTTTAATTTGAGGAGATAGGAAACATAATGAGCTTTCTTCCGTCTTGTTGTCAGTGTATAGTTTGGAAACTTTTCATTGATTTTCTGATCAATTTCACATTATGACAGCAGAAATCATGTGCAGCATATGGACAGTGTTGCAACAGCAAAAAGCGTAATTTAAGGAGTCAGTTTTAATAAAAATCTGAAATGGTGGATTTGAAATAAGATGGAGGGTGGACGGCAAGAGGGGAAAAATGTGCTGGGCGGCTGGAATCTGGGGGCTGGAGGCTGCAGAGGTGATGTCATTGGCCAGAGCAAGAGGCGAGTGAAAAACAAGTCTCTCTCTTTATTCTGATCCTCTTTGCAGTCCCAGCAGGGAAGGAGGGGGGGTGGTGGCTGGCAGCCGGCCAAGGCAAGGGCTGCTGGGAAATGGCAAAGGATGCCAAGCAGGCCCCACCGCCAACATTAGAAGCTCACATCTTTGTTCTCAGAAACCTGGTGTGCTGCCAAAGGCCTCATTTCAGCTCCATGGCATGATTACACTGGATGTAGGCCAACTACTGAGAGCTCTCCCTCTCTTTCTCCCCCCCTCCCTCCTCTCTATCGCTCTCTTTTTCCACTGCCTTCAAAAGCTTTCTGCCAAACATGCAGCAGTTGCCATGGCTGCAGAGAACCGAGCATAAAAAAGGAGAGTAATGAGTCAGGCCTGGACCCAGATGTGCCACATGTGTATCCATTTAGAAAAAAAAAAAAAACAAGATGGTAACGCATCCTTTTAATCTGCCCGCCTCTGCTGGGGACAGACGACTCGGTGAAAGGTGCAGCACCGAGGGGGAGGGAGGAGGGAAAAAATCCCCGCAGAAAGAGAAGAAAAATGTAAATGAACATCATTGTTTTCACTTCCATTTTTAAACAGAAGGTAGTTTCAGTGGCTTGCTGCTGTGTCGACTCAGTTTGACAACCAGGAACAGAAAGCACTGAGGTTTGAGTTGAAGTAAGCTTTCACATACAGCTAGCTGTCGTCATAGCTTCCCGTCCGATGGAAAACCCCCAGATATTTTCAGTCACAACCAGGCGTTGATGTAAACAACCTCCGCGTCCAAATCATCTGCTGCATTATCACGTCTCTCTCTAGTTGTTGCCCTTAAAAGGAGGTTTGAATCCTGAGTCACAGCTGTTGTGTTCAGAATGCTGCGCTGGCTGTGTGACTGGCTCAGAGAATATGGTGAAAATGTGACTCTGCTGCATAACGCCTCATGCACACAAACACATTTATAGTTTCCAGCGGGCCAGCGGCATCACCCACATCCACTCCTGCAGTAAGACTGCAGTGCTCCCTCTGCACCTGGTTTGTTCTTGCAGGCTTCAAGGGGACTTTATGTGTGTATGTTAAATAAATGCTTCACTAGCCATGTGCAAAAAAACAAAACAAAAAAAAAAACACCACCAGGATGCACCACCCTGTGTCTTTGAGACATTTAGACATATCTTGACCTTTTTCATCCCATTAGAATCTGAAATGAGTAACTACTGAATGTAAACTATTTTACAAATGGAAGACATAAAAAAAGAGGTGGGTCGAGCACCCATAGTACTTAAGTAAGATTTAAGAAAAAGCATTTGGTAAAAAGGCTACTCAAGTATGGAGTAGCTAATCAAAATATAAATCACTTAATATTTAAAAATGTCATAATCAAACAGACCAAAATATAAAGCTTTGTGAATATGTTGGTATTTTAAAGATCCAAGTGAAAGAAATTCATATAAATAATTACAAAATAACAAAATCAAGCCTTTTTGTTGTTTTTCAAAATCAAATTCTTTCAATCTAAAACTTATGAAACTTGTCTGGTGACTTTATGGTTAAAACAACCTTGTTCTTCAATTAGTGAAGTTAGTCACAGTGAGTAGAGCATCCAGAAATTTTAATCAGGAGCAACCGTAGTTCATAATAAAATTACTCAAGTAGAAGTAAAATGTACAGCGTAGTAAAAACACTCTTAAAAGTACATTTTTCACCCCAAAATGTAATTAGAGTAAATGTAACAAACTACTACTCAACTCTCCATAAAAACAACCGCTAACATGCCCACATCTAACGATGCAAGCAAGGTTTCCCTGATAGCAGATCGCAACATGATAAAAGAAGTCTCCAAAAATGCTAATATGTCATTGCATGGCCTACAGCAACCTCGTGCTACTGTTGATATGAAAGTTCATATCTATGCAATCAGAGAAAGAAAGAGGAAGCATTTGTTTTCTGGAAAAAGATGAAAGCCACACTAACATTTGTCAGAGATACCATAGAGAAAAACCAGGATGTCTGCAATAATAATATCAGACATCCTGGTCTGCAATATTATTTGTAAATATGAGACTAAACACCAGAATAGAAGAGATGTCTGACAGGAAATAAATATTACGTTCCAAGAAAATAACTGTGAAGCACAGAGGTGAAAGTGTCATGATTTGTAGCAGAAGCTCTCTTTCAAAGAATCCAGCATGAATTGTACTATTTCAGAGGTTGCTTTAAGAAAATGTGAACCCGTCTGTGAAAAATGTATTTAAAAAAACTAAACAATAAATCCACCCAGGACTGGCTGCAAACTAAGACATGGAAAATCAAAGCACAGATTGTGACTACAAGCAAGTTGGGTAAGAAACCAGATGGTTATAGTCAATGATCTCTGAGCTAAAGTAGGTAGCGCTAGTTTATAGGGTAGGCCTTACTTTTTCTCCTAATTCTGCTCATTTCTGTTGAGGTGTGACTAAAACAAGCATCACTTTTTGTTGTTTAACAGCAATCAATTCATTTCCATAGATAAAAACGTGGAATTACACACCAATATGTTAACATTTCCTAATAAAGAACTGAATATTTAATGGGGTGTCTTCATTGTTTCTCCTGGCTGAATATGGAGCTTTTTCCTTACACTTTCCATCGATTCCAGAGTGAGTTGTATTTTCTTGGTTATGTAACTTCCTCCTGTGAGCCAAAATAAAACTTTCCCAAAGTAGGCCTATCCCTCACAGTATCTCCTGTCTATTTTGGACCTCCTTTGCTTGGAAATGGACTCTGACATCCCGTCGGTGCTGCAGTTAGTACAGAGGCTCAGCTTTCAGGCCGCATAATATATTCAAGTGTGGGTGTCATCTTCTTTGCGCTGCTGTCCTTTCTTGTCTTTTTATCAAGGTAGAACATAACTGCTTTATATTTTCTTCTTTTACAGCCAGAGTTTTAGAAACCTTCATTGTGTAGCTGTGTATTTATAGGCCCTTTATTTAGGAAATATTTCTAGGCTGCCACTATTGGAAGAAGATCAAAGGCAGCTGCTTTTCTGGTGCATTGAAAGCAAAAGGCTTTAGTGATTACAAATAGCATGATGTGTGATTGTGAGGACGACTAAGAATAGCGAAGCCTGGCCTAATTGGAAAACTTCATCTGGCCTCTCGTTGTGGAGAATTGATCAGAGGTGGCATGTGGCTTCTCCTTCTGCATGGGGAAAATAAAGGAAGAGCATGGATAATGCAACAGTAGCACATCGCTTACAGATGTTGTGGTTGAATTTGGAGAGCGGTACAGCTTTGGTTTCCCTGCAATTTACTTCTAAATTCATTCTCCTCCTCGGCAGTGATCATCAATCAGCCGAGGTCGGCGTCACAGATTCCACAGATGCTTCCCTGCCCTTCTCTCTTTGATTGTCTGGTTTGTAGACAATGTTCCAGCCTACGGTGCTGCGAGCTCGCCAGAAGCGTCCTTCCTCGCCTTTCCCATAAAAGCGCAAGTTGTCACGACGGCGTGGAAGTCATTATCAGGCCTGCGGTATTTGCAAGGCCTGGCTCCCTGAGCAGCTGCCGAGGACGGTTTGTCACGTTCAGCCTCCTGCCGCAGTGGAGGATGTAAAGGGGGCAGGACACCAACGCCGTCTCCCTGTCTGGGTGATAAACTCCCTGAAACCGCAGCGTCTGTGGGGCATCTGAGCGCATGATGTCTCACCTTCCCTTCATCCAACTTCAAAGCAACACGTCAGGGAAACGCTCGGCCGTGACGGGCTGAAATAGAAAATGGAGCACTGATGATAAGTGCTGCTGAGTAGATGTGAAGTTGAGGAGAGCTAAGACAAATTGGTCATAGTTTCATACTTTTGTTCAACTTTGATTCCGTCCTCGGAGCACATAAATTGCTGTAGCTCTTGCCAGGATTTTCATACTTTCATCTAGACTACAGAGCTTTGTGAAACTATTCTTGCCTTTTGAAATTTTCCACATTTGGTCACGTTACAACAAGGTATGCCGATACAAATATCTGAGGTATTGGATACTGATCCAATACAGAAAAACGTGCCTTAAAACGCTTTGTTTTTCTAAACACAGACATAAGCGTACTGAATTACAAATTTTCTTGATAACTATGCACCAGTACACCAGACATAAAGACACTGATAGCTTCACAAGTTTGGTTAAACATGTAAAAACAACACAACTTTAATTTGATCAGTCAGTGAAATTCTGAATAAATAGTAAAGACTGAAACTGACGAAAAACAACAGGCTGGCTACAGTCAACTATGTAAAAATAAACTACAGTAAACCTTCTTTCGAATGGTTCAAATAGTGCAAATAGATAACAAAGCATAGAATTAGACTGAATAAATCACAGCTAAAAGTCCAGCTGGGACATGGCCGACAATCTAAGCTAATAAAAGATTTAATTAGAGAAGCAGCCAATGGACCCAACGTAACTCAGGAGGAGCTGCAGAGCGCCGATGCTCAGGTGGGAGAATCTGAGGAGATCAATATCAGTCGTTTACTAAAACAAAGAGTGAAAAGAAGGAAGACATTGTTAAATAGAGACATAGAAGTTTCTGTTTGCACCTTGTAGGCACAGCAAAAATATGGAAGACGATCAGATAAATTAGATGTATCTAATTTATCTATCAAGGTGTTTAGACAAACACCTTGAATAAAATGGACACCCAAGATTCGCGGGGGTTAGGAACCAAAACTGTCCGCGAGTAGCTAAAGTCGGCGAACACTTGAAGCTTATGATGCTTCATTTAATAATTCAAACACCATCCATCCATCCATCCATTTTCTGTTCACCCTTGTCCCTAATGGGGTCGGGAGGGTTGCTGGTGCCCATCTCCAGCTACGTTCCGGGCGAGAGGCGGGGTACACCCTGGACAGGTCGCCAGTCTGTCGCAGGGCAACACAGAGACATACAGGACAAACAACCATGCACACACACGCTCACACCTAGGGAGAATTTAGAGAAACCAATTGACCTGACAGTCATGTTTTTGGACTGTGGGAGGAAGCCGGAGTACCCGGAGAGAACCCACGCATGCAGAAAGACCCCGGCCGGGAATCGAACCCAGGACCTTCTTGCTGCAAGGCAACAGTGCTACCAACTGCGCCACTGTGCAGCCCCATTTAGAAGTTTCTGTTTGCACCTTGTAGGCACAGCAAAAATATGGAAGACGATCAGATAAATTAGATTTAGACAAACACCTTGAATAAAATGGACACCCAAGATTCGCGGGGGTTAGGAACCAAAACTGTCCGCGAGTAGCTAAAGTCGGTGAACACTTGAAGCTTATGATGCTTCATTTAATAATTCAAACACCAAATATACCTAAATGTTTAGTAATACTGTTAGTGGAAAATGTCTTATCACTACTAATATCTACAGCCAGGAAAATTAAAGAAATGAATCTGTGGCAATATTTGAATATTGACCTGCTTATCAGGAAAAGAAATAAAGTAAAATTCAATAAACTGAATCAAGGAATTTACATTTCACTCCCTGTATCATTATGTAATTATATAATTACGTATCACATTGAAATGTACGGGTGTGACGTGACGAACTGTGAAGGTAAAACTGGAGTCCCAGTGTGATAAGGTTTTGCAATCTAGTAAAAAAAAAATATATATTCTTGCACTGCAGCATTCCTAAAATGCACTGACCTAACCTGTAGCACTGATACAAACAATTCAGATGTTGTGGTGTCATGCTGAGGCTAAATGAAGAAGCCGAGCGAGTCATGGCTAACTTTTATTTTGAGAAATGAGAACTGAACGACAACTGACATGAGGAAGCAGGTCGGATTCAACACAATGAACTGGAAAACACCAGACGAAAGTAAAGCTGCAAACTGACACCGATTAGATATTGTTATGTTGACTCTGAAATCCTCCAAGCTAATGCTAATTTGGCTTTTTTTTTTATCATTTCTAGGAAAAACATCATAAACCGGTACACTTCGATGAGTCAGTTAAAAACAAAACTGCTGATACTTTTGTATTGAAGCCCGGGTTTTTGCAAGAAGCAAAACAGACACTTCCCCTTTTCAGGACTGACACGTTCACTACTGCTGTAAACTTCCACGACAAACTGGTTTTGTGGCCTACAGAATGACAAACATTTTTTCCTGAGAGGCACATGGCGGATGGTTTAGTCACCACAACAGGTTCGACTGCAGCGGCGGCGGTGTGGGAAGCACACGGGCCGAACGTTAGAGCCTTGAAGCAACAATAACGTCTCAGAGGGACGCAAAAAGGAAAGAGCAGAGGGAGCGAGAGAACTGTGGGAAAGTTCAGTGCCCTTGGAGGAGCCCGATAAGGCGATACGGACCCCGCGTGTTTGTGTTGTGCAAATTTGTAACGACTGCAAAGCCTCCCCGTCCGAAGGGCGATTTGGGTGTGGCGAATGTTATCTGTGTGACTTCAGTTTGTCATGGTAATGTCTTTTGCATGTAAGGGTAGTTCTGTAGTTGCCATACAGGTTTGTGCAGTGGCTGTTTATAACACACACAAAGGTTGACCTCACTCCTTTCTTGTCTCCCGGCAATGAGATCTGCTTTGTTCAGCACAAAACACGTAACCCGATCTTGCGCCATGCAAATCGTTTGAAAGATCTTCCTCTCCGCAAAGAGGGATAAAGTTCACCTATGTACACACACTGCAAAAACAGAAGAAAAAAAAGATCTTACCAAGTATTTTTGGTTCAGTTTCTAGTGGAAATATTTTCAGTACACTAAAAATAAGACAAAACTAACTCACAAGTAGCTTTGCAGCAAGAATTCGGAGCTTGTTTAAAGTCAATTATTCCGTTAATAATGATGAAAAAATACGAGTTATGAGTGAAATAATCTACCAATGGAACAAGACATTTTCCCATATGGAAGAGTATTATAGCTAATACTTTTTCACCAATATTAAGGAATAATTGACTTAAAGAAAGCTCCTATTGCTTTCTGAAATGTTCCTTGTGAGGTAGTTTTGTCTTATTTCAAGATTACTGAGATATTCACGTTAGAATCTAGTCCAGAAAAACTTGGTGAGCTTTTCTGTTTTTGCAGTGGAGTGTTGCAACACACAATGGGGGGGGGGGGCCAGACAGCCTTGAAGAGGAAACGCTCTCAAACCGACTGAGAAGTCTAGCTACACCCAGGGCTGCCCTGGAGGACAGCAACGGGCCCTGCTCCTCCGCCCGTCTTCAAAACACTTTTATTTCTTCATCGAGGAAAGGAGATCAAATCACGCTTCCTCTATGAGGGCGTGTGCTCTCCATGATGAAATCTCTCCACTCGACAATGCCAAACCAGAAGTTTAAAGTTCAAAAATGGGATCTCTCACATGACTCTTGCAATGTTATCCATTTACTGCACATGACAAACTCAATCCGGCCGCGTTAACGTTTTAGTTAGTACGCTGCTGTCTGAGTCTTAGTTGATGTCACATTTATCGTCATACAAAAGAGCAAATATCGCTTTTTTTTTGCAAGTATTTCTAAATCGGTTCCACAAAACAGTAACTGACTGTAAAAGAATCGCAACATCACGAAGTCTTGGAGGAAGTGATCTGTTTTAATATTACTTAACTTTAAAAAGATGCAGACACAGCTGCTTATTAATATTTTTTTAACAGGTTCTTAAGGGGTTTTATCAATACATTCTGCTACAACTGGCCCTTGGAGAACATTCATGACATTGATATGGCGCAAAATGAAAATGAGTTTGACACCCCTAATTTACAGAGTCAAAAAAAAGGAAAAAGAAAGAAAAGAAAAAGCGGAAGGAGTCGAGGTGGCTCGTTTGTGGGCGAGCAGGTTGATGCATTCACCGTCTGAACACATTCAGCACATCACCTTTCAGCTCATTAGCTCCCAACATGCAGGGACACGAAACCTTGTCATTCTGCACCTCGCTGCAGGACTCCCTCCTCCAGAACAAAACAATCCAGAGCTGCGCTCCCATTATGAAACCTCTCACAAGAGCAGCGCCTCACAGGAATGCTGTTGTGACACATGCGCACTGTTGACACAAGGGTTAAACATTGAACAACACACACACACACACACACGCACAGTTGAGCTGGTAAAAAGGGCGGGAGCTTTAACCGCCCGCCGCACCAGTTTCTGTTTATCTTTCCGCCTTGGCTGGCTGCGTCCTCTGTCCTCTCCCAACAGTCGTCAGGTTTATCAAAGAAAAAAACGTCCCTGGTCTAACTGCAGCCAGGTGCCGCACAGTATAATGATTCACGCAGAGGGCTGCCTCGCATGTTCGGGGGATTTGCACAGGTCAACGGGTGCGTGTGTAGGGGTGTGTGTGTGTGTGTGTGTGTGTTGGATGTCATGTGGTGCGGATCTCTGGACTGGTGCTGGTGCGGAGGGTTCAGCAGGAGTTCAGGACAGATTCATTATTCATGCTTTACCAAATGAAAGCGCAGCAGAGCCCCCTTTCTCTCTCATTTTTTTCCTCTTGAAAAATCTAACCGCTTGCATTCTCTTTGTTTAAAATGTAAAAATGCTCAGTATTTGTTTTGCCAAGTGCTGGAAGTCAACTGATGTAATTCCTTACTGGAAGGAGGGGGTAGGGACCTCTTCAGTGTAATGTGTGTTGTCAAAGCTTTGAAAATCCCTGCTTAACAATTCTAGGAAAGCCGGGCCACCTGGAAATCTCATGACTTCCTGAATCTAATTCCAGGCCGAGTTATTGGGCCGTCTGACTGGGAGCTTTCATTGAGCGGTGTAAACACTGAATGTCAGGCATGTTTGCCAGAGCCGGGGCTGAATTAGGCATTAGTCCTCACGTAATGCCCGCTGTGAACTCAAATGCCCCAGCAAAGCCCTGATTATATTTTCTCCCCGTCTAACAGCTTGGACTCGGAGAGAAATCTGGCAACGGCTGGACATCTAAACAGGAAAATTCTGTATAGACATGGATTGGTTCCCAGTTTTAAGATATAATACAGTTTTAGGCAGTTACACTTTCAAATCCACAAATATTTCCAGTTATCCAATTTTTGGCTTGAAATTCATGCTAATGAGATGCCAGAGAAAGTACTGGAGTCAGTAGTTTACATAAAGTAAAGCAGGTATACTTGGAGTTTACCAACAAGCACATCTGATAGTATTTCTTCAAGAATACACGAGTATAAGGCTAGCATTTTTATCAGTACACAAGCTACTATTTCTGTGAGTAGCAGGTATACTCGAGTACACCTGTGAGCATATCTTTGAGTATACCAGCGACTTCACCAGCTAGTATTTATGTGAGTAGACCTTGTACCTATTTTGAAGGTACAAGCTGCTAGCTCTGTAAAGCAGCAGACTGCAGGCTAGCTACTGGACTTGTTGCCCTATGAAGATCAGAACAGCCGATGGTATTTTTTGCCGTATTGCGTTACGTTCTCTAGCAACAGAGAAAACAGTTGTTACATTTTGCGCTTGAGTGAAAGGAATTTGAAAATTTTTGACATTTTCGTTTACTTTTTGTTGCTTAAATGGCGTAAAATTTTCAAAGGTTACCAAACAGCGAGAATTTCATACCAGTCCACACCTAACTCCATACGGTTCACTTCATGTTGTTTCTCAGGGCCTTTCACTTAATTGAGGTATCACAATAAGGTACATTATTGGCGATTTGATAAGCTACAACTGCATGCTGACAGAGCAAAAAGGTATGACACCAGCAGGGGAGAATCCAGAACAAAATCCCCTCTCATCTCACAGTGTGCTGTGTTGGCGGAGCGTGACCTCATCCAAAGTTTACACGCAACCGCCCCATGCTGCTTTGTTATCTTCAAACCAGCACATTCCAGCCTTCAAACAAAAAAAAATGTCAGCGTGCAGATCCTGCTGTGCTGTGAGAAGCACAAGAAGGGAAAAAAAACACACAAATGACTAACTCGCAAAAGTTTCAAAAACTGAAAAACAAACACTAGCCGCCTCCTAAAAAGTACAACGGTTGACGTGTACATGTAGGTCGGTCAGCTGTAGATGGATTGGAGCGCTACATGTCTGCTTACTCAGCAGCCTGCACCAAAGCGCAGCTTGCTTACCGTTCTTTTTTTAAAACAGACCGCAGGGTAGTAAATAGCTACGAGGAGGATCACAGCCTTCACAGCTGATTGGCTTGATGCTGGCCTGACACAAACAGGAAGCCGGTCATGCAAGTCAAAGAAGAGAGCGGACGACGGTGAGAGGCAGACAAGGTGCAGAACGCGGTGGCAAAACAAAGAATGTGTGAAGGCTTGCAGGACTTAGATTTGAGAAAGAGAGAGAGAGGGGGAGAGAAAAAAAAACTCAGAGTTTTTGTTTGCGGAGTGCCGTGTGACTCATGGAGGAATGCAGTGTGTGATTCAGATCTCTGCATCGTCAGCAGGCAGCGTGCACCAAAAAATGGTGATGATGTGTGAAGCAACAGTAGAGCGAGAAGCCACAAAATGATGCCAACCATAAACTGCAATCATACTGTGTTGTTTACCTGCAGTGGTTTTAAAGTGTGTTGCAAGAATATTCATCCCTCTACAACCATTTCCCATTTTGTCACATTACAACCATGAACTCTAATGTAGCTTAGAGATGTGATAGACTGACATTGGTGGTGCAGTTACAGCTGCGAGTTGTTTGGATGGGACTCGACTAGAAGCTGAAGCTTTCATAATGAATATAAAGTATCTGTGAACAACAAATTTCAACACTTGGCATAGATTCTAACTTGTATTAAGGTCTGGACTTTGAGACTAAAATACACTTTGGTATCAACTGTAACTGTGGCTGTAGTTTTGTGTCGATGTAATGCTAGAAGATTAACCTCGTTAACCTTCAAGTTTTTCTTGAGGACATTGTTTTTAGGGTGGCCAGAAATGTCAGATTTCATCCTGCCTCTCGCCCATAAAAGCAAAATCTTAGGAGTCCATGACAAATATTTATCATGTTAATCGATTTTCCCATGTGCAGCTCCTGCCACAATTAACCTCTTTACTGCTTTTCTGATTTAATATTCTACTTCATAGACGGATTGAATGGTGCTTTAAAATATGTTTTGGATATCATTTTATCACCTATCTGTGCTTTAAACTCTTTTTCTTGGTCTTCATGAAGCCATTTGTTCTCTAATGTTCTCCAGCAAAACTCTGAGGCCTTCAGAGAACAGCTGGATTTATACTTTTTACAGTTTCTTTTGTCTTTATACTTCATAATTTACACGCTGCACTCTGCACAGCCTGTCACAGAAAACAGAAATAAAATCCACAGATGCTTTGGTTGTATTGTGACAAAATGTGAAAAAGCTACAGGGGATAAATGTTTTTTGCAAGGCCCAACCATAGCTGGGTTTCAGTCTTTAAACATCAAGTGTGTAAATATAACACTGTGAATGAGCTCAGGGAACATGTGACATGCTAGCTGTTAGTTTCGAAAACGAGCCTTCTGCTAACATTTGCGCCTTTTTTTAGTGTAGGATGTCACCTTTGAAAGTGCAGTTCGTGTGAAACTTCCGCTAAAATGATTTGAATTCCCTTTTTTTTTGGTCATATCGCAACAGCTTTGAGATTACGTAAGTGGAGCATAAAGTGACTAAAACGATTTCACTTCCTCATTATTTGCCTGTTTGAGTAAACACAATACATGTTCCCTATTTAACATTTGCCTATAGTAAAGTATGATCTCATAGGAGATAAAAGGAGGATTCTCTATCAGGTCGTTAATCATCAAACAGGCGTTATCTCCTCTGTTGGGTAACTGCAGTGCATGTGACGGAGGTGAAGCTCAGAGTGGAAATCATGAGTGACATCAGCTCTGCTACCCAAAGAGCTTTGAGGAAAAACGGCCCTCCTCCCTTCCTCTCCTGTCAACCTGCTGTTCCCATTGCCTGACTCTGAAGGTCAAATGGAAGAGAAAAAAATAAAGAGAAGAAAAAGCCACTACCACCTCTAACTGACTGGTTCAAACAGGCCCTGAGAGGAATGGGGGTTGCTGGTGCGTGGGGCGTGGCTTTCTGAGCATGCCCAGTGAGCAGGAATGCCGTGTGATGGCAACACAGCGGGCTCTCCCATCTGCTGATGCACCGCTCGCCCTCGGGCCGTTTTCCATCCAGTCTAGTGAGCAGGCAGATCAATTTACTGCGGAATGAACACAAAGTCAGCGGCTGACGCATGCACGCACATATTCACACATTCTTTGTGTTCGTCAATGGCTCCCGCTCCGCTCTACGCCGCACTGCACTGCAGCACATAAGATTTTACTCATGCATGCATAAACCTAGAGAGAGAGGGAGAGGCAGAGTCGGCAACAATGAACAGATCCATTATTCAGGGAAACTCTTCTCCACACAAAGCTTGCACAAGAGAAGATAAACCCACAACCTTCCTGCTGTCAAATACCTGCAGAATAATGCTGACTCATCTTCACCCAAAAACACAGCCTCATAATGGCGTCTTCAATATCAAAGCTCAGCGGCAGGTGTCGACATGCGCTTTGTTGTTTTGCAGATCATGTTGCAGGCAAATGCATGATGCTTATTTGCCTATTTGCCACGGATGTTATTATCTTTCTGGCAAAGTGTGCGCGATCAGAATAACTGAGGAGTCTCGTCTTGTAGAGCTGCGAATCTGCTGACGAGGCACTCCTGACATCTTTGGGTTAATTTTCCGATCCGTACCCAATTTTCCTCTTCCTACTTCTGCTTCATACTCATATAGTTAACCACTGTGTCTCCGTTTGTTTTCTTTATGTGACACAGTCATTTGGAGAGATGAAGAACAACACAAGAAAGCACGACAAAATCTCTCAAATGTCTCGATGGCAGTGCAAAAATTAAATAAACACATAAACTCCCATTATTATTTATGAAGGTTAGGAATCACAATCATTTTTAAATAGCTTGAAATTTGCAAACACTCGAGAACCTTGAAAACTCTTAACTGTTTTCAACTTTTTTTGTGCAGAAAATGTATCCATTAACTGTCAGATGGCAATATTAACCCTAAAATAATTCAAATTATAGTTTTGCTTTATTTTACTCTTTCCTCTTTCCTTCTTACAGGAAAAAACAGCCATTAGCATGTCAGGTAGCATTGTGGCTAGGTATGTCAACATCCAAAACTTAGGTTTCTTTCAAAGATTTTAGACATGCTCTACAAAAATATCCACTAAACTAATAAAATGATAAAAAAAAATTAATCTATAATTAATTCAATCAAGTATTTTCCGACATGTATTTGACAACGTATGCACATCAAATGGGGTTCTGACCTTTGTTTGGAGAAATTGATTTATAGAAGCATAAAAGACTATATTAATTATGCTGTTGGTACAAAATATTTATTTAAATCACTTAAAATTGCATCTTTAAAATGCGGTTGAGGGTACATGTGGGCCAGTTACCAGTATCAAGGTATATTGAGGTTTTAGGGTGTGAAAGTCCAACTTTAAAGCCACCAAACTGCTGAATATGGTTTAAAGTCCTTTTATTGAAATATCAAACAAGGTTTCAAGAGACCCGTTTTCTCCACCTACTTGGAATTTACAAGTTATTGACAGTCAAGTTTATTTTTTTGACAAAATCACTTATACTACTAATTACATGCAACCGAAATCAAACTTCTTGGTGAACGGTTTATGACCCCAAAGCGACCTGTGTGCGCAAAAAAAAAACCCCAGATACGTCACACAGCAATACGAAGTTTACGGAAGTAATAATGGACGCCGGCATCCATGGATCAGTTTTCAAGTTGTTGAACAATCAGAGCTGACAAGGTCATAATCTATCGATGAAATTCATTGTGTCTATATATATATATATCATACAGATTCTTTTGTAATTAGACACTTAGTTGTTTTCTATGTCTCTCCAGACACACCTGACATGTTTCAACGGTTTGCTTCCTCAGAGGCTGATGTTTGATGCTTCAGCTGTGATACCTCTGATGAAAACGGAAATATACCATCAAAACATGTCAGATTTGAAGAGACACAAAAAATATCTAAGTGTCTACTAACAAAATAATCTTTAAGACGAGACCAGAACAAGATGGAGGAAGTGTCAGCACGCCACTGAGGACTTTAAGTAGATGATTAAAAATTAGTTCAAGTTGTAAAAGCTGGTACAAACATCCAACTTGGCTCAGATGTCATAGTCAACAAAATGGCAATAAAGGTACAAAATGACGACATGACAAGCTCGATGATTTTAAAACGTATTGTGAGGCCACTTCTCAATGTTTGTGCAAGCAACCAAAAACCAAAAACATTTTTTAAAGTACAAGTGGAAGTACTTGAGTAAGGCCTCTTAAAATGTTAATTTCCCAAGCTGAATGCAAAATCAGTTGTGCAAGTCAAGGTGTGACTCAGTTGTACCTGCTCTCTCTTACATTATAGGAATAACTGAAGGACTGGGGGATTTAATGTGTTCTTTTATTTGCAGAGTCACGTCTGCACTTTGTGATATGCTAATAAGCTTCCCTTTAAGTAACTGAGCTGTGCTGCTTGGGAAAATCAACCAAGGTCCGATGACACATCGTCTGTAGGATGATCAAAGAAGCAGCAGAGTTGATGAAAGAGATGTTCTCCAAGGATCCAGCAGTGAGACCGATAGAGAGGAATTTGTGGGAGGAAAGGACACAACGGGTAATTTAATCACGAACAGGAGAATTGATTTAATTTATTTTCCTAATTCCTTTCTCAGTTCTCAATCAAAAACAATTTTTTTCTACGAATACGTCCTTCCCAGATCCGTCCTTCATCCTCCATCTGTAATTTTCTGAGCCTTAAACCGCTACACCTCGCTGTAGCCTCAGAGTCGCAGCCATTTTTGCCACCTCTACTCATCGCTGCCTCTGGCTCGAGGGTTTCTAAATCAGGAGCATCTGACTCACCACCTACTCATGTGTCACTATGACCTGAGTCCACCCGCTCACATTTGAATGCTTTGCACAACAATCTACCAGCGGTTCTTTATCCGTTGCAGACAAAACCAGTGATTGAACACACACTGATTAATTCACACTTTGCCTGTTTTTGTACTTCCATTTGGGTCTCTACTCCTTCTAAAAACAGCAAAAGTTCTTAAAAAAAACACCCAGACATTTTCTGGTGTGGAAAATTAGCTGTTTCAAAAACCTTCCGAATGTAATGTCACAAATCATCTGCCAATCCCAACGCATTGGCAGATGATCAGCCCGTCACCTAGCAACCAAAGAGGAATTCAATCACTTTTGGTAAGCTGATTTTACCGCTGCATGTACAATGGCTGCTGGAAAAGGCAAGTGTTTTGTTGTTCACTTAGCATCCAGAAACCACTTGCTGCATTCTTGGTTGTGCAGGAGGCTCTACTAATGCTTTTCAAAGATGTACGGTTGTGTAATTGCGCATCTGTTTGCAGTCACTTTCATGTTTGAGTGTAAATGTTGACTTGGAAGGCACTTTGAATAAAAAAAAATAAAAAAAACAATAGCTTATTTTTAATTTAAAATGACAAAAGGCCCTAAAACTGTTCACTCTGAAAGGAGCTCAAAATAGGCAGAACTAACTAGGATTAAATCTCATTAAATACATTTTATATATGTGATTTTGTGCAAGAAATGTAATGAACATGTCTTGCATAGCCCATAAACCTAGCCTAGTTTATTCAAGGAAGCATATTAGCTCACCTTTAAGCAACATGTTAGCAGAATGTTGCATGACAGCTGCAGTTCAAAGCTGCACGAACAGCTGGCTTTCATTGTCTGCACAGGAACTGACGGACATTTGAAACCGGCAACGGCTGCTATTAAATGTTTGTCTGTCTTTGTCCTCAGATGCCAAACACATCTCATTCCCATAATGTTTGGCAATTGCTGAGGCCTGCTCAGAGACCGCAGTTCCTTGGATCCTCGCACCATGCAGAATATGCTCCCTATTTGCCTCCAGGAGAAGGCAGACATTCAATCCGACCTCCTCAATGTCAGAATGGCGACGGAGATATACTTGGTAACTTGTGTTTTTGCACCCCTCCTTCCACCCTTTCCCAGTGGGGGTGTGTATGCATGTATCTTTCAAGCCCTTCATTTCCCAGAAAAGAGCTGAGGATTTATGAGTGCATGGGCCGCCGCGAGCGACATCTCCAGAGAAGGATGAGTGTTTCCTGCAAACAGTTGGGAGGGGGTGTGTGTGTGTGTGGGTGGACAGCTTCCATAGAAACACTATCCAGCAACACTTGAGGAGCGTCATCAAGGGGAGGTGTGCTGTGTGTGAGCAAGGAGGAGGCGTGTTTCTGAGAAAAAGCCCACGAGGCCGTGCAGATCTGTGATTGACAGTTGACTCTGCTGATTACTGCCCCTCAGGGACAAACTCCTGACAACAGCTGCTGCTTCAAACTCCCCCTGAACTCTCGCTAACATCAGCCGTCTCACATAACGTCTCTCCAAATATGTCCAAACTTGACTCGTCAGCTTAAGCGTGGCATCCGAATCCCCTTCTTTTACGTCTACCTCTGCCTCTGCAGAAATCCGACACAGGAGGACTTCGCCTGACCTGCTGAACCGACAAGTATCTGCAAAGTATCAGGAGCCAGGGTTGCCAGGTCTGACTGACAGTTTAAAGCCTAAACACAACATAAAACTCACCCAGCTCCAAAGAAAACAACCCAAACCTCAACCTCTAATGAAACTCATGTTAACAGCATGAGATATAGTCATAAGACGACTTTCCATTCACCATATAATTTAGCAAATTGAAATTACAACAATAAATTAGCTTAATGGAAGCATGGAAATGGGATGAAGTAGGTTTTGGGCTGTATCCAAATTAGTGTATTTGCAATTTAACACATTTTTTTGCATCACACGAGTGATGTGATCATGAATAACCGCATGTTACTACTGGTGGAAACGACAAAGAAGACGACAGGAAGTGGCAGGAGGATGATGGCGCAACATATTTTTTAATGACTTATTGTGTGAACAAACTTATTCATGTGTGATTTTAATCGAGTTTCTGATTTAATGAAACACCGTAATTACAAAATTGTGTTTTTTCAATATTAGCAGAATATCAACAAAGTTCTGCGCACATTTGAGCACAAAATGCAGTTATATATGTGTATGTAGCTGAGAAATGCAGCTATATATAAAAACAGTTTTGGTTGTCCTTTATTATATTCGATATTATATTATATTCTCATTAGGATTGACTCTGAACACAATGAAACTTGAGTTTTTTTGTGGTGCCTTGTAATTTTAAATCATGTTGTTGCCCTGGCATTTCTGTTTTATAATACTACTACATAGTGATACTTGATTAACCAATAACTAATCATTGATTATGTCACATTTGCCAGATTCTAGAGATTTCAAAACCAATGAACTAATAAGATAAGTGGTAGTTTCTGAGATGGGCGGTAGCCCCAGGTGGCTTTTCATATGGGGCGGCAGGAGCTTTGTTGTTTGCGTTTAGCTGTTTGAGATGACATATTTGGTTTTTAGAAAGACATATTGTGTATTTTTTTAGATTATAATTCTTCTAAAACTAAACTAAAACATGGGAAAGTAAAACTATGATTACTAAAGGCAATGATCTTGTGATGTAGTTTGGACCGAGTTAAATAGCCATTAGCTTGAAGAAGTGTTGATTGCTCCATGCTATGTTAATCACTTCACAAGTTATGTTAGCTTGCTTTTATTACTCTATTGCTTTAGGCTAATTCTTGGAAACAATTTTAAAGCCTACTAAATAGGGATGTCGATATGGAAATTTGGCCTGATCGCTGATATTAATACTGGTGTTCTATCCAATATTTGCCAATATCATATAGATTGTATATAGTTCCTTGCACTTTCAGCACTGTAAAAATGACCACAGCTTCTTTATTCTCTGCTTCAGATAAACCTCTGCTGTATCACACTTCCACGTTTGTTAAATAATATATTAAAAGAAGTTTAGAGTGTTGCGCTGACGAATTGAAATTTAAATGATGTGTTATGGTCAGTTGAAAACCAGGAAGTGGGTGCTGCATGTTGTTTGCCCAGGGCACCAAACAAGCTAGGACGGCCCCTGACAATAAGTGTAATAACACAGCATTTTATTAAAAGATTTCTGCCAAGTAATGGCATCTATTGTGAACAAATTTTCCTTTAAACACTTTCTAGAAACCCGCCAAATGTTGTGAAAAGCGGCCCTCAATTTTAACAACCGTTTAATCTGGCAGCACTGTCCCAAACATTTTCACCCTTCGTCTCCCCTCTTTATCCTTCACCGCCGCCATCGGGTGGTGCGGACGTGAGGAGGAACAGTGACTTCATGGTGGGGTTGTGTAAGAGCGCGGGGTGAGGCCTGAAAACCAAGCCGTGTGAGACAAACGAAAGTGCTGATGAGCCAAAAAGAGAGCTAATGTTGCTGGAAGCCTGCAGTTATTCCCCCTCAACCCAACTCAGCCCAACTCAGCACCCCCTGGGTAGAAGTCAGATGTCAGAGAGGACAGGCGAGGCCTGGACTCATTCGAAGCCACGTGGACAGCATGTAGAAGGCCCTGCTTTGGGCTGGCGGGGGGGTCAGGGCATCAAGTTTAAAGGCTGGGGGTGGAGGGGATCTATTCCAACAGAGAGAGAAAGGTCGCAGTGTAAGCTGATAAAGGCAGGAGGCAGGGCTTGGGGCCGCTTCCAGGCCAGCCAGTCAGCTGACGCTTGCAGCTGTGTTTGGAACATCAATATGAGCCTTGTTCAGCCTCTTTCCACCCCCCGCCATCACCACCTCCCTCGCTTGCTCGCTCCTCACTCGGCATCCCCCCTCCTCTTCCCAACATGCCGTTTCCTTCCCTTTTATTTTTTTTTTCCAGCTCTGATTTATGAAAGTAGGGCATGTGCCCATAACTGCTGCATCAAGGCACATGGCTTAGCCTCCAGAGGCACTAAGGCTCTGTTTACATCAGCCCAGACAACTGCACCGCATTGCACAATCGCCACAGGCAGCCTGTTATATAAAGTGTGGAGCCACGTTGGCTTTGTTGTTTTTGTTTCTCGTCTCAGGCCTCCTTCTCTACCTATAAGTCCCGAGCTGCACAAATCCAGATGTTCTCAACAAGGATTTCATGTGATACACCAACTAGTGGCAGGCATTGATTGTGTCAATTATCAGTTATCGTGATAATTTTCTTATGAGAAGATTTAAGATTTCTTGTCGTCACAATAAATTCTAATTAATTAACCTCATAAACATGTATTGTTGAGATTGTTATTTTTACTACTTTTCTCCGTTGTTCAATAAACATATTTCAATAAATATTATTAAATATAATTAAATGCAGTTACTGTATGAATTCTAGTGATACAAGTCAAACATTTTATGTGACTAGTGTCCTAAAGATGCATATTACAAATGTTTTTCAAGCATATTTGTGTTTGCGAGATTATAATTGCTGTGTAATGCAGTCATAGCTACACAGTTACCTAAAAAAGATGTAATAGTACCACAAAATATTATAAAACTTTAAGTACTGCATAACTGGAACCTGGAAGGAAAGTTTTTACAAACAAAAATCTAAAAAATGGGTGCAGTAAATTTGTATTTAACACAAATTTAGCTTTTTTGGCTATAAGTTTTATACAAGCCTGAGTACAAAAACAAATTTACTCAGATGTGGTCAGTTTTTGAGTTTCAACCTATGTGTTCAAAGTTATCACAATGGTGGTACATGGTGGTGGCAGCATCATGATCTGAGGATGCATTTCTTCACTAGGAAAGTTCATCACAGTCAATGGGAATATACTGTAGATGCAGTGAAGTACAGAGCAATACTGGAAGAAAAAGCATCAAATATTTAAAAAATAATTAAAAGTTTACATGTGATTTTATTCAGTCTTATTAAGGACGATGGTTTATTGTTGAGAAATAGCAAACCTTGAGAGTATCCTAACAAAGAGAAAAAGCAAAAGCTGAATTTTACTGTACTGAGTGCGAGAAAAGTGTGTTTGCTCAGAGATGACAATTAGTCCCAAATGAAGCACTGAGGAAATTCAAGTTTGGTTTCCATGGCGACGAATCAACCTGCTCAGTCGAGGACAGACAAAAAAAGAGTGTTTTCCTAACGAGCAGACCTGAGACAAAAACAGATATGTCCAAAATAACGTAACTGGAGATGGGACGATGAGGCTGGTGATGATTTATAATCTATCTGAGTGGATTGATGGTTGAACCACTTTGTCTTCCATCGTGTATCATAAAAACAAGGCCTTAATGAGCATAGCTTGTCTCTGGAAAGATATTAATGGAAGTTGGAAAAGCCCGAGCAGCTGCTGGCATCACAAACCATTAAACATTCAAACCACTTACCTGTTCCCCGCCTCGGTTTCTGTAAGGCTTCACAGTATTCGTGTCTGCGTATAAATATGCCAGAGACACTGACTCATCAGTCATGGAGTTTCACTTCAGAAATGTGCAATAAAAGGATGAACCAATGTCTCCGCCTTAAAGAAATAGTCCAGAATTTTTAAAAATGAGGTATTGTTGAAAGGTTATAAGAATTTAATATCCTACCAATAGTAAACTATTTTGGTCTGTTATTTTGTCTAAATACAGATTTATTGATCTGTATCTGACTTCTAAGGTTAAAATAACTCTGACAGACACTGCGGTTCATCCAAATACTATTTTAAGCCGAATTAAATTTTTAATTGGGCAATTTCACACGAAAAAAAAAAACAATGATTATCTACAGAGGAAATAGAGGTCAGAGGTGGTGCACCACTAAAAATCTTCCTGTGTGAAACACAGACTGAGATGATATCTATCCTGTTTAAATGTTCAGTAGCATAAAAATGAATAAAATAGCATTCACTTAAACTGTTTTTTTTTTTTTTTTGCATTTTAAAATCAGACCAGCATAGACTAGTTTTTCCTGTAGGCTAACGTTAACAGCTAGCGCTAAGTGGGTCATGACTAAACAGACTTCTGCTGTCTTACAAACAAAATCTCAAAAATGTCATAAGCAGTGGGGCCCAAAGTCGGTCCTTGAGGGGCAGCATCCTGCATGTTTTAGTTCTCTCTCTGGTGGTAGTAACGATCTTTTCAGCATGTCATTGTTCTTCTTAGGTCTTCTAACGAGCCATCATTGGATCCAGGTGCGCTAAACCAGGGAGAGAACTTTAACATGCAGGATGCCGGCCCTCGAGGACCGACTTTGGGCACCACGGGTTTAGATGAATGCTATCTATCTTATTTTCCATGTTGTAAGTGGATGGACATAGATGCTGACATTTATTTACACAGGAAATGAAGACGCGCCGCCTCCTACTGGCATTTCCTGTGTAAAATTTATTGGCTGCAAACATGACAATGTTCAATGTCTGTGATTGTCACGGTCTGCTTTGGTTTTGAGCCCACTCAGACAAGCTATCTGTGTTAGCCACATGCTAATCTGGATTCATTTGGTTGTAATATATATATTGTAGCAGTTTAAATAAATAGTATTTTTTACTTTCTACAAGGCAGGCATTCTGACAAGAAATTGTTTTATTCTCAGTGCATGTTGTGCATCCCCTCCCACCTCCATTTCCTATGTACGTGTTGGCTACCCCCGATAAAAAATAAAAATAAAAATAGCATTTGCAGAAACTGCTTTGACATTTTTCTGATTTTTTTTGGTAGGATATTCCACTTTGCAACAACTGATCTGAATTTATGCAAGAGATGCCAAGACAGTTACGTAGCGCGGGCAGGAAATCAACTAACCTTTCAACAGAACCTCGCTTCAAAAATCCCAAACTATCCCCTTCAGAGGCCAAAGAACTGTCTGATTGTGAAACTAGCTTTGGACTTTTTGCTTTTGTGCCTTTCCCAAACTCCAAAGCTGCTTTGTATCAGTATTCCCTGGCAGTAAAAGACGCAAACAGTCTCTTTTATTAAAAAAGAAAAATCTCAGCCTAACTAAGAGTTGTTTTTCACAACCCTAAGAGATGTTTCGCCTCTCATGCTTCCAGTCTTTGTTGCTTGCTGCCTCCTTTGTGGACCTCCCTCATCCCCTCCACCCACTCTCTCCCTCGCTATCATAACTCAGCTGTTACTTGGCAACGTGGTCCCAGCTGGACCCAGCATCAGCCGCGTTGCTACGGCAACAGAACGCACACATGCAGACACGGTAAACATGTTTTTTTTTGTTGTTGTTGATGATGTTGTTTTGTTTTGTTTTTTCCCCCCACCGCCACCTTCCTTTTTTTAAAGCACAGCGGCTCAACATGCAAAATAAAAAACCCACATGTGTATTCAGCTCAGAGCAGAGGCATCCATCAAAGTGCGAGCGCTCAGATTAATCAAAGCGGGAATGATTGCCAGCATGATCTCATGCACCTGCAACATCTTGACATCTGTGTTTCGGGGTGAAATCAGAAAGAATGATGTCATGTGTTGCTGATCCTACGGAGGTATTGCGCTACATGTGGAGGAGAGCCATCTGGCTGCATTAATCCACCCCGTAATCATTTCTGTTTTCACGTTTAAAAGAAGTAAAAAAAAAACAAAATACTCTGCTTTCGATCATTGCTGCACATTTATTGCCAAGTTCGACACATCACGCCGACTGCGTGTCTCTAGGAAGTAAAGCTCTCCTCTCCACGGTCTGGTTAACACTGCCTCCGTCGTCATGGCAACCCGATCCATCATCTTCAGGGGGATCAATTGATTCATTATTGAGTGAGGCGCAGCCCCCTGCTTTGCTTCCCGTTCACGTCTACTCACTCTGCCTCCTAGCATCTATTATTGACATCTACGCCTGCCCACTCACTGGGCCGAAGAATAGAGAGATGTCAAGATTCCCCCTCCTAGAAATATGATTCAGGATTTTTATTTCTATTATTTTTTTATCCAGAACAAAAAGATCTGCTTTATGAACATTTTTAAGAGATGGACTCTTGGTTCTGCAGGGGATCCAACTCAGTTTGGGCAGGAATGGAATTTGATTTAGATGTTCTGGTGATCAAATGGAGACTAAAAAATTTTTGATTTACAGTCCTCATTTATTTATCCATCTTACTGTTCATCCATCCATCCATCCATCCATCCATCCATCCATCCATCCATCCATTCAAAAATCCATCCATCCATCCATCCAAAAATCCATCCATTCATCCAACCATCCATCCATCCATCCATTCATCCATCTTTTTTGCAGGCTCTGATCTCGGTATAATATCTGTATTAAATGTATTATGAGTTAGTGTTTTAAATAAAATAAAAAAATAGCTGTAAAAACTCAGACACCGCAGAAGTTTGAGTCTGGAAAAGTATTACATTTTGACTCTGTTACATTTGTGATCTGTGATAATAACTATGATTAAAATGACTTTGGAGAGATACACGCAGTTGGCTTAAAACCAGTAGAAGAAGTGTACAAAGACAACACACCTGCGTTTGAAGACAAGATAAATTATCGTCAGATGAAGCCTTAAAACAGGACGGGGAAATACAACGTGACACGCATATCATGTTGAGAACACAGTCCTCTTGAGCGGGGCATTCGTAGCTGCAGGGGAAGACACAGTCTGATTGTAGTCTGTCCTCCGTTGTCTGGCAGCGCACCTCAGCACAGCAGAGCCTGGAGGCACCGAGCTGGGCGGGGAGCTCCAGCTTCTGCTGGAGGAGCAGAAGAAGACAAATAGATGTTGTAGGAAAATGTGTGCTAAATGGATGATGTCAGCTGCGGCACTTTGACATTTTAATGTCATCTCTGAGGGAATTACATCATTAGTCCTCTTTCCTGGCCCCGTTCAATGCTGGGAAAACCTCCTAATGGATGTCAACAAGCCATCTCTCTGGAAGAAAGAGGCAGAGGGGGGGATGGTGTGGTGATGGAGGGAGGGAGGCTCTCGCAAAGCTTCTCGCCGAGCTGTGTAACAGATAGGTCCCACGCTGAGCGTCATCTGGACTAAAAGCCTTTGCTGCATTTCCAGGCACCAGATTAACTCAATCTGAGCTGCTGCACTCATCTGCAGCTCTGCTTTCCACTGGTTCTTTCCTTTTGACCTGAGATGGCTCAGTGCGTAACTGTGGAGTTATTTTATGCATTTATAATTATAGGAGAGCATCGAGTTAACAGTCCAAAAAACCCCCCCAAAAAATCCCATAGCGCTTCTTTAAATTTGAAAAGCTGTCAGTGTTGCCTCTGCAGCCGCACAGTGATATAAAGTTACATCAATTGATTAATGTATTATTCAGCAGCAGCCCCCATAAAAAATAAAACGTAAAAAAAAGCCTGCAAGGCTAACCGGCAGTCAACATCATATTTCCAAATGGGCTTCAGTCGAACCAAGAGAGTCAAATTTCTCGTAGGATGCATCATCCACTTGTGGACTTGAATCAAAGCTCAACTCGCAGTTATTATCTCACTGACTATGAGCCTGTAATCTTCCTTTTCCAGCTCATTGAGAAAAGCAGATCGGATGTGACAAATCCAAGGCCCCCAGTGACAAACGAGGCGAGATTGCACAGTGATGAGAAGGACTCGTTTTATGAGGAGACTCCTCCATGATCTGCAACGTGTGGATTTCTGTTTAATTTTTTTTTTGTTCTAATTCCCAGAAAGCGCTCAGCTTTGTTGGTAATAACTACATGCCCCCCTTGAACTATTTCACACACCTCATACTTCAGTTTCATTAGGATTTTATGAGCTAGACAAACACAAAGTACTGCATAATTGTGAAGCTACAGGGAAAAAAAATACATTATTTTCAAATATATCCAAATAAAAATCTAAAAAGTCTTCTGTGAAGGTCTATTCAGCCAAATCAAAAATTTACCTGTTTTAAACTCCTTCACAGCTTTCTCTATGAGCTGTCTGTTCTTCACTGATGTTCTCTAACAACTCATCTCCCTCATCAGTCTTCACAGAACATAAAATTAGACCAATGTACTGATTAGACGAGTTTTATTAGCATGTCAGAGTGGATGATATGTCAGAACTTTGAGGTTCTAATGTGAATAAGGTGGCCATTTATTTTTGCTTCAATGAGAAGACATTAAAATCAAACCTTGTTCTGCCACCTTTCTCTGCACATCCATCCACAGATAAAAATTGTTACATAAACAGCAAAAAAAAAAGTAAAATACTTCTCCGAGCAAAACTTGTCACAAAAATAGAGGGCATGAATGAATAACGTGAAAACGAGTGGGGCAGATAGGCTGCCCCCTCATGTGCTCGCCTCACAATCAAATTTAGCTTTGCGTGGGGAATTGATGAGACACAGAGCTCAAAGCCAGCATCTTCAAAGAGCGCGGTTACACAAGATGCGAGGCGTCAAACCCACTTTGTAGTTCTCGGGTGAACGAGTGGGCGTTTTAGCAGCCGCGCTCCACGAGGTGAAACAGTTGCAGCTCTGTGGGCCCCCCAAAAAACGATACCATCCAACTGTTACATCAAGGCTGAAGTGTGTACAAAGGGGAAGGGGAGCGATTTTTCTTTTTTCTTTTTTACACCTACCGCTGTTTAGACGGTGTGCTGTTGTTTTTGATGCTTCTCTATGTTTATTGGTGCTGTAAAATATAACAGACGTAAGAGAAACGAAAGGACAAACGTGTGTGACAGCTTATAAATGAACATTTCCAAGGCTCAGTATTTTAACAATGGGTGCTATATAAAGAAGTTACTCATTTAATGTACACGTTTAAGCTAACAGAGGGAATAAATTTCATATAACTAATTTGAGACGATCGCTAGTGACCATAGATGAAGCTAAATACCACATAGAGGTTGTAGCCAGTGGCAGACAGGACCTTAACGGCCCTATTAGTGCCTTTAATGGCCCTGTTAGTGTGATTGTTCTGATTACAACCTAAAAGCTTGATACCTGTTCAGAACTGAATATGCCTTTTGGATTAGAAGTGAATCATCTTCAAGAACCCTGATTGTCTTCTATTTAGTTGCTACGAATTGTCTTTTCCTTGGATGATGGAGAATCTACACCAACAATTTGTGACGACTCAGATCTCAACTAGATATCTTACATGGTAGAGATATTTAATTCAGAAAAATAAAAGTAGGTCGAGCAGGAAAAAAACACCAAAAATAAGAAAATAGAAACAATATGGCTGCTCTTTTTGTGAAGATTTGATTTTATGGTGTGACATCGGAAAGTGCATCCAAACAGTCATGAATGGTTCCCCCCTCAGATGGTAACTTCTGCTGTGAATTTGGACCTCGAAGTTTGGGTTAAATTAGGTCGGGAAATCAGAGTGACGCACAAATCTGGTTCAAAGGATGTTGATCCTTGTAAAAACCAGGACTGTGAAGTGAATCGTTGCCACCGTCGCACAAGTCAAGTGGAAAAACATCTACAAACACAAATGAACTTGTCTGTGCAGCTTTAGCAAATGATGTGTAAAAACAAACATTAGTGGTGCATGCAGTGCGAGCAAGAGTTCATCTAACATCTGTTAGCTGAAACAGGCTACTGTGGATAGCATTGCAAAAGAAATGGCATTAAAAAAACATGGAGAATTTCACTTTTTTCTAAGTTTAAGCAAAGCTTAGGGCTGAACAAAACCAAGATAGTACAACGTCTCTGCTATGCTAACTTGTCTCACTAACAATAGCCAGTTTTCCATTAAGGTGTAATGGGAAAAAAA
The DNA here is from genome assembly GCF_002775205.1 of Xiphophorus maculatus. NCBI lineage: Eukaryota > Metazoa > Chordata > Actinopteri > Cyprinodontiformes > Poeciliidae > Xiphophorus > Xiphophorus maculatus. The sequence goes on along the minus strand of NC_036464.1, from coordinate 8,147,473 downwards.
TTCATATAAAAGATAAATATTTAATGTATTTGCATCCATTAAACTAATTTGTTGTGTGCAAACTTTGCTGTGTAGTTTTGTCAGCTGGTTGTTGTGTAAACTAGCTTAAAGAGAACAGAAGCAAAATATTTGCTAGCTAAAAAGCATCCATTCAAAGAATAAACAAACCACAATTTTATGATAAATTAATAATAAAAAATATATTTGGGGACCTATTAAAATGTCCTATTCTGACATTCCCTTTCAAGAAAATGAGAGTTTTTCAATCAGCTTATTTAAATGTGGTACCTATTCATTTTGTCACACAATGCACACCTTTTCATCTAGATAAATTATTATCAGAACAATATTTTTCAGTTTTTAATGTTTAAGTCTTGAAATAATGTTGTGTTTTTATGTTTTTGCAGGATGGACTATGCAAGTGGAGTTAGTTGGTCTTTGGTTGGCAGAAGGCAGGGGTCACCCATGGCGCCATTCATGCAAAAAATCAACCCTGTTTGCAGTCCAGATATTTACCCACTGACCTAAGCATGTTATGCAACACTCAGTCACATTGCCCGCTTTTAGTGTTAATATTGAATGGGCAAAGAGCTTGTCCTGCCTTTGGGTGAGTCAATACTGTTTTCATTGAACACTTCACTGTGCAAAATCTGGATTGAAAGAAACTATTTTCCAAAATGATGGTGAAAATCACCTCAATGTGAAGCTTTTAAATAGAATCTTATAGCTCCAGCTGCTGCTGCATTATTATTAAAGGTGACCTATTATGCTTTCTTCACACCTTTTCATCTAGGTCATACTGGGTTATACAAAACAACTTTACCACATTCTTTTGCACAAAATGATTATTCTTACATAATGAGATTTTACTCTGCTCAGTTCTGCCTATTTTGAGCTCCTTTCAGAATGAGCTGTTCTGTCACTTTAAATCGAAATATGCTACTGCTGCTGGCCACGCCCCCAACTCAATGTTTATATTTGCACATGAAAATGGCAGTTTTACAACCGTGCATCTTTGAAAAGCAGAAGTAGAGCCTCCGACACAACAAATAAGAGTGCAGAAAGTGGTTTCTGAATGGTAAGTCAACAACAAAACACTTGTCTTTTCCAGGAGCCATTGTAAATACAGCAGTAAAACCAGTTGACCAAATGTACTGGAACTTTGCTGGGATTGCTAGGTAACGGGCAGTGCCTGCTTATTTATGACACATTCAAAGGTTTTTGAAAGGGCTCATTTTCCAGATACTAAAAACACATTAACTTATTATTACCAAAAACAGAAAAGGAAAGGGTGGTGTGTTCTTTTAAGCGCTTAGGAGGTTATTAGAAGCAGTCGAGACCCAAATGGAAGAACAAAGACATGCAAAATGTGAATTTTGCTTAACACGTCCCCTTTAAGGAATGCGTTAGAAGGAGCAGCCTGCAACAGCCAACCATATCGGTCTTACTAAAACGGAGCGAGTGGAGCGGAAGGAGAGGATTGCCACATTCTTGTGGAGGCCCCACATTCCCCTGAGCATCAAAACAGCATTATAACTCGTACAGTTCCTCCTCCACCACCACCAACAACCCCCCCTCCCCCCGGCGCCTCCTGCCCCCAGTTTCCTGTGCAACAGCATGACCGCTCAGCCCCTCCCTTCCCGCGCTCTCATCTCGGTCAAGCTCCATCTCCCTCTACCCCGCCGCTCCAAATACATTATTTACACCCCCACCCCTCCCTTCAGCACAGCTCCAAAGAATCAGGGCAGAGGGAAATAACACCACTGTATAACAATCCCCCCACCACCCCAACACACACACACGTTGCACACTAAAGCTGACACCCCTCCACCCCCACCTGCTCGCTCTTTTCTCACTCTGCAGGATGAAAATACGGAGCAAGGCTGAGCTGCGACAACGGGAAACTCTGTGAGGCCCCGTCCCTCCCCACTAATCCCTTCTGACGTGCCTCCCGAGGGCAGGGATTTGCTACAAGTCAAAGCAGGAGACCTACAGTATGCAAAACAAGCCTGTCTGACTCTCTCATGATGTTCAAAGCCTCTGCACTGCTGGTGAGACAGGAAGGCAGATCAGAGACAGAGAGGGGGAAAATAACTGCACACAGTCTGCTCATGTTAACCCTTTCCTCACCCTCCGCTTCGGTGCAGCGAGCCACTTCCCTCCAGTGTTGCCAGATTGGGCTGGTTTTCGCCCATTTGGGCTTTGTTTGATCACTGATCGACGATTGTTACAATTTGCGGTTGCTTTTCGTGGGATTACGGATGGAAGTTGGCATCTGGATAAATCCGGTATATTTACGACAATGTTGTACGTTCATTAATACTCATTGTCCCATTTAAACAAAATAAAATCAATTCAATAAGCAACATTTGGCGTGTCTTTAGAAGTGTTCGGAGAATTTTTTTTAAATAGTTGTCAACGTGAACTATTTATTAAATCCTATTAGTTCATTTATTTTGAAAATCTGTCAAAGTGACATCATTAACGATTAGTCATTGGTGTCACTCTGTAGTATTGTTGTAAAACAGAAATCCCAGGACAACTTCATGATTTAAAAGGACACAGCGCCACAGAAACTCAACTCTTGTGTTCCAAGTACTTTCTAGAAACCTGGTTATATTCTTGCTGTCAAACATTTGTGCTGAAATCCTTTTTTGTTGGTGTCAATATCATTTAAAATATATTTGTTTCCCAAGGTCACAAAAGGTCAACTGGTCAGTCCACATTTACAAAATCCAATAAAATGTGGTGTCAATCAACTGTGCCACGTTTGTACAACAAAATGTATTTTTGTTTGTGCCATTATAATTTTTAAGATTAAAACATTATTGTTTCCAGAGATTAACCAGAGATTAGTCCCCAAAATATTAATAAAATCAAACAAAATTGATATAAATAATTCGTTTTATATTTGTGCTGCTAAATTATTTGTAGCACAGTTAATTGACAACTAATTTGATTTTGTAGCTATGGACTGGCTGTTTGACCTTCAATGACCTCTGGAAATATCTATTAATATCTCTAAAATGATAGCAGCAAAAAAAAAAAAAAAGGTTTGCTGCACAAACGCTTGGCATCAATTTTGTTTAAGTTGAAGAAGGTGGGGAGGCTAACTTCATTCAGGTCCAGGTCAGAATTTAGTAAAGGACAAACAAAAACATGAAGTCTATAAATGCAGTCAATAACCTATAAGACATATAAGAATATTTATATATACGTCTATGTCTGGTGCTGTTACCGTCAGCGTTTCATTAGCGGTTTAGATTATTTTGGAGTTGGGCGGGTTCCACATTGTGTTTGGGCTGGAAACTCTCAGTCAAATCTGGCAACCCTGCTCCCCCCCCCAGTCTAGTTTCACCTCTTGCCTACATCGTGCATGCACATAATGCTGACGACACATGACACGATCTCTCTGTCACTGCAGCCCTGCTCACTTCTACCCTTCTCGCTTCTCTTCAGCTGTTACACGAGGCACGTTATCAAAACAAAAAGCACTAAAACCGCAGAGCGTAAACAGGAATTCACAGGTCATGTGATGCGTTTGCTTCTCTTCTTTTGGTGCTATCAAGCAATTTGGCAATGAGAAGATGCATGTTTGGAGGCCTCGTGGGTGGGCGGATGACGGGTGACATTATTAGAGAGAAGAAGTCACACATTATGGTTTGGGTTTTTGTCCAAGCTCTCCAGCTCACACTGAAAAAGAATGTAAACAAGTGAGTTCAGAGGGGAAAACCAGCTTGGGGAGTGGAGGAAGGGCAGGAGAAGAAGCAAAATTACAGTGGAGGAGATTGGAGGGGGGGATGTAGCAGCAGAGGAATGGAAAAACCAGATGACAGAAAGACATTACCCCACAGAGGAAGAGAAATCCACCAGGATTTGTAGCCTGCTTTAGGTTCACGTGATTGGCTAAACTGTTGACTCCACCCTCGCCATCACCACGCTTTTTTCCACCCAACCTCAGACCCTTTGAGATGGAAAATGGGTCATCTGTGTGAAAGTTAATACTCTCAGCACGTACAGCGCCGCTTTATTTTTAGGACGTGCCTTGGAAATTTTTTCTTCCTATTTTCCGCCCCCTCAGTGGTGAATGGCAGCGAAAAACTCGCGGTTAAAAAAAGCGTGTTGCTACCGTGAGGGGCTTCGAGGTAGCCTCGACGTGGCTGGTGTTTCTCCTGAGCCTCCTGCCCTCGCCATGACAACGTAAAGTGGAGGCTGCAGACACCAGCAGCACGGCCACGACATGCGCCGCAGGACACCGAGAGAAGGGGAAAATATCACATTTAGATCTGGGCGATATGACTTGACATAGGCTGGTATTTGGGAGCATAACTGCCTGCGAATAGTTGAAACCTCTAAAAACATGAGCTGTGCTTCTATTAACTGTAAAATTACGCAAATTGGAATTATGACAATAAATTTGCCTAACTGAAGTACGACAATTTCGAAAAGACTGTGAAAGGATGAGGTGTTTCTTTGGCTGTATCCACTTTAGTGTATTTTGCCGAAGAAGACGGCGGAAAAGGCCCTCTTCTTCGGCGGAAAAGACAAAGAAGACGACAGGAAGTGGTAGGAGGATGGTGGCACTCATCGTGTGAACTAGCTTATTTGCCTGATTTTTGACAAAACCGCAATTGGGAAGTTTTGTGCATATTTGCAATGGAAACGCACCTACTGATGACTTCCCATTTTAATAACTTTAACATAAATTATTCCGCACAGTGGAAACCATCTTGGCAAAAACACAGAAGCTAACATCCACAGTTTTCCTACTTTCCGCTCTTACAGCTTACAGCCAATCAGAGCCAAGTACAATGAAAGGCGCTGCTTGATTGGGAAATAAAACATTATTGTCTTAATCCAGGGCAGATTACTGACTTCCTTCCCCTTTAAATATGTTGGATATATCAAGTTTACCTTCTCCGAGTGTTTAGTTTGATGGTTTAGAGATCTGGAGTACTTCGGTTGATTAAACAATTGTAATACATTCACAAAGTGATGCAGCCTATCAAATCATACTTTCACTGCAAATAAAACAGTCTTTGCCACGTCGTCCTTCGCTACTCCCAGTATAAAACTACTTAGAGGTAACACTCTGAGGATGTCAAATGTGGAGCAGTGCAGCAGAGCCTACGTGAAGCTGCCATAGAAACTGCACACAACCGAGTTATTTCTGGCTGCCTTGAACTCCCAAACACAGCTGCTCCTACATAACCAGACATCTCCACCACTTCGTTCAGATGACACTCGCTGCACAGAGGCTGCAATCAAGGGCCTGACATTTAAACTCACACTATGAAACAGCACTGTGCAAAAAGGTCATGAGCTGTTGTGGATAATTTGTTGACAAGATCTCAAATTATTACAGTAATTACGATGTTCCCAAGTCTGGATTCCCTCTGGCTGCTTTTCTAAGCCCTCCGCCCGTTTTAGGGTGTAGTGTGTTTAAAAAACGGGCTATTTCCGGTTGATTTAGTAAACTAACAGGTTGGAGTCTGTTGCTATGTGAAAGTTGGGGGAATAAAAAATGTGTATCAACTGGTGAAAACAGTTTCTGCTGCAGGCAAAGCCATTGTTGTTGCTGTCAACTGGAGCTGCTGCGCTCCCAGATTAGACCCCAGGCCTGGAGCAACAGCGCCCCCTACTGCCCGGCTAGAGGTAGTTGGTTCATTTTAATGCCTGCTACAAAGCGCTGACTCATTATCACCATGCAGACAATGCAGTAAAATTAAAAGTATTTCCCGCACGGATGTGACCACAAACACACTGTGACTTAAATTGGATTTTTGCACAAAAACAGAAGATTTTGCTTTGTCATCCTAATCAACAACAATGTCTGCTTTTTGTGAAGATTTTTATTGCTCCCCCCCCCCCCCCCCCCTTCTCAGTTTGCAAACCCCCGGAGCAGCCAGCAGTGGTCTGGTATCCTTCAGTGACCCTTCAGCCAGTCTGCAGGGGAGGAACCACAGAGCCAGTGGCTGGCTGTTTATTTATGGGAGAAGCAGAGCTGTGGTAAACTGGGAGGGTAGCACAGCCAGAAGCAGACCAAAGTTTCAGATTTACCTTCTGCATCTTTCTCCAAAATGAAAGATTAACTCGTTTTCCCCGCACAGAGACTTGAAGCCAAAAAGGCTTCTCCAGCTCCACCAAATGACTCTAACAGCAGCCCATGAGTTCATGGAAAATGGATGGAACAGTGACCACCATTTAGTCTTCACTTGACATTTCGTTCCACTTTTCATTCCTCGTTGCAGAAAAACTATTTTTCCCCATCCTCCGTCTTTGCTCTCCTTTCCTGGCAACCTCGTGGCCCAGTTTCCTCTGGCCAGCGCTCTCGGAATAACAGCTGCAGACTGGGATAAAAATAATTACGCCTCTATTTGTCTTCCAAACCGGACCAGGCCTACTCCCTTCTCCTAAACTTGGTTGCTCCACTTTCGCTCTCATGCACACACAATGCAGCCATTCATACCGAAGACACGCTGTGAGTCAGGGGACTCACAGGAGCTGAGGTTTCCGCATGCTGACCGGACACAGAAATAGAAAACTCATGACGGCAGTCGTACATTATTCTGGTGGTGCCTCGATGTTATGAATGGCAACAAAAAGGCACCACCGGGTCTGATTTATGTTCCCCTGTGCGCATGTTTTCCTGCCACATTTGGTATTTTATCATTTTGAGAATCGAAAAATATTTGACTCTTGCACGTCAGTAAAGCAAAGCACAGCAGGGCTTTCCTGTGCACGACTGCTGCCACCTGCTGGTTCAAAGTGGATCTGATCCACTTTTCAGCTTTAATGTGACGTAGATCCTGTGTAGTTCTACTGGGAAACAACCAAATCTGTCCCAATATAAGCCTAGTTAAAGTCTACGTCGCAAAAACACAAAATCTTATACATCTCACCAAGTGCTTTTGTCTGCAAATATCCTAGTACAAAATTAATTTTCAAGTAACTTGTCAGCAATTTATAGGAGCTTGTTTTAAGTAAATAATTTCTTAATATTGATTTTTTTTAAAAAATACTAGTTCCACTGGCAGATTATTTCACTTGTCTTGTTATAAGTGAAATAATTTACCAATAAAATAATTTGATTTTTAAGGTTTTATTGGCTCTAGTCGCCTCCGCCTGACAGTTAATCGACAGGAAAGTGGGCAGTGAGAGAAGGGGAAGACATGCGGCAAAGGTCGCCAGGCCGGGAATCGAACCTGCGACAGCCGCGTCGAGGACTAAGGCCTCCTTATGTGGGTTGTGCTTAACCCCTGCGCCAGAACATCCCAGAACTAGTATTTTTTAATCAATATTGAGAAATAAATAACTAAAAACAAGCTACAATATATTCCTGAAAAGTTACTTGAAAATTTAATTTGTTTTATTTCAAGTGGACTAAAATATTTGCACCAAAATAAATAAAAAAATATTATACATTTCTGGTTCTTTTAGTTATTCTTTTTTGGAAATTTACTGCAATTATTCTATCAAAACTAGCATTTGTTGTTATATCTATATTTAAAAATATGAATTAATATTTAATTAGACAAATAAGGCAAATCTAACTTTCAAGTAACTTTTGGAGAAGATGCAGGAGCGTGTTTTAAATAAATAATTCCTTAATCTTAATTTTTTTAAAAGTAGTAGTTCAACTGGCAGATTATTTTGCTTTTAGCAAGACATTTTTCCCAGTTAGTTTTTAATTATTTTAATATTTGCACTAGAAACTAGACCAAACACACTTGGTAACATTTTGTTTTTGAAATGTTGACGATAATCCATCTGCAAACAAGTAGAGCATGATGCTGCCATTTTTTTAGGCCAGACGTACGGAGACAACAGGAGACGGTAGTCACAAAAAAACAGAACCAAAAACAAATTCTTTCTTAAGTTTCATAGCATTCTGAGTTTAAAGTGTTGACTTTTCACCTGCTTAAATAGCAGAGACTCACAAATGCAAAACTACCTTCTGGTTTTCAGTTTTAAAATCTATAAATCAAGACGTAATGGATTATCTGAGACTAAATGCAGGTTCTTTAGATGTTAGTTTGAGAATATTCCCAACAAGAGCTGCATTAGTGTTATGTTAGGTAACATATAACCAGATTTATAACAGGTCCAGATCAACTTGGATTTAAAGCTTAAGAGATTAATCAAGTCATAAAATAGCCAATTATTTAAGTTTTTCATGAGTGAAAAACCAAAATACTGATGACTAAATGTTAAAATTCTCACATAAGATGTGGGGATTAAGAGGTAAAGAATGTGAATTTGATATAAATTAATGTAAATAATTAAAGATTGGAACATTGTCCTATATAGATCCTGTAAAATGTATTTTTTCTATATTAATTGAGAACCAGAAGACATTAAAAATAAATTAATTATTTTCCCATTATTTATTAAGTCTGACTTTGATCGCAAGGCCAGTTTGTCTTGCCTTTTTTTTTTTACCAATTTCTCAAAAACTTTCCACCCTGGATGATCCTTTCGTCACCTTTCTGCTAACCTTGACTTGATAGGACGTAAATGAGCAAATATTTGAAATATCCTAATCAGATTCAGATTATTTGATGGTAAGTATGAAGTGAAGAAAACTGAATGTCTTAAGTTCTAGTCGAGGTTGTAGTTCCACCGTCTGGTTATTGCAGCTTTTTGTTTATACAGACCAGCTTCTGTTTTCAGTGGAATATCACCAGCTAGGGTGGAAAAAAGTAGGAGAGCCACTGCAGTCAGAAACTTCTTTCAATGTTTTATTATGGAGTTTTACACAAATAGGTGACAGACTAGAATATAAAAATAACATTAAACCAACAATGCTAATGCATTTTCACAGAAATTAACACATTTAAGTTTTTTCTTCCTTCTCCCCGTAGACAAATTTAATGTCATACTCGTAGCAACATACGACATATTGTCTACTTTAATTCAATATATTACTACTGCCATGATACTCCAACCAAAACAAAAAACACATTGAGGAAAAACAAACAAAAAGACTATAAAACAATGCTTGATGAGAGTGAGGAGAGACAAACTTAAGAGTTCCTTTTAACTCCAGAATATCATAAAGTATGTCGTATTTGGGCTGATAAGTCACAACAGTCTTCAATATTCAAGAACGTTGTGATAATCACTGTTAAACCCTTTTAAAGGAGAAGTAAAAGCAGTTTTGTCTCCAACTCGTCTGCACATTCATTCGACGTCATCCTCTGATAAAGCCTGGGAGCTGATGATTCGCTGAAAACAGAAACAAAAAAAATTAACACCTTATTAAGCTGTTCAATTATAAATGATGTGTTATTTTTTATCTATTTCTGTCTTAGAGGTGAAATAGCAAAGAGCTACAGTGACTCTGCTCTCAGCTTTGGATGGTTCTAAGTTTGATCTTGCACCCTTTCTTGTCCCAGAAGCTACAGAAGCGACTGAGGGGTTTTCTAAGGATGCTGCAGCGCCGTTTCTGACGGGAAGAAGAGTCTCACCTGGCTGATTGTGGGCAGTTTGGTGAGCAGCATCTGAAAGACGGGCGGAGGCAGCGTCTGCTGGAGGACCTGCAGCAGCTGCTGCGGCTGACCGCACACTGCGATCGCATTAGTCAGGTGGTCGACACCTTTCTCAAACTCACCTGGGTCGAAGTGAAGAGGAGGGAAATTATAAGATAGGTCATTATATTAAGCAACAAGAATAAAAAATACATTTAGAAACAATAACATTTTAAAAACAAAAAAGAATAAAACCTTTTGGACAACCTGCTTCATCTTTCAGATTTCTAATTTGCTCTCATCTCAAACGTGTAGTGGCCATTTTTAATGAGAACTGGATTTTTTATAAATCATCCCAAGGAATTGTAAATATGAGTAGATGATATAGACATAAAAATGCATTACAATATTTAGTGGTACAGTTGTAATAAAGAAAAAAAAAGTTACAATAAGAACTACTTATTACAGTCTTTTTAGGTAACTGTATGTCTGCAATCCGAGTCCCACAAACCATTTTTTTTATTACAGTCATATAAAGAAATGTGATTTTTATCACTGGAATGCAAACAGTAACTGTATTTAATCATATTTTCTAATTTATTGTTGCTCTCATTGAATATACAGTGGAATAAGAGAGTAAAGCTAATTATCCTGACAGTTTTTAAACATCAAATTTAGTTTCTTGTGACAAAGATAAATCTTTTCTTTGGGCAGCATTTTCTACTCGCATTCTATTGAATACTACCAATGTTTCATAGGAGCCACATTTCCTGAACTGTTGTCGTTTTGCTTTCATACAGGGCGAACATCAGCTGCATTTAATCGCAACCTTCTGAATTAAAAGCTCTATATCTTGCATATAAATCTGATCTGCATATTGACCATTTATTCAACAGCTTGAGTTATGGTTTGCTTTTCAAAACCAATGAATAGCTCAATAAATTTGGCAATTTCTTAAATATTGCAACACTGACAACCACTGCTATCATGATGTTTCCACCACACACTGAACATTAACAAGCTCCATCAAGGTTTAAGATGAAGACTAAACATTTTGGATCCACCTGCTTAAATCTGACTGGTGTGCAGAACATAAATCCTGCAGATTTTCAAGTTTGACTGATATCTGACTGTAACTCAAGAGAAACGGAAGCAGCATGGAGCTGAAAATTATCAGCACAAACTGATTGCATTCAAGTTGAGATCATTTCCAACTGATCAGTGAATCTGAGATTTAAGCTTGTACCCGAGGAGCTGGAGATTTTCCTGGTATACATGTTCCACACTCATTTACTCGATGGATTAGAAATCTGTTTTAGATTAATGTTAAATAGTAACATTAGTGAGTAAATTCCTAAAACATTGTTTCTGTTTTTTTATTCCTGGATCTGCTCTGCCCTCTCAAACTGCAATCGGTCTCAGCAGATTGATTCTGCTCCTCTCAGGAGAAAAGACTGTTGCAACTTGTCATAGTGGAAAGTGACTGGGCTCAACTTTTTAACAAAAGAAAAAAAATATCTGAATTTTAAACCCCCACTATAAATGGACCAAACTGGAATACATGCAACTGAATCTGAATTGGACGACCTGGCTTCAAGCTTGCAATGACAATATTAATTCCTATTAATCAACTTTTTTCAGACTTTTCTTTTCATTCATTACAATGTCTTTGTCTCCATTTTGGAGCTTTAACTACTAAAAGAATACACACCTCACATCAAGGTCAGTGGAAGTCTGTGCAACAGGACAAACTAATGACCACTTACACTATAATATCCTGCAAAATATTGGATTCAAGACTTCCTTTGCAACTCTAACACTGAACGCACTGACACTGTGATGATGACAGTAGCTGCGTTTCCATTACAAATGTGCTCAAAACTGTTGATAAGCCACTAATGTAAAAAAAAAAGTTTTTATTGCAATTGCAGTGTTTTTATTAAACCAGAAATGCAAATAAAGATCACACATGAATGTTTGTTCACGCGATACGTCATTAAAACTCATGCTACGCCATCTTCCTCCAACTACTTCCTGTCTTTTTATTCATCTTTTCTGCCAGTAGTAACATTGATTTGTTGATCACATGACTTGTGTGATGCAAAAAAGTGATTCCATTGCAGTTTTGCAAAATATACCAATTTCGACACAGTCAAAAATACCTTAGTGGAATAACTCACATTTTTCGACAATGGCGTGTTTCCTTTAAGCAAATTTATTTTTGTAATTCCAATTTGTGCAAGTATATGGTCAATGGAAATGCAGCTACTGTTGCCTGGTTGGTGGATTGGACCAAGTTGTTTAGCACTTCATGAAAACACCAAATTTAAGTAATAATTTTTTAAAAATTTGAGATTTTGGTTGGGTATTTTGTGTTTCACAAGATTTAGATAAATTCGATTTGATTAGATGCAGAAACTATAAACTACGGTGGCCGACAGGTGCAAATGCGCAGCAAAAGAGAAAACATGCAAACAAAAAAGAAGACACCCCCGAATGAAATGCAGCAAACAAAAAGAGAGACGCAAACACCCCCGAATGAAATGCAGCAAACAAAAAGAGAGACGCAAACACCCCCGAATGAAATGCAGCAAACAAAAAGAGAGACGCAAACACCCCCGAATGAAATGCAGCAAACAAAAAGTGTTGAAAACGGAAGTGCTCCAGACCACTAGGGGGAGTCAAAGAAAATAGTATTCATTTCTATGGGACCAGATGCAAGATTCAGAGAAAGAAATTTGAAAGAAAGTAAAGGTATCTCTCTGAATCTTGCATCTGGAAAGTGTGATTATTGTGAGAAGTCTGAAACAATAGAGCATGTTATTTTAGAGTGTTGTAAGTATGAAGAAGAGAGAAGATGCATGCTGAGAGAGTGTGTAGGTATTAAAGAAAGGTTTAATTTAATAGAATTTTTGAGGAGAGATTTCGGGAGTAGACATATTCAAATAATTATTCGGTATCTTAAAAAAACAAAGCTATTTCATAGGATATGAGTAGAGCAAGTAGGGTGTGAATGTGTAAAGAATATCAAAGAGGGGTATATAAAGTTATAAGCAAGTTGGATAATATAAGCAGGTGTGTATGTGTGGGGGTATGTTTAATCAGGAGTTAATGGAGGGAAAAGGTAGAAAGTGAAAGTTTATAGACCATCTCGAACCACACTCCATACTGGTAAGTGGCGGTAATGCTACTGTAAGTTTGTTGCCAACCGCCAATAAATACCAAGAAGAAGAAGAAGAATCTTGCATCTGGTCCCATAGAAATGAATACTATTTTCTTTGACTCCCCCTAGTGGTCTGGAGCACTTCCGTTTTCAACACTTTTTGTTTGCTGCATTTCATTCGGGGGTGTTTGCGTCTCTCTTTTTGTTTGCTGCATTTCATTCGGGGGTGTTTGCGTCTCTCTTTTTGTTTGCTGCATTTCATTCGGGGGTGTTTGCGTCTCTCTTTTTGTTTGCTGCATTTCATTCGGGGGTGTCTTCTTTTTTGTTTGCATGTTTTCTCTTTTGCTGCGCATTTGCACCTGTCGGCCACCGTAATAAACTGAAGTAGAAATGCAAGCTTAATAAAAGCCCCATGTGAGATGAAGAGTTACCTTGTGACAGCAGCTCTTCTCCCAGCTGGATTTCTTCCAAAAAGAACTTCTGAACGGCTTCTGCGTCCTTCAGGTCAGGCAACTTCACAGCAAACAGTCCAAGATCACCCATTTTATATTTAAGACATAATTAATTTAATGACAAGTGTCACAAACGGCTCACCTTTGCCATTCCGGTCTTCTCGCCTGACGTTTTTTGTTTTCTTCTACCTGTAAGAAAGAAAAGAAAACAGTCTTGATAGAATCGAGTTAAATATACTGGAAAACACGTGGTTACAGGATTAGAAAGACTAAAGCTAAATCAGGTTTAATTACGAAACTATCTCACACGTGAAGCTAATATGTATGATAACGTCCTTATCTCGTAAATAACTACAATATAGTAAATATATATCATAGTGGAGAGTCTGTGTAGAGTTTTTAGTGCGGTGTCCTTGCGGGCTGCAACTAGCTATATGATGCTAACGATGCTAGCACAACTTCACGGTCGGTACAAAAAAAAAAAAAAAACTTACGTTCACGAAGCTTTTCTTTAAACAACGGGTCGCTCCGTCTCTTCCTGTCAAAGTATATACAGTACGCAACGAACAGGGCCCCACACATCCCGGCCACCATCGCACTCGTCCTGCCACTCATCATGTTTAAGAACCGATCATGGACGAGCGCGGCTAGCTACTAGCACACTGCGGCGGAAAGGAAATACGAATCACCTGACGTCAGACGTAACGTCCACAGGACAAGATCACTTCCGCTCGTCTCCTACAAACATGGCGCTGTTTTTAAAAAATTTATTTATTTGGAATTATTAATGTTTTTAAATGTAAATAAATAAATTAATACTTATTTATGTCATTTTATTTATAACAATGAACAGTAAAACAAGCAAAACAAAACAAAAAATAGCGTGTACGCACAGCAAGATGAAGTTAGCTAGGGGTAGCATGAATAATAATAAAAATGGAAAGGGAATGTTATATGTAATAAATAACATATATTATCAGAGTAAATATTATTGTACTATTTAAGTGTATGTATACAGGCAGGCAGGTAGACAGATCATGAACCACACTCCGTAACAGTGAACAGTGAAATGGCGCCACCTGTTGGGAGTTTCTCTGTGACCCTTATTCTGAGCTGGTAGATAAACTCAAAAAGATGTACAGTTGTAAAAGTGTTGACTGATAAAGATGTACAATAAAATACAACAAATAAAGACACATCATACTTTTCAAATTGCTATATATAAAACATATTTATATAAATCATTGTAGGACTTTTGTTCCACTTCAGAATTAAGCAGTACTTTGCACTGATGTATCACATGAAAACCCAGTAAAATACAGGGAGGTTTGGCGTTATAATGTGACAAATTTGCAGGCTAAATGTTAAAGAAAGTAAACGGGTAAATGAGAATAACAATATTGAAATTTAAAAATGTAATTTAAAATAAAATTAATCCATGCCTTTTTACACCTGCTTTAATGAATGATTAAATGTTACAATGCGGTGATATACCATCTCTCCTAAATAGCACTTTCAGTCTTTTGTAACTCTAATCAAAATGATAAATATGTCAGTTTCTAGTAAAAAGGTCTGTTGTGAAATCCAAATTAAAAATATAAAGTCTGTATGTGTGATGTTTTTGACATGTCAAACTTATTTCTCTTATCTCTATCAGCTTCAAATCTGCTCAGTTTAATACCAAGCTTCTGCTAGAAGCTGGTAATCTGGCAGCCTATAATTAAAGTTTACATTTGTTAATCCATTCACTTAAAGAGTCATTACTTCACAAACCTGCAGATTAATTAAGTGGCATATTTCCTGACAGGAGAGCATGTCCAATACCATCCACTTAGCAATCAAAAGCTAATTTTTTTAAAGCTCATTACTCTTTAACTGAAAGGCAAAATTGATCTGCTGTAAAATCTAATCAACATGAAACAATCCAACTCACACGTTGTGTGTTTTGTTGCCTTAGTTTCTTTTAAGTGGGCACTTCTCTTGAATAAACAATGATGCAATGAGGCTGGAAGGAAAGTACGACTATTTAAAGGATGGATTAGCGACAAAAAACTTTGCTAAAGTATTTATAACATAAGTGTGTGCAACGTATATATAGCCAGTTAAACCAAATTCACATTTATAGACCAAGTAATTCAACATAATTTAGTGAATAATTTAAAAAAATTTTATAAAAATGGGGAGAATTGTCATCTTCAGGTTAATGTTTCATATTTCTGACACTTGAAATGCAAAATACTTATAAATAAACTGATGCAAAAGACAGATACTTCACAAACTATGGCATTTATTTCAAACAGAGGCTTCTGATTTGCTTACATTTTTACAATAAATTACACAATGACCATCATCAGATGAGCCTAATAAATACTACAGAGCTTTTTTATTTTGCTTTTTTATTCAGACAAGCTCCTTTACTGTGTCTTAATCTACGATGCTTCAGGCCGAGTTTTGTTGGAAAACAGTTCAGCCGCATCCAACACCATAATTCTTCTCTAACAGGCAAAATCAAACAAAGACTAAAGAAAATACAAACTACAGAGAAATAAAAAAAATAAAAAATAAAAAAAGAGAAAAATACAAAAGGACAATCAGGATTTGGACTGAACGGAACATAAAGGAAGGTAAGAAAAAAAATGTAAATTCATGGAGAATAAACATGCTCTAACCCTCAGTATTTACACTCTGACTACAGTTAAAACCGTAAAACTGTCTGTACAGAAAAGTACATGTTATTAACAGTGCAAGATATTAAATAGCTCGACTCAAAACACTTCTCAATATACAAATGTATAACAAAAGCATACAATTACATACAAGTGCTGGACAAAAATGTAACTTCGGGATATAATACAGTGGGGGGGATTTATACAAAGGAAAACACCAGAGGGATGTCGTTAGAAATGTTCACACAAACGTCACTTTGTGATATAAATGCACATTTACAATACCTCTACCTTTATTCTGCTCGGAGTACAGGGAACGGTTTCGGTAGGGACCATGACGAGAACAGGCCTGCATACTGTTACTGTTCAGGAGTAAAACCAGAAAAATCTTACTGTGGCAAAAAAATAAATAAAATAAACAACAGATGTAAAACTTCATGTTTGAAATACTGCAAATGTTGGACTCTTGTTTTTAATGTTTTAGGCAGTACTTAAATACAAGGTGCATCTCAATCGATCAGAATATCATTGAAAAGTTTGTTTATGACAGTAAGGCAGGTAAAAACTCCTTTAGTTTTCTTACAGAGTGAAACATTTCAAACATTTATCTTTGCTCAACATAATGATTATGGATAATGAAAATATTCAATTTCTCAAAAGATTTGAACATTCCCATTAGACCCCCCCCCCCCCCAAAAAAAATGATTTTTAATACAGAACTGTTATTGTATGAAGCTGGATCTTCACAGAGTTCTGCATTTAAATAAATCAATGCAAAGTTGAGTAGAAGGAAAAACTGTGATAGAAAGAGATGCACAAGCATCAGGGAAAGAAGCCTACTGAGAATTTATGAAGGAAAGCCCAGGGAAATGTTTGAAGGAGATTCATAAACTGAGCTGTTATGCTCAAGCATATTAATGGAAAGTGGAGTGGAAAGAAAAACTGAGAAAAGGCACACTTTAAAGCTACTCAAGATGATTTGGAGTGCTCTGTCATATGACTACTAACCCGATTACATTGTCAAAAGTACCAACACCTGGTTATTTAATTATCATCTAGGCAACAGATTTACCTGACTTAAACCTCAAAGAATCTAATCAATGTTGTCAAGAGGGAGACAATTAAAGACAGGACAAAAGTCACCATTACACCTCAGCAATGCAGCAGGTTGAACACAGTAATTCATGCAAAAAGAGCCTCAAAAAGAAAAATCTTTAATCATAACACTTCAGCTATCCCCTTTTTTTCGACATTTTCCTTCCACAAAACTTTCCAATGATATGTTTGCATAAAAAACCCTTCTTCAGCAATTAACTTTTGTTGGTCACAACCTAACATTTCTGCACTAAAAATCAATTTTTATTGGCCTTATATAATTTTAGTGTTTTATTAGCTGCAAGCCAGAATCACTTAAAGTATAAAAACATATTACTGAGCAAAATGAATCTGTACAGTGAAATCAATCAAGCTTTTGATGATATTCTAATGTATTGGGATGCAGCTGTAGTTAGTTTGATGCAGTTACAGAATCTCATCTTCAGCGAAGATGGAAGGGCAGGAGAGTTAATGGACTGAGAGAAAACGTGACGAATTTAAGTAGACAGGCTTTTAAAAAAAAATAGATGAAGTGATCATTCACCGATTTCATCACTCCACAGCAATACCCAAGATGGATGAGTATTCAGTAGTAGATTCTCAAACACATTGAAAGCATCCGTCATTTTCCGTCAGATGTAGCCCTTCACTGGCCGCTCACTCACAAGCTGATCGTCAGTGTGTTGTTGTTTTTTTTTTGTTTTTAGAAAACGGACCGTCATTCTCAAAAAGAGCAAAAGGCACTACTGCATTTTTCCATCTGTATCCAGTGGAGTTAGATGAGCTGGGCGGAAACCCCCTTCTTCCTCCTGTACATCAGAACGGAGCGCTTCAGATGAAGAGCGTGGACAGAGAAATGTGGCAGAATGATGTTTTGTTTGCCCTTAATGCCGGAGAGACGGCGATCCTCAGAACGGAGCGGAAATGATCCGATACCAACTTCGAACGAGTGGAAACCATTATTGCTTGTAAAAAAATAACTTCATAAAAGAAATGGGGCTGGACGATAAATCGATTGTATCGATTAATTGAATTTTTGTAAAATTTTAATTTTTTCTTTACCAATGCGCTCCTTCAGTTTCAATAGTTCAGAGTGATGTCAGCACTCCCCAGGGCGGCCATTTTGTTTGACAAGCATGTTTTACTGCTTCTGTTTAATTGGACTTTGAATTTATTTCAACCTTACGGCAAAATATCAGAATCAGGCCAAGACTTTTTTTAAATTATGAGAATAAAGTCATAATAGAAGAATAAAGTATACATTTTATTAACATTCCTCATTTTAAACAAAAAATGAGGAATCTTTTATCTTAAGAAGATAAAAGGACTGGTTACCAGACATGTGTACCATCATTTTACAGATAAAATGAGGAACACTAAGCATTTTGCAAAGTTAGTGGTATAAGTTTAAGAAATAAGAAATTATTCTAAACAGCATGACTTTAAAATGTGAAAACATATGCACATGTTGAAGAAAGAACTACACAATATGAGGTGGTCACATCATACCCTGATAATTTAACGTTTTTTCTCATTAAAAACTTTTTTCTAGTCATTTTAAGATTTCTTTTGGTAAAATTGCATCTTTGCTCTTCAAAAATTATGACTATATTCTCATAATTAAACAAAACTTATCATAGGTTGGCCCTACTGCATCATTTAGAAGGAAATAAAAGCCAGTTTTTTGAAAATATTTTCTGTAATTTCTTCCTTTAGAAAAGAAAGAGCAAAAACAAGTCGATTAAAATTGGAAATTGGATTTGGTATGAAAAAAATTGGATATTTTATTTTTTAGCCATATCGCCCAGCCCTAAAAAGAAACAAAGCGCTAAAGTGAAATCTAGATAATCTTTTTGACAAATTTCACCCCCCTAACCTCCCTCTCCTTTAACACAATCTTCATAAAAGTGCACTTAAGTGCGGATAGCTTGCCGAGGAAACAGTTGTCAGTAGAAAATAGTGCTTGTTTCTCGTCTGGTTCTTTGTGCCCCAGCAGCTGCGGAGAACCGGTTAGGTCCGTCTCATCATCCTGCTGAAAAAGAAAGGGGGCGGCGACCTCGGGGTGCTGGTTAAGTGCTTTGTGCGGTGGCTCCTCGCGACTTCGTCCTGTCACCTGCACTCCACTGATACCCCGGAGTTCTGAGACGAGGACGACGAAGATGGTACCGGAGGGTCGGCGAGCGTCAGCATGACTGCTGCTGTTAGCGAGCTGGAGGATGGTGAAGAAGAGGAGGAGGAGGAGGAAGCAGCCACTGCACCTTCAGGTTTGAAAAAAGAAAAAAAAAAGTTTATAAAGTGTTTTTTCTGTATTTTGACCCAGCAGAGATTAAGAGAACAGGCTTACTTTCTCTTTCCTTCTTCTTCATGCGTTTCCGTCTCCTGTCGATCGAGGCCACCTCCGACTTCAGGGAGAGGTAGTGGTTCCGGATGTCTTGCAGTTTCTCCTGAAGAAACGAAATCCTGTCCAGACTGCTCATCTTTTCCAAATCAGCTAAGTGGACACAAAACAAATGAGTTTAGTAACACAAAGTACATGCCTTGATAATTAATTACTGACACTCCATGAACCCTGTCACATTGTTATGTCTATCCTCTAGTGCCGACGTCGTGCAACTTTTCATGCATTCCTGCTCCAACAAACCAGAACAAAACAGCTGAATTTCGTCCTTGGAACATCAGCAAGTTTAGTAAATGTCTGGTAGTTAACCAGTCGTTTAATTTGAGTGTACTAAAGCTCATGTATGCAAAAGTTGCAGGATGGTCAAACTCCAGGACTTACACTGCAACAACACAAAATCTAGTATTTTTGGTCTAGTTTTTAGTGTTAATATCTTTGTACATTTGAAATAAGACAAAGCTAACAAAGAGCTTGTTTTAAGTCAATAATTCATTAATATTGATGAAAAAGTATTCAGAGGACGAACAAGACATTTTAACTTATAATATGGGAAAATGTCTTCTTCCACTGGCAGATTATTTTACTCATAACTAATACTTTTCATCAATATTAAGGAATTACTGACTTACAAAAAGCTTAAGGCAAGTTACTTGTGACCTAGTTTTTTCTTATTTAAAAAGTACTAAGATATTTCTACTAGAAACTAGACCAAAGATACCTGGTAAGATTTTGAGTTTTTGCTGTGCAACACAAGGAAGGAAAATGATATATAATCTTAAACATCTTTACAGCTAAAAATCTGAAAAGTGCAGCTGCATTTGTACCTCTCTACTAAATAAAACAAGTTCAGAGCCACAAATATTACCTGACCTTTTGTTAAAAGACATCTTATAATTTTTGATAAATATCAACTACAAGAAATCTATTATAATTTTTAAAGAGCAATAATTTTATTCCTATTTTATGCTTTAATGTAAAGAAAAACAAAAAACTTGTTCAAAGGGATGATGGCTACATTTTCTTACATGGGATGTTGATATTTGCTGATGTTTTCTAACCTAATAACAGGAAAGGTTAACATAAATAAAAATGGCAGGTACCTTTAGTGTCACTGCTGTGGAAATTAATTGTAATTGTAAAATTGTAAAAATAAAAATGAAAACAAACTGAAAAATAATAAAACAATGAAAAATAAAAAACTTCAGCAGTTTTAAAGCTTTTTCTTTATAAATTTTTGTCAAAGTCTTTAAGAAGCTCCAGAAGGTACATTGAATGAAAAACTTAAAGAGGTCAGAAAACTTTTACTTACACATCTGGAAACTCCATTTGTAGATGCGCGGCGATCTTCCATGGCTGTCTCTGTGCTGGGAGTGATCGGGGTCTCCCTGCTTGTGGTACTTATGGCTGGAGGGCGGGGATCGGCCGTGATACTTGGGCGACGCGGAGGCCTTCAGGTCCGATGAAGTGTTCTTACAGGTGGCCGATTTGGCCGAGCCTTCGACAACAGACTGGTCCTCGCTGTCACTGCTGTTAGCTGAGGAAGACATGAAGAGATGAAAGAAAAAAATAGTTGATTAATACAAATAGATGGAAAGAAAGTCAATTGGAAAAACAAGAAAGAAATGGATAAATGATTGAATGAATGTGTAGTGAAGGATAGATGCACAGATTAAACGGATGGATGACAGAGAAAGAATTGGACTGACACTGATGGATGAAAAGACTGAAGAACAGACTGCTGGATGGATGGATGGATGGATGGATGGATGGATGGAAAGACTGAAGAACAGACTGCAGGATGAATGGAAGGATATAGACACTAAAAATCTGAGTGTCTAACACTATCTGGATGGATGAAATAAATGGATGTATGAAGGATAAACAACTGGACTAATCTTAGTGATCTACAGACTTTTCCAACCTGATGAGATAATAAAAAGGGGGCATATTTTCAAAAATAAAAACAGCATAAATGCATAAAGCTATTATCTTAAAGCTTTATGATGACTATTTTTCCAAACTTCTTCAGATTTAATGTCTGAGTTTAAATCTAAACTCAGACGGTTCTGATCTCCTACCTGCTTTCCTGTTCCTTTTGGGAGGCACACCGAGGCTTTTGCGGTTAGGCTTGTGTTTCTTCGAGACTCCACCTGTCTGTGATTCCTTCTGCCTCTTCTGACTCACAGATGCTACAAACAGATTTAGAAAAGAGATTTCAGCTTCTCAGCAGTTCACTTTAAATAAGAGTAACAACATAAGGAGGATTTAGTACAGTGGTCTCAAACTCCAAGCATCAGCGCGCTGGTGTCCCTGCAGCTTTCAGATGTCTCTCTGCTTTAGCACACTTGAATGAGCTAATATTAGCTCATTAGCAGAGCTTGACTGCATGTTAACATGGTTGTTTAGCCATTTATGCTGCCGTCCAGTTGAAATTCCCCCTTCAATGTAAAAATTTAAACTGGCCGGATTTCCCACTGGGAAAGAGGGAGCAACTCCGACTGCCTCGAGTTAAGGCGAACTTCGGCTTTCAATATGGCCGCTCCTCGCATCAACAGAAGTAAGCTTGGTGAAAACATGTTTATTTACAAGACATAAATAAGAGTAAAAAAAGCAGTGTTTGTTTATTGAAAGTAAAGTTTAAAATTATGCTGTGTTAGGGCCATTGCAAATGATGTTTATACTTTAATCAAACTTCAGTTTGTTTGCATAGAAAGTTTGGCTTGTTTGGGTTGGTGGGGATGCACTCTAACAAAATAAAATGAAAAAGCCTAGGTCTCGGTTCAACTGAAGTGAACTCTGGTGAGATTCGAATGTATATTCGATGAAAGCAGACTGGAGACCGCTCCAAAAGCAGGAAATGGACCCAGCAGGGCATTCTGGGTAAATACAACCAAAACACACATGGTCTAGTGATAGACTGGAGAAATGGCTTGTGGTCTTTTACCAACGACAAAAATCTGATGGCACTGCAATTTTTTTTTTTACATTTTGTAAAGAAGGAAGTTGCTTTCATGTCTTCTTAGAGGTTTTTGTGTCATTTCCTACAATAGTTCTTGGTGCAGCACCACCACAGGCGGAAAGGGGGAAAAGTTTTTTTTAAAGGGTTTGGTTTCTTTGACACATTGTACTGTGAAAGCAAAACACTGCAGCTAACAATATAACAAATGTTGCAATTTTGGTCTCCAATCGAACCGATTCTATGGGACTACCAGGAATGAAAACAAACTAGAAGTTGCAGGACTCTGTCCCTGGAGGCCTGGATTTTGAGACCACAGGTTTAGCAGCGTTTGTACCTTTGGACTTCTGCTCACTGTCCTGCTGGCTGCTGCTGCTCAGCTCTAGGCTGCTGCTGCTGTTGCAGGACAGACTGACGTCGTAAACCTTGGAGGGGGAACCTGCGCCGTCGTCCTGCGGGAGCTCCTGCAGCTCTCCGCCCAGACTCTCCACCTCCACTGTGCTGCTGTCTGTCTCGCTGCGTCCTCCCGCTGCTTCCTCCTGAGTCGGATCTGGGGGCAGATCGTGGGAAACCGGCTCTGAGGGTAAGGCGGGAGGCAGAGATGGCGGTGGAGAAGGAAGCAGAGCTTGACTGGTCTCCTCCACCGCGATTCCTCCTCCAGAGGGCGACTCAGGCGTTGTAGGAGGGGTGTTGAGCACGGAGTTGCTCCCGCTGCTGGGAAACTCCTGCAGCTTGTCGTTCTCCAGCTGCTCCTCAGAGCCTTCGTCCTCGGGTCCCGCTTCCTGGTCCGCCCCGGATTCATCCAAACAGGACGGGACGGGGGGCGGAGGAGAGTTGGCTGCCTCTGTGTCCGAGTCAGAGAATAACTCCTTCAGCGTCTTCTTAGGCCACTGAGCCTGAATGCTGGACCACACGTCCTTTTGTCCTTTGGGCCGAATGGCCGGGGCCTTTTCCTCGGCATTCCCAGATGCCTTAGCCCTCTTCTCAGGAATCTCCCAGAAGCCGGCTTGCCTCCCGGCTTTGCTCTTCTCCTTCATGCCGTTGTACTTCTTGGAAGGGGAACCTTTGGTTTTGGCGCGGCTTCGCTCGTTCTCCTCAGCCGGGATGTCGGCCAGCGCTGTGCTTTCGTCCTCTGAGCTGCTGCTGGACAGAGCCCCCCTGTCCTCCACTTTTCGAGGCGAGCCGCTAGGCAACCAGTCGGCACTCCTGGAGTTCCTGGTCTTTACTTTGGATAGACCCTTTGTGTTCCTCTCGGCGGCACCATCAGATTTCCTCTTCCTGGTGCTCGCCTCTCTCTCCGTCTCCGGCTGGCCTCTGCGCTTCCCAACGTCCGGGCTTTCCGCACCAGGAGCGTCCAGGCTCTTTCCGGAGATGGAGGACGCTTTGGACCCTTCGGAGGGGATGCCGCTCTCCCAACGCTCGGACGCTTGTGGCGGCTCTGTCGGACCTCGCCTGGCGCTGCTGCTGGGTTGATCTTTTTCGTTGTGCTCCTGTTCCTCATCCTCGCAGTCGCTCTCATCTGTGGACATCTCGGAAGCTGCAAAACGCAAAGTACTGTTATCTTCAAGAATAAGTCAGAAGACAGGAGAATTCAGTTACTGGATATAATGTATATTAGTCAATTATTGTTGGTGTTTTTGTTATTGATGCTGGTGACATTTAAAGAAATAATAATTATTTATTCTTCCAATCATTTATTTTACCAATGTGGAAATAAATATACAACTACAGACAAATTCAATGACTTGAAAAAACAAAAATGGGGCAAACAAGTTTGAATTGGGAATTTATTTCACCCAACACAAGGTCTAACCACTATAAATAAATGTTTCTTGGTAAGTTGCACATTGGCCACATGCTGTACAACAATTATGACGCTTCATAATTCTGCCAGGATATCTGACCGCTCTTTGTGGCAGTATTGGTAATTTTGGATTGAATCAAGCTTTAAGTGCATTTCCAATAGGGTTGTGATAAGGGTCTTTCTAAATAATTTACGTTTTAACTAATGCCTGCTTTATCCATTCCAGAACCCAACTGTATCCCAAGTTTCAGCCATCTGATTTACCCCTTCTGATGAAAAAAAGTGGCTAGAAAAATATGAAAGAATCCAGGACCCACCATGTTTTTAGCTAAAGTGGGAACTGTTGTAACACCAGTGTTACTGAGTTTCACTGATTTTATTTTATTTTTTGTTACAAAAAATTTAAAAGAAAAACCATTATTGTGAAAGTAAAATGCACATCCGATGGAGAATTTTTATTTTTTTCACAACCAAAAAAATGCAAGAACTAAATTCCAGACGGCACAGAAATGATGTTTTTTTACTAAGAAAAAGTGTCTGAATTTCCAGGCAGAATTATGTTAGAACTGATGTGGATTTTCTTCAACTTGCTAAGAAACATCTGGCTAGTCCTTGCAGGGGTCATTAGGCACACCGAGGACAGGTCGAACAGGACATTAAAAACATGCATACAAAGTTATTCCCAAGGGACGTTCAGAGAGTTCAATTAACCAAACATTCATATATATGGGACTGTGGGACGAAGCCTGAATACTTGGACATATGCATGCAAATAGGCCCCATGCCAGGATTCAAACTCAGGACATTTTTGCTGCAAAGCAACAATATCTTGAATCGCTAGAAGCCCAAAATCATCAGGGCATTGCTGCCAATCTTGAGCACATGTAAACTTCTAAGCAGAGCTGCATTTCAAGTGTTGCTACCTTGCAATCCGTTGAGGATTGATGTGATTTCTATTGACTTGACTGGAGGCTGCTGAGTCCCTTTGTCCTCGCTCTCATTTATTTTGGAAAAGACGTCGTGACTCAGGCCGCATTTGGAGCGCGGGACGCGGTTCGGGCCAAGGACCTCCCTGTCACCAAGCCGCTCCAGTCGGTCACGCTCCCTCTCGGCTTTGTTCTGTCGGGATTCAACACACAGCCGGCGTTTTATTCCACGAACATCAGAACCCGGTTCTTGCCGAAACCGTGCCCACCCTCTGCACAGTCAGTCATACCTTTATTTTTTTGCGGTGCTTTATTTTCGGGACGTTCTTATTTGCCGGGCGCACGATCTTGTCCGCTTTGATCCATTCGTCATATCTAAAAAAAACAAAAATCAGTACAAGAAACAAGACAGCTTTAACATTCAGGTCATCGACAAAGAGCCAAACATCCACGCTGACAGCAGCCACCACACAGACACCCGCCCAACCAACCGACATGTTGCTGTGACACAATAAAGCTTCAACAGCAAACGGAGAAAATCCAAAGGAATTATGTAGAAAAAGACAAACCTTTACGATGAAGAAAGAAACACACCAGCCACCACACAAATTATGTTTCCACAGGTACCAAGGGGAGCTATTGGGGACGGTGTGGGGGTCGTGTGAGTGGAAAATGAAACGTTTTACGACATCACACACAACAGAGACGATGCAGAGAACATCCCACTGTCTTAAAGAGTGCTGGAGGACCACATAACAACACTGTGACGATGAAATGCTGATTGCACCAGTTGACTTCTGGGTCATGGTTAGCCCTAACGCTCCTGCATTTACCCTAACCCGCTGGGGAGGGGGGAGAGGGTTGAGAGGTAGAGGTGAGTGTAGCAGCACTTTGTTTGGCCATTCAAAAGATCCAGAGTAGCTCATGGGAATTAAAAGATTATTTACAACCAAAACCACTGATTGGATCAATTCTAGAACTCTGATTGGCTACAAAATCATCATCCTGTCTGTAGTTTTAGTTTTTTTGTTGTTGTTGTAGAAAGACAGACTTCTGGGGGATAGAAAGACAGAGGATTGAGTCAAAACTGAGCCAGGAGTCAACCCAAAATGCTCAGTTCTGTTTATGCCACTAGATGGCACACTATTCTCCAGAATCAGAGCACTGTCTAGAGGGATGAAGGATAAATCTGTTGCTCCTGCAGGGATACCCATGTAGCGGTGATCCCCTGACCTGAGTTACAAGTTCATAAATAAAATTTGTTGAATTATTATTATTTTTTAGGGTGTACAGAGGTGATTTCTCCCCAGGTCCTGTCTTACCTGACGTTCCAGCCACAGTAGTGCACCAGGTAGAGCACCTCTCCCCCCTCCACGTCTGCCTCTTTCACAGTGGCCTCGTACGTCTTCAGAGTGCGGCCTCGCCCATACCTCACCTGCACCTTCATCCCCGGGGGGTAACACTCAAACTCCTCCCCTTCCTCCCCCTCCTGACTGCTGTCATCCCTGCAAGAAAAACAGTTCAGCACTTCCTGGCCCTAGGCTGCCCCCATTGAACACCACAACCATAGACGCAGGAGAGCTAGACGCCACATTGGCTTCCATGCCCCGTAGAAACGACGTGCCAGTGAATCCGCCATATTGTGAGTGGCAAATTCTCCTCGGAAAACAAAACCAGTACGTTTGGAAAGGAAATTTTCCAAAGTAAATGTATGAAACATTTTATACTCAACTATTAAACTGTGCAGAGTTTAACTTTTTTTTTATTTCATGGGTGAATTCTAGACACGGATCTTTTGTGTTAGATGTGTCACTACTGCTAATTTTAATATTAATAATAAAAATGTAAATAATAATAATGATAAAATTGTCATTATTATTAAAACTATTAAGTCTTGCAATGGCAAATTAAAAATAAATTGAATTACTAAAAATATTAATAATGATTATAATGTTATTATTATTATACAATTCTAATTAATATTCATAATAACTGATCAATTTAATTTTAAAAATAAAATTAAGTGGTTTAATTTGCTAATATTATCCGTATTTTCATACTATTATAATAATAATAAGCGCATAACTATTTTACTATAACTAATAATATCAATAGAAATTTTATTGGGATTATTATAGCAGTAGAAATAATAACAGCGGTTATTATTGTTATTATAGACCATTAACAATATAGTATTGTACTGATATCAGATAAATAAATAGTGTTTTCATAGTATTTTGATCATAACAGTAATAAGCTTATAACTATTTTATTAAAACTAGTAATAATAATAGAAATATTATTATAATAATTATACTATTAGTAACAATAACTGTGGTTATTATTATTATTACTATTATTATTATAGACCATTAATAATAAAGTACTGTACTGATATCTGAAAAATAAAATAAAAGTGGTTTAAATTCATTCATTAATGTAACTAGTTTATTATTGTTGTCAGTTACATTAACAACAATAATAAAAACATTTAATTGCAAAACTGTAGCTGAATATGCATTAAATGATTACAGTCTTTTTCCATTACATTACCACACTTGGTGATGTTTAGTATTTCAGCCGTGTTAGTAACACAGTACCTGTGGTGACGATGCTTCACAGCATCAAACATGAACAGCGGTCGACCTAAATCCATTCAGCAGAAATGTCCAGCGCAGTCTGTGCGTCTCAATAAAAATGCCACTCACAATATGCCGTAGACTTTGGCGTGTGATCCGGGTGCTAACGCAGCATCTGTTCTTCTATGTCTATGACAACAAAGACCCACCCTCACATCCATCCACCCAACCTACTGACTGCTGCAAAGAAGCCTGATTAATATGCTCCACCCTTGCCTGCCTTGTCCCATTACAACACATGGCCTTTATCTATAAAGAAACATTAACTTCCTGTTCTTGTCCTGCTTTAACTCCAGTCCAGAATAACCTGAGGCAAGCTGCAGGATAAACAGCTACATCATTAATAGTAACCCAGGACAGGGCACAGTACAGTATGTGTTTCAGCAAGTAAAACATTCTTGTATGGCAAAACTCAATGAGAAAGGGGATAAAAACACTACTTTGAACTATCCCTACACCCAAACATGAAGCGCTTGAGATTCTCATTCACACACAAACACACAATGTGAGGAATAAAGCAGCCACAAGAAGGAGCTAGTGGGAAACAAAGCTGGAGGCTAGTCTGGCAGTGCAGTCAGAGTTTTAGATGCAAAGGGACACAAGAGCAAGTTAGGTCAGCAAAACGCAGCTCTGCAGGGTAGCTCAGCAGCAACTTAAAGCAGGTCTGTAGCACTGATGGAGGCACTGAGATTCACAACAATGTTCTCTGGTTCCACCAACATGACGTCTTTTAACACTCCAAGAGGAAACAAGCTGGGATAAACTCAGCAAAAACATCACATTTTGCATGTCTACTCACAGCCGTTTGGTTTGGCACAGAAACAAATGATCAAAGGAAACAGCAGCTATTTTAAGTGTTGTACTTACATATAGTTTCAACACTGATAAATAAATACATGAAAGCATTTTTTTTTCACTCACTGCATATTAAAAATAAAAATCCATGAGGAATGCAAAAAAGCAGTTATCTTCAAAAACAAAAACAAAACAAGTCAGTACGACTAGAATCACCACATTGTGTATCTCCTGCAACCCCTTTAAATTCAACCCACCTCATGTTTTATGACTTTTTCTTAAGTTTTAAGTTCTTATAAAATATATACATGTATTGGAATTGTGATTCTGTATACCAGGAAGTGATTTATAACCACAAAAACAAAATAAAATGCTGTCTTTAGCTGTCGTGTTGCTGTTTATCTGTTTCTACAGAAACCAGGTTGTGGCACTCACAAGGAATGCAAATATTTAATAACAAAACAAGCCTAAAAACAAAATAATAAAAAACTGGCATGTATGACATGCACCTGTATTCTACCTGTTTTACTCAGATGCCCCTAAATAAAACCAAATGTAGTGGATAATGGGTATATTAATATTATAGGGACCATTCATTTTAAAATCCCAATAAAGATTGTAGTCATAACCTGACAGCTTGTGAAAGAGTTCAAATGTTGTGAAAACTATAATTATCAGTCTCTCTCCAGTAGGGGTGGGCATTTTTTTGTATTGTTAGTCATTTATTGTGATAAATTTCATCTCATGATAAGAATTTGTCACAATAAATTACAATGAATGATTTTTAAAAACAACCCAAAACTGTCTATATTTTCGAGATTAATTCGACTTTTCCCCCCACTGTTTGTTCAATGACAACAACAATAAATATCAATACATTTGAAAATATGATTAAATGCAGTTTAGAGATATAAATCACATTTTAGATGACTGGTGTCCTAATGAGGCGTATTACAAATAGGAATGTTTTTCAAGAGCAGCCACAGATATAAATCATTCTTATCGTCATTTTTATCAGAACTGTACCACAAAATCTTGTGATAAAACTTTGAATTCATATCATCCACCCCTACTCTATAATTACTTATTTCCACCCCAAAATAACAGCACAGTTTAACCTCCTTGTAAAACAATTACACACAATGGAAATCTGCTACTGGATTCAAACGTAGCCCTCACACAGTCCAGACTAGACGGCGTACACATCAAAGAGACGAGATGCAATCAGAAGAGATCAGATCAGCCTCTGGCTTGTCCACAGACTCAATCTGACAGCCTGCAAGTTACCGAACAGTCCGCAATCTCGACAAAACGCAACAAACGGAGAGTACCCACAGACCTATGCAGCACACCTGTGTCTACACAGAGGGAGACACTAAGAGCTTTTTAAAGACAGGAAGTAGTAATCTGCCTTCTTTCACATCAAGACAGGAGGTTGAACCAAAGCCAGCACATCTGCCTATGCACCAATGTCCTCGTGTAGCTATAGGTTACTGCATCTGAAGCGCTGAGAGGGTTGATGTCTCAGTGACGACATTCATACACATGGAACATTTAACAAGAGCTGAGGAACGGAAGCCAAGAGAGAGAAGGCAGGGGAGGAGAGGCAGTGAGACAGAGAGAGATCTGGAGGTGTGCACAGCCATGTTGTGTGCACTGAGTGGGTGAGGCTTTGCCACGGTTAAGCAGTCTAACACAGAGACACACAGAGAGCACAGCGTGAAAGGCCAGGTGGAAGGTAGCAGTCAGGCGCTCTAACAGGCCTCTGCCAGCTGATCCCAACCAAGCCACCAAAATAATAATAGCACAGAGGGCGAGAGCTTAGTTAGAGGAGGGACAGGAGAGCTCTTTGGTTAGACAGGCAGAGAAGGATTGTGGGTATTAGTGTCGTTAAGGTCACAAGGATCACTGCTCCTTATTTGCTAATAGACTTTGTAGCTTTGACAAAGCAAAAGGGAAGGCCTGGCAAAAAACTATAAACATTCTTTGGGTGAGGTTGTCTTTGGACTCCGGGGACGGTTGTTTTAAAGCTGTGTGGATGAGAGAACTTACCCGGAGTTATCTTTGCTCTCCTGCTCGTCATCCTGCTCTGTTTTCATGTTATCACCTCCGAGGCGGGATGTGGACGACCCTTCGTCTGCGTCCGCCTTCGAAGCGCCTCCTTCTTCTTCTTCTTCATCATCATCATCGGCGTCCTTTCCCTCCGTTTTGGATGGTTCCGACTCCGATTTGTTTTGGGTGAAGTCTGTTTTTTCTTCCTATGTGTGAAGGAGGGAGGGTTTTATTTAAAACCCAACCTGGCATCAAAGTGAAAATACATTTTACTCAAAGTGTCCCGACGAAAAGGTACCTTGCAGAGAACAGATGGTGGAGTGCAAAGTTCTCCGTCCATCTGGGTTTTCTGCTCCTCTGAGATGGAGGCAGTGGGAGCCGCTCTTCCTGCTTCCTCCTCAGACTTCACCTCTCTCTTGGGACCCTGCTTCAAAGGAAGGTCCATCTTGAATGTGATGGCAGTGGAGGTGCAGTACTCCTCAAATCCATATAGATACCTGCAAAATAAACCATATCTCATAAATTTATCACAAAAGAGAGCAAGAAAAAGAGACAGAAAGAAAGTGAAAGTGAGGAAGAAACAAGAACTAAAATTGAAAATGGTCAGAAATTATACAATTTACACATACAATTTAAATCATGATTTTAGAAAAACTCTAAGAGATATCTAAAAGCAGAATAATTTGAAAATGGCTACATGTCTTGTGTCATTGGCATGGTAGATAACATAAGACAAAGTTGCAGATTTGGGTAATATGGGTAAATTTTAGTCAGCAGACATTTTCTTGTATCTTTTTAGAGAAATTTAGATGACTTAAATGGAATGCTCTCTTGTCTTTCCTATTTTGATGAGTGAGAATCATGTCAGATTTATACCCAAGTCCCTGTCGTCTGTTCAACGCCAGGGACTTCTTGTGAAAAGAGGAAGTTGTGGATCGCTAATCAACATTTTCTGATCCATTTTATGAAAGCAACATTAATACTAACATTTAAAAAAGAAAAACACTTGAATCACATTTATTCTATAGAAACTGTTAGGTGTGCCAATGAATATGGCATATGTGAGTGCAACAAAAGCAGTAGGATATTATGATGAATTTATTTTAGGGTTTTGCACGTATCCATCTATCTAGATATTGCGTGTTTTTCGGCATTAGTACATACTTGCGGTAAGCGCATTTGACATTGTAGCCAGCGGCCGAGTTGAGCACAGGGATGCCCAGATCCTGGTAGACCTGCTTCCAGACAGAGCCACTTTCAATCTGTTCAACGACAGACGATCGCAGATTTAAATCAGAGAAACAAATCAAACATGGCTGAACTGAAATGTGACGAGTGAAAGTCAAACACTCACGTTGTCAAAGCCTCCCAGTTTGTGAACCAGCCTGTAAAGCTTGAAGAGGTTCAGGTTCCTGTAGCCGAGAACAGGCCGCTTGTTGATGGGGGTTCCTACAGAAGAGAAACATTCAGCCGGTGTTTTGCGATGCCGATGATTCCTGTAAATGTTGGTTTCATCACTGTACTCACCTCTGTCCTCCATAAACTTGTAGAGCTGCTGCAGAAAGTTTTCCCTCTCTTCTGGGAACGGCTCCACCTCCTCCTGCAGACAGGAAACAAGAGAGCAGATGAGGATCATTTCCACTCGGAGGATGGGGCGATGGCTCGCTGTGCCGCCGCTAACCTCCTCCTCCTCCCCGCTGGCGTCTTCCTCCTGCTCGTCTTCCTCATCCTCGTCGTCCTCCTCGCTGCTGGAGCTCTCCTCTTTCACTTCTGTCTTCCAGGAGCCGGGCACGGCTTGTTTCCGCTGGAACTCCAACGCCGCATCCAATGCTGTCAGAAACGCACACAAAAAATGAAAACTACCTACACATGCACCAGCTTTAAATTAGACATTTTTAATCTGAAAGATTAAAATGTATCAGTGTCTGCAGTGCCCCGGAGCAGCAGGAGCCGCTGTGTCACAGGTGGGGCCTCACTACCTGGCAGATGCTCATTTCAGGCTTTGTATAGTCGAAAACATCACAGTTGTGAGTCAACCACCTGTGAATAGCTCAGCTGAGATAATGCAAAGCCGTTTCCTGGCTGTAATTATGAGAGTGAGTAAGAGTGGCGCAGCAGAAAAGGGGGGAGGAAGAGAAAAAAAATCGAGGGCACTGCAGGAGAAGCTTTGTGAGGACTTCAAATAAAAATAGATTCGACAGCGACAGGAGCTCTCAATCGCTGGTTTTTTTTCAGAACAAAAACAAAAACTTATCTTTCTTCATTCTGCCTCACTGAAACACACTCCGAGTGGTTTCTTTTTTTTTCCTGCCAAGTGTGCCAACACACATAGCCAGCCCACAAGACGTCGGAACTGGGAACGTACCACACCAGTTCAGACAGATTCCTTTCTTGGAGCATTACCTGCTTTGAGTCCCGCGTCGGCTTTGGGAGGAATCTCGCTGTTTATCTCATTGACATCCTTCCGGAGCACCATGTAGCTGCAAAACAAGGTGAAAATAATTTAAATATGCATTAAAACGCACTGTGAAGAGTGTAGGAAGTAAATAAAGGAGGGAAACGCCAGCACTTCAGCTTTTACAGCCTCGTTTTCCAACATCTCTACAGTAGTTACAACACAAAGTGTGATTTTTATCACCAAGCCACACAGTAACTGCATTTACTCATAGGCTTTAATTTATTGATATTTATTGATGCCTTCATGTAACCAAGAGAAGGGCAATATAAGAATTTTGACAATACAGTAAAGTTTTTTCAAACAAGTTTTAAATCAAAAACTTTTCTGCCAACAGCCATCAACATCTACAATAATGCTGCAGAATTTGAATTAATGTGAGTTACAACAACATTTAATTTCTTTTTGGGATCAACAAAGTATTTCTGAATGTGATTAATTAAGTGTAATTTATTGTTGTCATATAAATAAATACACACTACAATAAATATCCAACTTTACTCTGGGAGGCTGAGTACAAATAATGCCACACTTTTCAGATTTTATTTGTAAAATTTTAATAACCTATTAATGGTGACAAATACATGGAAGCTTCAGCAGGTTGGATCCTTCACTCCAATAGGCTCCCTTGTTCTTAGTTCCTCTCAATAGTTTTTTGAGAGAATTTCAGATCTGGAGTTGATTTTGTGTCAGGCGAGTCATTTCTGTTTGTTTGGCCATTAGCGTTGGACCATTATCCGTTTGAAAATCTCCATTAATTATCAATTGTAAGTCTTCTTGCAGAGATAACCAGGTTTCTACTTCAAAGAGCTCATAATGATATGCACTCCATAAAGATTTGCGAGACTTTTGGAAGAGAAACAGGCCCGCAGCATCACATATCCTCCACCGTACACATATCCTCCAGCGTGCATGAGGTGCTTTTCCATGTATTCATCCATCGATTCCCATCAAACCCACCTGGAGCGAAAAGCATTTCGAGTTTAAGTTCCAGTTCAGCAAACTTTATATGTTTACATTTATAATGGTAGGGTATTATACATGTCAGCTGGTTGGCATGTAGGCAGCGTCAAAGCTGAGACATGGATGGATGAAAGGCTCGTAGAACAGATTAAAGGTTGTGGTCATAATGTGCCAAATATGGATAAATTAAAGGGGTGTGAATACTTTTGCGAGGCACTGTATGGTGGAAATAAGTCTAAGTCTTTTTTGACTAATAATATGAGTAGTAAGCAACTATTATAACAAGTATTAATAACTTAATCATGTGGCTAAGCTAATAACAGGGAAGTAAGCAAATGATGTTTGGAGACTTTCAGTTTCAGGGATCAAAAGATGTTAAGAAATTCAGCATAAAATGTTATATATGTAATTCTTGATGAGTTTCAGGTCAATCCAAACTCTTCAAACTCTGTTTTCAGTGAATTAGTAGATTCTATAGAAGTTATGTGCTTCTACAACTGATTAAAACCGGGTTGGACTCTTAGTCACGTCTGACTTTTACCCAAACCTGTTTTACAGCGTATACAGTGGCACATGTCAAGGCAAACTACTACTGAAGAGACATTTAGCCCTGGACCACAAATGTCAATGTCAGAGAAGAAAAATCAATGGATAAGTCAGCAGCAATCACCCCACAGGCACCATCAGTCTCTGCACCAGCTGTCTCTCATCCAGGCTAAACCAGAGCAGCGTTTGATCTATTATCAGTTCAAATTAGATACTTTTGTTGAACGTTTACAGTTGAATTTTAAGTACATTTTCTCTGCAGAGAACACGGAAACAAAGTTGTAAATCATATGCATTCCACGCATGAGTAACAATGATGCAAGGATTTGATCTATGTTATTTCAGCAACATTTCAGCTGGAGGCCCGCAGGGCGATAAAACTGAAAATCTCATTAGCAGTAATATAGATTTATCCTTCTTCTTACTCTGACAGTCACTCGAAATACACAGCGATGACTTAAACAAGTGAAATCGGAGAGTAAAACTGATACAACGTGTTTAATTATGATGTGTTGGTTTGCATGGAGAAGTATCTGACTCCCAGCTCTCGCCTCATTTATCATTCCTCATCTTATCGCTCTCATCACATTCAGCCTTCAACAAACTACTAGTCTGATAAGACTTCCTGTGATGAAAATGCAGATTAATGGTCACACTGATTATTCTAGCAGGATATCTATTAAAGAATGCATAAAGGTTGTCCTGTTAAAACACTCGCTGAATGTTGGGATTAGTCTGTAGTCACACAAACATAAACCTTTGGCTGAGTGCAGACACATGACACAACTTCTCTCTATCTTTACTAGACACAACACGTGACTGTGTGGATCCAGATTGAATGTAGGCTGCAGGGAAGCTGCAATATGTTGCCTCAGCAGTAACTCACAGCGTTTGGATAAGGAGAACATTACAAACCAGGCCATCAAAGCAATAAACATAGCACCTCATTTACTAATTTGAGTCTGAAAACTCTACATTCCCCCCCCCACACTTTTTACTTTTTCTACACTTGTCCAGACTCAGAAACAAAATCTTCTCAAAAACATTGTAGTGGCAGCATCATCCTGAAGTAATAAATTTCTATAGCAGAGACAGAGTGGTAGCTTGGCTGCAGTAGGACGCTACAGGAAAGTCTAAAATAATCAGATTTTTATTTGTAAAAACCATGCATCATTTTCCTTCTACTCCCAAATTATAGCCTTTGCATTGATCTATCTCACAGAGCCCCTATAAAATACACTGCTGTTTGTAACTGTAATCTTAGAAAATTTAAACAAAGTAAGAAATGCCCAAAATGATCTAAGAAATGCATTAGTTGTCAAATTGTATGAATTTTCGATCAAATACACACAATTAACATAAAACTGCAAATATTATATTCTGATAGTGAAAGAATTTCTCAAACCTCTCTTTTAATCAAAGTTTAAAACATTTTTTTTTTCATTTTAAAGGCTTGCTTGTTGCAGATTTACAGGAAATACATTTCAAACTAGTTAATTTGTTAAGTATAAATGACAATCATTTTGTAGTTCTTGAAATACAGTTGAGCACACCTAAAAATAAGTTTTTCTTTTTTGGCGTAATAAACTGGAAAAATTACCTTGTAGCTACAAATCCGTATGGTACAGATGGATCTACACTAATCCATATTCCCCTGAAAAAAAACCTTTACCATGGCCCTTTAAATGTTTTACACTTTATTATGTTACTACTAAAAACTTCAAGAAGTTTTATTCAGATTTTATGTAATAAGAAAGCACAAAGGAGAAATTCATTGTGAAGTGAAAGGAAAAGAGAGCATACTTCTCATTTTTTAATGAATAAAATCTGAAAAGTGTGGCCTGCATCTGTATTCAGCAACCCTATATAAATTTCAACGCTGCCCTTGGCCAATTTAAAATCTTTAAATCTGATGTTTAGAGACGCTCTCCATCCAATCTGACTGAACTTGAGCCGTTTTGTAAAGAAGGTACGATATAAATCTCTAGCTGTACAAAATCCAGCAGACTTAAAGCTGTAACTACAGCAGAAGGCAGGTGTGTAAAGTATTGACTCAGCTTCCCTTTTCAGATTTTTATTTTGAAAAATGATGAAAACCATTTGGTATCATTTTCCTCCCACTTCACAATTACTCTGTGCTTTTTTTTCATAGCAAAAAAAACAATTAAACATTGAAGTTTAAGGGGTGTGAATACTTTCTGACAATACTGAATACTTCTGCTACGTTTAGCTTGTTTCAATGTTAACAAAAGTCAGAAAGGAGCAGCACAAAGAGTCACAAACAGCAGAAGAAGTGTAATGCCTATTGAAAAAAATCTCACAATTTTCCATCCTTAAAAGATCGGACGAAGATGTTGTCCTTCTTCACGGTCATGTCTTCATGGCAGTCCGGGGAAATGACCTTGTGATGCAAAGAAACGAGAGAAAAAGGAAATCAGATGCAAACAAGAGACGGAGCTGAGGTGTTTATGGAGTTCAAATAGGTTTCTGCCCGATGGCATGTAGAATTATGTTCTCAGTGAACGTAAAAATATACAGGAAAGGGAGATGATGGTTGTAGTTGTAGGAGTAAGCAGCTTATGGCAGCATGTGTTGCTGCTGGAAGGAGCTGAGAAGCAAAACGATGACAGGAGGCAGCCCTGCTAACATGATTTCCACTCGCTCTCTGCCCACTTCCTCCTGGACTCTGCAGCACAAACACACTTGCAGGGTGAACACTCTGACCTAAGCACAGACTCACATGTTGCTCTGCGAAGGTAAACACTCTGCTCACATATGCACACATGACCTTTCCTCCTTTTACCGTACGAGTCGGGGTGAAACAAACCCTTTTGTTGTAGCTATGGATCATCTGCTGCATGACACATCTGGCAGCATCGCTCTGCCATAAGGTAACAGTGTAAACAAGCTGCTGTGTAATGTTCTCCCCTATTCGGTCACAAGGAGGCAGCATGGAGCTCAGCCACAACAAGCCAAGAACAACAAATCCAGGAGGTGGGGCAGAGCTGAGCACAGTTAAAAGGACAGAGTTCCCCACCCTCTGCCATTCTCACACTTCTACTGCTAGCACTTATACAAAACAAGAAAGAGCAGTCACTGACACAGACAGAGTTTATAAATGGGCCTGAGATGTGAATTAAAAACAACAGACCTGATTGTGCTGCACTGCTGCTCAGTGCAAGACCTAAGATCTAATTCCTAGAGAAAATAAAGGAAAATATCCCCCCTATTCGAGGAAATTAGCTCCTTCCTTCATCGCCCAAAACATGCATGTTACGGCAATTCAAAGCAGCTGAACTCCAAAGCAATCACATAATCCTGCTGAGTCCTGCTGTTACGTAAGCAAGCATTTTGATGAAATGGCACAGCGCTGTGGCTATTCTGTTAGATCAGCAACAGCGCTCTCTGGCTCTGCTGCGGCACGGAGCAGCTGGGGGAGAAAGGCATGAACTCACCAGAGCAGGATACCACGTGCTCTTCTTTTTGTCGCCGGCGGCAACCCCCTCCACACAGACCACTTTGCCAAACAGATCTTCATTCTGCCGCTGGTCGCTCTCCTCTTCCTCACTAGAGGAGGAGGACAACTCCTCCTCTTGACTGGTGGAGGAAAAAAGGACAATTTGCTCAAAAAGACTTTATGGCAAGAAGATGGAGGGAGGAGGAGAATGCATGTAAAGACTTGATCGTTAGATCTGATTCTACAAAAATTAAGCAACATTTGGACAAACTAGGATTGCAGGGAACATGTTTCAGTCTATAAACAAACTAATTATTCACATCTAATGTAAAAAGAATGGTACATTTACAGGGCGTTGCAAAAAAACTCATAACAACTGGATATTTTCATATTTTGACCAATTAAAACCGCTAATATCTATGTATTATATTGGGTTTTTACGTGACATGACATACACAAAGTGTGAAGAAGAAGAGAGATGATGCACAGTTTTCACAATACAAAATCCAAGAAATTTGTAAAGGAAATGGTATTTCTGAGTTCCACTTGGTGGAACCACCTTTAGCTACAATTGGAGCATTCTGTATACGTCTCCACCAGAAAGTTTTGCTCATTCTATGTTGCAAAATAACCCAATCTCAGTTAGACTGGATAGACAGCATCTGTGATCTACAATTTTCTAGTGTTCCCAAAGATTCTCACTTACATTTAGGCCTGGAGTTTGATTAGACCATTCTAGAGCACATAAACCTTCCTACTTTAGCTGCTTCTATGCTTAGTGTCGTTGCTCTGCTGGAAGATGTTTCTACCACAGACTTTAGCAGCTTTTAGAAAACTGCCATTGGTGGTGGCAGCATGCTACCAGAAACCTCTTGGCTGTTTGTGTGATTAATACTCTTCTTGTTCTACCTGTCAGCTTAGGTGGACAGCAATGTTTTGACACATCTGCATTGTCACCAGACTCTTTTGATTTGTAGTTCTCACAGACACTTAAAGCTTGGAATATAGTTTCATAACTAAACTGTGCTTTAAACTGATCTGTCTGGCTTTGTTCATTTGTCTTTATGATGTTTGTTCACTAATGTTCTCCAACAAACTGCTGTAGCAATGCCAAAATCAAATTACTCAAAGGTGGACTTTATTCACAAGTGAGGCAATGGATTTTTTTTTAAAGGTTATCAGAGTAAGGGGGTTGGTCAGATTTCTTTTTACATTTTGAGAAAATGTATTATTTCCTTCTGCTTTACAACATTGCCCTGCTTTGTGTTTGTCCGTCACATAAAATCCCAGTGAAACACAATAAAGTTTGAAGATATAAAGTGAGAAAAAGGGAAAAGAAAAGATCAAGCGACACCAATATTGTTGCTAAGCATGCATCAGTAACCATGATCTGCAAAATAAAACCCAAGCAGCACCACAATCATCAATAAAACAGCGAAAACGAGCAACTTGTGCCAGTCTCTTTCAATAAAAGCAAAGAGGCTAATTTCCCCCAAATCAACCATCTCCTTATTTAGCAACATCTTCAGCAATAAAACATGAACAGACTCAAGTACAACAAACCAGCTCCATATTTTCTGCTCTTATCACTGTGGCGCAGAGTGAAACACAAGACTCTACTGATGAGCCCACTCATTAGGATCAGCGTGTTGACGCTCTGATGCTTCTTCCTGGTTTTCTGTCCTGAAGCCAGCAGACAGACAGACACGTCTCTGAGTGATCATGCAAGCAGCACCAGCAGGCAAACAGATCCTCTGTCCTCTTTTTATGCCTCACTAGGCCGGCTCTGTGCGCAGCTCTGTGTACATATAAACACGGCGTCTGGCACGACGAGAGCTCAGTAAATCAGTCAGGCTGCTGCAGCTACAACAACAACATCAACAAGCTGGGACTCAAAGTCATAAACAAAGCACTTTAACGACTTAATGAAAGAGAGACTACCATTCATTTAGGAAACAGAATTCAACATTACCTGACAGCTGCTGCAGGAAGTGATTTAAAGGAATCCTTCAGCACTTGCTGCAGCGCAGCCGTCGATGATGCTACTGTATTCGTTTCCAATCATTTCAGCCTATACAGTGGCGTCAACCTCTGTAATTCCTGATATAAAACTTTATTGCGCAGAGGGATAACAGTCCCAAGGTGCTAATGTGTAGCTGGGTCCATTGTAGATCAATAGTGCATCAGTGTTTAGGCCAATATTGACTTTTCTGTGGGTGCAATTATAAAGGAGAATAAGATTATGTAGCCAAATCTTCTCTTTATAAGGGATGAAACGCAATTATAACCCAAATAAACCCTGAGCAGTCCCTATTCCCAAATGAAAACTGTGCTATTTCCCAGGAGCTCAGAGACATCAGGGGATTTTTATAGCAAAAAAAAACAAACTACAAGAACATTCGAGTTCAATTCAATTCAGTTCAAAGATTCTTTATTTATGCCAAAGGGAAATTAAATGTTGTCATAGCTCACATCATTTAAGTATCTTCAAACAGTTGTGTATGGTGACGCTGGTAGCAGTCAGTCTTGCAACTGATCTGAAGAAGCCTCTGATTGAAGATAGCGTTGCTGTCTGCCCTGTGATTTGATTATTTTCCGAGGTCTACTTTTCTCCTCATCTAATGTGTAGCTTTTCCTTTATTATGGATTCCATTTTGTTTGGTAAATTTTTGCTTGGTAAATTTTGGATTTTCCACACTGCTAGCATGCCATGACATGCTAACGGCTCAATAGCTGGGCAATGGTGACTATACTCTATAGTAACATGTCCTGGCTGACTCCATCAGTTGTTGGCAAGCACTGCTAATCCACCTCATTTGCTTCTGATGCTTCTCTTTACATCTGTCTGGCTGTATGGTTAGAAAGTCGGGCAGAGAGACGATGAAGTCAGGATATGATCTGTGCCCGTAATGATAGCTGGAAGAGATAGTTTGAACTTTCTCCTTCTCTCTCTGCATCCATGTAGCTGCATTTTTACCTCCTCTGGGATTAGGGCAAGGGTTAGTTCAGGTGTTATTTAAGCTTCTGAGATGCTGGTCAGCTGCTCACCTCATTGTCACAGTTACACTTTATAACACAACCTAAAAAAGATCAAATCAGAAACAACTAAGAGACATAAGTGGTTCAATTCTAGAGAAAGGAAAAGAAAAGAAAAACAAAAGTAAAGGGGAAAGGAAAAGGAAAGAAAGAGGAAAAAAATGGAATGGAAAGGAAAAATGCAGCCTTCAACCAAACTACGCAAACATTCATAAGCCTTCATGATGAAGCAGCGGGAGTCAGAGAGCTGGTTCTCCTCTCATTGTCAAGCCTCAGAAACTTTGTATAAAGAGATGAGATCAAATCTTTCATTTCATATGCCATCAACAAAGGTACAACAGATGTGTCTGTTAGTGGAGGAGACGCATGGACCAAGCAACACACATCTGATGTAAGGAATCTATGTCAGAAGTGCAACCATCAACAAATCTGGCATTTATGGAAAAGACAAAAGCAACTGTTGGGGAGAAGCCACAAGAAAACCCATTTAATCAAAGCTATGTAGGGTTCAGATGTATCCATAATTTAGGTTTATGATCAATATGCAATATGTGTTAGAATGGCTCAAAGTCGAGTTAGAATCACTCACAAAACTTGATAACCAATGTTAGCAAACACAATCTGACTGAACTTCAGCTAACAGGTGAGAATTTCACTATTTAAAGGCGCTGACCTGCTGGCCTCAACACAAATAAATGCAACACTTCTTAGATTTGCATTTGGAAATAAAAAAATAAAAAAATCAATTTTTCTTTGTCTTCACAGTTATTGTTTTGTTCACCTTTTCATGGCACTGTAGCAGTCAGACATAGGCCAGAGATTGAGGGTAATACTCACATAGGATTTGATCGCCGGCCACGGTTCCCCTTCTTGCCAATGACCGGTGTGCCAAAGTGCTCAGGGTTGGTGAGAG
Source organism: Xiphophorus maculatus (assembly GCF_002775205.1). Lineage (NCBI taxonomy): Eukaryota > Metazoa > Chordata > Actinopteri > Cyprinodontiformes > Poeciliidae > Xiphophorus > Xiphophorus maculatus. The sequence goes on along the minus strand of NC_036464.1, from coordinate 8,105,687 downwards.
GGAGTCTGTCGAGTGTCTGCAGACGAAACGAAGCACAACAAAGGACCTCAGCTGCATTTTCAACCAATTAGAATCCAAACAAAGCGTTCACTGACATGATATGAAATCTTTTTTAAAGGACTTCAAGGAGTGAGAAATGGATTTATTCAGCAATGGAGATAAAAAAATATATCTTTAAGCAATAATCTTTAGTTAAAATGTGAAAAAGAGAACATTCATGGCTTCATTTGTTAAGCTTTCTCAATGAAGCAAGAAAATGAGGCTGCTATTAAACTCAAGGCCAGCACGCTACTCGCCTCGCTTTCTGCAAAGTGACGCGCTCCTTTCAGGCAGAGAGAAGAACGCCGCAGAGTCTTCTCGTCCCCGTCGTCAAAAACTGCAAAACAAAATCATTAGGCTGCTGCAAGAAGAACAGAACTTCATCAACAGGAGTAGACACAAATATATTCCCGATGTCTGCATAATGAAAACAAGTCCGCTCTCAGCTGCTGGAGAGGCTCATCAATTCCTCAAAAGCACCACTGACGTCACGGAGAGGAAACATTTGAGGAGGCTGCACGCACGAGAGTCAGTGAATGAAACTTATTAATCTGGGTTGAGGATGTTTTCACTACAGTAAAATCCCTCTGGGTGCATTTCAGTGACAACAAGAAGCTGCGAAACTTCTGATCAAAGCAGCAGTAGAAACACACTGCAACTGTGTACTCACAGGTATAGATTTTCAATAAAGGGAGCAGATTAAACTTGAGTAAACTTGCAGTTTACAGCTTTTCTCAAATATTCTGGGTGAGTATCTTTGGGAACATTTGTGGCTGACATATTCTTTTGACTATTTTTTAATGATGCCATATACAGTATAAGCACACTTAAAGTAAATAATATACCACTTGTTACAATAATAAAAAATAATTACTCAACGTTTTAACATCTGAATCCCCTTACAGTTTCCATAAAACGTATTCATCCCTTTTCCATTGCTTGAACAAATCAATAAAGAAGACAATTAGCTTTATTGAAAAAAAAAAATCATGAAAATAGTGAAATGAAAACTGACTTCTACAAAATAGTCATAATTAAATAGAAATATTTAACATAAATTAAGTGATTAAATAAATATTCACTCCCTCCCTTAAAAAATCCCAATTTTGCTGATCATGACAGATTTATGAAAGCAACAAAAAGGATAAAATACCCCAGGGTGTGAATACTTTTTATAGTCACTGTAAAGATGCCCAGATAGAAAAACGGCTTCAGTTTATTGAAAGGATGTAGTGGGCAAAAAAAGCTATATTTGCAGAGTTTCTGTCTGTAACTCAAGCACCAAAATAGTGACGACTAAGATGTTAAACTCAAACTGAGATGTGCTAAAAACAATTTGCTTTTCTTCACATTTAACCAGGCCTGGAAAATTATAAACACAAAAGCTGATACTTTTCCACACTTTTCAACTGGAAACTTGTTGGTACTTTGAGTCTATATAACAAATATTTCTTTTTCACGTTAGTTGGCACAGATTTGCAGGTTGAGAGTGGTTCCTCTTTGACTTACCAACTGTATAAATACTGGCATCAGTCAGCTTATTAATGGTGGCCTCTTGGTAAACGCCGTCCTGATTCTTCACTTCAACAACAGCACCCACCTGTTCCAAAAATGCACAGCTGTTATTACCATGCTGCAAATCATAATTATTATCTGATCATAAATCTAATGACATGTTATTTGTACATAGTGAGACAATCACACAGAAAGCAATGGAAACTAAAGTGACTGAGATCAAATTAAAATGCTAATGTTCAGTCTGTGGATTTTTAAAAGGGGGGTGTTTAGGAGAAAGTGAAGGAGTAAATCTACTTAGTAGATTCGATAAAATGGGTTTAATAATAAACATTGAAGCCAAAAAAGAAAATTAAAAGGTACATAATGCACTGCTTTTGCTCATATTTCAAGCTTCACCTTCAAAGGTCCTTTGATGTTTTCATCGTGGACCTCGGCTGTAGACAGATCAGGCTTAAAGGTCACCTGGGGGAGGCAGGAGGCAAAAAGAGAATTAGTAATGAGAATAATTACCTGGCCAGGTTATTTTATAATCTGTGAATGAAATGTAGACGTCTGCTTTGTGAAGGGGGATGTTAGGGGAACATTGACCAGAATCCTCCCCTCCTAAACCCATTCCTCCCTCCTTAGGTCTGACTGCTGCCCCAGATGAGCCACAGTAGTAATACCACTCTCTAAGTGAGCTAGCGGAGTCGCTGTGTGGCAGAAAAGAAAAGGCTGGCTACACTGACTTGCTAAAATATTCACACCCCTTTTGTCATGTTGGAAGCACAAACTTTAATGTGTTTTATTGAGATTTTACATGATGGACCAACAAGACGAGAGCCTCTCTAATGAATGAATAAGCTTTGATTTACCCTTCAGTTGTTGCTCTGGCTGTTTGTTTACAGCCGTTATCTTGCTGGATACTTAAGCTCTGCCCTGTCATAACTTTTGAAGCTTCTGAAAGGTTTGAATTGACCTAAATATCTCCCACAATCATTTAAATCAACTTTAACCATACTCCCTAAAAGCATCCCCACAGCATTATACTGCCACCACCATGGTTTGCAGAGGCGGTGTGTCTCGGGCTATTCCCAATGTTAATTCAGTAGTGTTATACGTACTAACTAGGTGACTTTTAAAGGTAAATAATTGGACTGAATTTTATTTACTGTGATCTCAGTAAAACTTTGGTAAACTTAGATGCAAGTCACACTTTCAGATTTTTGTTTAAAAATGTTTACAATAGTGATTAGGGAGGTCATTTTTTTGTATCAGTCAGCATATATTGTGAAAAATTACTTATGAAAAGAATTTTGACTTATTGTTTTGATAAGTTTTCAATTATTGGTGTTAAATTAAAAACTAAATAAAAATGTTATTTTTACAATCTCAAGTGTGATGAAATCCAGTTACTTTGTGAAGTTTGGTGATATAAAGGCATTTGAATCACACTTCTTTCATGTTTTTCAAGAAGAATATTTATGTTTGTGGCACTATAAATCATGTGCCAGGCAGTTACGGTGATAAAGTTACTAAAAAATCGTTTTTAGCATGATTTCTACTGTTATCACAATAATACTGCAAAAATATTGCAATGAAATTTGATGTCCAGCCCTAACTGTGATTGCAACAGAGGTAAATATTAAAAAGTTTAACTATTACAAGGCCCTATGTTTACAGTGACTTATTTTATATGCCTTGTAAGTGTTAACAGTAGCCAGAACCGAAGGATTTGCATTTTTCCCTCGCCTGTAGATGTGATTTTCTAAGAATATCTTAAAAATTCATTTTTCTGAGAATGTGCCCATAAAATGACAAAATTATTTTGACGATCTAATTAAATTAGCTTTTATAAAAAATCCAACTCAATTTAGAGTCAATGGCACGCGCGAGGGGATGAACAAAATGTTAAATAGCCGCTATCAGAAAGAACTCCAGCAGGTAACAGCTTCAGGCAATGACATGGAGTCAGTTTCAAATAAACCAGCAGCACAAAATTGAAATTTCACTGTAAAATCAGAATCAAGGCAAAGAAATATGCACTAAATTGTAAGGTCAAGAAAAAATAAGACAGGAAATAAATGAAACAAAAGCTTACTGAGGGAGTAGATCCAAGAAAATTACATTTTACCCCAGCAAAAATAAAGAAATTCCTTTTTTAACCATGAGCCGCGGGATGCTTTTCACTCTAAAGGCAAAGAGAAGGAGCTGGGTCCAAAGCATCAATAACACCTCAACACACTGACAAACCTAACAGTATGATGGTTGATGCAGAGGGAGCTGAGCAGCCACTTAAACCCCATAAAAACATAGCATTAGTTCAGAAAGTATATCACATGAAAAACATTTATCCCTGCCTCACTTTTATCACAGCCCAAACTTACTCCAGTTGTTTTTCTTGTTTCCTGATTTCCATGAATTTTTTTGTTTGAAATTTGATGCAACAGGTAGTCTATGTCAATATTAGTGCCTTGGTCATTTTTTTAAGAAACAGACAATGATTTTGTCTGGATGAATCATCACACAGAGGAGAGACTCTTATAGCACAACATACAGGTTTAATACATATATTAATGCCATCATTTAATGCTTCTCCTCAATGAAATTAACAGAGTTCCCAGTCCCATCTGTAAATGCATACAGAGAGACACAGAGAGACATAGAGAGAAAGTTTTATAACATGGCAATATTTCTACGGAAATTTAATTTTTATGCTATAATAAACATTCTGAGAAGTCACTATGATTTTCTGAATGTTATAATTTATAGCTTTTAAAGAGTATCTGGCCAGGCCAGGCTCAAGATAGGAAGCTTTATTTGCCCTTCGCACACGTATTGATTGTTCAAGCACATACGAATTTTTGATGCAGCACTCAAAGGCCGAAATAATCTTGAAATAATTTTTACTCAATGGTTAGATATATAAGAAAGGGTCAACACAGAAGAGTTGAATAGGTCACTCCCACCAGACCCACCAATCAGTTTGTTCATATTGGATCATACACAGATTAGCATTTTGTCCACACTCTGTCAGTGGGTGACAGAAATGCTATAATTTCATTTATATTATAAATGTTGATTGTTTCAAATCTATTCTCTAAAAATGGGATATTACATATAGATTAACAATTACATGTAAACAGCCAAGTGGCTAATTTCTATCTCTACTTCATAAAAGTAGAAAAGGACATAATTAAACAGTTGTTTGCAATTTGTAGTCTATAATGGTTCCACAATTTTGACATCAAGTTGAATAGTGTAATAGCATAACAGCGCTAAAAATAGAGTTGTATAAGCTAAGTTTTAAGCTAGAAAGGCTAACTGTGTGACAAGAAAAATTAGACCTGGACCTATGTCACTGTAACAAACAAATCTACTGCACAATTATTGCATGCTAAAGAGATTCATGTGTTTTTGTTTGGTAAATAAATAGTTTTGGCCCACTGTTCATTGTAATCCAAGACTGCAGTGCATTAAGATAAAATTGCTAGTCAATGTGCTTCTACAGTTCGTGAAAAAAAAAGAAACAAAGAAAAAAATCTAGACACGCTCTTGCTCACTTCAGATAACAGGCAGGATACAATTTAAAAAAAAGAAAGAAAAGAAAAGAGTAGCCTGAAGGCAGGAAAGATGAAAAGCAAATGACACTGTTGACAACAAGGGCCTGAATGGTTCAATTAATTGGAGGTATTTTGGCTATTTAAAGTTGGACAAAAAAACATGTAGCAAGAATATTGGGAAGAAGTCGGGGAAGAAGTCGGGGAATAACACCAATCTGTTTAACCACCTGAACCAGTGACACCTGCTGGTGTCACTGGTTTTACATTTTACGTAGAATGTAAAATGTCACAATTCCAGATGAGAACAAGTGTTAAACCCCCTGAGAAAACTTCCCCTGTGCAGCGCAATATCTGATCCAGCACAGACTGACAGCACTGAGACAGAACTCCCCTAACTGGAATTTGTTTTTTGGGGGGGTTTAAAGTTTTGTTGCTGATGTTTACACTGAGGACACAAACTGAAGTTGTGTTTTTTTAATGGCTTATTCTTTAATATATATATTTATATATATATATTTAAAATGAGCTACAGAAAAGAGTTTGAGAATTTATATTCCAATCCCTATTTTATTTATTTGACATCAGTAAAAAAAAAGTGTCCATTTTTGTTAAGTTTTTCTGTAATGCTTGAAGATTTTAGTTTATAATATACCTAGCCCTGTCACAATAAATCTTTCTAGGCGATAAATTGTTCCAGACGTTATTGCAATAAACAATAATATTGTTGTTTTGCGACCATTTTTTAAATAATGTGATGGTAATGACAAAATAATAGAGCAAGAACACATTCTCAAAGATCAGTAAACTTTAAATTCTAACGAACATTTAACAGTGGAACTGGAAGATATTTTGAAAATATCCAAAATAAACAAACAACATCGACAAATAAAATGGATTTTGAAGTCTTTGTAAACAAAATTGTCCTTCAAAAAGGGTTAGTTGAGACCAAACTACCAAACAGAAGACCTTCATCATCCAGTTTTTGGTAGAAAGAGAGAAAATCAGGTCAATGAAAATTATTGAGTTTGTTTAAAATTATCATGCGATTAATTGATTTATTGATTTTTGTGACAGGTCTAAATATACCTCATATTTTTCAATGGAAGATGTATAATATTCAATGACATGTTCAACTTTTAAAAATAAATCTTTAATATAAAAAATAATATGTACATTATGATCTAACAGTAGCATGGAACATTAAACAAAAATAGTGATTTGTTTTATATCATGATATATATATGGATATAGATATTAAATATTTTATTGTGATAGGACTTTTTTCGGCATTGCCCTGCTCTAGATTCAAACCTCAATAACTGTAAAATAAATAAATACAATCTTTCACAACATCAGTGAAAAAACTAAATTCATGAATCACAACATGTCTCTACACACCTGTCAGTATTTGTTGGACTGGTTCTCATGCATAATAGGTCTCTGAGGCATTAATTGCCTTCTTACAGGTCCTCTTGCACAGATTGCATTATACAGAGCGAGACTCATTCACATCATTTCACCTTGTCTTGTAAAACAACAGTTGCGCTGCAGTTACTGACTTAGCTGAACAAGCAGACAAAAATTAATGAAGCACAGAAAGTAAATAAGGTGAAGAAGACTCCATTACAGTAGAATATTCACAGTAAAACCAACCACTGTATAATAGTCATGTTTCAACATTTGTGCAACAAAGCTCATACTCTCATTAGAGCTTCCCCAAAACAAACCTGTCACTGAGCCAATTAGTATGGTAATGAATTTACTAGCTGAGGCTGCACTGCTTGCTTCTTCTTAGCCAACATCATCTACACTAAGAAAATCTTGCGGTCTGCTTCGTCATGGGTGTTTGATCCTGTGAATGAGAGCGAAACAGCAAGTCATTGATGATTTAAGTCGGTGAGCCAGAGAAGCAGGATGTCGCCGCTCCTTTGTTTCTACAGGGGGAACCACAGTGAACTGACTCGGTGAAAGAGCCAGCAGCCAATCTTTGTTCCTCCCACACACTCCGGAGTAATGAAAGATGGGTCTCTATTGCATTATCCAGATGCTCCTGCCCCACTGGGAAACCAGAGACAGTACTATGTGTATCATGAAATGCCTTCATAGGAAAGATGTAAAATCGAAGGAAGGGGATTGGCAGGCAGCAGCTGTTCTGTCTGCCACAAAGTGCACAGAAGCTGCGGATAAGAGGGGAACCGGAGGCAGTGAGTGGGCATTGATCACAGCTGGGATCCTGATCACTCTTTCAGCCACATACAACCAGTACAAACAACACAAAGCAGGTGGTGGAGCTCCTGCAAGCAACACCGCTGGACTTCTTCCAGTGAAGTAATTAAAATGTGCATCTAATCATAAGAGTATCAATGTGGCAGACTCTAATACCATAAGCACAGTCTAATCATCTCAACAAGTCGATCTATAAAGGAGGGCTTTGAATGTGTCCAACTCGCCCTCGGCTTTAGATCTACAGAGCTGTTTTATCTCCACTGTAGCCGCTCCAAACAAAGACGCACGCTCCCAAGCCAACAGCAGCCGAGGCAGACAATTAATTTTTAATTTCGCCACATGAGCATTCTGAATCACGACTTACCTTGGCCTTGACAAGCCTCTTGGCGGTCTTAATCTTGGCTTCACAGAAAGCCCCTCTGTACTTTGCGCTCACGTCTGTCCCTACCGTCAGGTAGGGGGGCTCCTCTAGAGTCTGTGGAAAAGAAAGCATACTCAGTTAATCGATATGTAGCTTACTAACACAAGTGCATTCTCCAAGCCAAGGCTGGTGCAGCGTAGGCCGGCATTGTGAAAAACCCACCAAGCTCAGGGTTTTATCCATGGAAAACACATACCATCTGCTGTGGGTATTGGAAAACAAGCCTCTGAGGAAGCAAACAAAAAACACCACTTCACTGTGGCTCTCATTATTACAAAGACGAAGCTACTCCAGACACGCAGCACCATTTTGTGTCATTATTGGATGTTTATCAAGCCCCCCCACCACCACCACCACCACCCTCCACTCAGGAGCAGATTTAGAGAGAGTAGGGTGTGTGTGAATATAGGAAGGGGATGCTTCTCATTTAGAAAATGTGGTGAGAGATTTATTAGGGGTGTTTCAACAAAATAAATTAAATAAAAGCACCAATGACAATGGTATTAGGCAGGGATCGTCATAAAAAGTTTAAACCCCCTCCCCAAATGTCTACTATATGATTTCTCTGGTTTAAACTCCTTATAATGAGATGGTTGCGAAAGCAAAGTTTCCTCCTCTTGTAAGCTCCTCCCCTACCTGTTGCTGCCAGTCATGAAAAAAAAAAAAGAGAGTCACAGCATGGAAAGGAAAGGAGTGCCACATATCGCCCTAAAAAACAAAAACACTAGAGGTGCACTGATCAATCAGCCCCAATATCCTTAATTTTAGGTGAAATGCAATCTTGCCAATGCTTGCATGTGAAACCAATCTTATTTGCATTTAAATAGCCACAAAGCTGCTGCATGTCGGTATTTTCTTTGTGCATGACAAGGAAACTAAAACTCTGGACACTCCATTGGTGGATTAACTTGTTTTGTTAGTTTTCCTCAACTAACCTCAAAACTTTGTGACTTTGTAAAAGAAAAATAATGCAGTGCACTTTTGGGGAAAGAGGCTCAAAACAGGTCTGTAGTCTAACCTGTTGTGCAACTTTTGCTTGTTTTTAAAATGTGAGAAGTGAAAGACTAGGGTAACTTTTTTCAGTTTAGTTTATTAAATTTAGTAGTTTGAACAACAATGATCTGAATGTTTTATTTACACTTGAGAATATTACCTCATGTGCAGCTAAAACAGGTTTATAATATTTCACAGGTATTGTTCAATGTTTTACAATAAAATAAGATTGGAACACTGATGGTAATTCGTGACCAGATAACACCTGACTGTCGGTTACAAGAAGTAAATCAATATTAGTATTGGCATGTCAGGTTTTTATAGACCAGGATTGGCCAGAAAACTGCTATTGATAAATGTTTGGTTTTTTTTTAACCATTTTTATACTTCTGAATTTATTTTGCAAAAGAAGAACCTCATCGAAAAACAGTAAAATGCAAAAGATTTGTGAAAGTTACAGTTTTTGTAAAGCTCTTGTTTGCACATGTTTCTTAAAGAAATAGTAAAACTAAGAATATGAACTTAAAATTTATACCATCAGTATTACTTTGTCTACAATAGCCTGATTGTGTTCTGCTTAAATTACTGATTAGTATTAATGCTTGGGGTCTGATCAGTTTCCTCTCCCCCAACTAAATCTGCCAGTCATCACATGGAAAGTAAAACAGCGCCACCTTTAGGGCCTTTAGATATCAACTTCATGCCTTTGCATATTAGTCCCCCCTCCGCCCCCCCCTCCCACATACTTTATGTTTTCAGTTTTACCTTTCCGACTTCCATGTTTTACAAAGTAGAGACACAGTTTCACCTAAAAAAAAGTATCTAAAAGTATGGTTTCTACATAAAATTGTGTTGTATCTAAATTAAATATTTTCTTTCATAAAGAAGTTTGATTATAAAAAAAAAAATAGCACTTCTGTTTCAAAGGAAATTAACGGTTTTCATAGCAAGTTTAATCAGTGTTACACAGTCAACAATAGTTTAATTGGATTCTACCTAAATCACCCTCAAATAATCACTCATCTATTGTTTGGAATACTTTGCTTTGGTTTTGTTTTGTTTGATTACGCCAAAATTGATCCTCCCTGAGTTTCTGGAGTCTTTCTTGCTCTAACTCAGATTTAAATGGCTTTAAATCTCAAGCCATAAGATTGTAACAACTCATCACACATATGTCAAAAAAAAAACCAAACACATGAGGTGTAACTCGGCTGAGTCAATATACAGAGTTGCACATAAAATGGGTGTTGGACTTCTAGCTTACTACAGGGAGAAACACACAAGTGATTTTTCAGTGTTGTTCTGTTGTCAAGCATCACTCCTAATGAAGGAACTACCCTTGGCTAAAGTCCAGTGAACGGCTTCATCTTAACCGTGACCCTTTCTGTTTGTGTTACTGGCAAGAAATTATGTGTGTGACACAGTTGCTCCAGTGTGCTTTAGCTGTAATTCCACTAAAAACACACTTATAAGCACAGTCATAAAAATGTGCAAAGCAGCACACTCCAGTCTCTACCCAAGCACATACAGTTAAGCCGAAAATTACGGAAAAGTAAATGATTTCCTTTCAATCAGCAAATCTGTTTCTGTTAAGAAATGGAACAGGAATCTCTTTTGAGATAACAAAACGATGTGTAATGAGATAAAAAAAAAAAAGAAAAAAAAATGGCGTTATGTTTTAAGAGAAAAAATTTACTTCAAACATTACAAAGCTTTTTTGCATTACAGCAACCTAACCTTTCCTACAAAGTGCTGAACAGTTTTTTTTTTCCCACAGGTATTTTGTCTCCTGGCCATCATCCTAATCTTTAGCTGCCCCCATAAATTCAAGTTGGGACACTTCAAAATGCTAAAAATACTTTTAAACGGAACAAAAAGGCAGGCAAAATAAAAAGGATAACTTCAACCTGAATCCTCCAGAGGTATTCTGATAAGCTCAAAGTTATTTTGAGCTCATCAGTTGCCAGACTGACTGGTTGTTCTTGTGTTATTTAATAAAGAGCAGAAGAGAAAAATGGGAGCATAATCTGCACCAGTAAAACCTAAAAAGTTTCAAGAAAAGTTTTAGATTTATTTCTGAAAAAGAAAAAGGAAAACTGGAACAAATGGTAGGACAACATTTAATTTGCAGCTGTATACATTTTGATTTGTTAAAAGAAGATTAGATCAAAGTATCAATTTATAATGTTACATTTTGTTTTAATGCAGTTCAGAGGTTCTTCTCTGTAGAAGGTGGTGTATAGCACACACCTTTTACTTCTTCTCAACCAGTTTTAACTTTGTGGAAACTATTATTGATCCAGCATTATATCAAAGGGTGATCAAATACATTTTTTACATGGTTAAAAAAGTTAATATGTGATTAAATGGATTATTATAATCAATAGGAAAAAAAGACATTTAACAAGATGTTTATAAAATCCTCAACAGTAATTGTGTCTTATTCACTACAAGCTGAAATTAAAGCCCTCACTGCAGACAAGCTGTTCTCAGTACATTTCTATATTACAAGCTGCTAATAAGACTAAGATTGTTCTTTCATTGTGCACACTTAACAAGGAGCAAACAGAATACTTTGAGAGGCTGCAGATAACTGTTCATATCATGAAACTGCAGCTACAAACTACACCAGTGATTAGCAGCACAAAGAGCAATTAAAAGTGAGTAATCACTTACACCAGATGTTGCCTCTGCGATGCATAATTGCACAGTGGATATACAAATTTAGGGAGATAATCAGCTCACATGTGGAAACTGCTTGCAGGTCGGGATCTTTTTGCTATAAACAAGTAACTGTTAAAATAAATTAAATGGGAGACATACGGAGTGTATTTAACCATAGATTATGATTCTGAATACATACAAATGAAAGAATCGCAACCAGCATTCCAAAATGAGTGAATCACAAGTGACTGCTTGGTTGCTATATTTAGTAAGATCTTATATCACAAGTTTGATGCATTTGCACTTTTCATGCTGCCAGTATAAATCTTATGTTTTGGATGCCTTATTTCTAACACTTATTGAACATATTGAACTGATACAGAGAAAACTTAACATCAATTGAAGACCAAGAAACAAACACAACTTCCCATTACTTCCTACGAGCAAAACAACAAGGAAAAGTCTCATAGTAAAACTATTATAAAATGTTATGAATTTGTCTGGTCATCTGAAGGGGGGCAAGGCCATATATTTATGTGCCACAGGTAAAAGAAAACCAATCTAGTGAGGCGCAAATAGATGCAGAGGAAGTACAATGGAAAGGACAACAGAAATTGATATGTTGTATATTAATTCAAATTTTCAAAGAGGATAAAGGCTTGAGGAACTTGGCAAGTAGTTTTTTTTATCTCTATGCCAAGACATAGGTTCTTGTGTTTTAAATGGACACCATAATAAAACCTCCATGATGTGGACAAAGATTACAGGCGTCTTTGTGTCAAGGAGGATCTTCATGGTGAGAAAGCCAGCTAGCTAACCAGGTGTTGACACACCTGCACCAGTGTGTCCGCCCCACTTCAACTTTGGGTAAATGAGGTGCTTAGCCAGATGTGGCTTAAAGAATAAAACACCACTGTTTTTTTGTCCAATGGTAAGTATTATTTATGACCGTAATTACACATGCATCAGATGCAGCAACAAGTAATACAAGGAAATACTTTTGTTTTTGATCGACACCCTAGCAATCTCTCTGACTCCATAATTCAACCAGATGTGCTAGTAGTGATGCTAGCATCTTTTCATGCAGACAGTACAACAGTGACAAAACTACTGCATGAATTATATCTTAGTTTAAACCCAATAAAAATATATATATATTTTGAATTGTGCCCAGTACCTAACTTTGTCTAAGCAGTGGCCATATAGCACAGGCAGAGGTTCAGTTTATGAACAAAAGGTGTATTCCAGAAGAAATGGCTTCTTTTGGGGTGGTTTTTATTTTTAGATGTTTTCTCTCACTGCAGAAAATATCTGCTGATGTGTGCACAGCTTGTTAAATCAATAGCTGCTCTCTCAAAACAATATTAATCCATGATAACTGGCATCTACTTCAACTTATTTCCCCTGCTGTGAATCGAAAACAGACTGCAAAACACAATGCATCTTTAAATGTATCCATAGCTTGCCGGTTTGTTAGGGCACCAAGCTACTCTCAGACAACTCTCCTGACCTCCTCCACACTTTATAAATCTTTACTTGATGAGCTCACATTCAAGCTGCAGAACTTATCACTACTTTTGTCTTGGGTAGAGATTACATTATGCATTAATGGGGGCTTTTGGTCTCCCAAATTAAATGTCATCACTCTTCAGCAACCTTCAACGAGATTTTCAGCTGCCTTGTTCTTGCCCCCCTTCCCTCTTCACATTTTTTAACCATACACACTTCTACTGCCAAAACAGAGACTAAAAGTTGTAGGAGTTATTGATATATACATTTTAAAAATCCCAGCTGAAAGACATTTACAAAGAAAAAAAAGAAAAAGTGATTTTAAATATTCATCTAAACTCAGAAATTAGATATGAATTTCCTTTTTTATTAAGCTTTTGCCACCTTCAGTTGTTTTGTGGTGGGAAAAAAAAATAAGTATCAGACATCAGCTTTACAACCCAGACAAGAGGTTGTTTGTTATTTTTAACCTGTAGGGCCGAGATAGAAGTTAAGAAATGTGTCTTTTTTAACACTTGGAACCTCTACTGACTTTACACAGCATGAGTGAAAAGCATAAAACAAAGAAGTCAGACAGGAAAAACAACAAATCAGATGAACAGTTGCCTATATACAGGCACACAGTACTTTGAGCTTATGTTGGGAGTTTGAGATTCCGCTCTACCTTTTGTCATTAATGGGTAACAATTAAGGACAAGCTGACTTAGAAAATATCATACAGTATATACTTATCTGTAGTGAAAGCACTGGTTTACTAAACTTTACAGCTTGTCTGCAAATGTGAGAAGTAACACCTCTTTCTATTAACTAATAATTGGAAGATAAACAAGCGAGGTCTTCTCAGCTAAGTGAAAGATTTTATTCAATTCATTTTTTCCAATAAAGTTGCATAAATCAGCCAGGAGTTGTAGTTAATGCCAGCCAATTAACTAGAATTGAGAGGTTCATAAAAATAGGTGTCATGCCTCCGACAAAGCAGAGTGTGTGGCAGTCTATTGTAATCCATCTTCCTATAAAAGGAATTTCAAGGATGTTTAGTCGACTCAAAAAGCAGAACTTTACATAATTTATCTTGTTGTAGAAACCAAAAAAACAATTCTGCACTCATGAGTCCTGACACAAATGAAATGTAATATTAATGACTTCATCAATCTAATAAATGCAGTGCATATCTCATGCCAGAGAAAGTACTTTATTGTCACCCACGCACAATGCATTTTGCTGTAATACTGTTTTGCCATTTTCCCCCATAAATTCAAAATAATGCAAGTACTCTGAGAACTTGTGACATGCACAACTAGCGAGCTTTGCAATGCATTTTTAATGGAAACATCAGCAACAAACAGCTACAGAAATATAGTAAAAAACAGATGTGCAGATAAATCTTGCGGTCAACAGAATCAAAGTATTTTCGACTTGATCAGCCCCAATTGGTGAGCTTAGATTATTTAGAGTTAAAGTTGCTGTTTAAAGAAAAATACTAAAAGTTAGCTATTTTAGTATCAATTAAGAGTTTAAAATGAAGCTATTTGAAAGAAAACCTCAACAGAGGCATGCCATCTGTTCATTCAGGATCCCATGAGATTTCACTCTTTCACTGTTTTGTAGTTTTTGTTGTTTTGTACCCAACATTTTGGGGGGCAAAAAGGAGCAGGAAATCAGGAATAACCGTCTATTTTAACAGTAAAAACACCAAATGTACTTTGATATGCATTAAAACACAGTGCAAACTGTCGTAGAAGTATCTCAGAAGATAACATTCACAGTTTTCCTGGTTGCCGTTGCTTAATTGGCTGCTGGATTAGTGCCAGCAATGTATTTGTCATTTCAATGACATTGAAATGATGTTTTCAGCTTCCAAAGTTTTTGTCTTTAAAATGAAAGGGAAGTTTATAGATATTTACTCCACAGTCACTTTGCCTTCATTCTGAAATAGTAAAGAAAAGCTTTACAGCAACTGTTCAAACACACACCCACAGTGTGACGTCACCTCTGCTGTTAAGTAAATCATTCATGGCCACTGAAGGCAGAAAGACTGGGAAAAAAATGCTTAAAATTAATTACAGTCATCAAAGTGAAATCAGAATTGGTCATGTCAAGGCTTTGCAAAAACTGGAACTAGAAAATCAGACACAAATTTCTGACAGGTACATATTTAGTACTAACTGCTTTTTAAGTAAAACAGGTAGGTTTGAGGAAATGATGCCGGTGAACTTTAGGCTCCTTTTTTCAGAACAACCATCATGACCGTCTGGAAACGATGGGCCTGAGGAGCGGCAGTCTCCAGTTTCACGCGAACCATCAACCAGTTCCACTAGCAGAGCAGCTCTTCTGCCAGTCAGAGCTGCCACACAAATATTCACTGCAACACTTTTGACTCTGATCATTTCTCTTTAATGCTGTTTATCATTTTTACTTCCTAGTCATTGAGGGCAGCTTGGGTTATCCTGACAGCTGCGTAGCCAAACCTACACAGCTCAACAATGAGGCGAAATAACAGCCTGTCTTCTGAGGCCCAAGTTACATTTGTCATGCTCCTGTATGCCAACAATAACAGAGGACAGTTTGTTTCTAGTCCTGCCCCGCCTCCCCGCATTCAATAAAACTATGAAAGAAAATTCCATTCATTGCACAGATTGCAAGGACTACTTTTAAGCCTCCAGCTGTCTGAAAAGAAACATTTTTAGTTTCACTGCATTTACTAGTGCTAATTGACAACAAGTCCTCCTCAAAGAGAAAGAAAAACAACAATTCAGGATGACTAAGCTCAAGGGAGGAAAACTCATCTACCGATGAGAAGTATAAAAATACTGTCCTCTGCTACGATTCTGTCAGGAATATTAACAGCAGCATCTTTTACAAGCCTTGAGTACCACCTCAGCTGCTATGTGCAAGGACTCAATGAGGAGTCATCAAGACGTTCATCTAATGCTACTGATGTGGAAGACACTCCAGGCACATGTGCTTGATTAAACATACAAATGGGACTTGGCATGCAGTGACAAAACACACCGGGGGCTGACATGGAAAGAAACCAATCTGCACTCCTTACAAGACATTTTCTTAGCTTTAGCTACTTTTAAAAGTCAAAATAACATGAGTAAAAAGGCTGAAATAAAAAAAGAAGTGTTTTAATTGTTGATTACAAGTGACCTAATGTCTTCTCAGGATTATTTAAGGAGAGAAGCTGCTTACAGAAACACACCAAAGCATGTCAAGGTGACACTTGCAGCTGCAGAGTGAGATCAGTTGCTGCTCAATAAAAACTATCAAGTCATGAAAAATTTAACAACCACCCCCACAGCTGAACATACGCTAGAGCCTTTAGTTCTGTTCTTGGACTGTATGAGTGACAACAGGCCTCTTATTGTAAAGGTTAGCAAAAAAGATGCTTCCTGGCCACCAATAAAAGGTTAAAGCTAGAATACAGATGGTGCAGCTGTGGCCTTGCTCATAAGTGACTGACTTCTGCCATCAGCTCCAGGGATTCCTTCAGGGTTGGCCTGAATGTTTCAAAGCTTTCACTGTTTCAATGACACCTTTTAATTTTAATAGTTCAAGTACCAAATGCACCTTAATGTGCATTAATATGAACAGTAGGCATAAACCAACATCTACACTGATGCGTATTTACACTCTTTGGGGGACACAGCCAATCAGCACTAAGGAAATGAAAAAAAAAAAAAAACATACTAATGGCTACAGATACGGCTGGATTCAAAATCTTGAGTAAAATGTCCACTGATGAAATTGATTTTTATTTTTTATAATAAAAAAATTCCAACATCTTTAACTTATACAATAAATATGATCTTCAGTTTAATATCCTGCCTGCCAATCTGTGATTTAAACTCTTAAAGAGTAGTTAAAATGTTACACAATGTTGTTATGTTGTGGATTTGTTTTAAGTTTTTATGCATGGTCATAATTTGGTGATTTACTTTTGTTGCCAGCAAAAAAAAGTAAAACACCATGCAGAACATGCCCAAAAAATTGGCCAATTATCCTTTGGCAGGTCAAATATATATTTTCTGTTCATTAACTGCTTCAGTTTTCTGTCGGTAAACACAGCGCTGATCAAAAGGTACTTTGTTGCATTTTGTTTTGAGGCTGGTTAAAAAAAAAAAAAAAGTTAATTGAGACAATTTAAAGACGTGCTTTGATACATAAACAAGTATAATCATGTAATTGCTTCACTTTCGGTTGGCCTTAAAAGCTAATTTTTTTTTTTTTTGCTTTAATGCTCCATGTTTTCAACATTTTTTGTTGATGTGCAATAAAGTTTAATAGCAGAATACCAGAGCTCAGAAAAACTCAGAAATTGGTATAAGCCAAAGAAAAGCCTGATCTGTTTGTATCTCCATTCTAATAAAGAAAACTAATCAGAAGTCAAGAGGAACTCAAAAGTAACGGAGTAAGATTTTGAGTAATCGGGTTCTCTTCTAGGTTAGGCAGGGTTCCCTTTGGATTGGACATCAATGAGGGTTACTTTCCCCAAAAGTAACCGGTTAAGTTCTGAGAGAAAGAGAGGTGAGACGAACCTCTGTTCAAGTATCCATATCTTTTTCATCATTTCGTTAAAGCACTTCACATGAGTTATCTCATATACTGAAACTTCTGAGAAGATTCAGTTATCAGCTTTGTGAAACAGCAAACTCACCATTCAGTTTGAAAGTTACCTTACTAAGCCTATAGTCCTGCCTTGTCGTACAGCCCTCAGGTTGAAGTGAAAGAAGCAGCGTCACATTAAAACTTAAATGTGGTGGTCCAATAAACACCATCACATCATCCATTTACTTTTCACTTGAGGAACTGCGATGCACTAATTGTATTTATACTTAAGATCTGCATGTTTTAAACATAACATTTAGGAACAGTACGTTGCTAGATCACTAAGCAATAGTGTCTAACCCACTGCATTGTTCCCCAGCAAACAGCCTTGTAGGCTGAACAAAGGAACATGTAAGGGGCATGCAGGAAAGAATTAAGCTCCCTCACCAGCCGGGCTCACACATACAATAATCCTGCTGTGAATCACGTCTTTGTGCGAACCAGAATGACCACAGCCCCAGTGACGGGCGCTTCAGCGGGAGTTACCTTGGCAATGCCATGGCAGCTCTAAACTCAGTGGGGAAAATAATAATAACTTAAATGCCTTTAGTTTGGCCCTTGTTGCAAACATTTGGGGTAAAGAAAACATCAATGCCGATTTTCCCTTCTCCGGGATAAATGAAGGACTATTATTTTTGTCCTTTTCCAAGTTGCTTTTCCAGCTAAGCAGCCACTTTTTAATTTCCAAACATTAAAATGAAAATAAAAGAAATCTGGAGTACATAACTCCAAGATGCATGACTATTAATGTGAACAATATTGCAACTTTGTCGAAAAGAAAACGTTTATGTTGTAGACACTTGAAACATTTTCTTCATATTTCCAAGTGTGGATTTTAAACGCTACACCTTACTGCGTAGATCCAAATGTATATTTACACACTTAAAAGGTACTTTGTGTACATCTAACAGAGACGCTTTTTACCAGAAGAGAACGTTAAGGAGACTAATGTATCTGACCTGCTGAGGCCCTCTTCAACTGCATGATTATGTAGCATATTACCGCAGCACCACATGCTGTTAACTATCACTCTTGCAGCTAAAGCATGAGTAACTCCACTAAAAATGTTTCACCCACATCATAAAGAAATGTGATTATACTGCTTTGTAAAAGTATTCCTATCCCTTCAGGGGTTTCTTGTTTTGTTTTGTTTTTTTTACAATTTGTCACTTCACAACCACAAACCACAGTGCATTTAATTAGAATTGCGTATAAAGTGAAAGAGAGACGATTTTCTTTTTTTGTTGTTTGTATAAATAAAAATATGAAACAAGTGGCATGCATTTGCATTAAGCTCTACTAAATCAACTTGTACAACCATAGTTTAATAAAATTGTAGTTGTTGGACGTGTTCCGTGTTGTTCTTTCTGCAGATTTTTTTTTTTTTCTCTTTTGGTTTGAGCATTACATATTTCCTTTGGTTTTGGATGCTGTGCAGCTGGAAGGATTTTTTGCTCTTTTTTTTTTTTTTTTAACTTTCAGACAGTTGTTATGATGCGTAACCTTGGCAACAATGTGGTTTCGTTGTTACAACCAGGAGCTGATTAACATCTCAAAAGCTTAACAAATACTTGAACTACGACCCCAAACCTGAGTGGAGTTAAAAAAGGAGGCTTCCTGAGTGCAGAGCAGGACCAAAGAGCAGAGAGAAAAGGAGGAAGTTCAAACCAACTCTTCCCGGGTTTCTAATCATACGGCCAGACAGAGATTAAAGAGGAGCGGCAAAAGCAAATGAGGTGGATTAACAGAGCTTGCCAACAACTGTGGCATATCATCTCTGTTGCCTGTAAAGTGTGCTATTAGCCTGTCATATTTGTGTACTTTGACTATGTTACAGAAGACCCTATTACACAGTGTCTTAAGTTAGAGACTTCTTCAGATTTGTTCTGAGACTGACTGCTACTGAAGATTATTCTTGCCCACAGCATCATCATCCATTGCAACTTTTTGAAGATAATTGGAGGATGACTAACAAATTATCCAAATAAATAAAATACATTTTTGAACTGAATTTTGAGGTATGTTTCAATCAACTTTGCACGGTGAGATTGAACTTGCTCGGCCTCAGTCAAATTGGACAGTAGGACTGTGTAATTTTATTGATAATATGATATTTATCAATATTTTCTCCTCAGAATGTATCGATTTTTCATCCGTGAGTATCGATACATTAACTACTACTTTGAGTTTTATGTCAAATCCACATTAATTAAATGACAGCTATCAGGTATGACATTTTTACCCACTTGCACATGTATATTAAAAATAGCATGTAATGAAACAACCAGTTACAATTGATTAAGTAATTAAATGAAACAGATAAATTACATAATCTAATATAAGTGAATGAGACAAAAAGGTACTTTTTCCATGTAACCAAATACACAAAGCCCCAAAACTTTTTGTGGCCACACAAAACATAACATTTGCATGACAAAGCAGATGTTTGCTTTAAACAAAGCAAATGCATAACAAAAACATTTATTACACCAGAATTACACTATCAGTTCAATTAATTCAATCCACGTCTATGGAGCAGTCACAAAATGTCACCAAAATCACTCTGTCCCTCTAAAATCTTTCAAAAAAAATCTTAAAAACTCATTGAATCATCTTGAATCATATCATTTGCTGAATATGTATAGGGAGCAGAATATCTTGTATCGTATTGTATGGTGAGATTACACATAGCTCTATTAGACAGACAGCATCTGTGATCAATTTTCTAGTTTTAACAAAGATTATCAGTTAGGTTTAGGTCTAAACTTTGACTAGGTCATTCCAACATAAATATTTTATCTCTGTTTGTATGTTTAGAGTTTTTGTTGTGCTGGAATCTGGACTTTCTCCTTAGTCTTAAGCAGTTTTATTCTTGCACTTTGCGCCATACATTTTCCATCACATCTGCCCATCTTTGATTAGCATATACACCAAGATAATCTCATCTGAAAAGAACACCTTCTTTCAAATATTTTTGGACCATTCCAACACATGGGAATGCTTTGAACCAAACCATTCCCCTTAGTGCTGACTTAATGTTTAGGTTTGTTGTAATGTTGCAAGGTGTACCCTTAGCCAAGTTTGAATCTTTTGCAGCCTCATGACCGTGTACCACTTTGTATCAAACATAATCTTATTAAACTATACTGTTAATGTTAATTTTCACATGTGAACAAGTAAAAGGAGTATCAATGATTTTGCAAATCACTGTAATAAAGTGTTTCACTTATGGGCAAAAATGTACAACTCGCACAAAACAATACTAAACAGTGCCTTTCAAAAATTTGCTTTCATTTCAAGCCCAAACTCATATTAGTCTTTATTCCAGATCTGTAAAGCATTAACTTGATAGCTAATAATGTAAAAGCCTGACCTTAAAATTTAAACAAGCGTGCAATAAATTTGAAACAGTTGTTGAAGGGAAATAAGAGTGCACAGCAGATTTAAAAAGGCAGGGAATCATAAGGCGGAGAGACAATAAGTCCTAAACAAACATCAGACAGAGCAGCACAGAAAAGCTGACTCCTCCTCTGGCATCAATACAGCCAGAAAACTCAGAGGGAAAAGTGGAAAGCACCACTATATTCAGCAGCAATAAAAAAAAGATAAATAGTGATTAAATGGAGATAACATCTCTATTTAAACATGGCTGTAGAGAATGAAGCAGCAAAGATAGTTTGAGTGTCAATCAAACATTAGTTTAAGCATTTTGTCATTTCTATGACGGTCAAAAGCTTTTCAACACACACCTATGACACAAACGATCTGCCATAGCTGTCACACATACTGTCGCTCATGTCAGTGCTACAAATCTGAATGCAGGTCAGTCTGGAAACAGACAGTTAAAGTTTTGTATCATATCAGATTAACTTCCCCATTTAATATGGAGAGTAGAGTGAGATTTCTTTGTTTCAGAATATTTTGTTTATCAAGAAAGACTGTGGTTCCCTTTTCACCTGTCTGTTAGTTGGTGGCGGATGATAATAAAGAAAAAGAACAGTGAGGGCAAAGCGCCACACTGCAGGTCATTATCACAGCTGCTTCACTAACAGATGCACCAATCAACCAACCAGAGATCAGAACCAGAGAATTTTCTCTCATCAGCAAATCATATTCTGAAAAACACTTTTTCTATTAATTAAACTAATCAAACTCAGGAACAACCAACACTTTTTATTCAATGCATCATCCATCAGCATGCATTCTCATTTGCCGCTTTTGGAAGTTTAATAAGAATCAGATAAAGGTTGGAGAAATATGCTTTGAAACATAGGGATAATCTTGTCAGTCCTTCATTTTCAAAGCACTTGCAGCACATTGTTGTCTTTTCTGTTCCATAGTCCTTGGGGAAAATAGCAATTCTGACCTCAAATCAGTATTTGCCTGGAAAAAGAAAAGTCTGATCTGTGCCTCATCGCCATCACCTCAATCACAAAACGTATCAGCATGCTTGCGATTTGCTCTCCTGTGAGCTGCAAGCGGTGAATAAAAACACAGAAATTTGTCAGGAATGGTGTGGCCCCCATAACAAATGAAAATATCAGATACAAATAACTAAAGGCACAGCAACACTTAAAGAAGAAGAAGGAATATTCCCCAGTGAATGGCAGCTGGGACGCATCTCCAAACAGAATAAAGCTGGGTAAACAATGTCACATCTCGAATGCTTTTCACGTATACAACATTTACACAATTTTCAATTACATCCACACCATGCAGCAGAACTTAAAATGCAACAAAAATTTAATTTTAAGCATATTAATCATCACATTTTTATTTAAAAAAAACTAGTCTAGTTCAACAATGCTGATATTTACACCTACATCTATCTACCGAGCAAAAGCAGGAAGAAAAAGCACATTTCATTTAGCTGCAAAAGAAACCGAGCTTTGCTATTCTAACGCCCCAAATGCATGAAAAATGAATGAACATACCTTCATCTCTCTATGAGTCCTCTAGGTGACCAGTGTGAGGAATCCGAGGCTGCAAAAGGGAGGATGGAGATTATGCATTACAGAGGGTGGCCAACTTCAGTCTAGCACAACAAGACACGGTTATGTTATGATGACATCACTTCTTTTGCTACAGTGGTGCACGAAAAAAAATTATAAAAAACGCCTCATTTGCTATTTTTTTTTTATCTCTATTATTATTAAACATCTTGATTTAGCCACTGATCTGTTGCGAGAGAACCAGGGATGGGTGTGTGAGTGTGTGTGCTTGGGCATTCGAGTCACATTCAGAAAGTAAAGCCGTGGCAGGCTGATCACTCTCTCGTTCGCAGAGTGCTTAAAGCCGTTTATGTAATGCCTGGTGTACTGTTGCCAGTCAAGTCAGTCAGACTCGGCTCTCTTGCTCCGAAGAACACAAAGTAACTACTCGCTGTGTAACATGGAAGTCTTCCCTCCCTTCCGTCGCTCGGCACAGAAAACACGGATAATGTGGTCGTTTAATACTCGCTGAGAGCCTCACGGTGCTCTGCCTCCGCCGTCTGCACCGCACTGACTCTACCAACAGTACAGCAGAGGGATGACGCCATTTCTGTAGCTGACAGTCGGACAGAAAGGAGGAACACCAGCGCTGAAAATTGCTGGGACCGTACACGCAATTTTCAGTGAGCAAATGCTTAAACATAATTTCCCCCTCCGACACAAATCTCTTTTGTTTTTGTTTTTTTAACTGTTCATTTTCGCTCTCTCTCTCTCTCTCTCCCTTGTCTCGCTGCTTGCTCTCTGCAGAGTACACACGACAGCAAAAAAAAAAAAATTAAAAATTTGAGCGATAATAACTCCGTGAAACACAGTCACAAAACCTTTCTATAAACATGTCACGTCGTTAAACCTTAACACAGCGGCAGCGTTAAGTTAAACAAAGTGAGAGGCATTTGAAAACTCACTTTACTCGCTCTGAAAATGTTTTCTTTATCGACACCTCCGACATTTCGCTGACTGTTTTTTTGAGTGAGCTGACAAAGAAACAAGTCGACGGAGCGGTTTGCAGCAAGGTCAAGCCCGAGGAAACAAAAACAAAAAAACAAAAGAAGACTCACATCTTCGGTTCTTCCGACGTTTTATTGTTGAGACAAGAACCAAGGTCGGCAGCAGCCCCGCATTTCTGTGGCTCGGGAATGATCGCGGAGGATACGAGATCATCCGCCCCAGACAGTTCAACGAGAGAATGACTGACCGCCGCCGACAGCGCAGCTAGTCCAGAAACATGTCCGTTTAAACCCGATTACTGATTGATTCCCTTTCCCCCCACACACACATTGTTTACCACGCACACAACACTAGGACTTCTCCCCTTCCGAAACGGGATCGCATCAGATCGGGGTTCCTCGATACGAGGCAGCCCATCTGCTCCAGCCTACACCGGGACAAGTGGGTCGTGAGAAGCTAGCGACACCGATGGCACAAAAGAACCTCCTGACAGTGCAGTTTACCTGTTAAACTACGCCGTTGGATCGCTGGTCGACGATTCGCGTCCCGCAGCCATGTCAAATACACACACACACAAAAAAAAACACCTTCAACGAGTCCCCCCTGATTGTTTCGAGTAAAATCACTTCCCAACGTCCGTGACAGGCACTGCTCGACCGAAGCCTCCCCGAGGATTCCTCCGCTCAGCAGCAACACAACGCTACGGTTAGCCACGTCCAGAAACACTGGAAACTACTCAACCTCGAAGGAGCATAACCTTTCACTGCGCTCATCAGCCTAATTTGTGCTCACCACAACACAACTTTATCATCAAGTTGTCCGTTCTCTCATTCATTTCCCCCGCAAGCCGCTCCCTACTAAAGTACAACACACCATTAGTTAACAAGTTAGCTACAGTCACGGTTGGCTTAGTATCAGCAGGGAAGCATGCCAGTAAAATGTTCAAAATAGCGACCGCTTTGACGAACAAAAGCAACACTTACCTTTGCTGTCAAGCTGAGGAACGCGTCTGCTCTTCGACGATAGTGTATTAGTAATCCATAGGGACATTTATATGGAAAGAATGACAGGCTTTTAACGTCCGTTGAATCCCGGTGGATGTTGGATGCGGACTGGTAAAAGTGGTTTTCGCTCCGAGCTGCTGTTTGCCTTGTTGAGTAGCTGCTCTAACCTAGCTCTTTCTGTGATCCTCCGCCTTCTGAGAATGATTGACGTCGAGAATAATCCCGCCTCTCTTCAAAAGCACGACTGCCCATTGGAGGACACCATAAAACCGTACTCCTTCGTGACACAGGATTGGTTGATCCGGGAGAAAAATATGCACAGTCAAGAGTTCGATGTAATCCTACTGGGTGGTTGTCACAATACAAGGAAAAAAAATTCTGAAAGACTACAACTCCCACTTCTAACGAATAGGTTTGCTAGATATATGATGCAGGACGGACCGATAGTGATAGGAGTGTTCTTACCCATTTGCAAACAGCAAAAAAGTGTTAACCGGACAACATCAGGAAATAAATCCAACACCTATCAAATGACATTTATTTCTCAATAGTTTCTGCGCGTGCGCTTTAGCGTGGCCGAAGGTTATATATTGAGTTCATCAAAGCTGGCTCTTTTAAGGCTTGTCTGTTCTCGGAACGGTGCGTAACATAAGCAGTGCTGCTTAGCATAGCATCCTTCGAAGTAGACACGAGCACCCGGAGCTATAATGGTTTAAAAGTCTTGTACTGAAAGTCATATCGTGTGCCTTATATGCCCCAGCGTGGAAGTGTGAGGTTTAATTCTGGGAAAGGAAAGAAAGGAATGCTCAACCGGGTCATTTCGACGCGTTTTTGTTAGCCTGCTTCCGCTAAGTAATTAGCAGACTGGCTAACCGGAATTCGGGGACGCCTGGTGAGCAGACCGACACACGGCAGCTAAGGTGGGTGGGGTTGGGAACTGTTAATAAATATATATATAAAGTCGGTAAAACTGTTTTAAATTCTCTCTTTTTGGATATAATATGCCAACGAAACTTGCAACAAGAATATAAAACCGTGTTTTTAGCGAATTGTCTACAAAATTCCTTGTGAAGTGAAATCTAATTTTTGGCGTTAAGCATATTGTGGGGTTATAGAAATCCTTTAATCTTCCACAAATGACTACAAACTGCTGCATTTAAAGGTTTTTGTGGCTAATTTATCTGTTTTTGTGAAAAATTGGTCTGCTGAATAAAATTTTAAAGAAATTATCAAAATTCCTTCACCTTTTTCTGCTCTTGAAATTAATTAAAAACGGAACTATAAAATGTTATTAAATAAAACAGTTTCCCCACCCCACAAAAGATCCAAAAGCAGAGGACTATTTCTTTTTTTATCAAAGGAAATCAAATCGTGGTGAAATTTTATCTTTTAACAAAGTTGTGTAAATGGTCTTAGCTGAAGATAAAAATGGCATTTCCCATCAGTTTACCTTATGAAATTGTAATTTATGCATGAAATAGCACAGCTCCACTAAACCATTCTTGGTAACTTGTTTTGTTTATTGAAAACTTTTCAGATTTTAATAACTAGTTTTTACAGCTTTGTTTCCTCAAGCGCTGCCTTTATGTTCAACATTCTTTCAACCTCTGCCAATATGGCAAAATGTTTAGTAATGGATTGTGAGTATTAGGTGACCTTGTCATATTTCAATAGACATCACCACACAAAATATACATATTTATATACTGCAACACATCTTTGAAAAGAAAAAACAGTATGTCATCCCAGTATTAAGTCTGTCCACAGGCTCAAAAATGCAGAAATAATGATATCCTTTAAATTGTGGCTGAAAACCCACCTGTTTAGATTTGACTTTAATAATTGGAACATAATTGATTTAATCTGTATTCCAACTTTTCATCACTTTCCTTCATTAAGCCACTGTATTTCAATGTTTCTTTGTTTTTTGCTTTTATCATTTAAAGCACTTTAAAGCTTTGTTGCTGAAATATGCTGTACACATAAACTTGCTGAGAGTTTTGTGCTAAAAAACCAAAGATCACTGAAGATAAACGCAAAGGTCAAATCATGTGTATTCATGATCTTGCGTAATGGTGGAAAATGACAAGAGTGGGAAAAAAGTGTAATAATTTCACCATCATTTCTGCAGTGTCTCATCTAACCGGCACACTTTGAAGATAATGAGGCTTGAATCTGCTTCGTCTGATTTTCTGTATCACATTAAAAAGTCACTTGTACCTGAATCAGTGAGCTCTCACCTCGATGAGTGGCGCTCAATGCCTAATTTTTCTGAAAAGTAACTTCCTGTTACAAATCCAGAAGATGAAAAGCTTTTTTCTTTTATTTACCATTTTCTGTGATATTCCTGCTAAGAATTTATACAATATTTTTGAGATAAAAAAAACCACCCAAAAGCATGTTCCACCAAAATTAGTTGCTAGACCAATAATTAAATAAAAAATTCAAAAATATTACTTTATCAACTGCATTTAAGTACCAAAAATATGGAACTATCACTGAAGAGCATTGCTAATTTAAAGCACATTGCCAATGTTTTTATGGTAAAACAATTTGCTCCCAAACTGTCTGTTTATCTGGGTTATGTTTATTCCGACTGTGATAAATATACACAGATGAATCATATTAGCCTGCAGTGCTTTTAAAAAAAACACACACAGCCATCTACTTCAGCTTGTTTTATTTTCCTTTCTTTGTGTTTGTCTTCCAGTTTAAAGGGAGAGTTATCAGCAAGCGATGGATGGTACCTCTCAACCCGCCTCGGACCGAATTCTACTAGAACCGTACAAGTACTTGTTGCAGCTGCCAGGTCAGTCCTTTTGTTTTTTGGGAAATGTGAAGAAAAGAAAATAATAAAATGACCAAAAACACTGTAGTTTGCTGAAGAATCCTTTGCAGCTCATTTGATTTCAAGCCAGTTTGTGTATTTAGTTTTTCTAGAATGTGTGTCAAACTCAAGGCCCGTGAGCCAAATCTGGCCCGCTTTTGTTTTTTATGTGGCCCTCTAGATGCTATATTAAACATTAAGTTTGGTTAAATATTATGTTATCAATCAAATCAATGCAGTTTTTATCTGTTTACTGCCAAATTATATCAGTCAGTCCCTCCAGTTTATTGCAAATTATTGTGGAAATTCAAGCAATCAACAAATCCCTGTACTTTTTTGTGCTAATATATAATTGGGAGTTTATTGTGAATTTTTGTCAAAAATTGTCAAAAACTTTCTGACTGGTACTAAACAGCCACCGCAGCCTTAAGTGATATCAGATTATAGTTCATGATCTATACAGCAAGTAATAAAAAGTTGCATTTACCGTCATAAATAAGTGCAAATATCGCAAATATTTCCAAAGTAGTACCACAAACACTTTGATTTTTATTGCAAAAAATCACAAAAACAATTAAAATTATGGAGGGACCAAAAAGATATTCAACATTATTTAATTTTAAGAATTCATTAATATTTTTAACAGTTTAACAGGTT
The DNA here is from genome assembly GCF_002775205.1 of Xiphophorus maculatus. Lineage (NCBI taxonomy): Eukaryota > Metazoa > Chordata > Actinopteri > Cyprinodontiformes > Poeciliidae > Xiphophorus > Xiphophorus maculatus. Next base: position 8,077,737 of record NC_036464.1, on the reverse strand, counting down.
TTATCAATACATTCTGGCACACCCGGGCCTTTAGCAGCATTTATGATTTTGATTTGGCCCAAAATGAAAATGAGCTTGACGCCCTTCTCTAGAACATCTCGTGAAAAAGTGTCTCATTGTTATCATTGTTAACCTAGTCAATCTAAAACATTTATTACTGCTGATGCAACTGTCATGGCGAGTTTTGATTCTGAAGCAAGATGTTGCACAGATAGATGTTTTCAGCCTTGTTTGTTCATTTAAATGACAAGGCTGCCAGTGTAACATGGTTATTTGGGTAAATTGTCGGATTGTCTGTGGCTTTCAAAGAATATCTGCTGCTGTTTTATCCCAGGAGTTTCTGAAGGTCCATTCAGTTTGTTTCAGTCCCTCCAGGAAGTTAATGCAAATTGGAAATTTTGTTGCAAACTTGAAATTCTTCGCAAATCCAACCAATCATATTAATGATTTCCGTATTTTCTTCATTTCTGAACAATCACTGTAACTTAGCTGAATTTTGACCAATTACATTAGTCTCTTTTTAATTTAGCTTCCTGTTTAGCAGTGTCTCCTGAAAGCCTTACCTGCAAGATAAAAGCATGTGTGATGCTACACAGTAACATTTAGCTTATTTTTTTTCATAAGTTATTTGGAGATGCGCTGTTGGATTTGCTTATGTTGTGTATACTGACCCTGGGTATGTCTGCTACATCTCACTCGCTCTTTCTGTATCTGTGCCCTCTGTCCTCCACACTTTTTTTGGGCCATTGCAACTCATTAATCAGTTAATAAGTCGTAGCATGATTTTCAGAGCCGTCTTTAAATGCACCACGAATGTACACATGCTGACGCCGGTAACACCTGTGACTCTGATCATGTCCTGCTGCACGATTCAGCAACTAGCCAGAACCAAAAGAACCTTTGCGTTTTTGTTCCAAACAAACCATGTAAGTTGAATGATGCTAGCAGATAATGTTAGCTAAATGAGTTAATCCATTCCAGTGAATCATATTAAGCTTGATAACAAGTATACCAATGTTACATCCCTTGCTAGTTAGTTTATCCCAGTATATCCAATCCTATTTGGTTTCTAAACAGATGTTGTGCTCAGTGTTGCTCTCCACATATTTAAAAGAAATTTTTATTGTCACAATAGAAAGAGCAAAGAGTCAGGGTGGAGACATTAGACCAGAGGCAGCACGACGATTATGCAGGGACTTCTCTTTACTTCTCAGGTAAAGACAGAGGAGAAAAAGGAAAGGGACAATTATGTGCAATTTAAACTTTTTTAGAAGACCAAAAAAAATCACAACTTCTGTAATTTTAGGTTGCAACAATCACAAAAAAGCATTGCAACATTCTGGAGGGAGTGATATAAAAAATATCCTGACTTTTTAAGGATTTCAGATTTAGATGGCATTTTAGTTATTCAAGCCTAAAATGGCATCTGAATGCTAAACATGTTGCAGAAGGACAGTCAGCGTCCTCAGTTCACATTTCTAAGAAGGATTTTTTTTAAAGAAGTCCCATGAATGATCAGATGAAACACTTAAATGTTGAATAGGTTTAGCAGCACTTTGCATCAATCTGATGGTCGAATAATCTAAATACGGATTAAAAACAATAAATATGTATGTGATTGAGATCATATGTCTATTCAATAATTTAGCAGCAGGGGTTTTTGAAATGAAAATATAGCTTGTTTTGTCAATAGCTTTAGATTAAGGTGTAATAAAGTTTAAGTAATTAGGCCCTGGAATTAACTCGATTTAAAATTTTTTTTTAAATACATCTATATTTAATGTGACATGCAATCTTCTGTAAACTCACTTTTCCTCCAACTGACAGTTTTCACTGAATATTCACCTGAAATATTGGAGTAGAAATGTTATGTTTACTGTCTGCTTTGATATAACTCATTGATAATTCAGCTTGTAACACATAAAATTTAAGTTTTAGTTGATTCTGTACACAGACAGCTTACACAAAGTTGTTCTGCTAAATAAAGAGGGACTTTATTTTTTAAATATTTAAATTTAACAACTGGTGACAGAAGTTCAACCTCCTGAATCATGAGCCTGTTGCTAAATGTCTTGAGTGAAGTCGAAAGCAGCCAAACTGAAGATTTGACGAACGGTCACGCTCGGCTAAAACCTTCAATAAAGTCAAAAGTCTGAAAATTGTCAGCAAGGCATGAGGAATACTTGCACATTTTGCAAGAAGCATCACCAGTGAAGCTGTAGGTAAAATGTAGTGTTTACTTCTGACTAATTAAACAATATATTTCTTTGTTCTCTCTGCAGGAAAACAAGTGAGGACAAAACTTGCCCAAGCATTTAACCACTGGCTCAATGTACCAGAAGACAAACTGCAGGTGAGAAACGGCGCATTTCAAGTTGTTGCAGGCGACTCTCAGCGGAAGGTGGGAAGATGATGTAGTTGATTGTTGATCTATTTATATTTACATGACATGTAGTGGCTTTTTTTTAGAGGTTCTTTTGAGGTTTCACGGCTAGAATGCCGAAATTGTCTCATTTTCACACATTTGATTTGAAGCTAATTTCACACTTTTTTTGTGCTACAAACATTTATGTTGCTCTGGTGATGAGCAACTTAGAGGAAGCAGGGAGGCCTGCTGGCTTCACACTGGATTGGATCAGGGCGGGTTAGGTTTTGTGACACCTGTCTGAACTTGTTCAACTAGTCTGGAGGAAATCTGGTTAAAGATCCAATAATGAGCTCCTCTCTTTCAGTGATAACCTGCCTCTGTGTTGAGTAAGCCTCTGTTTATGCAATTTATAATCTCCTCAATATATTCTTTTAGCACTAAGCTTTATTGAATATTTGATGCTTTACCTTTTTAATCTGAAGTGTTATTTGTTTTCTGCTTTTCTGCTAAAGAGAATAAAATACTGAAACAGCTATTTTATGGGATTACTTAATATAATAAACATATATCATAGTTTTAGTATATTGGAGTCACATCGGTTAATATTTTACCCTCTGCAAGGTGAGGTGTTTGGGTGCTGTTGTGATTTTGAACAAGACAATAAGTCTTTTTTATATATAAAAGGAAGTTGATCTCCACCTGTGTGCGGTTGTGCATTTGTTTTCTTTGTTTTCTGATGGCGGTTGTGTATTTTTACCTTGGTTCAAACTTTTTGGGTGTAAATTTTAAGGTTTATCTAAACTAATATGGAGAGAAGCTGCCATCTTCACTTCACTTTTTTGTTCCCTCTGCAATTTAATACAATTTATTTTATTTAAAAAATGTTATAAAATATTTTTTTGTAATACTTAGTCAGTAAACAGACATTCAGTAGTTACATTGCAATAATCAATCACCCAGTGACTGAAATCAGACAATATTCCCCAGTAATCATCAGGTAAATTACTGAAAAAATTCAAGATTTTTTTGTTATTTTTTGAAGAAACAAAATGCTGCCAATTTTTGACTGACTTTTTGTGAATGTTGCAGAATTTTCTACATTTATTGAACTAATTTTAAGTGTCTGATAAAAGCATCTCAGACTTAAGAGGTGCAATAATGAGCAGCAAAAGACATTTCTTTCTCTGCTGATATTTTGCAGTTGGTTTCTGTTTTACTGTGACGTTGCTGTCACTGAAGTTTGCCATACTTTGACCAAACCTGCCCCTCATTTAAATATAAGAACAAAAAATAAAGAGCAAAAAGTTAAAAAGTCTCGGCTTTGCAAAATAAGTGTCACAAAATAAAACATCATTATGAGATAGATAAATGTCATTGATTAAAAAAAGAGCTCCACAATAAAAAATATTTGTAAAATATTTTATTAGCTATGGCCAAATTAATTAAAACACTCACCACACTAAATATAAAAACACAACATGCTGACATTTCTATTTTAAGATTTCATCTCCTCCCTAAAGCTAAAATGTTTTATTTTTAGAGTTTCAAGGATAACTAATTACTCATTGGTGACTTAGTCATATCTTTACACCTGCTGGTGTTTTCGTGGTAACTTCAGTTTCAGCAGAAGCTGGCTGTCATGGTACAGCGGGTAGCTGAGGTTTAAATCTGTATAACAGCTCTGTAAACTCCAGCTGAACCCTTTACACAGGCCGAGAGCTCTCCTCTTGTCATCATTAGTTCACTGCTGCCAAGAAGTCGCCGCCATGGAAACAACGGTGCCTTTAGATAGACGGGGCACCGACAGTGGCACGCTGGTTTTCGTGTGGCAGCGTGTTTTTTTTTTTTTCTGCCGGTACGCCACAGGTCGTGGATGTTCCCCGCGTTTCGTTCGGCGCTTTGAAGCCGTTTGCTTTTTTCTGGTTCTCTCTGAAAAGCGTAGTTGTTTATTTATGGCGCTCTTTCACTCTGAAATCTCTACATGAGTGCATCTGTTGCTTTGGTATGAGAGCTTTTTGTGCTTTTCTGTGACACATGCAGTTTCTTTTAGTGAATAACTAGGAAGCAGGAGGCGTATTAAGACATGTTCTGTGCTGTGTAGCGACACATGATAAAATTACACCTTTGAAATGTGTTAAATGGATGTAGTGACAAATATTTACTCGTATATTCTAACAGTTTCTGTTATATCTGTGTTGGCTTATCCCCTATAAGTCTAGTTTATTCAAAGTTGGTTAAAGCACAGTTTGGAAATTTGATTTCAGTATTTTACAGATTTGGGGAAAAAAATTATTAAAGAAAAGTGCCATTCCTTCAGGAAACTTCAATATGAATTCTAATTGTCAATTTAAAGTTATATTTTAAAAAAAGCCAATCCAGTCGATGCAATAATTTAATTTTAAATGTTAAGTTTTTATGAGCTGCAAGAGATAAATCACCATAATGAATAGAAATAAAGGGTTGATCACATCAGCCTCTATGTAATTAATCTGAATGTTGTTGCATAGTAAACAGAGTTGCTGAATTAATTTAACTTTTCAATACTATTCAGATTTATTGAATATGGCTGATGTATTACTAAAAAGACAAACTTTAAAATTTTGTTTTTTTAGCTTTATTGATGGTTCATTTGCTTAACACTACTATTGTTGCAGATGAAAAAACATTATTCAACTCAAACACTGTTTTAATGTTTAAATAATCGAAATAATTAAGTTTCACTCAATTCAGCTTATTTATATAATACCATTCAAAACAAAAAGTCTATTCAGTCCAATCATTCATCTCCAATTGATCCCAGTTATAAAACAATGGAGTCAAGTTCAGTTTATTTTTCAATTTTGTTAAAAAAAAAAAAGTTTTCTATCTAAGGAAACTGCAAAATGAATCAAGTCTTTGACTTGCAGCTTTCACTTCTCCTAGATGAGCATTTGGCGACAGTGGAGAGGAAAACCTCCACTGTAACAAGAAGAAACCTCCAGCAGATCCAGAGCCTGGCCATCTGCCATGACCGACTTGGTTTAAGAAAATAAAGCAGATTGATTCACACACACAAAACCCCCCACAAAATCCTGATGTTAAAGGAAAATATAAAGTGTAATAATCTCATCTGCATAATGATGAGGGAATGATATTAATAAGAATGACACATTAGCTGACAAATTTCATGTTGTTTTAATATTAACATTGGTCTTGTTCCATTTCCTGAATTGCTTCTTTTCATCTTCATTTTAAACATTATATTTTGTTTGTTTTGGTTTCAGGTTCAGGTTTTGAAAAACATATTTCTCTAAATCTGCTTGCAGCTAATCATGCAATCCTTACAGAAAGACCGCATCAGTTGACTGCAGTTGATTTGAGCTGTTTCGACGCTGACCATCTTGATCCTGCATGTAATGGTTATTAGTTTGGACTGATTATTCTGAGCCCACTTTGCAGTACCGGCTCCAGTCCTGTGATTGGTTTAATTAACAGATCACAGCACGAACAGGAACCCAACAAGCTTCTCATTAACTTTTCTTTAAATTTTATTTTATGGGGTGAGACCTAAGGTGAGGTTTTTTTGTTGAGAGTTTTGTAAATGGTGAACTTCTCACGACTTAGTCGCTACAGAAGTTCACAACACAGCTGTCTGCTATTTGTAGCACTTAATAAACCAAAATTTAATGCTCCAAAGGTTGTATTTGACTTATCGGTTGTTGCAGCTGTGGTGCGTTGATGACTTAAGATTGGATGCAGGTCTATGCCTTCACATCCTCTCTGTTTGGTTTGCCTGAAATTTTCTGGACAAAATACTTGATGATACAGTTGGACAAAAAAAAGTTGTTTTAGAGATTTAAAAAGTTTTTATTAGGTGCTACAGAGGAACATCCTCCATAAGCATCTCTAACAGCAATAATGAAAGTTTAGATGAGCTTTACTGCATACATGTGTACCTGGTTGATATTAAATTATATATTTTAGTTCATTACAAGCCTGGATGACACAAACAAAATGGTATTCTTAAATGAAAACATTTTGAGATGAGCTAAATTACAAGACACCTGTGATAAAGATTAAACCTGTAGGCTTGCGACAATGACAAATCTTACATTAAAAATTGCAATAAATGATGATATTGTTGTTTTGAGACCATTTTCAAGTAATATAATGGTCTTGGCATAATAACTAAGGTACACCCTCTCAAAGATCAATAAGCTTTAATCTTTAACAAATGTTAGAAGACATTTTAAATATCCAAAATAATAATAATAAAAAACATACTGAAGTCTTTAAACAAAATTGTTCTTTTTAAAAAGGGATTTTTCTCATCAACCTTTGGTAGAGATATGATGAAAACAATCAATCATGCAAATGGAAAATATTGAGCTTGTTTTAATTTATCATTTGATTTATTTATTGGTTATTACAACAGGCTCACGAATTTAATATGCGAATCTTAAAAGAAATCTTGGTTTTGTCTGTTTATACAGATGTTTTTGCACTGAATTGTCCATTTTGATCAAACACCTCAGCACAATTTGTGAATATTCATCAAATATTTACTTTGGGACATTGAAAAATAACCCAATAAGTTTTAGATTTGGTTCCAAATAATGGAATACGAATCGAAATTGTGGCCATTAAATAGGAATAATCCGATTTGTGTAATTTTAAGAAATTGTGAGTCTGTGCTCATGGTCTGGAGCTTTGATGGAAATTAAGGCAATAAAATAAAGTAGTAAGTTTGTTAGATGTTGGTGCTCAGCTTTAAGTCTAAAACATTTTAAAAATCTGGTTCCTGCTTTTGGGATTTCATGGAGATTCAATTGTGCTTTAATGATTCTTTTGCTCTTTGACGCTAACAGCAGATTTTAGCTTTATGCTCACTGATGCTGGAGGGAGAAATGTTGGGACGCTTCCAAAATGCGGCGTGTTTTTGTTTCTGTTTGGATAAACTACTTGACCGGTTTGGCCTTGGCAATCTGCCCAACCTACAGAGTCTCGTCTTTGTTCTGCCAGATACCATCCAAGCAGCTTCCACCAGCGGGACACACCGCTCGTCTTTTCAGTCAGCAGAGCGGACAGCGGGAACCTGATGGTAACCCCAAAAGCTCAGAGTCCAACACGGTTTACAACTAGAATGTCTTCCTGATACAGAAAAAGGTTTATTTACAGATTTCAGGTGTCTACCAGCAGCAGATGCTGTTTAGTCTCACAAAAAGATGGAAGTTGCAAACAAATGTTTATATTTAGCACTGATGTTTTTACAGCAAATAAAGTTGCTACTAGATGTCTAGTATCCCATTAGATGCTAGATATCTAAAGGGAATCTCTCATCAGTAGGTCTTTGCTGAGCTTTTTGATGTTCTAGTTGCTCTGCTGGAGATTCAGTGTCAAAAAATGTAGACATGGCGCCATCTGCTGTATCATAGCTGTACTGCATATTTTAAACAAAGAATCTGTTTCTAACAAAGTTAGGATGAATATAGGTAGGGATCAAAGTTATCAATTGAGTTGATCTAAAGTTGGTTGATTTTACCCATCGACTATTAATTGACAAGCAGCTATTTTCTTACAAAGTCAGAGTTTTCTTTTGTATCAGGAGGGCTGACTGTCTTTTCATTGGATAAAGAGCTAGTTTTTTATATTAATTTAGCAAAATTATTTAATTTTAACACTATTTTGTCCACTGCATTAAATACTGACTGAATAAGCAGATAATTGTGGTTCTCAGGTTATTAAACTTAGACATATCTATGAAATATAACAAACGGGAACCTGTTGGGTTGATGAAAAGAATTAAAATATGCGAGACACTAATTTCCCATGAATAGAGAAATGTTAGTCTGTGGTTGTTCTTGATGGAATGTTAAAACTTCGCTCCATAAAGTACATTAACTCAAAATCAACCTTGCTCATTGCCATTGTGTTTTTTACCCATTATGTTACATTTTTCTCTGTTATCTCCTTCACTTTTCAGTCATCACATCCTAACCTTCATAATGCATCAGTCATTTTTAAATGAGACGTTGACGCTGCTTGGCTCGGCTGAATGAGCTCTGTTAAGGTGAAAGTTAAGGAGCTAGTCGAGTGTTTATATTTCATAACGGATAAAGGGCAGCTTGCATCTTACACTGGACTCCATTTGGAACGATTTCTACAAACCACCAGACAGTAATGCAAGTATTCATGTACAAATCAGAATCTAGGCATAGATGCAGAAATAAACTAGAAAAGGAAAATAAATATATTAAAAAAAACCTCACTAAAATCAGAAAGATAACAGACTACAAAGCTGCTAAATTATGTTGTACAATAATACATTTCTTAGCATTAGGATTCACTATTACTTTAGGGGCTTTTATGTAACAGAAACTGTCATTTATATTTTAAAACACACACAAAAAACATTTTCTTATTCTTACATTTGGACCATTTCTCTTTCCTGGTCTGGTATTCTCCAGCAATCTCTGTTTCTGTATAAACTGATTCAGCTTGATGACAGGCTGCACCCTCTGCTGGATGGTAGCCAAACTACAACACTAAAAGGTCTAAGTGGATGTTATCAGTTGGAACTAATTTTAATCTAATAAACCATTAATCGACAGTTGTAAGTTGGTTAGGGTCTGTATTGGGAGTAATATTGTTTCTTTTTCTGTTGTTGGTCTGGTGAATTTTACATATTGAGATGAATCAACAAAGGTGTTTGTGTCTTGCTCAGGTGATCATTGAGGTGACGGAGATGCTGCACAACGCCAGCTTGCTGATAGACGACATCGAGGACAACTCCAAGTTGCGTCGAGGCTTCCCGGTGGCTCACAGCATCTACGGCATTCCCTCGGTGATCAACTCGGCCAACTACGTGTACTTCCTGGGGCTGGAGAAGGTTCTGATCCTAGAGCACCCAGAAGCTGTACGAGTGTTTACCCGCCAGCTGCTGGAGCTGCACCGCGGCCAGGGCCTGGACATCCACTGGAGGGACACCTACACCTGTCCCACAGAGGAAGAGTATCGCAACATGGTGCTGCAGAAGACCGGGGGCCTCTTCGGTTTGGCCGTGGGGCTCATGCAGCTCTTTTCAGACTGGAAGCAGGACCTCAAGCCCCTCCTGGACACTCTAGGGCTCTTCTTCCAGATCCGGGACGACTACGCCAACCTGAGCTCCGATGAGTACAGCGAGAACAAAAGCTTCTGCGAGGACCTGACAGAGGGGAAGTTCTCGTTTCCCACAATCCACGCCATATGGTCGCGCCCCGAGAGCACCCAGGTGCAGAACATCCTGCGGCAGCGCACGGAGAACATGGACATCAAGAAGTACTGCGTTGACTACTTGGAGAAGGTGGGATCTTTTGCCTACACCCGTCAGACCCTGCAGGATCTGGAGGCGGAGGCTTACCGCCTCATCACGGAGTTAGGAGGGAACCCTCAGCTGGAGAGCCTGGTCAAACATCTCAGCCGCATGCATAATAAAGCAGAGGCTTCAGCAGAGTCCAAGAGAGAGACGCACTCCAGCCAAAACTACTGACAGACGCTCCCTACTCCTGCTTTCTTTCCTGAACGCAGAAGATGCACATTCCTGAAAAGCTCCAAACTAACCGTTGTGACGGCAGGCGAGCTCCAAGTGTGGCTTAAAATAGTACCCATGGCTAATTCTTACATCTGAAGTGCTGCAGTGCTCTCAGGAATAAAAATTAAGCAGCAGAACTACAGTCAGTTTTTGCTTTACCACTTGACAAGATTATTTAAAAAAAACAATCTTGAAAGCCTTTTCTTCTGATGCACACTCCAGTGGATCTAAGTGCTTTTTGTCAGTTCCAGTTAATACATTTAATTGAGTGAATGTTGTTTTTGATTTAAATCTCTAACTGGAGCCGCATCCGTGTGATTTGAGGTCCCATAATGGCTGAATCAGCAGGGAGTCGATTCAGCCCTGCAGAAAAACAGCCGTGTGACTGTTTGTTCTGATTGCTCTGTAACAATGATGTTAGTGACTGTTTCCACGCAGTCGTCTCACAGCACAAATCCTCACATATTTATATATTGACACTGCTGTATCCTAGGATCTTGTTTGAATTTCTTGAATAAAAAAAAATCTTTAAATCTAAATTAGTTATTTGTCTTGTTTTATAAATCTGTTCTCACTGGCATGAATTTTCTTTTAGTCTGGTTTATTTGTACTCTGGAAAAACAGCGCCATCTTTTGATGACTGGGCCATTAATTTTACCTAACCTATAAATTAGTCAGCCGTATGAAAATACTAGAATTTGTTGCACTAAAATATTGACTAAAAAATAAACTTTTTAAAAATATATAACAAATTTGAATAATTACACTAGAGTTCCACAACAGAATGACAAAAATTAAATTAAAATGGATCTGTTTTTCTTGTCATTATGTTGAAAACTAGACTTTTTTTTTTTTCTTCATAAATTATAATTTGCAGATCTAAATATGGAGTTTCAAGACTTTATTTCTCATTTTCTAATCTGAAAGATGGATCTGAATTTCTGAAAAACTGGGATATTTTGGTTATTTATACATAGATAAATCTTGAAATTTTAGTCCAACTCTTCGATAATCAAAACACAAATTTAAAATAAAGGAAAAAATATGGAAATTCAGATCTTTTCTAACTAAATGAGCTGGACAGAGGATCCTTGTTATTTAAATATTAATTTTTTTCTTAGATTTGCCTCCTAGAAAGGACTTACTAACCAAAAAACTGATTTAATTCATTATCATCCAGTCAATATTTTTCTAATATTTTAAATTATTTAAGTTGGTCCTGATGTCACAAATTACACATTAAAATACTTCTTTCTTGGAATGAAAAATATTTAATCAAACCCAGCAACATTAATTTCTGATTTGTAGTGGGAAAACAAATGTCAACAGTCACAAAATCTAGAAAACGAGTGTTAAAAATTCCATATTTTCAAACCGGAACTGCCTCGTAAACATCCTAGCAGTTGTTTTTTCTGTAATCGAGTAAGAGCATCTGAAATGAATCACTAAAAGCCCAAAGTCAATGACATTCATGCCTCTGATGGGTGGATTTAACCTTCTAACCAGAACTGTTTTTGTTTCTCAGGCGGCTCGCCGTCTACCTCCGTTTGAGGAGCTCTGACTACCAGTGAGCAGAGATAAAGACACCCGAGGTTTTCTTGGATTTTTGTCCTTGTGTTGGTTACAATTCATCTAAATCCGGCATTATCTGCTGTCTGTTAATTTGAGTTTCTCCCTCAGCTGCTGAAAGGAAACGCAGTCCTGTTGATAAAGCCTATCTGTCCCAGACAGCTCTGTTGACTCACTGAAGCCCCAGCTCTTGACAGCTGCAGTTCAATTAATCATGTGTGTTTTTTGGATTGCATTGTGCCGTCACATCTATTCATCAAAATGTCAACTTCTTGAAAATCTTTGCCACTGCTAAGAAGTTAAGAGCCGCAGGAAAGCCTGATGCAAATGAACGCCTGATTCGATAAACGGAGAAGAAAAAGCATAAAGTCGGTTTTGTAGATCTAACTTAAGTCCATGACATAAATCAAAGCTCTCATGGCTTTCATTTCTCCTCTCTGGCTGGTGAGATTGATTTTTTTTTCACCCAGAGTCTGAGAAAAACAAACAGAATAGCTTTTGTATGAAGAGTCGCCGTCTCCCTCATGCTTTGGATTGTTTCTCACTGAGCTGCGTCGCTCAGATCCAGAATGATATAAAAAAAAACAACAACCTTGATTTGGAGCGTGTAAACAGACTTGTCTTGTTTTTACTGGGTTTTTGTTGATGCTGCAGAAATTTCACTTTTAAAATCCTGAGATGTTGCCATAGTTTTTACAGGTGTTTTATTTTTTTTTACACCTCCACGCTGGCAGAAAGACAGTCGTCCTTTCATCAAGGACTGTTGAACTGTTCCTGGCAGGGCATTGTATTCCTCTTCAAGCCGGCTGAGAAAATATGAAAAACATGTTCATGACAGCTGAATTGTTTCAATTAAACCAGCTTCTAGTTAAAACCATGTTCTGTCATTGCAGCTGAATAAAATACGCTTTAAATGGCAGAATTATTAGTTTGCTGCAAGCATCCAATTATGCAGCGTTCAGTGGGGTTGATCCCTCAGGAACCTCTGATTTCCATCTACTTCTTGCTCTCATCATAAAGCCATTTGTCCAGTGACAGCCTTTTTTTTTTCTTTTAAATTGGCTTTTCGGCCAGAACGACGGCTTCACAGCAACAAAAGATTAAAAACTGTTGGGAAGCATCTACTGGCTGCAGATTGGTGGCACTTGTGAGTGACAATAACAGCCAGCAGGGCTGACAAAATAAGCCCACAATGCCCAAGCTCGTGCTAATGAGTAAATGTGTCACACTTATGTCAAAAAAAACCGTGCAGGAGTGGAGATCTGCTGCTGGGGGTCAGACTCTGTGTCAGCAGAAGAGTTCAAGATGGTGGGATGAGAAGAATGAATGGATTAGGGCCAGAGACGGCAATAAAAACAGAAATAAAATGGTGTTTCTATAAAAATGACAATGGAGTCCCTGTAGTAGATATTTAAATTGTATTTTTTCAAAAGGTTGGGTGATATTTGCAGTTCAAGTTTTAATCAGGTAAATTTGGGGCAAAAAAATGTTCTTTGGATTCTAAATACAGTAAGTCAGGTCTGATCTGTCGTAGTGAAGAACGAAGTGAGACCAAAAATATTTTTTCTTCATTTACCAGTTCATCTAAATATCTAATTATGAGTAGATATTAAATCATACATCTGTTCATAACAAAAAATAATAATTACAGGTGTTTTATGTTGCTTATTTGGATCCCCATTAGCCATTGCTGTAACAATGGCTACGCTTCCTTGGGTCTACATAATAAAAAAAAAACAATTTTTACAAAAACAGTAACACACACTTAATATAACCTATGTTATATTACTCAAACAGATGTTATATTGATTCATAGATGTACGATTATAACACTTTATATAATAAAATAATTAAGCAGGGCATTTTTAAAACTCTAGCATTTGTTGATTCAAAACAGATGAAGGAAATGAGTTCCATGTTTTCATTCCTCTAAAAAATATTTTGTTGAGAATTCCTATTGGAAGAGTAAAACAGCCTTTTATAGTATACCTTGTATTAAAATAAAGTGTAGCTAAATAAAAGATGATTGCATAAAACAATATAATTTCCACATAAACATTTATATAGCACCAATTCACAACAAATGTCGTCTCAAGGCATTTCAGTTTAAACACATCCATTCCAACTGTTATCAAACAGAACATTTTGATCAATTAATTATTCAAAGCAGTTTCAAAAGTTTCTAAATAAGGAAACCCAGCATACGGAATGGCTCCTAAGTGGGTTCTTGAGAATTAAAACCCAAAATTAGATTTTTTTTCTCCGGAAAATCTTTCCAATAAGTCTTAATTTTTGTGCAGGACCAAAAACCGTGGGTGTGGTTTCCCACCTGCAACCCCTCCAACATCGAAACGTATTTAAGCTCCCATAAATGCATCTCTAGCATTTTTACACACAACACATTTTTCCAGCTTATCACCAAGGAGGAAGTTGAAGCAGCGGATTCACAAATATTGCCCTTATCTAACTCGTTCTCTCAATATTTAGCATTTCAAAAACACTTACCTAAACTGTTAAAATATAAAATATTTAGAGAATCATCTTTACATTTCACCAAACAACTGAGGTTCATTTTGCAATATTCATGAAAGTCTTGTTGTGAGAGTCGTCGTTGCTCCCACAGCAACACATGTTCTCATGCATAATTCTGCCAGCTTCCAAAAACCCTCGCTGCGTCTGGATGTCCAATCGGGCTGGAAGAGGAAAAACAAAACACTTCCCACCTGCAGCTACTGTAACGTGTATAAATCTGTCTTGTTACAGCGAGATTTTACCCGTGACGTTCAGATTATTCACCATGGGGAGCTTTAGAGCACACAAACAGGACAGATGTGTCTTATTGTTTGAGGTTCTGATGGGGAGCTTAATGGCACCATCACTCTCATCTCAGCTGGGATTTAGACTTCTCTGACAGAAATCCTGTGTTTCAAAACTGGGAAATGGGATTTTGAAGAAGTAGTGTTCACCGGGTTGGAGAGGTCTGATAAAAGATGCTCTCCGGGTGCATTAAGGGGAAGATGTAGGGTCCAGTGCTTTTGGAGAGGGCTTATGTCTGCTGCATCAATTTTCTTTTCATCAAATCCATCACTTGAAAACCTCCCAACCAAATGCAATGGCAAATGGCCCCAGCCGTCAACTGTGTCCATTTGACACGATGGCATTTCTTCTTTACAGCGTCTCGCCACCCTGAATGTCCTCCTCCAGCGGAGCCATCAATCAGTTTGTTCATGTCGTACATAGATTAGCATTATGCCCACACTCCATGTCAACACATGGATACAGAAATGTCACTTTTGCTGTTTTACAGCCACCATTAATATCTTTTTTGTTCATAATTGCTGCAAGTTTGTTTTTTTTAAATGGGACATTACACATTAACTAATATTTACATGCAAATAGAGATTATTACTATGGCATATTAGGGTCGCTGTAGACAGAAAAAAATGAAATGTTTAGATTAATCTCAGAAATTTCCTAGAAAAAAAATTAGGATATTTCTTAGTTAAAAAAAATGGAACATTTTAAAGTTTGTTTGTTACAAATATTTTAGTTTTTTTAAGTTAACGCATTTAATTCAGAACTCAGTGGAGCGGAAGTAATGTTCAGTATGGACTATTTTGTGTGTGACACAAGTGATTAGAAAAACAAATACATTTAAGTAAAGAGTGTGCTTACCTTACAGGTGGTATCAACAACCTTTTCAGCATGTCAGTGTTCTTCTTAGGCCATCTAACGAGCCATCATTTGATCCAGGTGCTTTAAACCAGGGAGAGAACTAAAGCATGCTGGATGCCGGCCCTCCAGGACCGACTTTAGGCACCACTGGTATAAACAATCTGTAAATAAAGAACTTGTCCTAGTGGTGACTGACGAGCGTAACATTTAGATGAAATTGCCACTGTAGTGTGCCACCCTTCTACAGTTTGTGGCCCCCTAAGAAGAAAAAATCTAGACACTGCCCTGCAGCTGTTTCCAGGAATCTCATCAGGCAGACGAGCTAATTCACAATCCTCCACAGACTGGATGACTGTCAGTAATGGCCGGGCTAATTATCTCTCACAAACAGTATCGCAGTAAATCTGCAAAGTTCCTGCAGCACGGGTCAAGTGGGCTTATGAAACTCGCTCAGCGGTTCCTTCACTTCCTCAAAGTATGTAATTACGGTACGTCCACCATCTAACAGCCGACCTTTCACCCAAACGTGTCATGGAGCTGATCCAAAGTGTTGCTACTCATCGCAGCTGTGTTCTGCAAATGTTTGCAGATAGTGGCAGCCCTTTTACCTCACTCTCCAGTGTATTGTTGATGCTGTGGAAATGAGACTGGGAGATGTGGGAGGGATTTCAAACTGTTTGCCCCAGTAGGACAGAGCCAGCCGTGTGTCTAATAATATCGCCTTGAATCCTATGAATCAGAACCAGTTAGAAATGGTGGGTCTTTGGATGCTGGCTGTCATGAATAAATGATTTCCTCTTTGATTTTGTGGTGCACACAGAGGAAGAGCTGACTGACAGGAGTGTGTAGCACTCCATGAGGAAAATCTGGAGCTGTTTGAATGAGTATGCAGATGCATGGCGCTCCATAATTCCCTTTTCCTTTCTGGGAAGGCTGAGCTCAGTCGTCGTTTCATTACTCTCTGACAGAAGCACAATTTCCCTCTAAATGCACCATGTATTTAATTCCTACTTGACTGGGAGTTTTCTATTTTGCTTCCAAGGACTTAAATCCTCAAAAGTGGCCTTGATTAAACAGAATAGGTTTAATTGACAAAGACTTTGTTTCTTAAGAGTTTTGCATCTGCAGTCAGTGGATAGTGGCTCCCTTTGTTTCATGAAGGTCATTCAAATTGATTTTTCATACTTTGTTTGCTTTTTTTGTTTCTAATCTCTCCAGTCCTCATCCTTGACTACGACAACATCAGAGCTACATTTACTTGAGTAACATTTTGGGGAAAAAAATGCATTTTTATGAGTAGTTTCTATACAAAGTACTTTTTACTCTTACTTGAGTAAAATTTCTGTATATTCTGAATGAAGTGCAAATATATTTTATAATCAAAACTTCACCTTTTTAGTGAAAAAGAACTTATTGCCTTATGTTATTTTCTGTCTACCGAGTCTGTTGTCACTTTTCAAGGTCAAGTGAATATTCAGTAAACGCCACATATTGCGTTTTATGCTAATTACTTGCTTAAACAAATTTTACATGTTTTTTTCCCGTTTTATTTCATTCACTTAATAATAAATATGAATAGTCAAATAAAAGAATGAAAGAAGTATAAACTTATAATACCTGCGCCTCATTCACTTAAATTAAGTATTCAGCTCAGACTATTACAGACATATTTCAAATATACAAAAATACACAAAACATCAGCTTGTTCAATGCCATATTGCTTCATCGCATTGATTTACAACTTTCTTTTAAACGCAGACATTTAGATTGTATTTTTTTTCTCACTGTCAAGATTGTTCCACAAAATGACACCTTTAATTGAAATGCATCTTTCCGCCGTTCTGAATCTAAATTTTTGGAAAATCTCAGTTCCTTTTAAGTTGTATTTGGTTTCTCTTTTTACAAATCTGTCCTGAAGATTGTTTAAAATAAATCATGAGATTTAGAAAAGTGTTTCTTCTGCTTAAAATGTGGTATTTTGAAATTATGTTGTTTATACATTTCTTCATTTTAGTCTTAAAATATAATTTCCAAATAAAGATTTAAAAATCTTAAATCAGATATTACTCACTACTTGAGCAATATCTCAAGCCTTTTCACCAATTTGTTTTTTTTACTCGAGTCATTCCTTGAATGGCTACTTTTTACTTTTACTTGAGTAAAAACATGTTGAAGTTTGTTTTTACTTCTACAGTAAAACGTTGATTACAATTTTTGCATTATCTACCCACCTCTGGACAACATGTACATAAGGTAAAGTGGAAGAGATCAAGACAAAGGAAGAATAATCAGGTTTAAAACAAAAACACATGAGCAGTATCTGATAAGCAGCGTCTTTAAGACATAAAAAAAAGATCAGACAAGGCAGAAGCAGGACCAGAGATGGTTTCTCTACCGTATGCCAAGTCTTCATCTAACAGCTCTGAGAATCAACTTGTTTGTTCAAAAATACCATTTTCTCTCTGTCAGACTGTTATCTTTAGAGATTGATCTGGGGAAATGGGAACATATTGTTGTTTTGAGACAGGCTGTTGGTACCAGAGGGCCCCAATGTCCAATTTATTTATTCACTAGTTCTTTGCCAAGTTGTCAGTTATGTGTAGCCACAGACACTAGTTCATTTTTGAGCTTAGGGACATTATTTTCATGCCTGAATGATACAGTGCCTTCCATGAGGATTCAGTTCCCTTGGTCCTTATTTATTTGCTGTGTAACAACAATGGTGGTGCAGCTGGTAGCACTGTTGACTTGCAGCGATGCTCCAAACATAAGATAAACAATGGATTAACGGATGTTACACTGCAAAAACAAAATCTTAGCAAGTAATTTTGGTCTAGTTTCCTCTAGTAAGATGAAACTAACTTACAAGTAACTTTTCAGCAAGATATAGGAGCTTGTTTTAAGAAAATAATTCCTAAATATTAATGATAAAGTACTAATTCCACTGAAAGATTATGTCATTTATAACAAGATATTTTCTCGACACCAAAAACATAAACTTATTGCTAAAAAATAAGCACTTGAGCTGATTTTAGAAGCAGTAGAGGCCCAAATGGAAGTATAAAAACATGCAAAATGTGAATTTTGCATAACAGAGCAGCACTGTAAAAGGGAGCTTACACCAGTTTTACACACTTTTCAGATTTTTTACTGAATACTCCTCTCTTTGTCAGAATTAAACACTTCTTAGTGTTGCTCTGCCACACAGAAAACCAGTAAGGCTTTTAACAAAATGTAGAAAAGCTCAAGGGATATGAAGGCAGAGAAAGGTGAATTAACAAAAACACATTCATCTGAAAGTCTCCAGGTACCGCCGGACCAGAAAAATGAAGCAAAATATCAAAGAAACCCTTTAAAAGAGCTTCAGAGAGCATGGAGGGAACTATGAAGAGGACTTCAAAAGACTGCAACAAAGTCTAGCAGCTCAAAAAGAAAATGAGGGACCTCCTGCTAGTAGACGTTATTAATCAAAGTCACGTAACTGAATTTCCTTTGAGCAGATTAAAGAAAATTAGTTTTAATCATTGGTTGATGTGAAGACTCCTGTGTCAGGCGGATCTTTTCAGAACAAGAGAAAGTTGTTTAGAAAATGAGGCTAAAGATATGAAATGGTGAAATGCTGCAATTCAGTTTACATGAAAATGATCTTATTTGATAGTAAACAGTTAATATAATAAACAAAGAACTGTATGAAAGGATGGGAAAATATGTTAACATGGTAAAAAAAAAAAAAAAAAACTGGATACAGTTGAAACCAGATGTTTACATACAACGAATAACAAGTTTTTTTTTTCTCACTTTCAGAAATCAAATGAGACCAAACTTTTCTTGATTTAGGCCAGTCAGAATTACCAAAATTATTTAGATTTGCTAAATGCCAGAAAACTAAGCAAGAACATTTTTTTAGAAAATTTTTCTGCAACTTTCTTTGAATTCAGAAGTTTACATTTATCTGATCAGTATTAGAGATAACTGTCTTTTAAACTGTATGACTTGAGTCAAACCTTTTGGGTTTAATAGTTTACAGAAGTTCTGGTCCATTCCTTCTGACAGAACTGGTGGAACCGAGTCAGATCTATATGCCTCTTCAGATCTACCCACAAATTCTCCAGGATTTTGACAGCCGTGTCAAAACATCGATTTTGTCTTTATGCTACTTTACAACCACTTTGTCTGAATGTTTAGGTTTATTGTCCATTTGGAAGACCAAAGCTTTAACTTTCTGGCTGATGTCTTTAGAAGTTGCATCAATATTTTTGAAGTGCACCAGTTTCTCCTGCAGAAAAACAGCCCTGCAACACGATGCTGCCACCTCCGTACTTCAAAGTTAAGACGGTACAACCGTCCCCATTCTTCCTCCAAATGTAACGATGGTCATTAAGTCTAAACAGATCCACTTTAGTTTCATTAGACCACAGGACATATCTGCAAAAATTGAGATCGTTGTCCCTGTAGTCTGGATTTCTATGTTTCTTTTGAAGTAAAGGTTTTTTGGTTGATTTCTTTGAATTTTTTTCATTATGTTAAACAAAAAAGCAGGTGCGACTCCAATTAACTGAAATGTGTTAACCTATCAGGCGTTTGTGGAAGGAAAACCATAAGGTTTTACTCAAGTCAAACAAGAATCCCCGATACTGACCAACTTCTGAATTGGAGAAAAATTGTTGAAAAATATCTAAAAAAAAAACATTTTCCTACCAAATTTTCTGGCATTTATCAAATATAAATATCTTTTGTAATTCTAACTAATCTGAAACAAAAGAATTTCGATCTAATTTAACTTCAGACAGTGAGAAAAAAATGTGTATGTGACTTTCTTTGGTGTAAATATCAGATTTTTACTGTATATTAGGGAATGTGGTACAGATAGAGATGGACAATTCAACTTTAAGGAAAAACAAAAACATCAAAAAGCTCTGCTGATTGCCTTGCAGCACATCTAGCAGCTTCTTTAAAATTGTGCACCCATTTCATGCCTCAACGAAGAAAAATTACATATATAGAGAACATATAATAGAGCGTCTGCAAAACCCATTAAAGAAAACAGGACTCAAATTTGTACCATCAACAAACCCTTTTATTCAATCTGCAGCATGAAGATGAGTTTGGGGAAGAAGTGAGACTCAAGATGAAAAGGATTTTCTAAACACAATTAAACGCAGCGCGCTCCCCTCCATTTTCTACAGGCAGTGCCTTCCTCATGCTGAACTGATGATTGCACTTTCTCTGGGAAATATTAATAGAGTGAAAATTAGACAATGTGCTCTCTCTCTTGAAAAACTACATATGCTTGAGGACAGACAATTTAACTGGTCTGAGTCTATAATGATCAAACAGAGATGAATTGGATTCTGGGTCAGCCAGATTACATCTTTTCATTAAACCCAGTTTCACTGCTGCACAGCTCCGCTAGTTCAGATTATTGATCTGTCGGAGATCAAGGGGATTCTTCAGAAACGGTTTTTCAATCTGAAGCCAGTTTAGGAAAGTTTTAGCATCTACATCTGGGGTTTGACATAGAAACTCTGAAAAGATTGCATTAATTTTGTTACATTACAAGCATTTTATTTGGATTTTGCAGGACAGGGCAACACAAAGTAGAACATTATTGTGAAATAGAAAGAAAAAGATGCATATAGTTTTAAGTTTCTCTTTAAAAATTTACTTAAAATTATTGTCTGAGTTTAATTTTAAACCTGCCATCATAGCTGCAGCTCTATTAGAGTGTGTCTGTAGCATCTTTGAATGTAATTTTTTATTTTCTCGTGGATTTAGGTCTGGACTTTGACAAGACCAGGAATCTGCAACCTTTACTTTTAAAAAGACGTTTTTGCCATCAGTCCAGCTAAATGCAACTCATTTAGAGAGTTGTGACATAAATGTGACAAATGTGATGTAAACCTTTGTGAAAAGACAACTAAAAATGTTTAATGAATTTCTGCAGTAGGAAATCTTTGGTTACTTTTTTTTTTTTTTAAATCTACCATTTTATTTATGTTTTCATGTTTTAAATCTAAGAAACACATTCTGATTTTTGTGGAAAATAATGTAAACAAAAAAGAAGCTTCCAACATAATGATGATAGCCTGCTGTATGATATCCTCAAAAGTAGCATCAGATGCTAGCAGCTCAGTATCCAGGCAGCAGTGATGATACTCCACAGGATCATAAAACACGCTGCTAATCACCTCATTTGCTTTTGCTGCTCCTCTCTAAATCCCTGTCTGGTTACAAAGTCGGGCAGAGAGACAGAGTCGAGGATCTAATCTAGGGCTGCAAACTACAAATTATTTTAGATTATTCTATTAATCAGATTAAAAAAGGTTGGGCACTTTCTGCAGTTTTTATTTAAGTCTTTTTTATATTCACAATTAGAAATACATAAAAAGATGCTAATAAATATTTAGTAAAAAAAAATGCACATTTTATTCCTTTTTAGCAAAAGATGCATCTGCAGTAAAAAAAAAAAATAATTCGAACATCAGCTTAACCTTGATCTAACATCAATTCACTGTAGGGCTGATCTGTTCATTATTTTTTTGGATTAACTGAGCAAAAGGCGAATAATATTTATTTTTGAACCAGGCAACCAGGCAAACTTGAGGAGTTTGGAATAGAACAAAGAAGTTTTTTTTATTATATATCTTAAATCCAAAATGTATGTATTTTTGTAAGGTTTTGTCTTAATTGCTGTTCTGAGTGTGTTGTTTTTTCAGCAAATGTTCTTACTTTGAATCTCTATGCATTAGTATGTATTAGTTGATAATTATTTCAGTCATCGTTTTAGTCCTAATCTGATCCTCGTCCATTATGATCGATGGAAGATTTAGTTTGAATTTCCTCCTTCTCTCCATTAATACTCCTTTTCAACTCCTCTTGGGCTACATTCACACTGCAGCCTAAAGTGACCTAATTCCAATTTTTGTCAAATTGGATTATTTAGCCGTGGCCGTTCACACTTCCAAATGCATGCGACTTGTACGTGAGCTCCAGTGTGAACTGTAAACAATCTTAAAGTGTCCCGCATGCTCAGTAGAGGGCGCAATAATGTCACAGAGAGAGAGCGTGCTCGGTGTTTTGCCAACCTCTGTAAAAAAGAAGTGCTCAGTGTTTGCGGAAGTAAACGTGGATGCTAACGGTGTTGCATAGCTTACGATTTTGAAGTTGCCAGATCGTAGCCAGCATATTAACATCTTAATCCTCGTTATTGTCCGCCGTGGTTGTTTTTATTCCCGCTTGAGCATATCAGGGCGCAGAATAGTGACGTTTGTCGAGCATCTATGACGTCGGATGAATGCGGCGTGGACGCTAGGTCACGTTTGAATCGGATACGTATCGGATATCCAAGCGGCCGGGGTCACATTCGAAAAAAATCCGACCTGTGTCCTTCAGACTGTCATGAAAAGATCAGATTTATTAATTTATTACTGCAAAACAACAACAACAATAAACGTAATTGTGTTACTTCAGGCTGCAGTGTAAACAGCCTTAGTTGGAGTTCAATCTTTAGAGATGTTAATCTGCTGTTAGTAGTTTAGCATTGCTTTGTGCTACTCGCATATAAACAGTTTCACTAGTTATAGCATGAGGAAAAGGGAAGAAGTTCAAAGTGTATGAATACATTTATAGCGACTGATAAACGTTCTATTCCAGAAGCCTAAGGAGAATCCAAACACAATACATTACACAAATCTGCAACTAAACATGCTCCAGTTTGTCCCCAGTTCCAGTTCAGCTGATTTCATCATCTGGTAGCATCTGTATGTACCACTGAGCAGGCCTGCAAATCAAGGATTTAGAGGATTTGAGATATGTCAGTGAGTGACAACGTTTCCACATCGCTCATCAAACTTAAGACAAAAATCAATAACTCCATAATCTACAGAGGCACTCGTACAGAAAGCGAGATTATTTTTCATCTCCAGTGTCATTTCCACGCTCTCGGCTCACGACGAGGGGCTCCGAGCCAAATCAGAGGGAGAAGCTGATGGGCTGGAAAAAATGGCGTGCTTATCTAAGCTGAGAGAGTGGAACAGATGCAGGATGTGGCAGGATGTGTTATCATGAAGCCGAGTGAAAGGATGAGAGTAGGGGAAAGGAATATCTGCTGCCATGTCAGGACCTCTTTGGTTGGCAGAAAAAAATAAATAAAAATCCAAACAAAAGAGTTGTATAATTCTGCTTTAATAAAATATGAAGCATCAGCTTTCATTATATATGAAAACAAACAGCCTGTGGGGGACCTTAGCTGTCGTAACTCAGCTTCGATCTGCCGTCTTCTGATCAACATCGATCAGTTCTCCAAAGATTTTCCAGCAGATTTCTGTTTCCTGTCTCTTCAACACAATTACCGGAGGAGTATTTCTTATTCCTTTTAAAAGAAGACTCAAGTCTGCTGACTCTATGTTTGGAGAGGTCGAGTTTCCAGCTGAAAATAAACACCAAGCAAAGTCTTCATCTCTCTTCTTGGGTTCTTTGTTTCCCTCTCAGAGCTTCTGCTTGTCGAAGCGTCCGTTTCAGTCGCTCAAGACGTCTGCGGCGAGATCGCACACGTACGGAACGATGGCGAACAAACACGGTAAGGCCACATCACTCACTATTTGCACGAGAACTGATACAGTACAAAGAGTTGCTGCTTGTGAGAAATCTACAAACGTTGAGGGGGGTGACAACATGTTCACAAAATAAAGCAACTCGTTTTTAAAATGCTATTAAATATTCCCTTTAGATCACATTATTAAAGCCTTCTAAAAGTAATTCTGTACATGATTCTTCTCCATCACTTAAACTTTTCTAAAATTGTTAAAACTAACAAGAATTACTGACAGTAAAATACAAGTAAATCTGAGTTTAAAGGTGCAATATGTAACTTTTATATAAAACAAATGTTTTCTCTCACCATGTTATCACAGTTTGCTGTGAGACAGATAATCAGTGAAAAGATCTCCACTGCTCCTGACCAAAAACAACCAATCAGAGCCAGGAGGAGGGTCTTAGCGCTGTCAATCAACCTCATGTACTTGCTTCTTAATGTGCTAAAGGCACAGAAGCAACTTACAGATACAGGAAAATTGTTTTTCTGCTGTCATGCTCACTAATCTGAGCATTCATGACAGGTTGTGCTAGCTGCAGCGTAGCAGATAGCAATGGCGGGAGGGAGAGGGGAGGTGAGCAGCGCAAAGACGCACCTTCGGACTCTGACTGGTTGTTTCTAGTTATCACTGGGATCACTGGGAGAAGACAGAGGAGCTCGATTTGTTCACAGATTATCTGTCACCACGTAGTGATTGTTACGATTTGTTCGTAACAAATCGTAACAATCACAACATTGTCAAATATAAATATTTTTTTATAAAAGCTACATACTGCAGCTTTAAAACAAACCCTTTATCTGCAGATTGTTTATTTTAATATTTTCAACATTATAATTCAGAAGAAAATCACTTCAAGTCTTTGCATCGTAGCAGAATATCGAACCACGGCTGAGTTTGACGTTATAAGAAACTGAACGAGGGAAGAAGTGTTTTCTTTTTACCCACAGTGCCACTGAAGTGGACCACGATCAGCGGTCCCAGGGACACCCACAGGGGTCTCCGCAGGTCCTCTTCCTGTCCCAGAGGACACGCAGCTCCTTGGCCGTGTGCTGTGGAGACGACAGCATGTCCAGGTAGCATTCCTTCTCACATAGCCAGCCGGCATCCTGCAGACAGATGGCAACTCATTATCAGCAACAAAAACTGGTTATTATGGAGCATGGATTAGTTACAGGCATGCACAACTCCGAAATGCCTCGAAATGAACTTATCTTTTGTTGGTGGAGCATAATCTCAAAATCAAATTGTTATTTTTTGGATCCCACATTAGAAAAGTAATATTTTTAAGATTAGAGTCTCATTTCTCATTTCTCTAAGCCATTTCTTCACTGCACAAACACAAAATCTTACCAAGTATTTTTCTTCTAGTTTCTAGTGCAAATATGTTGGTTACAATAAGCAGTAAACCAATTAATTGCATAAAATCAATTAATCACAATAATTTTGATTTGGAAAACAGTTGTTAAAGGGATGTTCTCCTTTATTATTGTTGAAAAGCCGCCATTTTGAGAAACACTGCAAACATTTGACACCCAGTGCAAAGTATTTAGTTTGCACTACCTGACACTTTTGCCTGTTTTCCCTGTCTGAGCTTAATAATAATTATTTCAAATGCAATTTTGATGACATAGACTTTATAGTTGTTTCCATTTTGTTTTCTACTGTTAAATGTTTTTCAGAAATTAAGTTTTGATCTTTGAGTGTAGTAATAAGCCATTATTATTACATTTTTGTTGAAAATGTGACAATACTATTGTTTATTTCAATCATTTCTAGGATCATTTGTCATCAAGCAAAATGTGTTATTGTGACAGGCCTAATCTTGACAAAACTAACTTGCAAGTAACATTTCAGCAAGATATAAGCAAATATTTCCTGATTATTGATGGAAAAAGTTCCAGTTACTCAAATTAAAGGTGGGATTTTTATGGATGTTTTAGTGTGAGATTGAGAGTCTGGTATAACAGATTTATTTGTTTTAAGGATTTTTACTCATCTTTACCAGGCAGGTCAATCAAAGGAAATGGTGTGTTGCTAAGCGACATTAAAAATAAATGCCACAAAGATGTAATATAAAACTTGTTTGCACAACACAACTATTTTCCAACTTAAAACATCTGTAAACTAGTTGAAGCATGCTAGATTAACGGGAAACAAAGCTCTGTCTCCAACTCAGCTGAAATGCATTTGATTGAAATTGAATTTATTCAACTGATAACATCATAAAAGGTTATTAAACATGACTTCTGCTCCAATTTCCTTTTCGAAAGAAGAAGGTATCTGTAAAATAATGACTTACAAACAAATGTACGAATAAAGGTCAGTTTTCTTTCATGCAGCTTTGATTTTATGTAACGTGCAAATGCTACTGCTTTCCTCTGGAGGAAACACTATTTGTATGCATTATTCATTTCCCTTCTTGAGTTTTTCTCTCTTAATGTCAAACTCTGACCTTTGTGAATCCAGTGGTAATAAAAGTGTACAGTGAACATCGGACCCAACAATGTAGAACATCAAAAGCCTGATTAGTTGTTTTGCAGCTCAGAAAATGTGAGTCTCATTTGTTTCACCTGATATTTCTGCGGTCCGACGGCTGCCATCCATATTCCCATGCTTACGTCTTCTCCCTGTAACAAAACAACCCAGACGGGTTGCTCATTTTTATAGAAATGATTATCTGTCACGGCCGCTAAGCATGACGGCTTATGAGGGCGATTGTAGATAAAGAGAAAGGAAGAGTGAATTTCAGCCAAAAGGTTTTAGATTAATCTCAGAAATTTTCTTTTAAAAAAACAACACATTTCAGGGTTTCAAAAGTCTGAAATTTTTTAATTTTGAAAATCAGAAGTTTTTAAGAAAATTAATCTCAAAATTTGGGGTTTTTGGCAAAAGAAATTCTAATTTTTGCAAAACTTCTTAGTTTCAAAAGTAGAAAATATTTTTGCCTTTTCATAAATTTCCCTGTTTTTTTCTAGAAAATTTCTGAGATTAAATTGCAAAATTTGGGGGACTTTTGCCAAATTTTTTCAGCTTTTGGAAAATTTCCTAGTTTCAAAAGTAAAAATACGTTGGCCTCAGGAATTTCCCTTTTTTTCTGTAAAATTTCTGAGATTAATCTCAAAATTTCTGAGTTTTTTCTAGCAAATTCTCAACTTTAGAAACCTCAAGTTTTCACTGTTTTTACTAGAAAATTTCTGAGATTAAATTGCAAAATTTGGGGGACTTTTGCCAAATTTTTTCAGCTTTTGGAAAATTTACTAGTTTCAAAAGTAAAAATACGTTGGCCTCAGGAATTTCCCTTTTTTTCTGTAAAATTTCTGAGATTAATCTCAAAATTTCTGAGTTTTTTCTAGCAAATTCTCAACTTTAGAAACCTCAAGTTTTCACTGTTTTTACTAGAAAATTTCTGAGATTAATCTAAAAATTTCTTAGTTTTCTAGCAAATTTTTTGACTTTTCAAACTCATAAATTTCCATGTTTTTTTTGGCAGAAATGTACTCTTCTTTTTCTATGTCCTTCTAAAGTTATAGCTAAGTGAGCTCTACCTGATAGGCCTTCAGCTTCTCTGCGTTGCTGGCGAGCCACTGGACCAGGTCACGAGAAACCACGTATCCAGAGCCGCAGGCGAACGCTGGGTAAGCCGGGCTGGCGTACTCCAGTTCCTGCCACTTCCCGATCCGATCCACGGCCCAGCTCTGCCTGAAACTGGGTCGGGAGGTAATATACAGTCAAAGGCAGAACCGAGGAAAGAAAAAAAAAAAAAAAGACATCATCATCATCAGGATCTGACACCGAGCTGTCCTTACTTCCCCCACCAGAAGTTTCTGCGCTTCAGACCCTTATGGTCAATTTTCATTAACACCGAGTCCACGTCGATGTAACAATCATCATCCGTCTTCAGCAGCAGATTAAAGTCAGCGTTTCCCACGGACCTGTCAGAAAAGGGAATTTGCAACTTTAATTAAAAAAAAAAAAAAAAGCACCCGATTGTTTGCAATATATCAGAGCAGATTTATTCTCTAATACCACAGCGAGAGAGAATAAGACAAGAAGCCTGCAGATAACCTTAGAAGAGCACACACTCCTGGTAAAATGCCAGAGAAAATGAGACTATGACACAAAATTTCCAATATAGTTTTGTGCAATAAATACCACACAACTCGACAAAAAAATAAAATAAAAAATAGGTTAAAATAGGAGATATTTTATTACTCCCCTAAGGAAAATTGTTGCCACGACAGCAGCAGTGAAGCCATTTAAACAAAACCGACAGAAAACATGTAACATGGCGCATTAGTAACATAAGGACATTTCCATCAATTATCTATACATGGTACAGTATATGACAATGTATAGAGTCAAATAAATGAGTGAATGGAAGATCCAGATATGATTGTTTGTAGGAGAGTTTAATGGCTGCTAGCAGGGATCAGAAAATTAAGAGAAAAAAATAAAAATGTTGTGTAACCTGCTGCAGATTTAGTACTTCCTGGCATCAATTAGAGTCAATCTGATTAATCTGAAATAAGGCTGTAGCACTGTTACTTCGCAGAGTATCTGCAGGCTTCAGCAAGGTGTCTTCACATTGTGAGCTTTTCCATGCTGAGTAATCAGAAGATGCTTAAACAACCTTTCAGTTTAAGGCTGTTGCAGATTTGTTGATTTAGTTAACCTGCCGGAGATTATTTGTCGTACTCCTATTTTATCGCATCTCAAAAACAGGAATGTGTACACTTTTTAGACCCACTGCAGCTGTCAATTTAAAGCCTAATACCGCTCAGGGAGTACATTCTACTATCTGATGACTCACAACGGTGAAGCTTCTCCGACTGGCTGATTGCAGCCGTAATTTTAGCACAAAGACGTTTTGAGGCGACGGCATGCTTTCATTTCAGGTTGCTGATTTCCTCTGAGGGCTCAGGCAATTTGGAGACAGAGAATCGAGTCATTAGCACTTGGCATACCATTTATAGAACTGAAGCAACTTGGAAGGCACGTTCCTGTAGGTGTCCACCACGTCTACAAACACCACATCGCCATGCCTGAGGCTTTCCTCCTGCAGAGTGGCGTCCTCCCGCCTCAAACCGGAGGCGTGCTTCTCCATCCTGGCAGCGCGGCCTCGTAGGAGCCCGGACAATCCGTCTTCATCTGACACCCAGATACCACCATGGAGGTAATCAGGAGCAAAACGATAGAAAAAGATAAGAGTTTTTAGATGCTGCAAGGATTTAATCTGCTAGATTTTCAACAAAAGCGCATTCTTGAGATGATAGCTAATTACTGGCTGTCAAAACAATGATAAAGCTGCAGCATGTTACAAAATGGATCATTAAGTCTGTTTTCAGAGACGCTGAATGATTAATTGAACTTTTTTCCACACAAAATGGCTATGAATTCATTCTCAAGCAGAAACAGATGTAAACACATACGAGTAACAATCAATAATCCAACAACAACAGGTGTCCATTTGGCATAAGTGCAGGAGCTTTCAGGTATCTCTTAACCTGCCAGAATGAGAAATGCCTTTTTGAGCTTTTAGATTGCGATTATCTTTTTTATAACAGATGGTTCTTGGATGGATATTGATTGAACACTTTTCATAAAAAGCACAGCTGAATCAACGCCGTCGCAAGACTAACCGTAGATGGTAAACATGAATCCTCCAGCCAAACCGGGAAATCCAAGAGCACTTCTGTGAGGCAAGACGCCTTCTGCAATCTGCATTTCCAAAGAGCAAAACAACGGTTTTACAGTCTGAAATATGTAAACATCTCTCCAGGTGTGGCTTTCTTTGAGACGTAAATACTTACAGAGGAGATCTTGAGGACGCCGCCGCCATCATTGAGCTCCACGGACGAGGAGTTGACAGTGGTGAGCGGAACAGAGTCCTGACTCTCCCAAACCAGCGTCCCCTCAAAACCCTAAACAAAAACAAATTCATTCAGGTGCATGATGATGTTCAGATTTTACACTGATTTAAATAAATGAAATAATTGAACTTTTACACATTTTGTCATGTGGTTGTATGTATCTGCTCTGCATCCCCAGGACTAGAACCAAACATGCAGAAGCAGCATTCAGCTTCTATGCACCACAAATCTGGAACAAACTTTCAGAAAACTGCAAAACAGCTGAAACACTGAGTTCCTTTAAATCAAGACTAAAACCCACATGTTTTTAGTTGCCTTTGAGCCGTTACACTGGGTTACAAAAAATATTTTTTTAAGTTGTCTATTTTTTCAACTGAATTATGACTATTTTGAACCACTGAATCCCAATCAGGTCAGTTTTTACTCTAATTTGATCTCAGTGTGAATCAGTTACTTGAATAACTCTTAGGTTCAAGAAAAAACAGTTAAAAGAAATTCATCGACATGCAGACATGGGCTCGGCCAGAACAGGAACAGGCTCATTCTTATTTACTATTTACTTGGTTTTTTTTTCTTTTCTCTTACATTATTCTATTTTGAACTTTGAATGCTGTAGTCTTTCTCTGGAAAACAGATTTATAACAGTTGCTTTATTTATCAAGATGCACAAGTCTACTTTTCTTTTCTTCTTGAGTATTGAAATTGGCATTATGTTATTGTGGATATATGTCCTGTAAAATTAGCTTCCTTGGGAATCAATAAAAATAAAATAAAAACAAAAGACTTGGGTTTTGTTCGCCTGCTGTGTCGACGTTTCTGTCGTCTCTAGAAATGCAAAGCTGGTGGAGAAATACCCCAAAATGACATGCAGCTATAACTGCAGCAAGAAATAGTCCTGCAAAGTATTTACTCAACGGGATGAAGAACCTTTCATATTTTTATTTGCACTTCTTTGTGTTGGTCTAGTAGTGCATAAAATATCACAAATTTGCGCTTTTTAAAGGTCAAAACCTTTGTTATCTAGAATGATTCAGATGTTTTCCAAACAAAACTGCATTAAAGGTTAATGTAAAACCTAGATACTTCATTTTTGAGGCTTCACCGCCATGTGAAAAAAAGTGATATTCTCAATGAGGATTGAGTAAAGCAAAATGTTTAAAATGTTACAGCAGGAAGAGCAGCACTGCTTCAGACTTTAAATAAAAACAGGAGCGAACTTAAAGTTTTATCACAATATTTAGTCATAATATTGTGATAATGAAAAGTGACAGTAAGAACTATTTATTGCTTTTTTAGGTAACTATATGGCTGCTCTTGAAATACACATAAAGCATAATTTCAATCACTAAAATGCTCCCAGTAACTGCATTAAACTTTTTTTTATTGGTATTTATTAATACACATATTGAAAAAGCAGTGGAAAAAATAGCATATAATCCTGACAACATGCACAGTTTTTAGACATTAATTGGAGTTTATTGTGACAACAATAAATCAAAATCTTATGATTAGAAATTTATGGCAATAAACCCCTGATTAAAAGGTCATTTTTGTTCATAATATATTTACAGATATTAGGATTTTAAAAAAAAATCAATATGAAAAGAAGGAATGAGCCATTTGTAAAAAAAAAAAAAAAAATCCATGTTTTTGACTCAAGCCTGAGGGTTTTCATCCCTGGTTTGGTTGAAGCGCGGCACCCTGAGTGGAGAAACTGACCTTGGGCAAGATGAACTGCTCCACTGGTTTGTACCACACCCAGTTCACCACGGTCCCCATGCTGATGGAGCTGAAGCGGGCAGTAACCACAGCCTCCTGCAGAGAGAAAAGAAAAACTAGAGTTATTAAAGAATCAAGAGCGTTCCACAATAAAACATGAAAGCATCAGTTTTTAAAAGTGAGGTCAGCCGAGTCCTCCAGCTGCCCCCAAGCTCAGTTTCTACCGAGCTTCACAGATAAAAGCGCTCCATCACCTCCTGGTCCAGCTGCAGAAGCTTCACCGTCACGTTGCCGTGCAGTTCAGGCTGCGTCCCACTGGAAAACACCCCGAGCCGGGTGATCACCACCGGGTGCAGGATTTTAAAGTCCAGAGCGATGGCCGACACGTCGGAGGAGACGAGCAGCGAGGGGTCGGCCACCGTCACGATCTCCATCTCTGCATCCTGACCCAACACTGCATCACAGGTGGTCGGGAAAACACATTTAATATTTATTACTAACATGCACACAGTACATTTTCCTGTGATAAACACTCAGCGCCTTTAAAGGAAGAAAAAAAAAACTCTTTAAAGCAACACTAGCAGCTCTCTGAGGAGCTGGTTTTCTGGATTGCTCGCTTCAAAGTGAGCTCCTGCTCACCAGCGTGGCTTCTTAATTACAAAAAGAGAAGTTTATTATTCGGGAGATCAATGGAAAGATCAAGGCTGTTAAAGAGAAGCAGGGTTTTCACTTTAGATGCAATCTGCACCAGTTTCACTGCTCCATCCAAAATAAAGGCAATTAGAGGTGAGGAATCACAGGGAGTGAGTAGCGGTTTATCAAACCAAATGTTTTTCTCCCTGACAGAGTGGAATTGAACTGCAGCATCTGAAGATGTAGGTGATGTTTCTGTGCTGATTAAATGCAGAAGCTTAGCCTGTGCAAGCTTTTCAAAACAAATGGAGCTCCTGCTTGCAAAGCCCTGTTTGTGAATTGTAGAGTCGCTATAACATTAGTAATAAAGCTTAATTATCATTTGCAGTAATTTTAATTAAATTAGATTTGGCAGCTAGATACTTCTGAATCTGTTTTTGTTTCGAAGCAATTCAGCTGGAGCATTATTCGTCTCCTGTAGTGTTATTAGCATTAGCCCACTGCGTATTTAGTAACACTAGCTTTGATGGTTTGTTTAGAAAAACGAGTGCAAGTTACTTTGTTCAGATATTTGAAGGCTTTGAAAACGATTACTGCAGTTTGAAAGAAACAAATGTGTAGAACCATAGAGATCTGCTTTTCCTCCTAATACTCTATGATGATAATTAACTATACAGACTTCAATTCTGTACTATAAGTTGAACTGAATTCTTGCAAATCTCTCAAGTGTGTTGGGATGATGTTTGTTGAGAATTTGTGCAGTAAAAATCAGCAAAATGAATGTTTTTTTATGTGACATGCTGATTCATGTCATCTGAGCCAACAGAGCCGCAGTAGCAAAAGCAACAAATGCTAAGTTCACTCAACATCCACCTGGTGTGACAGAGGAGAGAGCGTCTGCACAGTCATCCTGAATTAAACGGTAGTGACAGAGGGGAAATGCATGAAGTGTGTTACACAATAGGCAGACTTTCACATAATAATCCTGCTTTTCTATCTCACAGAACTTCGAAGACCAAACCTGCTTCATTTATAGTGCACTTTGAATTAAAACATAGTTTACAAAGTGATTTACATCTGTGTAGTATATATGTACAGAATATGTACACGTATAAATACAGCTCTGGAAAAAATGAAAACCCCACTGCACTGAAAACCTCCTAGTTATTCCACCAAATATTGATTTCTGAGTTAAAATATTAGTACTGTTGTTTCTAAATGAATATGAACTTGTTTTCTTTGCATTCTTCACAGTCTGAAAGCACTGCATCTTTTTCAGAATTTTGACCATTTCTCATTTTCTGCAAATAAATACTAAATTTTTGCTTGGAATTTCGTAGACATGTCTAGTAGTTCATAGAATAAAAGAACAATGTACATTTTACTCAAACATATCTCTGATTTTACCTATAAAAAGTAAAATCAGAGAAACTGATCATTTTAAGTGGTCTCATAAACTTTAATTTTGTAAATAAAGCTTAACACTGGTACTGGAAGATATTTTAAGTATCTAAAACAAAACACAACTACAAACATAAAACAGAAAATAACTATAAACCACACACATCCAAAACCATAAAAAATGGATTATAAAGTATCTGTAAACAAAATAGTTCATTTTAAATAATGCCCTCCCTCCTTTAACCTTTCCATACTTTATTTGTTCTTGTTAGTCTTATTTTTTTTCTAACACTGCAAAGCTTTATATCTGCTGCTGCTGTTAAACTAGAATTTCCCCTTTATGTAGCAATAAATGCTATTTCTATTCTATTCTTTTTCCATTCTTTTCCAAACCTGGAAAAAATCCTAAACGTCATGTTTTTCCAAACTGCAGAGAATAGCATTCGTTGTGAAAATAATTAGCATTATTAAGCATTTCTCATTGATACATTGAGGTATGAAACAGGTTTCTTTTCAAAGAAACCTTCATCAGAAACCATAAAAACTGCTTTACCTCACTATAAAAATATTTTCTAGCAAAATTAAGCATTTATAATACAGCATTTTGTTCTTTTGCTATATAACTTGAAAGCCTGGTAGGTCATAGTAATTATTTACCCGAGCTGAATATCAGGAGAAGCTGCGTGCAAAGTACAAGCTCATTTAAAAAAAACTAGAGCAAAGTTTTAAGGGGCTAATTAACATTCACCTCATTGTAGTCCCTGAGACAAATGCATCACAAACAAACACGTTTCAGCAACAAATTAACTTGTGCTTTGACCTGAATCCAGAGTCCAGCGGCTAACTGTCTTTAAAAGCAGCCGCTGTCTCTCTTTTCTCTTCCAATTACACTGAGCACCTCACACTGAAGCAGCCTGCGATTCGGAGGCAAATCACGTCAATGCGTGTGGCCATTAACACGGCGGCGGTGAGTGAGGGAAAATAAAACGCTGCTCTGACCTTAAAGGCTGTCGTCTGAAAAAAAAAGTCCATTCTGATGAGCAGTAATTATGTTTTCGTGCCGAGCAGAAAACACGGAGCTGGACCGACTCTGTGAAGGTGAGAGACGGTAACTATCACTGCAGACGTCCAATCTGACAATTGATTCTGTCCAATTACAGCATATATGGTGCATCTAAGCACGGCTGGAGGGATAACCTTGGTAAAAAAAAACAAAAAAAAAAACACCACTGATTTACTGGATCAGAGTACCATAACATTTTTAAGCATATTTATTTTTAATGCATCTGATATTTCACTTAAATAAACTGCTTTTTTCCAGGTTTATTTAAAATGTCCTTGCAGATAACCTCTAATTTGATGCAGGTGGCGTCCAAATCCCTAAAATGTGACAAATACATCCGTTTGGTATTAATTAGTTGTTAAATTAAAAAAGTTTCTAATAAATTAATTTACTAATTTAGAGGCTTTGAAATGATCCAGAACTACTAGAAAAGGTACTTTATATAGTGTTTGTTAATATGGTAAACCTTGAGAGTGGACTTGTATTTTATATTCAGTTAATGAGAGAACATCTGGATCTTTGAATGTGTAAAAATGCAGAGCTATGAGATGGTATTATGTCCGAAATAATAACTTGTTGACATTTTTGAGTCTAAAGACTGTAATTCCAACAATTTGAACTCACTCTCCCTTCAATTAATCGCATAATAAATTAAAATTATTCTCATAATCTGCATGTTTTATCATTTATCTCTTTTACTTTGATACTTTGAGGTGATAAATTGTGAGATTATTCAGTTTGAAGTAATTTGTTGTAGCTAAATAACAAAACGTCAAACAGAAAATTAAAATAATTCTCATAATCTATGGTACTGATTACAGTAGTTAAAATGCTTTTATCTATAATGTTTATTGGCTGTTCCAGGTTTTGGAAGGTAAAATGTCTATTTTGTAAGTGAAGTGCAGTAGCCTTTTGTGGGCCAGCTGAGCAGCAATGCACAGCAGTAGGTGGAGGAGGGGCGATGTTTTATTAATCAGCGCCTAGCTTCATTTTATAAGCGCCACTTTTCATATTAGTGAGCCATTCCTTGTTTCATCTGCAGCAGACTTAGTCAGTCATTTCTGCAAAAGCCTTGGACGGAGAAAAGAAAGTTGTCCTTGAGCTGTGGGTGAGCATGAATAACGCTTTTTCACCTCCTTTTTTTCTGAATACTCATTCTTTTCATTCTCCCAACTCCTCTGCCGTTGTTTTGCCTCCGCTGCTTCTGACAGCACGTTGCAGGCAGAGAGGCGTACCCCGGCATTGCAGACCGCAGAACTCGACCTTCTACTCTCACCTGGCTCGCTGAAGTTCAGGAGGGAGCAAGAGTACGGATCCTCCCTGTCCTCATCCGGGATGGGACACCCATGCCGACCCACGATGAACTTCACCGCCACTCTGGAAGAAGGAGCAGAAACACAGCAGCACGATTCATTTAAAAGAATAAAAAATAATTATTTCGACTTCTTTTGTTGTCGTTTTGTGCAACATTATCCAGCTACAAACATCTCAAAAGCCTGTCCATCTCTCTCTCCACCCTCCGTTACCATGGTTACCGGGGGGTTGCTTAAAGGCCATCCACACCTTATCGGTGCCCAGATCACCGAACGAGAAGAATGAAAAGAGAGAACAACATTGGCCACTGGTCAGGCCGAGATAAAAGGATGGATTCCACAGTCAGGCATCTGTTGCCGGCTGGAGGCTTTATTTCCACTATACGAGTTCAGAGTGAAAGTATAAAAAAAAAAAACAGACAGAGAGAGAGAGAGGGCGATGAAGTTGGAGCGTCGGCTCACAAACCTGTGCTGGAAGTGCGGGTGATCTGTAATGTAGCCCAGCCATGTGTCTCTTATCGCTTGCCGGAGGTCATGATGGTGCCTTGCGGACAGAACTCCCACCAAAACGTCAAAGAAAGGCAAGCGCTCATCTGCATTGAAAATGTACAGATATTTACATGTTGTGTTTGAAGTTTAAGCAAAGTGATTAATACCATTCGTTCATTACTTTCTATTGATCATAATGCATCGTCCATAGCCCAAACATCAACTAAATAAATGCCTCGGCCTGAGGATATTTTGGGAATTCCTTCATTTTCTTTCTTTGATAGAAGCGACTGCCTCTATCAAAGATCCTGCAGAGCGTATTCTCTCTTTTGTAAGCTATACTCCTCAGAAAAATAAATAAATAACCCAACATATCAGAATCCTCAGCTCAGATCTCAGAAAACGCCATGAAATCTGTATTTTAGTTTAAAGTTTTCACAAAATTCAGCTGAACAGCCACTTCTTTTTTGTTGCAAGCTGATCTGACTACTGAGCTGGGTAGAAAAATGTAATAGCATTAAATACAAATGACATGATGGCTAATTAAACACTAATAATTAAAACAAAATAAAATAAAACAAAACAACGGGATCTGGCAACCTAGCTTGATTAAAACGAATGTAACATAATTTTACAATCGTAAAACGAATGTAACGATTGTAAAAATAACCAAGAATGATGCATAGAAATAAAAAAAATTAATAAGAAGTATCAAGCAGGGTAATAAATGGCAGCAACTTCATATGAAAGCTTAGTTTTATCATTGTCAATTTAATCTTTTTTGCAAAATACAGATACATATTTAAGACATGCTTTGCTAAAATCATTTAAATTTGATGCATTTTTAATGTGCCATATCCTCAAACTTAAACTTAGCATTCGTTAATAACTAAGGTTTTTATATACGACAGTCACCAAATTTACTAATGTATATCAAGGCACATTTTTATGTCTAAACTCTTTGGAAAAACTAAATAATTAATGACCTTTCTTACAATAGTAAACTCAACTGTATAATTTAGATTAGAACACAATACAGCCAAAGCAAAAATGATTAGATAGACAAAATATAAATATTTATATAAGCAGGCAGAGATAACAGAGATTCATGTTTTTGTTCTGATAATTAGTCTGTTCAATTATATTAAATAATTCATTCATCATCCATCAAGAGCAGCTTCATTTATACTCAAGTGTCAAAGAAGGTTCCTCATGATTCTATAAGTGGTAATCCGTGTAAAGACAGCATAAAGAACCAGATTACACACAATCCAGGGTCTAAAGTGAGTCTTTATCTACAGTCTGGGGATAAAAGGCTGAGATGCTGCGCTCCCTGACTATCCCAGCAACGCCCAGCACTACTGAACTGGAACATTCACATAATTTATCCACAAAACGCACAGAATAGCACACATTATTATACAGCTTAGCCATTAACTACTTGTTCACACACAAACTGAATAACACAGCGGGAGGTAAGAGGCAAAGTTAGCCAGCTGCTACCACGTAAAAAAGTTCCGAGGCTTCGCAGAGGTAAAGCCCGGATAGGGAGGCTAAAAATTAAAAGTACCCGAGCGTGTGC
This sequence comes from Xiphophorus maculatus, assembly GCF_002775205.1. NCBI lineage: Eukaryota > Metazoa > Chordata > Actinopteri > Cyprinodontiformes > Poeciliidae > Xiphophorus > Xiphophorus maculatus. The sequence continues at coordinate 8,039,912 of NC_036464.1, read as the reverse complement.
TGTTCTCCAGTGGGGTGAAGAAGAAGGAGAAGGAGGGTCGTTGTGCCAACCACAAGTGCACCAGGACGGCGACAGCACAGGGCAGCAGGAAGAGCGCTAGCCTCCGCATGGACGGAGCCCTTCATTCAGCCGCAGCAGGCTTAAGCTGGAGCGGAGTGGAGCCTCTTCCTGAGCCGCACGGCGCTGCGTGGTGTGAGCCGCTCCGTGTGTGCGCTTCATTTCAGCTCCGCAGATCTCCGCCGGGCTCCCAGCACTACCTCTAGTCTGCCTCCGCTGCTCAGGGAGCCGGACCAATGGGAGGCGGCGAATTCTGCCGTGGTGCATTCTGGGAAGTGAAGTTGGAGCGTATAGCTAGGAAGCTAGTCAAAGAAATAAAATAAAATAAAATAAAATAAAATAAAATAAAATAAAATTAAAAACAATATCTTATATGAAATAAAATAAAATAAAAATTTAATTAAAGTAATAAATCTCCAACTTACGTCAGAATACAAAGGACATTGTGGATAAAAAATAAAATTTCCGTCAAAAATCCACAGAAATTCTTTAATTAATCTCAGAAATTTTCCCAAAAAACTTGGAAATTTCGCCATTTGAAAAGTCAAAACTTGGCTAGAAAAAAAACAGATTAATCTCAGATATTTTCTTGAAAAAAAATTATTTTTCAAATTAATCTTTTTAAAAAAAAAATAATTTCTGAAATTAATCTCATAATCTGGAAGGCTAGCCATCTAAAGTAATATACAATTTCAGAATTGTACCATATAAAGGGCGAACATAAACAACCTTGAGCATTTTCTTCATCAGATAGTGACACAAAAAAGTATCTTCAGTCAGAGGCTTTCTTCAAGATAATATGACTTACAACAGCATTAAGTTTCTCTCTTAGATTAATCAGAAGTTAATAATTCAGTTTAAAAAACTGTTGTTATTACAATTGTTGTTGTTACTATCACATCTTTTTTTTGATAAAGAACAGTAAATATGTAGTCTGGTGTCTCATAAATTAAAAGCACTGCAGTCAGCCTTCTTACGTTTATAGCATAAAAAAAACACTTTTATTTCCTTGAGTTTCCTTAATTCAGCTTCCTTTCTTTCCCCTTCACTTTGCTCTGCGAGTATCTAATGAAAACAGAAAAACACTGTGAACAGAATACAAAATTAGAATATGAATCATTTTAAACTTGGAAAAAAACCACAGTGACATGTTTTAGATTTAGGTTTGCTTAGAGGAGAACTTTATCAAACCCTTTTGTTCATGCAAGCCATAAATCATTTAAGCAGAAACCTCTGTGCATGCAGATGGATGCATGAAGATGACTTCCTCTGACTCTGAAAGCATTAGTGTTTTTCATACAGAGGAGGGGTGCCTGCAGCCTTAAGAAAGGCTTTGCTGCTGCAGATTTTGTTTGTATTGATTTCTATAAAATTCGGTGCTGCATAAATGGCAGATTAAAAAAAAACTTAACACCTTTTCTATTGATGAATAACAATGTAATAGGGTAAAATCAATAACAAACTACTTCAAAATAATATACGGTGGTTGTTAGTAAAATAAAATGAATTTAAGTTTATTCTATATACTCCCTTAGTTTGCACACGCTATTATTTTTCCAGAAAAGATTGTTTTTCTCAGAGAAACTCTTTGCTTTCTTAGCAATTTAAACAACATCTATTGACATCCCTGGTAAAGATGTGTTGTTATTTTCTCCCTTGCTGTTGATAAATTGATTACATTTATATTAGGGTTAGGGTTTGAGCTTAATATTGCATCAGACATAAACTCAATCTGATCCCTACTGTTCTCTCAAAAAGCAGATGAAGTTCCTCCACTTTGAAAAGTGAGGCGGTGCCACCACATTTTACGCAACCCCTCTACATCACCTGTACATCAAAGAAAATGTAATAATACATTTTTTCTTAGTTAATCTTTGAGCGTATGATGGATAACATTATGGTAGTTTAGAAAGCGTTCCTAAAGCTTGATGTTTGTAGGGAGTTTGTGTGTTACAGCATGCAATATTAGATTCTTGTTTGTTTTTTCCACTATGTTTCCAACGTGCAAGAGGTGAAAACATATATATGTTATTTCATTCTCTTTTAGTGCATACATCCAGCAGCAGGCAGCATCACAGAGGAAATCAATAAGGGTGTACCTGCTGTGTTTCTGCTGCAGCACCTCAAACTGCTGGAGGCTTTTAGTGATGACCTACCTGGTGACCAACATGGGCAGATGCCCAGGGCAGCATTAACCAGTGGGGTGAGGGCTGCATGAATAAAACAAAACAAAACAAAACAGAAAATATTGCAAATATGTTTTAGTAGAAACGTACTTCATCCTCAAATTTTTGTCATTTCATGTTTTACTTAACCCTTTTAGACCTAAATTTCAAATCTCCACCTGGATATTTTTGCTGATTTTAACTGTACACAGTTCTTTAAATGTCCTGTGAGTAAATATATTTGCCCATTTATCCATAACTGGAACTTTCAATATCAATCAGTTATTTTTGCAGTCTGAGTGACCCTCATATTAATTTCATTCCCTGCTACGGCGGGGGTGAAATTGCCGTAATAACCCAATATTGGCTGGAAAGAGCAACGTCTCCTCTTTCAGAAACCGTTGGAATTTTTCAGCTAGCGCAAAGTGTGGCGGAATTACAGTACTGTGAATTTGCCTGGCTCATCACCAATCCTTTTGGTCTAGATGGGTTAAAAGGGCAGTATTATATATTTTCTAGGTACATAATGTCATTATATAGCACAATCAAGTAACCATGTTACTTTCAGTTGTAAAAATTCTATATATTTCAAATATGACTTAAAAACAATGTTCACTTTGAAATTTAGCGCTTTGAAATTGGGCCTCTGTCTCTTTAAAATGTCCACTCTTTCTGAAACACTGCCTTCAGGAAGTCATCACAATATTGCTCCACTATTAACTCTTTAACAAGGTTTTTCCCAGAGTTGCACAGAGATGTGGCTCAGCTGATGCACAGTTCCACCAGGTATTTGCTAATTGCTGCTGGCTAGTCTGAAGGAGCAGAGTGGTGGAGACATGGGGGACGCGTGCTCTGTGAAGTGGAAGCTTGGAAACTGCAGCTCTGAAAAGGAGCTGCACCTTGAAGGCGGGGCTTGGTCCATCCAGGCATTTTGCACTGCTGGGTGGTTGCCATCTAGATTAAAGGATTTCTCCAACATGCTTAAAACAATCAAAGAAACACACCAGGTATGGTTTTGGTGAGCCAACAACATTATTAGATGATGCAAAGCTCAAAAAAGTCAATTTTACATAATACTGCCCCTTTAATCTCATAATCAATACATCTTATAAATTATCTTGTAGTTTCAAAATATCATACTTGAGTAGCATGTTCTCCTGTTTTTCCCATTTTGAAACATGGCTGTAAGAAAAATGTGCCTGTGTCATGTTCAGATTAAACAGATGCGACTCTGATCAGATTAAAAAATATTCATTCAAAAATCTTTCTGGACATTTTTATAGCAATTGTTAAGGATGTTATTTAAATTGGAAACAAAGATTTTATTTAAAATAAAAGAACAAGAAAGAAAAGAAGAGAAAACCATTACTTGTTAAAAGTTGATCTGAATATGCAAATTGATAACAGAAGTTTTCTAAATTTTCAGCGTGGGATTATTTTACTTCAATAACAAAGGGTTTTAGTTAGTTTTTATCCTTGCAGCTTCAGTATAGTGATTTATTTCCTTTTTTTTTCCAGCTGAAGATAAAGGCTTGTCTCATCCCACTTTACTGTGGCATCCAACTTTTGTCCCCTATGTCTTTTACTTTCACCTCACATTTTATTCATAAACTGCACCATATGCATGCACTAACATCTCATCACTGTTTCAGCTTGTGTGAGTATCTGTGTGTGTTTTCTCCCTTTTCCCCTCAACTCTGCAGCGCTCAGAGCATCCAGGATTCACTGTTTTCTCTATAAATTTATCTTTATTCATTCCAGTCCCAGCTGAGACTCATGTTCCCCATAATACCAAGTCTATTTCTTGAATTTCACATTTATTTTTGGCACACAGGATATATATTTCTCCCTGTTTCAGAAAACCAACAGTCTGGGGACACAGTCGACTGCAAGGAAAAACTCAGACAACATTGCACTTTGAGGTAAATTAGTCATCAGAATTTAATATTTATGAGTATTTTTACTTCGGTTTGGATTATCCATCAACAAACATTACTGTTGGTTTGGAGAAAAAGCACCCAAATTCCCTTTCATCACGACTGTGTGGGTGTGGATTGATCAGATATTACTAGCGGTGAGCAGCTGCACACAGAATACAGTGTATTCATTCAGGACCTCATCATTCATTGTCAGGCATTGACAGAGAAAATGTATTTCTGCTGCCTTTGATTTAAAAGAAATATATGGATGGCACTCTGCAGCACAGCCAGTCCCGAGGCTTCACAATCCTCCTTCATAGCTGCTCATGTTTTTATCCACAGCTTGATCCGTTCAGATTAGAGGAGAGAAATCGTTGAGAGATGCCAGGATTTGCATCATCATGCAAAAACCCTCACATGCAATTATCTGTTTTCATCAAACGTAATCTGCTGCAGCATCCAGGTTCTTTTTTCATGTTTTTCTGTGATACACAGGTGCATCTCAATGAGAGAGAGAGAGAGTACAGTGGAGGTTTATTTATTTGAGCAATTCAGTTTAACGGCACAAAACTGATGTTTTATATACAACAATGTAGTTGAGCCACTGTAAGAACATAGACAACTTAAAGAGAGGAGTAAATTTTTGGCAAAAAACTCAAAGTTTTTTAGATTAACCTAAAAACATGAATAGAAAAAAATAAAGACATGTTTGAGTTCGGAAAGTTAAATATTTCCTTGAAAAAAATGCTGAAATTTTTAGATAAATATTAGAGATGTTCAAGGAAAATTGACTTTGTGTGAAAGTCGTACATTGAGTCCATTTCATTTTTTTGTTTTATTTTATCTTTTAACAAACCTTTACAGTTGGAGAAACATACATGTTTTTATTTTGTTTTGTTTTGTTCTTCTACTGTACATTGAGACAGTTTTCCACAGGGTGACAAGTCTGTATAAAATCCTATAATCCTATAACTGTATAATCCTATAACTGTATAATAATCCTAAAATTGGGAAGGCATCATTATCCCTGATGCTTTCCCAATTTTTTTCCTACCACCTAACTTTGCCCTAAAATGTCATCATGCAGCGCTCAATGAACAGTCAGCTGTGTTGGCAATGACCTAACACTCCTCGTGGAAGATATAAGCTTATTAGAAATTTGAGTAATAACAGGAACCAGTAATTAGAGTAATAAATATGAACCAGTAAATGACAAAACAAAAAGCGAAAAATAAACAAAACAAAATAAAAACAACAATAAATATTTCCATACCAAGGCAGGTTGTTAAAAAATAATATAAATTAATGAACAGAAAGGAACATAATCATAAAAATTAACAAAATTGGAAGTTTAGCACTATGTGCAATGAATTCATATGACAATGTTTTGACTTTTTAAAGTGAATATCTAAAAATAAATTCACTTTTTGAGGAGGATGGAAAGAGCTATAATATGAAAAAAAAAACAGTAGAAGGAGCTTATTCTATTCAAAGTTGAGGCTGTGAATGAATGGACACAAAAAGAACAGCTACAAAATAAACATACAATAATAAAAAAAGGGTATTATTGTATGTATACTTCACGCAAATAAAGGCTCTGCATGCATTATCTTCTCCTCTGTGTGCTTTTGCAGGGAAACAAACTGAGGTCGAAATGAATCAGATATTTTTTTTAAAAGTGTCACAACAGATGTAGAGAGCATCCAGATGGCCTGTGGCTCCACTCAGCCACAGGAGGTCTCCACTGCACAACAGCAGCAGCATGTTTCCTCTGTGAGACTCAACCATTTGGCCTTTAATGCTCCCAGTGTGATCAGACACTGGCTGGAAACCTCAAAGAGGCGAGACATGAAGCGGAGAGACACAAATGGGTTACCGTTTTCCTTTAATTCATTTGATTCTTCAAAGGGTTTACAAAGCCTTCTATTTAAATGCTTTTCCTCCACATTATCATTCATACAGCTGCTCGTTTTATTGGCACATCCAGGCTCCAACGTCATCATACTGTGCAGAGTACAGGGCCAGTCGCATTTATTGGCACCGTTGGTAAGGATGCTTAAATATTCTTAAAATAAATTCATCCTGTATTGCAGCATTTTTTTAATCCCACTAAAAAATTTAGAAAAATCCAACCTTTTGATTTTAGTTCCTTAAAAGAAAATTGCTTGTACAGTGCATAATTCCCAAATAACAAATGTACTTTCCTTCTTAAAGTTCATCCAATTTTTCAAGAATGTGATATCATATGACAAAATAAAGCAAATTTCTCTTTGCCAACCACTCTTCAAAATGGTAAAAACAAGAAAACATGGCAATTAAGTGAGGTAAATGTGTAGAAAATGGTGGCATCTTGGAATATGCAAGTCTTTGTAAGAATAAGAAGAGGTTATCCACATGCCGTGTTGTTAAAAAATGTCTTCTTTCCTATCATATCAAATGTAAACGTGAAATTTTCAAAATGCTTCTGCAAATTTAACTGGAGTCATGTGATTTGGTCAGATTAGGCCAAGATGTTTTAAAATGTTGTCTATATAAAAGAACAATAATATAAATAAACAACTTTATACCTAATGTTAAGTATGGTAGAGGTTCTGTAATGCTGTGGGTCTATTTCTTTACAATCGTCCCTGCTTTTCTTCTGAGTGCAAAGCATTATCGGCTCCTCAAAATATCAAGAAATGTTTTTAAAAAAATCTGCATTAAAACTGCAAGTGGTTTGCTATTTTTATTTATTGGTTTTATTTGTATTTTTCCAGGCATACCATATGAAGAAGCTTCTTGGCTTCATGTAGCCAAGAAACAAAAACACAAAATATCTTAATACACTTGAAATAAGACAAAACTAACTTACAAATAACCTTTCAGGAAGAAATATGAGCTTGTTTTAAGTCAATAACTTCTTAATATTGATGAAAAAGTACTAGTTCCATCGACAAATTATTTAATTCATAATATAACATTGTTATAAGTGAATTTATCTTCCAATAGAACTAGTAGTTTTTAAATCAATATTAAGGAATTATTAACTTAAAACAAGCTTCTATGTCTTGCTATAGAAAAAGCTAAAACAAAAAAAATGTTTCATTATATGGAGTAGTGATTCAAAACATTTGATCTTTATGGCCATTTATCCTACATCCAATAATAGTCCTGCAGCATAATCTGAACAATCTGTATTATGTGAATAAAAACACAATTACTTCTTAGAATAAGGTTTTCTTCTGCACTAAAATTAAAGGTTGAAATTTTCCCAAATATTCAGTGTGAGATAAATCTTCTGTTTTGAAAAATTAATTGGATTTTAATGCTTTCTACATTATCTTTTACCAGGGGTGCCAATAATTACATCTGGCGCCGAAACACCAATAAAAGTCAATAACGGTGCGACATTTCATATTATAACAGTCCTCCCTGTTGTAGACAGAAACAAATCCATGCATTTTTCATCTTTAGATGTTTTAATCTTTGTTGTAGATTTGGCACCATCTTCACATGAAATAAAACCGCAAACACAACCTGTATCAGGGGTGTGATTCGTATGTTGAAGGTAAAATTCAAGTAACAGGAGGGAGGAAATTTCTCTCAATTTTACAGAAATGAGGCAAAAAAAAAAGGCCTGAACCACTAAAGGGATCATATCGTGTAAACAACCCTTATTGTTGTTCTTAAAAAATACAGAGATAGTATCAATAATTGCAATGATTTATAAACAATTGTTTCTTCATACAAGCTTATAGTAGCACTACACGTCATGTACCTGTCAGTGCTGTGCAACAAATATTCAATATTACTACTGATAATAACAATAATATTAACGATCATAACAAGTTATTGTAAAAATTCGCAAATGCTATTCAACTACCATGTAAAGGAAACGTTTCGACAGTGTGCTTTCTCCGCCGAAATGAACAAAAGGGAAAGAAAGGGCTGCAGGGCCTGCAGGGTGAGAATCACGCTGCTCTCACAGAAATTGGCACTGTTAACATACTGTACACTCTAAAAGACCGACAGTCCCTCGGAAAGAGAGGCAGCTGTCAAAAAGAGGAGGAGCGGAGAAACATGCAGGCCTCTGGTCCGGCATTAATGTCAAAGGCCGTGCCATTCACTCTATTGGACAGGCAAAAAAAGATAATAAACAAAAGTAACCAGTCTCAGGAAACAGGCCCAGAAAATAAACAGGGAGGAAAACTCCTCCTGCAAATTGAAAGATAATACTCCAGTCGGGAGCTACACCACCTCATAATGTCTCTTATTTGTAGGGGATAAAATAAACTGGGAGCAAATCAAAGAAAACACCAAAGCAAATGAATAATTTGCTTGTTGTGATAATCTTGAAAAAGTCACCTGATTGTTGTCATTGCGCCCTTTAATAAATAGATTCAATCTAATTACTTGCAACAGAATTGATCTGCAGCCTTCTCTCTCTTATTGTCAGTGCAAATTAAGTGATTTATTACAGGAAGCTGTTTCTTTGTGCTTTCGGCGAATCCTGACGGTTGAAGTGCAGATGTCGTTTCTCTCAATTCATAACGAAAGTCATTTTTTCATCAAGTACATGATGTTTAATATGATATTTATTCAGCTGGAGAGACACCTGTGTGGTCATTATTATGGCGATGAACTTAGTTATACAATGTCAACAAAAATGCAACAAATGTTGGGTTTTTGCTTCCCAATCAAACCAAGTCTAACAGATTTGGTTTGAGTTTAAGTCAAGTTTTTAGAATTTGTCTACATGAGGTCTCACATCGTCACAGGAAGAGTGTTCGTCAGGTCTCTCGTCTTTAAAATGTTTAAATTTGTGAATGAATAAAACCATATGCTTTTATTTCGTCAATCCCATGAACTCCTTAACTCTATACTGAACTATTTGGGGTATTACAAGTTTTTCTCCACCTCAATTTGAATTATTTAAAACCGTTTTGTAAAGCATAACAGGTAAATATGCTCCAAAGTAAGGTATAAATTACAACATTATGCCTGGGGCACTGTGGAAAGAGTAGATAAGAAAGTATTTTGACATTTTTGAATGAAAATAATGGAAATGCTTTTATTTTGATAAGCAGGAAGTGGCTAGAGTGAAGGTCTGCCAAAGCTAATAAATCAAGCTAATGTTTTCATAGGAATATTATGCAAATACGATGTGTTATGTGTCAGAGCTGCAGTCATATCAGATTGTTGTAACCTCTGATTATAAAGAATCCCAATCAGACTTGAGTCCCGGTCCATGAGTCCAAGTCAAATCTAGATTTTAAATGAAATTTGAAGTTGCTTTTTTCCAGCTTGAGGCTCCAAAAAAGAAAGTTAATTTTCTGAGACTCCTATCAAATTAAATTTCAATGTTGCTATAAAATCAAACTGCACCACTCTTTGGAAAATTAATTAAAAACTTTGAAAACTTTGCTCTGGATAAAGTAAAAGGGGAAAACATGATGTAGAAGTTTCAACACTGGGCAAATTTTCTGTTTCCTGAGGCAAGTTACGATCTAGCACAAGAAAATTCAAAAAGAAAAAGAAAAAACACATCTTTCATCTCATTAAGCACTGAGCAAGGCTGTTCTCTAACAACAAAGCAATAACAAACCTATTTAACAAGACATGGTAACGCTCACTGGGTTGCCAGTTCGGTGGCTGACTCCCCCAAAACCCTCAGCCACTAAGACAGAGCTGACCAGCAACAACAGAGTGTCCACCAGGCAAAACTCAACTCAACGCCTTTGATGGCCAATAGCTTCAGGTGTGGTGAAGACAGAGAAGCCAGGCAACGCCAAGCCTGCACTCGTAGCGGCTGCTGCGGCGGCGGCGGTGGCTCATCAGAGGATGTTGCAGAAGAACTTCTTCTCCCGGAACGGGTTCTCGGAGGCGGGGACGGGAACGATGAGGGGGTCCTCGCGTGTGTGGGCGTCGCAGTACGCCATCAGGTCTGCAGCTGCTTTGGAGACCTGGGGTGTGGATGTACAGATGTACAGATGTTCGTCAAAATTTTAAGAGTTTTCATATTAACAGAAATTCATCTTCTATTTGACATTTTAACTGTCAAGCAGACAGTTAAAATGATCCACTTTTTTCACTTCTGATACAAAAACAGATATCTGAGGTTTAGTATCGGCCGATACAAGAGGTGAGTAGAATACCCAGAGCACTACTTCATCATATTTTTATTCAAGCAAAAGTAAAAGTATCCATCCAAGAAATTATTCAAGTAAAAGTAAACAGTATTTAGTAAAAGGTCTGATCAAAATATCAGTCATTTAATTTTTGAAAATTTCATCATCAGACGGACCAAAGTATAAAGTTAAATGAAAATTTTTGTATTCTAAGGATCAAAATGGCAATAATTCATATACGTAGCAAAAAATAACAAAATCAGACAAAACATTTTTTTTCCAAATCAGTTTCTTTCAATAAAAAACTCGATCAAAATCTTTAGCAAAAACTGCAGGTGTGAGTCTGGTGAATTTCTAGTTTTAAAAATGTTTGTTTTTCATTCACTGGGTAGAAAATCCAGAAATTTCATTCAACTAAGAGTAGAAATACGTTATGATAAATTTACTCAAGTAAAAGTAAAAAGTACAGCATAGTAAAAATACTCCTAAAAGTTTTCTTTTTTTTTTTTTTCAAAAAGGTTACTCAAGTAAATGTAATAGAGTGAATGTAACTAGTTAGCACACAACTCTGGCCGATTGACTTAAAATGTTCCTTTTTTTAAACTGAGGCATAAATGTACTGAATTGCAGATTTATTTGATTACTCTGCAGCACACGTAAATAGCTTCAAAAATTTGGTCAAACATGTAAAAACAACAAAACTTTAATTTGTTCAGGAGAATTACAGCCTTTTTAAAAAAAAAAAAGTTAAAAAAATCATCAAGTTGACTACGTTGGTCAAACATGTAAAAAATAAACTGCAACAAACCTTCTTTCTAATGGTTAGTGTGAAGTTAGAAATTCTAAATATAATGTAAAATAAATAATAAAGCCATAGAGCTAGACTGATTAGACCTGCTCTTATGGAACATCTTCAAAGCTAATGGAAATAAATAAAAACGGTAATTAATGGAGGAAAAACTACAACTAACTGGAACTATATTGTCTGTTTATTAAACTAACTAAAATATACTGAAATTACAGATTTAATTAATCTACTTATTAGCCTTTCGAACTGCACACATAAACAGTTTACGTCAGACGTCAGCAAATTACGGCACTTCATATTTCTCCTGGCAACAGAAAACACCAGTCAGTTTGTTGTTCAACAATAATTGAATAAATGTTTTGAAAATCTTATTTTTTGTTGAGTATTCATTACCTAGTTATAATACGATACTTTGACCTTTTTCTGCACCTAAAAATTAACCAAAGTATGAAAAAACTAAAACATGATATTATAACTAACGGAAACAAAACAATATGTAATTAACACATTCTAAAAATTAATCACAATTAACCGAATTAGACAAAATAAAACCAAACTATATTGAAAAACACAGAACTGAACCTTCAGAGTCACATAAAGACGGTTACAAAGTCAGTCTTCTATCACCCGAAGAACATTTAAAAGGGCTAAAGGACTAACATCCCAACAAGATCTACAGAAACTCATCAATGCGTTTATCGTTAGTCGCATTGATTACTGGAACAGGCCTGACTGAAAAAAATCAGACAGATCCAGAACCAACAGAAGCTCAGGGAGGAAATCGATGTTTTCACAGATTATCTGTCTCATAACAAACAGTCACAACATGGTGACAGTTTTATAAAAGTTACACACACCAGCTCCTTAAAGTGGTTAAAGGAAAAACCTGTAAAATGTGCCTTTTTTTTATCCCATTTATCGATTAATTGTCAGAATAATCGATTAATAAGCTAATCGTTAGTTGTAGGCCTGATCTTTTTACAGTACAGCCAGACTGTATGTGAGCGCAGGCTTCCACTCGGGAGCGGAGTGGGAGTTACAGCAGGGGAGGCAAATGGAGAGCAGAGGAGCAGCTGCAGCAGAGGGACGGCCGGGGCCCCGGGATCCGCACGGAGCAGAGAGCCATCTGATCTCCCGCCTGCCACTTCACCTCACCCACTGCTGCTCTCAGGGGAGAATGCATCACACAACGCTCATCATCCGGCCATGTGAAGCACTCGCTTCGACAACGATGCAGCACAAAGCCAAAAATATGATCAGCAACGGTTCCGACTTCAGAAATCAATAGAGCCACTGTTGATGTTTCCTCTAAATGTTAAGGAATCATTTTATGTGCATCTGCATGTCAGACAAATCTTCTGACTTAAAAACGCTGATTTAAAGAGACACATTTACTTTTAGTATACAATGTGTAATTTGTCAAGGTAGGGTGTCCAAAGTGCGGCGTAGGGGCCATTTGAGGGCCCCGGATTGATTTTGTGCGGCCCCTGACTGGAATTCAGGAATGATAAAAACTTGGCCATTGAGGCTTTTTACTTTTGAATAAAATCAATAATACAAAATAAATATAAAATATTAATTAACACAAAATAATTATCTTTCAGTAAATTACACTTTTTTAATTTTCTTTAATTTCATAGTAAAGAGGAACAGATATGTCCAGTGACTTTTACTCAAAAGCAGACTTTGGTGCAGCTAAATCTGCTTTCACTAAGTTTATTAAACCAGGCTGAATAAATAAGCAACTTCAAAGTGATATAAATCCTATTCCTTTTTCTGTTTTCTCCAACTAAGCTCAACATAATTAGCAAATAGGATCTCTTTTATTTCATATGGTAAACATGCGACTGTGACAAATTAACATTTTCTTTTCTCTTTATTCTGTTTAGTTTTGACCCAAAACCTTCAAGTATCTAAATATCAAGAAGAAATGTATTTTTCAGCATTATTCTGAGAACAAGCATGCATCTAAAACGACTTCATGGGAGAAAAAGTAAAACTGTTTCCAGAACAACATTACAGGAAAAACCCATAAGACTTCTGTGGATGACATGTTCTCAAATCTGAGCGATTTGAAGAAGTTTTGCAACATGTACAGTTGAAATGAAAGAAAGAAACCTTATTGTTTCTGTCATGCAAAATACAACAATATTACAGCAAAAAATCTATTTGTGTGCTGGTATTGTTTTCTGAAAAACTAAAATCCTGCATCCGTACACAGAGTCATAACTAGATGAGCTAAATAAGATCAGAACAAAGTCTGAAGTTCCCAGTTTTCCCTGCCTGAGTTCCCTTTGTTTATCTTCCAGCTCTAAATGTTGACGGAAACATAATAAATATGATGGATGTTTGTTTATGAAGAATTTCTGGGATGAGATTAAAGCTATTTAATGAGAATGAGAAGTCGGACATGATTCATGCTTAAATCCTGCTTAATAAAAGATGGATTTACTAGAAGTAGCAGAAGAGATGTTTACTTAGACAAATATGTTCATCGCTTAAGCAAAGCTAGACATTTAAGAAAACAAGAAGTGTTTCTGTATCTATTTAATGATTAATTGATTTTTTTATCTCCATCCTCATAGACCATAAACGTTTTACCAGTTCGCCTTGCGTCGATCAGTGCACGCTCTCTTACTTTGGTATTTCTGGATGTTGAATTTCTCTTCAGTGATCCGGTCCAGAAGTGATATTACATTTATGCCAGAACTATGAACTTAAAGAGCGCAATACTTTTTTAAATAAAACGGAAAGCAAACAGACTCTTTCAACCCCAAAAACAGTTGCATGAAAACGTTTAACAGCTTTTAGGAATAGGAAGGAGTTTACAAGAAATTCAGATGTGTCTTTTCAGTGTTTATTAAATTTTTCAAAACTGAAAACTTTCTAATCGTGTTCTTAGAAACTCACAAATGTTTGGTTTTATGGGATGTAAGTCACAGATATGATGGTTCAAAATGTATAACACTTAAAAACCTGGAATGTTACCAGGAGATTGTACAGTTTTAAAAGCCACTGTAGAAGCGACTCAGCCCACCAGTGAAGATCTCATCGTCCCAATGATTTGAAAAGTGCTGCTGGCATCAAATTACCACTGGGTAGCCAAACAGATTTCACTGCAAAGAAGCAGATTGCAAGAGCTGTATCATCGTCACGCATGGCTAAAAATCTGCACACTTCTGTTTTATTTTTTCTGCTCTGACTACAGTACCGTCGCTAGTTTCTTCCAGATGATCTACTTCATTTTATTTCTGTCTGCAATGGTACACCTGCGATCTGTTTGCAACTTCTCCGCAGCTAAAAAAGCTCAAAAATCACAAAGTATACTTGTGTGAGGATAGGGTACAATTGCTTAAAGTGAAAATAAAGAATTTCTAAGCTAAAGCTATAAAGCCGAAGACGCCGTCTGTCTACTTTCTGAAAAACCCTCTGCTCAGTCCTTCACAAAGTGGAACTTTAACAAAGTCGTCTCCAAAAGAACAACCCAATTATTTTCATAATGAAACTAAATGCAGTAATTATATAAACTGCAGAGAGCAGGAGCCCCACAGGAGGAAAAGTGGTACTGCACTGAGGGTGTCATTAGGCCCAGACTGATTGTAATTACACTTCAGCCCCATGATGGAGGGAGAGTCCTTCTAATTAGCACTGATCACATTTCTTTGGCTGGCTGAGCAATTAATGAGAAAGTGGTGATCCCTGCTCCTTCCACTGATACCAACCTCCTCTCAGCAGATCTCTTACTTAAGTTTAAGAGAAAACCAAAACTCTCGTTGTAAAAATCTGTAAGTTTTATGTTTTTACGGAGAAACAAAGACGTAAAAATTGAGGATTTTGCTGAAGAAACTCAAGTGTGAAGACTGTAGTGGTGATATGCTCCTGCACGTTGAAGGTTATGTAAACATAGACTTATTAAAGCTGCAGTACGAAACTTTTGTAATAAAAATATATGTTATTCACATATTTGTATTAGGAGGAGGGTTTTAGTGCTGCCAATCACTCTTGTGTACCCATGTTGCTCTGTGCTACGTTACGTTCATCGTTAGCATCCATGTTTACTTCTGCAACCAAATGGAAAAACATTGTTAAATTTGGGTCACCAAAATGTTTTTCAGCTACAATCCAATAGCTTCACCACAGTTGTGCAAATTCATTCAGTAACTCACTTCAGGCACGAACACAATGTGTGAAAATACGGCAAAACAAGCAGCTGGTTCAACAAGCCGGCAGGCGACAGTCACTTCAGCGTCTAATCAACACTTCATTTTCATTTGATGCACATGTCTAGCAAAAGTTCAGATCTATTCCTGATATGTACTCATATTGTTGTTGCTTTTGTAAACAGTTGTGGATGTGTCCTGGCTCAAAGGGAACGCTGTTTGAACCATCAGCCTCGGGGAAGAAAGGAAATGACTCCCGGAGCACATGAGGAGCTTCTGAACGACAATGATGACACGGTCATTTCAGCTGCACAACAAGCTCTTTATAACACATGTTAAGACCTTCTATCTAATAAACCAAAATTTCAAATGTCACAGTTATGAGACTGACCTTAACTTTAAAGAGGGAAATAAAAAAAAACCTACTGCGGTGCACGCATTTATGCGTTTTTCCTTCAAGTGGGAACTTTTAACTTTGGAAATACAAAATGAGGAGAACCCAAAATGATCCCAACAGAAAATAACAAAAAAAAAAAACGGTGCTGGAAGTAGTTTGGAAAAAGTGTTCATTTCAATTTCAATATTTTCAGCATAGATATGATTTAATATTTTGTAATACTATTGTGATAACAACAAAAAACGCTATTTATTACTCCTTTTATAGGTAACTGTATGACTATCTACATGATACAAATGTTTTGTTCTTGAAAAACATTAATATTTTAAACTGGTTTCTTGACTTAAAAAACTTTACCCTGTAACATCATTTAATAATATTTTCTATTTTTCTCATATTTATTCATGATCTCATGAGCCAAACAGTGGAGAAAATAGAAAAAAATAACATTTCCTGTCATACTGTCAGTTCTGTTTTTTGTTTACCATCAATAACTAATTATATAACCTTCCTCACTAAATATTTATTAATATTTAGTTTGTAAATTAAATATTTAGTTTTGAATTAAATATTTAGCTTGGAACTCTGACTTTTTTCTCTTTGAAAGGCTGAATAAACCAAATTATTACTGTTGATTTCTGACTGTGCAACTTTACAAATAACATCAAAAATAGCGGAAAATCTAAATGTTTACAAATCATAAAACTATTAAGCTAAAATTACACATTTACAAAGACATACCAATGTTCAACATTATATATACATAGTACATTTCTGTAACCACTTCTTAATTGTTCCTCACACTTCAATACTCATATTGTTTTTACTACTACTATAATTAATTTGAAGTTGAAGAATAGCAGAGGGATGTAAAGAATAAAAGCTCCAACCTTTCCGCATAAAGCAGGTACAAATTATGGATGATAACTTATAAAGAAGAATTAAGCATTTTTATTATAGCCGACCTCCGTATCTAAGTAAACTAATATTTACATGTACAAAGTAAAATGAACAAAATGGTAAAATGAATACAAAATGAAAATGAAGAGGGGAACAGACTCAACTAGTAGCAATATTCCACCTAAAGAAAATGTAACGTGGCACGCGTTATGTAATAAAAAACCTTCATCTGCTTTAGAGGAAGTGATTTTGGTCTTGATAGTCATGTTGTTGACAGGCTAAATATTCTTTGCCACATGAAATGTAGTCTAAAACGATATCTGTACAGGTGTTTAGGATGGGTTTAGCAGATACTGACTATAGAGAGAGCACAGATGTATTATCAGTTTTGTGCTTATGGGAAGAATACTGCAAATTATAGATCCTGATAAAGGCAGAGCTAAAAGGAGCTTGAGTAGTTTTGCCACTAAAACCTAAAAACATCGTGCTTGTGCTTCATTTTATGGAAATCCAAACATGGAGAAGAGTGAGACTCACAGGTCTTTGCTCTTTCAGCTCTCCATATGGCAGGTACAACTGAACAGTGTGAATCTTGTCATCATGCAATCTGGAAACTTGTAGGCATCAGCGTCTGCAGACCAACCAACTGAGGAGCAACCCACAGCTTCAGACGTGTAAACAAATCGACATATGTGCGCAGAATGTGTCTGCGATTAGATATGAAAATGTCCCCGCCTGGCAACCAATATTAGTGTTTACCTTCAGTCAGAGAGCAAACTTACGCTTTCATTAGTAACACTGCAACCATTTTTTCAAGGCAACCTCTCTCAATACTGGTCCGGTTAATCATTTAAACTCAAAAAAAGTTATTCAACTAACTGAATTTTCCTTCAGCACCTTCATTATACTAGAAAGAGAAATAACACAATGAATTTGGAATCAGCAAAAGAATATCTTAGAGTGTTAGGATAAATCAAAAGTTTCTCTTAGTGATTCAAATGTCTGATTAAAGTGGCTAATTGATGTTAAATAAAGCAAAATTGGAGCAGAGTTAAGAATAAAACTGTTTGTTGTTCTGCAAGTTCCCACAGTTTTAACCTGACAGATGGTGAATAGCACAAGCATCTTATTAAAAATGTATTCAATTGAGTGCAAAACAAATATTTAGCTTTAATAATCAGGTATTAGAGTAACTTTTCTGAACTTCTCCTGGTCAAAGTAATTTGTAGAGCTATTGCTGCTGTTAACTTTGTAGACTTTCTAAACTTTTCTTTACATAAAAAGTACTTCCTGTCCATTGATTGTGTAAGTAGCTAAGTATCTTTCCTGTCTGATGTTATTTACTTTCTTTCCATAATAAGTATTTCTTGCTTAGTGATTGCATGGTGAGCCGTATCCCTTTGACTGTTTTTTTCTTTGTGGTTAAGTGGCGCGCAGTACTCGTCCATTACTGCTGAGTTTATCTAGCTGCTTGCAAATGGTTGCATTCTGACTGGCTTCTTACTTTTGTTTCTCTCTACTGTCACCACTTGATTTCTGCAAAGTCAACAATTCTGCAAACGGCTATTCTTTTTAGATAATCTCTCATAAAATGACAACATGATAACTTGAGTGTATTATAGGGCACTATGCTTACAATTAGTATCAGATACAAATCTAGACCATTTTTAACACTTAGTGTGCAAGAGGACTTTCATGCATCTGAACCAAGAAGAGAAAAACCTGCACAAATGCTGAACCTGAACCCAAACACAACCAGTGTACCTTTATCCTGTCCATGCAGGCCTCCATCTTCAGCTGCTCCACTGCTTTCCTGGCCTGGGAGATGCTGGCTGTGCTGTTGTTGGCGATGCTGTCCTTCATGGTGTGCCTGTGACAGACAGCAGAGGTAGAAAAGAAAGTGAGCAGGAAACTCTGCCACGTCTCCAGCAGTCCGTTCCTACAAACCTGTTTATTCGTCTTGGAAAAGAGATTTTGTGCAGTGCAGTTTATTTTTGAGCAGCTAAATTTTAAGTGTTCGCCACTTATGTAAAGTATTTAAAGTATTTCATCTTGTAATGTTCGCAAACCTGCCTCAATTGGAGAAAATCTGTCCACTCTTTGCCTAGCTTTCTCTTAAAGATGACCTATTATGCTTCCGTAAACAGTTTAGAATAGGTTTTGTGTTTTGGTCTACACAAAACATGCTCATTACATTTTTTTGCACAAAATCATTCTTAGATTATGAAATTTCAGTCTGCTCACTTCTGCCTTTTTGAGCTGTTTTAGGGCTTCTTGTCACTTTAAATCAAAAATAAGGGGCTGCTGGCCACGACCCCCAGCTCAACGCAGCACATAAAAATGGCTGCAAACAGATGAACACCCATATCTTTGAAAAGCAGAAGTGGAGCCTCCTGCACAACCAAGAAGAATCCATCAAGTGGTTTCTGAATGGTAAGTAAGCAGCAAAACACTTATCGTTTCCAGTAGCCATTGTACAGCACATATAGCATCCAAACGTGCTGGAGCTCAACTTTGGTTGCTAGGTGATGAGCTGGACTTTGGGGTTGCTAGGTAACAGCGGATTGGAATGTGATTCAACAATCACAAGGTTTTTGAATCGGATTGTTTTCCAGACACCAAAAAATACAAACTTATTACCAAAAAAACAGTGGGATAGTTATTTTTAAGCCTCTGAGTTGTTTTTAGAAGCAGTTAATACCCAAATGGAAGGACAAAAACATGCAAAAATATTAATTTTCCATTATAGGTCCCCTTAAAACATGCCTTAATCCAGCTGCCCCACCTGTTCTGCTAACAAATAATTCTGAACCAGGAAAGAAAACCTGGTTTTAACATTTTTGTAGAAGCAAAAATTTGAAAGTTTATTTAAATTCAGCCTCCTTTAATCTGATACCCCTAAAAACATCTTTATCCAAAACACTTAGCATGAAACAAAACTGCAAAACACTGCACATCACTCTGAACACATCATATCCACAGTGAAACATGGCGGTTGTGGCATTATGCTGTGGTCTGCTTTATCTTCAGTGAAAACAGGAAACCTGTTCAGAGTTTATGTAAAGATGGATAGGTTGGTCTACTTTATTTATTTGTATTTATTTATAATTTGTCAGGTATAATAGTTTTGCAGTGGTACAAAGCATAAGCATACATGCAAACATACACTGTAAAAACATATAATAATCCTCAAGGCTCCACAAATCAAATTCAAATCAAACCAAGAGACAGCAAAGGAAAATAAAACTTAAAAATTAAATATGAGAATAAAAACACGAATAAGCAAAATTAAATAAAATATGTTATAGATTAAACAAAGAGCAATACTGGAAGAAAACCTGTTAGATTTCCCCTAAACTTACAACTAGAACTGCAATGGAGAGGTTACTTGTGTGTTAGCATGGCCTAGTCAAAGTCCAGACCTGGATTCAATTGAGAATCTCTGACTAATTGTAACAACTGATGTTCACTGGCTTTATTCATCCAATCTGACTAAGCTTGAGTTGTTTTGTCAAAAAAAAAAAAAAAAATCAGAAAACAATTAATCTTCTTTCTTGGCCTAAAATGATAAAAAGCTTTTTTTAAAAAAAAAAAAAAAAAAAAAATCAAAGAGTGTGAATCAGAGTTACATTTACTTGATTCACTTTTTGGGGGGAAAAAAAAAAACTTTTTAGCGTAATTTTACTATGCTTCACTTTTTACTTTTGTATGAGCAACTTTATTACGAAGTAATGTGACTTTTACTTGAGTAAAATTTCTTGATCCTCTACCCACTGTGAGTAACTCCACTGAATGAAGACCAAACTTGTTTTAGCCAAACATTTACCGGACACACACCACAATTTCATAAGCTTTTTGTATTGAAAGAAATTGCTTTGGAAAAATGTTTGCCTCATTTTGTTATTTTGTAATTAGATTAGATTAGATTTATTGTCAGCTCTATAAATAGTTTGTTTATAAAAGCTGAGGGCTGTTAATAACAAACAGTCCAGACACATAAAACGAGACAGAAGTTTGATCTGGGAAAGAAATTAAAAGGGAAAAAAATGCTGTTTTTCCATCTCTTTGTCTCTGGTTTTATATAATTATGTTATTTACAAAAATTACTTTCCACTTGGTCTTTAAAACACCAAATTTTTCACATAACTTTCTATTTTGATCCATCTGTTTATGTAATTTTTAAACATTAATTCACTTACGTTTTGATTGGTTACTCGGTACACAAGTTTTAACTCTTATTTTAAGTCTTGGATGGCTCCTTTTTACTCTTACTTGAGTACAAATATGTTGAAGTAGTTACTTGAGTACAATGTTTGGATACTCTGCCCACCTCCAGTCACCACATTTGACAAGCAGTGACCAAGACTTGCTCTGGTTTTGACCCCCCTCAGCGCTGATTTGGCCCAGTTTGGCAGCAGCAGCAGCAGCAGCAGCAGCAGGGAGAGGAGGAGGCACCAAACCACAGATGTGTTTCATAAGGATGAAGACATGAAGCCTTCCACCAACGTGTAGTGCAGCCGGACGCATCCTGCCTTTATTTGTGCTTCACTTCCATCGTATCAAACCGAGATAAGTCAGAGATAATAAAGCAGATGGGAGATAGAGTGTTTCATTTCTAATGCATCGCCTTTATTTTTTTGTATTTGTGATCAATTTGCAGCTTCTAATCACACACCCTCGCACGAAGCTACCAGGCCTACAGATTCCCCCTCAATCCGCGCATCGTGAGGCTTCATCCGACTGGATTTCAGCCTCTGATCGCCTGTGTGTCGTTTTATCCAAACGCACCTTTGCTGATTGTAGAGTCAAATCTGTCAAAACGAGACGCGGGCGCCTCTCCTTATTTCTAAGGAGACAAAAACAGAGCTGCGGCCCTGCTTGGACCTGAAAAGCCCACGCTACGAATCAGATTCAAAAATCTGGATTTAAGGACTAAAATGCTCGACTATAAGCAGACATTAAATCAGGCTTCCTACCTGAGACGTGCCAATGCTTTTCCAATTTGGAGAATTCCGAGTTGACTCCACCCAACACACACACACAAAAGAAGGAGAAGAAGAAGAAGAAGAGGAGGAGGAGGAGGATGTGTAGGAATAATAATAAAAAAATGAAACGATAGGAGGAAATCCCAGCCTCGCTTTTGATCTGAAGGAGGAAAATCCGAGCGGGTTCTGATGCGATCCGAGCGGTCAGGTGTCGGTGCGCTCCACGGCTGGACCCGGAGAGATGTTACGCATGCAGCAGAGGGGGGAAACCTCGGTGTGACGGAGAGATCTGTGATGCACAGGCTGCAAGATCCGCGGACCAGGAGCTGCTGCAGCAGCGACGGAGCGTTTCCAGTGGACAAACTGGCCCTAAACGCACCGCCTGCTACTCTAATTAGAAGCGGACGGGTTTGTTGTTCCCCCTCCCTGATTTACCGCTCCAGAAGGCGGCAGAGATCTGCAGGCTTCCCCGTTTCATTTTTACATCAGCTTTGACATCACCGGGTCCTCCCCGCAGCAGCTGACGGGCCTCACCCAGTTTTAACGACGGCTCTCTTCACATGGATTAATAACTAGATTTTAATCATGCATTTGTTGATATCTCCCCCCCTGGCAGAGATGCGTAACAAACCTTAAAATAAATCCAACATTTAACCTGATTACATGTTAATTGATGTCTTTTTTCTCTTCAGCTCACCTGGATGTAAGTCTGGGGATCAGATGGCTGAGAAAGAAAGTTGATTTTGTGTCTGATGAACCACTTTTAGGTGGATTTCAGTTGTTTATTTTGGACCGTTATCAACTTTTAAGAGAACCAGTCCGCAGCACCACGGATGGTACATGGTGTATTTTCCCAATCTCAATCGTTTATTAAGTCACAAAATTACTAATCATCATATTTTCATATTTATTGATGCTCCAATGAAACCAACAGTAGGCAGGAAATAGCATAATTAATTTTAGATTGTTTGTTGCTATGATGAATCTGAATTATTTTATGAAAATCTTCATAATAAACACCTAGTGGATATAAAAACAGCAGATTTCAGCTGTTTACTTCTTTTTCATGGAATAATAACTGAATTTACACAACAGAAAGATTGTATTAATATTTTTTAAGTATTCTTTTAGAAGTAATCATTTGTCATGTTTTATATGTACTGTATATATCTATATCTATCTATCTATCTATCTACATATAGATAGATAGATAGATAGATAGATAGATAGATAGATAGATAGATAGATAGATAGATAGATAGATAGATAGATAGATAGATAGATAGATAGATAGATAGATAGATAGATAGATAGATAGATAGATAGATAGATAGATAGATAGATAGATAGATAGATAGATAGATAGATAGATAGATAGATAGATAGATAGATAGATAGATATAAATTTTTCACAAGTGGGAAATGGCCAGGGCTTTGTTGGGGTTGCTAGGTGACGTTATATTCCAGATGTTTTTGAAACAACTCATTTTCCAGGTGCCAAAAAGAATTAACTTAATGGCAAAACATGGCTGAAGGTTTATTTATTTTTTAAGAACTTGTTTTTAGAATCAGTAGAAACCCAAATGTAAATACAAAATCGTGCTAAATGTGAATTTTGCACAATACATGCTCTTTAACAGAGTCCCACTCCCCCCAATCTCTACAAGTATTAAATTAAAGGTTGGATTGTTCTACTTTTTTTCTTGTTCAAAGCAGAATTTATTTAGAGCTTTTAAAGGCAGTGTCAATAAATCAGTTAATTTTCTCGCTCTTGTTCTTCATACAAAGAAATGGACACAATAAAAACAAGGTGTTGTAATACTTATTCAGATATTTATATATATATATTTATATATTTATAATATTTATCATTTGTTTGTCCATTCAGACACACACATATGTACACCAAAAAAAAAATAGAAGAAAAACAACACAACCATGATGCCAATCTGCACAAAAAACACAATACAAACTAAGACAATGATCTTAAATTATGCATAGCTTAAGTTATTAACAGGAAAAATAAAACTGTCTTCAGTCACACGCAGCCTTATGTGACTTCCTCTTACGTAACAAAACAAATTAGAAACTGAAAAACAAAACACTTTGATGCAAAGGAGAAGATGGAGGAGGATTTGTAGATAAGCATTCGAGATGGTAAACAAGCAAAACAATGCAACACTTTCCCCAAGAGTCACTCAGGTAAAGTAAGACGAAGGAATGATGATTAATGAAGAAGACTTCCCTTTCTCTAAGACAAATCAACCTGTGAGGCATTTTTCCTTCATGCTGCATTCAACACAGAGGCAGAAGTTGTTTTTCAGAAGATCTAAAAAAATTAAATAAAATAAAATAAGACATTTCTTGTGAGTGAGATATTGCTTCCAGGTATTTTTTTTATGTGCAGCATTGAATCACAGCCCCTGCTCACATTAAGACCACAGATTATTCTGCTACTCTGGTAAACAAACAAAAAGTGCTTCTGACAAATATTCGGCTCAAAAACAGCCAACATGTAAGTGCAGCGAGTCTGGTGGGAATGTAGAGCGAAGAAGTGTGGATCTTCGGGATGTGTTCAATGGTCAAACTTTCCTCTCGGTCCATTTCACTGGACTGATCAGTGTAGTGTTTACAGAGTCTGAGAAAAACCTCAACATCATCTTTCATCTGAAACTCCCATCAGCCAAAACCTTTTATTAACACTCAAAAGGGCCTAACGAGGACCAATCATCGTTACCAAGGTTACGGTTTAAAAACATTAAAGCTATGACTTTAAGTCATACTGTTCCATCTGAAACAGATGGCAGAGTAAAGCCACACAGAGCCGCCCCTCCCCTGCCTGTTGCTGCAAACTGCCAGTCAGCTGACTGAAAGGATCAGAGAGAGAAATTGGAGATATTACAGAAAACACAAACAGTTGTGGAGTGAAAACAAACAGAGGATCCTCCTACCCCCGTTATATCTACAGTAACTCATTTCAGCAGGATACACAGGAGCTGATAGCCTGACTAACTCCAAAACATCAAACTTTTAGACACCAAACTACTGCTAAATTTAGCAGGTGGTTTATTCTGCATTTTTACCAAAACAATAACTTTATGTTGACGTTATTCTTAGTCCTTTTCTGGCTAAGACGATAATTTCCTGCTTTAAGATCTCATCTGCTAATAAAGAATTAAAGCAATTTGGATTTTGTTAAGCAAGACGATGTATAAAAGAAAAAAAGAAAAGGTTTTAGTTAGAGGTCACAGTTATGAAGCATGACTACTAGATTAATTTATTATATTTTTATTCAGCTACTGAATGTTGTTTTTTTTAGAGTTTACAAACCGAAAATAGTGAGATCACTCATATTGGATCCATTTAATAAATAAAGCAAAAAAGGACTACAGCTGATTCAAATCTCTTGTTGACTTATCAGTGCATCTTTAGTAATGTGCAATATTTTACTTTTAGCAGCAACAGCTTCTCTGTTTTAAATAAAATTCAAATAAATCATGCTATTTTTGTTCTACTTTCTTGTAAAACCAATAAAATCTTGATATTTCTCTTCCAGGTCATCATCTCATGACAATCTCATGCCGGCCCGGTTCTAGAATCAGATCAGATTCTGGTCTTCCTCCGTAAGCATTTAATGCTCTCCGAGTTTCAGAGCAAAGGACTGATGGTACACTGCAAAAACACAAAATCCTACCAAGTATTTTTCATCTGGTTTCTAGAACAAATATAGTATTTTTGTTTTATTTCAAGCGTACTAACTTTTCAACGTTTCAGTAAATGCCTTCTAGTTCTACTGGCAGATTATTTTACCTATAACATGAAAAAATGTTTTTGCATAACTAAAATAATCTGGAACTTGCACTTTTTTATCAATATTAAGGAATTATGTATCCAAAGCAAGCTTGTTTGAGCTTGTACTAAGTTATTTGAGGTAGAAATCAGACAAAAATAATGTTGTGTTTTTGCAGTGTGGCTTTTTTAACAGTTAAATCCAGCAAAAAAAAAAAAAAAAAAAAACAACTAAACCCCCCACCCCCCAAAAAAACCAAGAAACATGAGCTTCAGTTTTGAATAAATACATAAAGATGAGATTTACTAAACGCAAGAAGACATGTGCAGCCCAGGTAGGCGTTAAGACGGCGAGCTCATGACTGGAAATGTCATCTCTGCATTCACAAAGTTAAGGTCAGCATTATCCTGGCATGCAGAAGTAGCACAGAACAACAGGCAGCACAAGGTGCAATTCATGACATCCCGTCTCCCCTGCGGTTCCTCCTCTGAGCCGGGCCGCAGAGTGAGGCGGGCCGGGCCGTGACACCGCTGTTCAGACCAGAGCGGGGCCGACAGCCGCCTCACGCAGAGCGGGACGCCTCCCGGTGTCAGGCACAAAGAAAGGAAACCGCGGCGTCAGCACGACACGCTCCAGTTCTGGCAGGAATCTGTCAGCAGCGAGGCGAGAGATGAGCGGGGTGGTGGTGGTGGTGGTGGGGGGGGTCTTCACACTTTTTAGTTCCGGCTTTGCTCAGACAATAGCAGCATATCCGGGAACAGATACAACAAAATGAAAAAAATAAGATGGAAAACAGAAGGAATCAGAGTTTTTAAAAAAAGGAAAAGAGGAGGAAAAAGTGTCTGTTGCAGCTGAAGATTCGTCCACTCCTCCAATATTTTACTTTATAAGTATAAATCTATTTACACATAACGCTCGCTTCTTAATGCTGGGTGTGGTAGCGTTTGCTCAGCTGGGGATGGAGTTATTAAAAGTCAGGGCGGGTTCGGAGAGGTGGACGCCATGCTGGCGCGTCCTTTCCTCCCCGTCAGTGCTGACAGGATCAGAGGGAGGAGGAAGGCGATCTCGCTGGGAAGTGGACAGAGGTAAACATCAGACTCGCTCAGCCGGCCGCGTAGCTGCTCAGGAAGGAGTAGAACATGGGCAGCTTCATACGCTGCTGGTCCCGTCGGCACCAGGCCATCACCGTCCCCTCGCTGTTGGCCGTGTAGAGGTGGTGGCCGTCGCACGAGTACGTCAGGCTGCGGTCGCCAGGAGAGACGGGCATCAGCAACGTATTTATGAAGTAAACAGGAGGTGGAAGATCGTCGTGCTGCTAAATTACCTGATGATGGGTTTACTCGACTTGGGGAAGGTGATTTCTCTGACTGGTTTCAAATCCCAAGTGCTCCACAACCTGGACAGAAGAAAATTCAATTTATTTAAATAGTGCCAATTCACAAGTGTCATCTTGAGGCACTTTACGAAAAAAAATACTGAAAAATCATTTCAATACAACTGTGCATCCATTTGATTTTACTCACTTTTTTCTGAATGAAGAAATTACATGACATGGGAAATATTTTCATTTTCAAAAAATGGCTTTTATTTTAATCCTCCCTTCTCTGAGCTGTCAGATGGAGGCAATGAAAATTTCTGTTTATTTACGAGAATATTAGCGGAATAAAGATGCAATTTTATCAGAAAAACATCTTAAAATTACAAGAAAAAAGTCAACTTAATGAGAAAAATAGTGTATAATTACTACTTCATTCTCCAAATATTTATTCTGGTAATATGTTTTTTTTTCTCATAATATTTAGATTTTTTTTATCGTATGACTTTATTCTGATAGTACAACAACTGTATTCTTGTAACATTAAGACTTTAAAAAAAGATCTCAGTCTGATCCTTATGTTTTGTCACAGAGTTGACCTGAATTCAAAGTCCAAATAAATAGGTGTTAAAAACCCTCGTGAAACAAGATGGCCGCCTTTGATGTGCTGACATCACTCCGAAATAATCCAGATTTTCCAAAACGATTAAAACATCAAAAGACAAAAATCCAGTTAATTAATCAATACTCAAAATTAATTGAATTGTTAACTGAATTGTTGGATTAACCTTGTGAATTTTTATTTATTCTTTTTACAGATTTTCATGGATCTGCTTCAATACCTGACAACGCCGTTCTCCAAACCACCAGCGATGACGTTGACGGATACACCCTCCGGCTGGTTGGAGAACGCCACAGAGCAGATGGTCTCCCTGCAGTGGACGTGACCAATCAGGTCTCCATTCACCGTCCACAAGCGGAGGTCGCTACCTCCACCCTCTACATGCGAAATAAAATAAAATAAAATAAAAATGAAGAGAACCAGTGATTCCAGATTCATCTGTGAAGCAACAGACCAACGTTGCTGAACAGTCAGGTCTCACCAGAGTTACAGACCGTGGCGATGTCACCCGTGGTTTCGCTCGCAGAGACGGCCGTCACCGGACTTTTGTGACCTGTGAGGCTTTGAACGTAACAGAGTCTGGAATAAAAAATAAAAAGTAACAGTTCAGAAACTAAACAAACCGAGGCTTGTTTTTACTTTTAAAAAGACGCTGACCTGTTGAGGTCCCAGAGGATGCAGGTGCCGTCGTTGCTGACACTAATGAGGATGCTGTAGGGTTTGCACACAAACAGGCTGGTGACTTCTCCTGTGTGTCCGTACAGGTGAACCTGAGACTCCACCTCCATCTCTGATGGCTGTAAAAAAAGAAAGAAGAAAAGTGTAACTAACCCGCAAATTAACTGTTCTGGTTTTTTTTGCTGATAAAGTGTGTAATTAGGTAACTTAAGGCATCATCTTTATGTTTCTGTGCAAATTTTAACATTTTCATGTAAGTTTGTTTAGTTCCGCGCCTCAGTGCTGCCCTCTGTAGGTCGAACAGTGCCTCTGCAGTTGAATTCTCCTATTTGTTTAAAACGGTACCCCTG
Organism: Xiphophorus maculatus; assembly: GCF_002775205.1. Classification (NCBI taxonomy): domain Eukaryota; kingdom Metazoa; phylum Chordata; class Actinopteri; order Cyprinodontiformes; family Poeciliidae; genus Xiphophorus; species Xiphophorus maculatus. Next base: position 8,011,659 of record NC_036464.1, on the reverse strand, counting down.
TCGCCAACTTGTCGATATATTTAGTGATGTCAAAGAAAGGACCAGCAACAATTATAGTGGCTTTCTCTGGTTATTAGAAACTTTGGTGACAAAAATGGAAAACACCGATAGGAGTAATGCCATTACAGCGAGCAGTGAGTTGCTTAAAAGTTGCATTTACGTTAGTTTTGTCGTTTCAAGTGTAATAAGATATTTGCACTAGAAACTAAACCAAAAATACTTGGTAAGATTTTGTGTTTTTGCATTGTAGAACCACACCTTGCTGTAAAACGGCAACATAGCTACAAAAACAGCTCAGCATCAGCAGGAAAGAGCAGCCAAAACGTTTACTTGAGTAAAAGTAAAACTTCAACATATTTTTACTCAAGTAAAAGTAAAATGTAGCCATCCAAGAAATTACTCAAGTAAGAGTAAAACAGTATTTAGTAAAAACTCTACTCTAGTACTGAGTAACTGATTAAATTATCAATCATTTAACATTTAAAAATTACATCATCAGACGAACAGAAGTATAAAGTGGAAATTTTGGTACTTTAAGGATGAAAATAACAATAATTCATATAATTAACAAAAAAATAACAAAATCATACAAAATAAAGTGTTTCCAAATCAGTTCTGTCAATAAAAAAACGAATTAAACTTTAACAAAAACTGCAGGTCTGTGTCTGTGTACGGTGAATTTTTGGTTAAAACATATAAATAAAACAAATAATTAAGCGATTTCCATCAATTGCATTTATTTGTGTATTTAATATTTTTTAAATGAAATAAAAATAGCAATAATTGTTGACCTGAAAGCAGAGCATCACTACCAAGCAAAGTCATAAAAAACAAACAGTTCTGACTAATTAGAGTGATTCCTACCGCTAACCGTTCAAAGGAATCCAATTGCTAGTGAACTACACACTCGGCAGCTATGACTTAGCTTCCTCTGATCATATCATATTCCTGGACTTGTTTTCTTTCCACCAGAATCTGCAGCTTTTATTTGTTGTAACCTGGTTTTAAGCCAGTTTTCTATCATTATTTTCAACACAATCCTTTGTTAAACTAGCTGTAGCGTTGCACTTTGAGCTGACGTCACGGTTGTTTACATGCAGGACCATTAGGGGGCGCCCGCGGACGAGGTGCACAGTTTGAGAAAGACTGGGTTTTGATTTTTTCGACACTAGTAAATTGGCTCCGCCAGTTTGCTGGTTTTTTTTTTTTTTTTTGGAGTTAGCTACTCTTTAACACAATAACAGATCATCTGTAACTCAGCTCAGTATCAGACTTTTTTATGTATTTATTTTTTTACTTCTTCCCTGAAAAATTACTCCATTAATCAAAATTCAACAAGGCTCTGCAAGCGATCCAGTGCTGAAAAGCCCTTCAGACACACAGAAGCAGGAAACCTCCACATAGTATCGGGCGCTGATGCACGTCTGAAGGCCTCTCTGATGAGTGAACTGCAGGACCCTAATCCCACTTAGAAACTCGGTGAAATGTGTTTCAAGGGCAGCTGTGATGTGACTAATGAAGCCGAGCGTTTGAGCACGGAGAGGCCGTCTAAAGAGAAAGGGGGAGGGGGGGCTTGCGATGGGCGTTCGTGCGGAGGAGGAAGGTTAGTGGGGGACATCGCCATGGAAACCTACTGTGGTGCTGGTGAAGCGGTTGCTGTAGGCGGTGATGACTCCACACTTGCTGCCCGTAAATAGCTGGCAGCCATCGGGAACCCAGGCGCAGCTGGTCACCTGGAGGAGACAGGAAGTGAGAAACCTCCATGTTTGTCGGCTCGTTAGCGGTGTAAAAAAAAATAAAAAATCAAACGACTGATTTTGATGAGCAGGTTTAAAACCCAGTGATAAATGTTACATTAACCACTAATAATGGTTATTGTTAATGGTTATCACCTACTGGGAATTCACTTAATCTCACCAGTTAATATAAACCAAACAATTTAACTATATTTAGTTTTTATTATAGTAACGTAACTATTTAATTATTTTCTCAAAGTAATTTGAATCCATTGGAAAACTTAATTTAACAATAAAAAAGGATAAAGAATCCATAAATTATTTATATTCATATTTTTAATTAATAATAAATTAATAAGATTTGCATGCCATACTTAAAAAAACCCCATTATATTTCATGTTACATATTTTTATTTGCCATTATTTTCTATATGATGACTTTTAATGTTTTTGTAATTTCTTCTGTCAAAAATCCCAGATTTTGTTGGTCAGAACTGATTTCTAAAAGCAACAAAAGATTAAAACATCCATATGTTACATATTATTTCTATATTTTTTTAAAAATAAAGTGTAGTCTTAGTCTTATGTTTTGGATGACATACTGTACTTGTAATTAAAAAAAACAAAACTATGTATTTTCATGTTACATTCCTATTTGCCATCATTTACTTTAAAGCTTTTTGTCAAAAAAAGGTCAGATTTTGTTGAAAATAACTGATAAAACCAATAAAAACACTGCGAATTATATTGGTTTACTATCTAATAAGAACCAGAAGATCTTTGTCATAAAATTTAATTTATAATATAATTCATGAAATATAATCTGTAATCCTGATTATTCTGAGCTTTTGTTTACCTGGTGGAGCTGTGAACACTGAATAAAGTTGATGGGCGGCTCGCTCTGCTTGCTCTTCAGCCTCAGGATGTTGTCGGCGTAGCCCCAGCTCAAGATGGCCGACCACTGGATGTCTGTGCTGTGCATGCTGCGGACACCTGAGGAGCAGAGAGAGCGAGGCATCAGGCGGATGCTGCGGTTTGAGTCCTGACACGCGCCGCGACTCTTCCTCACCCTGCTCCTTGCTGTAGATCATCATGAGGCAGAAGCTGCGGGACAGACCGCAGATGGCTCGGGTCGGCAGGGCCAGCAGGGATCCGAACCGCTCTCCGTGCGGCTGACTAAAACACACCACCGGGTCCGGAGCAGATGGCGAGCCAACGTACTCACCCCACTTCAGACCTTTGATCCAGGGCAGCGGGCTCTGAGGAAGACGAGGAGGAATATTTCACACCAACTGACTATGAGCGGGTAATACCACCAAATCTCAAATTCTTTTCATCCAATTTTAATTGATTTTTTCTCTTGCTTTCTCTTCTAAAAAAAGAAAATCCAAATGACAAAATATGTTTTCAAAAAATGGCTTTAATAAGGATCGTACAAGGGCGTATATGGGTCATTTTAGAAAGAAAAAAAAGTGCAGAAGATATTTGCACAAGAAATTTCTCCCAAAAAAACTCAAAAACTTTGAGATTAATCTCAAATATTTTAGGAAAAACTTGGAAATTTCTGGAAGGTTGATAATTTACTAGAAAAAAACTCAGAACTTTTTTAGTTTAATCTCAGAAGTGCTTCAAAAGTCGACTTTTGTGCACAAAATTTTAGATTTTTGAAATTCTGAGAATTTCCAAAAGTTTAAAATTTAAAAAATTCAGATATTTAAAAAAAAATTTCTAAGAAATTTTCTGAGATTAAATTAAAAAAGTTTGTTTCTAATAAATTTTAGATTTTTCAAGCTCAGAAATTTCGTTGCTTCTTCTAGAGATTAATAAAAAATTTTTTATTTATTTGCACAAATTTACTGCTTTTTTCTTTCTGGATTGGCCCAAACACGCCGTCGTACAATCAACTCCTCTGTGAGTTGGACAATGGAGTTTTAGAAACAGGCTGTAAACTTTTGTTTGATTATGAGAATATAGTCAGTATTTTTATTTTTATACAAAATGTTCACTATAAATGACACTACTTTTCTCTATATACTAATATCTATCATAAACCATAGATTATGTATGTTGTTATGCACGTTAGATGTGATTCATTGAGATTTTATGCTATTTAACCTGTAAAAAATTGCCTCTGGATAAATCTAGCATATTTATATGATGTATTCATTTTGATTAATATGCATTGTCCCCTTTATGAAATAAATCATTCATAATATCAGCAGAAAAAAGTTCCAATTTTACTCAAACGTATTAAAATTAAGAGAAAAAAGTCATTTGAATGAAAATAGAAAAAGAAATAGTCATTTGTTTTCAAACTCCGTAAAACCAATACAAAGGTATTACTTCACAACATGGTTTCCAATATGTGTATTAATGCATATTAACATGTATTTGAACTATTAAAATAGTCAGTTTTAAGTGTTTTTAAAGGGGACTAAAGTATTCGCAGTCAGCTGTGGTCCCTTCCCCCCAAAAACACGACTGAAACTGATCAATACTTAATAGAAGGGCGTGCCGTGGTGGCGTAGTGGTTAGCGCGACCCATATTTGGAGGCCTTGAGTCCTCGACGCGGCCGTCGCGGGTTCGACACCCGGACCAGACGACATTTGCTGCATGTCTTCCCCCCCTCTCCTTCCCCGTTTTCTGTCAGCCTACTATCATTTAAGGGACACTAGAGCCCACAAAAACCCCCTGGAGGGGTAAAAAAAAAAAAAAAAACTTAATAGAATACATTCAGCTGGACTCAGTTTACTATGTAAGTGACGACCGAAATCAATCGGTTGAGCTGAATAAATGGTATCTGAGTAAATCCAAATGTACGCCACACTTTTCAGATTTCATTTGCCATGTATGATTTTCCATCTACTCCTCAGTTTTGCATTTATGGGAACTTTACCGGGCAGACGATTTCCTTCGCATGTTCCCGCGTCTCCCTGAAGGCGAGTTGAACCAGGAGCCCCATGGCTGCTGGGAGCTCTCCCTCCATCATGAGCTTCGGGGCGGTTCTGCTGATGTGAGTGGCGCTGAAAAGCTGCCTGGGCGTCTGGCCGTACGTTTTGATCATCGTCTCCAACGCCCGCCGCTGAACCGGGTCTTCTACAGCCGATACGTCCATGCCAAAATAAGTCTGGAGGAATGACGCCCATGTTAGCAACAAGATTAATGGATTCTCAAGCAGAACGCACTGCAAAAACTCTAATAATCGTAGCATTTTGTGTGTTTGTGATGCGTTTGCTCCTTACAGCGGGGTGGAAGACGTTGATGGCGTGGACCGCTGCTTTGCCTTTCTGCTTGAGCCCGAACACCAGGTCGATCCACTGGCACAGCGTCTGGGAGACTTGCTCCGACTCCAGGGCCTGCCGGTGGATCAGGATGAACAGACGCGGGTCGTTGCGAGCCCACGGAGGTAAATTCACGTGATTCACCCTCTCGCCATTCTGACGAACCCCGAAATCAAAACCTGCGCCATCATAAGCAATGTGTGTAGTTACGACATAAATGAAAACTTTTGTTCAGCGGCAATAAAGAAAGGAAAATAATCACCTTCCCTGTTGACCAGGAACTCTGGGAGGTAGAAAAACTCTGGGATGAGCTCCTTCACGTCAGTCATGGACTCGTAGGAGGACAGACGCCACGTCGTGTTCATGGAGTGAAACGTCCGGTCCGGGATATCAAAGCTCTGATCTGATTGAGGTCAAAGAAAATGAAATTTAACATTCAAGCTGCTGCTTGAACACACCTCCTTTCATGACCTTAAACACCCGGCTCGCTGAATACATTTACAATCGCATGAAAAGAAGATCAGAAGAAAGAGAGAGAGAGATGATAAAAAACAAAATAAAACAGAAAAAGTGTTCATTATCAGAGAGAAGCACCAAAATATTTTTTTTTCAGAGAAAGGAAAGTATTCTGCAATTAAGCCTTGCTCTTTGCATTAAGCATTGCTCTTTAATATTTGAACCACCTCAGATTTATATTGTCCAGTTTTATTCGATTGATTTCTCCTACATCCACATTTTAATTTGGTGATGCTTATTATTTTGCAAAAGTTCTCCAGATCTATTAGTTTCTCTTATTTTGGCTCTCGACTCCAACTAGGCCATTTATAAACTTTGAACCAGATGTTTTCACAAATTATATGTTCACTTACATAAGTTAATAATTTTTCTTCGTCTGTAAATATGTATATATTGTTATAAGACACATATTCTTAGCTGACTTTATTTATTACACAGGATACTGAAATCAACTCATAAATGGGATTTTTTTTTAAAATACAGAGCAAGATTAATGCTTCTTCCTACTCTCTTTTGGACAAATTATGCTGATGTTACTCTGTTTTTGTTTGAGTATTTTGATTGTTGTCTACTTTGTTTTGTTTATTATTTTATGTTTGTTTATTTTAAGTTTTTCCCATGTCTGAAAATGATTAAATGCTGTTGCTAGCTTCCTTCAAGCTAAGCTATTATTTACGTCACTAAAGCTGAAAAATAGCAACAATTCAAAACAAAACAAACCTGCTAGATTTTTTTTCAGAGCTATAATGACTTATAGCAAATTTTAGTTTCTTTATTTTATTAAAATATTGCGTTGTTTTTGTTGTGCAGATAAAAATGAAACATTCTTTTTTTATTAAAAATGAAGCAAAAAAAATCTTAATTAGCCTTATTTGTTTATTTTTATATTTCTCACTGCAACAAATTTGTATTTTTTAGATAAATTGTTCAGGATAAAAGTTACATTTAAGGTGGAAAAATAAATTGGTTGAGATAGTTTAATATTTTTACATCACAACCAGCCTGACATTTTTAAATATCCACTGTAAACATATACATTTTGTTATTACTCATGAACTATAAAACCAAAATGCTGAACTCTGTTTTGTGACTTTCTGAGTTTAACTTTAGAGCCAAACTGACCCTGGTAGGCGAGGAACATCTTGGTGAACGGCGGCATTCGGACCAGGAAGTGCAGAACCGTGCCGCTGTTGGAGTAGTGTGAGCCGTAGTGGTAGGGCTGGACCGGAGGCATGGGGTCGTCCTCACGAATCCCCTTTTTGTACTCTTCCTCCAAGTACTGCGCAGGAAACACAAACACATAGACATACAGTACAAACCAAAAATTTGGACAGACCTTTTAATTCAATGAGTTTCCTTTATTTTCATGACTATTGAAATTGTAGATTCACACTGAAGGCATCAAAACTATGAACAACACATGTGGAAATATGCACTAAACAAAAAAGTGTAAAACAACTGAAAATACCCCTTATATTCTAGTTTCTTCAAAGTAGCAACCTTTTGCTGTGATTACTGCTTTGCACACACTCTGCATTTTCTTGATGAGCTTCAAGAGGTCGTCACCTGAAATGGTTTTCACTTCATAGGTGTGCCCTGTCAGGTTAATAAGTGGGATTTCTTGCCTTATAAATAGTCATGAAAATAAAGAAAACCCATTGAATTAGAAAGGTGTGTCCAAACTTTTGGTCTGTACTGTACTTTCTCCCAAAAATAACTCTGAAGAAAAGAAAACGTTCAACCCTTACCCTGTAATTATCAACGTAGCGATCCTCTTTTTCTTTCGACTGAACTGCAATGGGTTTGTTTAAATTCCTGCAAATCAAAATGTGAGCAAATAAATGAGCTGAAAGTCTTTAAATCAACAAGAATTTAATGAAATGCACAACACCCACCCACACATACAAGATGATGGCTATCCATTATGCAAGGTGTAAGCCAACCTGTAGATGTTTGTGTCCTGCAGGTCGATGGTTTCGCTGACGTAGTCGCTGAGGATGAAGGGGAACACCGGGTACTGCATGAGGTCGTTGAACGAGCGGCCCGCGTGTTTGTTGAGGTGCGTCAGGTACTCGAAGTTTGTGATCTGACCGGAGCTCCACAGCTGGGTGAGCGCCGAGATGTTCCCGTGCTCCAGCAGGTTGGGAAGGTCAGAGGTCAGGATGTTGTGGTAGACGTCATCCCGAAACTAAACCCAGGAAATACAAGCAGAGTTTAAGACAAAAAGAGAAACTTGCTCTTGGTTTTAAGCTTATTTAATAGAGGCAAATTCCTTACTACTTTTATTGTTGGTGTGTTTCAAAATTATTTTTGTTTTATTTTATCAAAGCAGGTCTCTCTTGTAAATGAGATCCTGGATTTTAAAGATTAAACCTCTATAAATACAGGTGAAATTAATATTAATTCATTTATATTTATTAATTAAGGAGAAAAGTGAACACAGCCTTGTTTGTTTTCAATTATGCAGGAAAAATTTTAAATCCTTCTTTCATTTGAAAAGCAAATGTTCTCGACTAAAACCCTTCGAGTTTTATTTCATTTTAAAACTTTCTGCATCACCTTGGTGTTGTCAAAGGCTAACAGCAACGTCCTGCCGTTGGTCAGAAATATCTCCACTGCGTTGTCTCTCAGCTGCCACCATCGCTTGTGCACTTCCTTGATTTCCTCGTACGTCCAAGAGAAAGACGGTGCCTCCGTCTCGCCCTGAAGGATCTATTCAAACGAAAAACGCGTTTAGATATGAGCGAGTCAGCGGAACATCAGTCCACTAACTCAGCCATTTACTTGGTTGTCGTGAGCATCAGCGGCGTTGTCCTCCACAAAGTACATCCCAGACTTTCCTGTGAGGAAGAGAAGAGTTAGATTCAGAGAACGTTTACTCTTTGTGTCTGTGCCTGCACTGCAAAACGACCAAATCATAGCAATTTTCTTTGTCTACTTTCTATTGCAGACATTTTAATACACTTGAAATAAGACAAAACCAACTTATAAATAACTTTTCACAAATGATTTTAATTTAATTTCTTATTTAACCATTTAAGGCCTAAATTTCAAATCTCTGCCTCATTATTTTTGCTTACTTTAATTGTATGCAGTTCTTTAAAAGTCCTGTGAGTAAATATATTTGCCCATTTATCCATAACAACTGGAACTTTCGATATCTAGCAAGTTATTTTCGTCTATTAAAGGATTGTTTCATCAGATTAATTTCACTTCCTGCTACGGCGGGAGTGAAATTACCGTAATAACCCGATATCGGCTGGAAAGCGCAACATCTCCTCTTTCAGAAACTGTTGGAATTGTTCAGATAGAGCAAAGTGTGGCGGAATTACGGTACTGCAAATTTGGCTGGATCGTCGCCGATCCATTCAGTCTGGAAGGGTTAATGGAAACAGAAATCTCAAAATTGTGTTTTTGGGACAAATATTTGTGCATATTTGCAAAGGAAATGCAGTTACTTAAAATAAGACATCTTTGCCATTTTATAAGTGAATAATCTGCCAGTGGACCTAGTACTTTTTCATCAATATCAAGGAATTATTGACTCTAAACGAACTCCTATACCTTGCTAAAAAGCATTTTGTAAATTAGTTTGGTTTTATTTCACATGTACTAAGATATTTGCACTGAAAACTGAACCAAAATTAGTTAGTAGTATTTTGTGTTTTTGCAGTGTGCAGCTGCTGTTAGCGACGGTCAGCATTTTACCCAGCAGCAACTCTCCCGCTGTCTCTCTGGACGGGGCGACGCTGGTGCATCGTCTGGTGAACCTGAGAACAGAAATACATTTCTTTAACACCTGAGATCAACGTAGCGTTTAGAAAATCAGTGAGCTTTACCTGATGGACTCGCTGGTGGCTTTGTCCTTAACAGTAGAGGAGAAGAAGGAGTGAGTTTTGTCCTCAAACAGGAAGGACAGAGGAGGCTTCACTGTTTCTGAACACAGGACAGAGATCAAATGTTTAAAAATATGATGCAGCAAAAGCTTTGGAAGAGGAACTTAATCAGAGTTTATTCACCCTCGGGTTTCCGTCTGTCTTTGAGCAGGTATTTGTTTGGTATGGTGAGGTAGCACCGCTGCAGCCGCCGCCGTTCCCGGTTTGGCCCTTCAGTGGGATCCAGCTGCCATGACGTCGGATAAGACGTCTGGTCGTACCAAACGGCGCTGAAACACAAAATAAACCCAGATTTTACTTCTTAGAAAGTCTGGAATACCACTGCAGTTTCTGCATATTTTCATTTCCAAACTGCAGATTTTTTCAGAATTAAATACTCAGACGTCCATTTCGTTGTTGGACAGTTTGTGACATCAAAATACGACTGTTTTAATTCATTTGGTCAATTTTTTTGCAGTATTTATTGATGTGCTATAAGCTTTGAAAGTAGGATTGAAAAATTATTAATTGATAACTAATTTAGGAATCGATTAAGACTTAAGAAAAAGCTAATTGCTGAAAGAACAACACATTCAGAGCAGCAGTTAAGCCAGAATTGTACAAATATATATATATATATATATATATATATATATATATATATATATATATATATATATATATATATATATATACATATATATATATTTGACATTTAAAATAAAAACAATCCTTTGTAAACCTGTTCTACCTAAAACCTCTCACGTAGCATAGTTTTTGTTTCAAATTATGCAAAATAAAACCTTCTATTAAGAACGTTTTGCTATGTAGAAGAGTACCTGGAGAGAAAACACTTATGCACAGGGAGAACCCAGAAAAACAAAAAACAGTTCAGTTTAATTAGTTTAAAATAAAACAATATATCTTGAACTAGACATCATGTTCAGTGTGAAAATTACTTAGCACAGTTAAGCAATAATTTTTTTCATAAGGTCACATTTTTACGTTGTGGAAAATTTTTATTCAATACATAATTACATTTTTTCTGTACTTCAGACTTTTTAAGACAACTAAAACTAATTTTAAAATGATATGATCATAAAATCAGCTCAGTTTTTGTAACCAGTATTTCTAAAGCAAATGAAGTTGTTTGTTCACCCACCGGTCGTGTGTGAGCTGCTGCACCAGCTCCTGCCAGTGGCGACTGGCGCTCAGGTCGGTCTTGTACAAACCCCTGATGTGCTGGATGACTTTCTTCCTCTCCATGCCTTGCCGTAGAGACACATTTTGGGTAATATCAGCCGCAATCTTGGAAATATCCTTGGATTTCCCATCAAGCCTCTGAATTAGGCTGAGCAGGAATAAGAGAGAATTAAAACTAATCATCCACCAAAATTTTTTTCTGTTTAAAGCTGCAATTTGTAACATTTATAAAAACGTATTTTTCAATAACCAATCAGAGCTCAGAGGAAGGTCTTAGCGGTGTCAATCATGCCCTTGTGTCTGCTGCTCCCTTACTCTCTGGTACGATACAGCTATCAGCAGAGCTAAGGCTAGTTAGCACTGATAATGGTTTTCCTGTAATGTTGAGTTGTTTTTCCTCCTCTAGCACATTTAGCAACAAGTTCACGAGGTTGATTGACAGCGCTAATACTTTCCTCCTTGTTCTGATTGGTTGTTTTTGACCGGGAGCGGTGCATTTCTTCAGATGGCAGTAGCAGGACAAGGAGGTGGTGAAGGAGATCAATCTTTTCACAGATTATTTGTCTCATGTTATACAGTCACAACATGGCGACAGTTTTAACAATTATGTGAAAAAATAAAATAAAATAAAAAATAAATTAAACAAGACTCCCAACTTACTTTTTCTGCGTGTTTGCCATTTTCTTTTCCCATGCAGCTTTGCTCGTCTTCTCTTCTGCTTCAAACTTCATCTTTTCCTGCATCAATAAAGCAGAATTTTTAAAATATTTCTGACTTATAACGATGAAATAGTGACGGTGATTTCCACCCTGGAAGCTCCCATCTTCTCCTTCACAATGACCTCTTTTACCTCCTTTATGGCCTTGAGCAGGTCATGTTTGTGCGGCGCGTTGAGTGGGATGCAGCGATGGCCACAAAGCTTCAGAGAGGTCATGAAGACACCCACGGCGCTTTGCTCCTCCTTCGTCAGCTCGTCTTTGTGATCGTGCAGCATCTCGAACAGGTACAGGCTTAATTTCGGCCCGTGCTGAGGGAAACAGAGTTTCAGGGTAAAATCCAATGTGAGCGGCTCAAAGGAATAATCAAGAAGAAGCGAGGGTTTCTTATTCACCTCTAGTCCTGGGCTCAGGCTCTCCTTGAGGATATCTATATGCTTGTGATCAAACACAAACTCAAGTGCCTCCTTTCTGTCCTGCAGTGGAAGTGAAGGGCTGAGCGTGTGCACCAGGAGGCGGCCTATCTGCACCCTGAAAGTGTCCCTGCAGGACCACAGGATCCGCCGCCACTGATGGTTTGGGGCTCCGCCACGACCGGTGCTGCCCTGCATCCGCACGACAAAAACAATTAGTAGACAGAAAATACAGAAGATCTCTGACACACAGAAAAAAATGGTCAGTGCTGGAAAAAGTGCTGGAACTCCATACTTAAAGGTGACTTATTAGATTTGCTTGAACAGACTAGGATAGGTTTGTGGGCTACACAAAACATTCATTACACTTTTTACACACAAAATTGCACTTAGACAATCAGATTTTAGTCTGCTAAGTCGCAGGTAAAAATGGCTGCAAACAGATGCGCCATTATGCAATCGTACATCTTTGAAAAGCAGAAGTAGAGCCTCCTGCACAACCAACAAGACTCCAACAAGTGGTTTCTGAATGGTAAGTCAACAACTAAACACCTGTGCTTTCCCGCAGCCATTGTACGGCAAATACAGCATTAAAACTAGCCGACCAAACGTGCTGGAGCTCTGCTTGGGTTGCTAAGTAACAATTGCGACTTAATAATCGGGATGTTTTTTGAAACGGCCCATTTTCCACACACTAAAAAACATGAACTTATTGGTAAAAAATGGACAGATGTTTTTTAAGCACTTGGGCTGCTTTTAGAAGCAGTAGAAACCCAAATAATAATAGTTCCTCTTTAAGTAAAAGTAGAAATAAACAGACTTATGAATGGAAAAAATGTCTTGTTACAAGTTTAATAATTTGCAGACGAAACTACAAATTTTTCAATGTTAAAGAATTATTTTTACTTAAAACAAGCTCCTATTTCTTTCTGAAAAGTTACTGTATGTTAGTTTTGTCACATTTCAAGTGTACCAATGTAACGCAGTAGAAACCAGACAAAAAATACTCAGTAAGATTTTGTGTTTTTGCAGTGTAACTAAAGCACAGATGCTTTAGTGAAAAATGTAACAAAATAAAGTTGTCATACCAGGCTGATTTTGATCCCGTCCATCATGAGCTTCAAGATGTCCTTCTGAAAACTCTTCTTGCTGGCATGTGGAAGGATAAAAGGAGTTGGAGAGTGCGGGACGGAGCACGACCCGCTTTCGTCGTGCGCTTGATCCCCCGGATCCGGCGTGAAGATGTGGTGGTCCGGAGAGTCCGGGATGTTCAGCAGGTCGAATAAATCCTCACTCACGTCTGAAACAAGGGAAACATTCAAACAGAAACCAGAATTATATGACAGACAGGGACAATTAGAGGGGATAACTCCAAGGATCAGACAAAGTTTACCGTAGTAGATCAGTCTGTTGACGGCCAGAACCACAAGCCTCTGCAGCCGTTGGACAAACTCAGTCTCGCTGGCACGGATCGGGTTTTCCTGGCTCATCCTCCTCTGCATCATCTGGTGGAGCTCATCGCTGGCGACGGAGCGCATTCGCATCAGGAGAGAGTCCGTCTGGGCCAGAGAGAACCGGCGCCGGCCTGCAGGGGGCAACGCTAACAATGAGCTCGGTTGGTTACAATAACCTCTAAAGAGTCTGACTAAAATATTCAGACATCTTGGATTTGTTCACATTTGGTCTCATTACAACCTAAAACATCCAATTTATTTTTTTATTTAGTTAAACGTGATAAACCAAAATAAAGTAACGCAAAAATAGTGAAGTGGAAGAAAAATTACATATTAAATTTTTCTTACAAATAAAAAGGTGGTTAAATCAGGGAGGTTGAATTAAAATGCCTGCCACACTTTTGAGATTTTTAATTGCACTTCACAATTATGCACTAGGTTGTGTTGTTGGTCTGCAACCGTTACAACTTAAAAGAAAAACTTTGCTCATATAATCGCAATTGTCGCATGACTTTTTGACAAAAAAACTTTTTTTTAAAAATATCTATTTTAGGAAATTTCTTCTCAATTTTAAAGAACCAATGTTTTATTTATATGTTTAGGATTTAAAATAAAATAATAAAAGAGAATGCCTTTTTTTGAAAAACACAGTTTACAATGTATGAAAAAACAGATCTAAAGATATATTTCTGGTAGTTTTAATGTAATTTTTTTGTGAAAATCTAATACATTTGTGGCAGAAAAATTCAAAATGGTTAAAAACCTACATTATTTGTTATATCCATATTTAAAACAGATATAAAAACAGTATAATAACTTTTGTAGCTAAAGCTATTAAGACTACATTGTGGAAAGTCCAAAGAGCCAAAGGTTGCAGACCAATGATCAGTTACATGAAATCCCAATTAAATAAATTGGATGTTTGTGCTTGCAACAAGAGAAAATGTAAAGAAAAAAAAAAAAACACATTTGAGGGTGTGAATACTTTTGCGAAGCACTGAATAAGTTTCCAGAGAAGGATCTTTCAAAGAGACGATGATTATACTGCAAAAACGCAAAATACTAGCAATTATTTTAGGTTTAGTTTCTAATGCAAATATCTCAGTATACTTGAAATAAGATAAACAAAAAGAAATATGGGTTTTTTAAGCCAATAATTCCTAACCATTTATGAAAAAGTACTAGTTATGAGTAAAATAATCTGACATTTTCCCCATATTAGAAGTTACAATTTGTGGAAAGTTGCATCCAAGTTATTTTGTGATATTTGCACAAGAAACTAAACCAAAAATTCAGTGTTTTTGCAGTGATGTTTATTGAAATGCTTGACACTGACTAATGTAAGCATTCGACTCGAAAGCACCAGCAGCAGCTGAGGATGCCGGGCAACGTTAAACCCTAAAGCGAGGGAAAGGATCTGAGTTCACGGCAAACACGGGAGAGATGCTGGACTGTCTCCACTGTGGACTGTGAATCCCAGCTACCTGCATCACAGTGGAGCATGTACGACGGCGTGCCGGTGGGGGAGGGGTAAGGGGAGTCCTGGGACAGGAAGCTGAAGGGGGAGGGCATTGGGATTTGGCCATAGGAGCAGTAGTGCTGTCTGGGGATGCGGGGGATAATGGAGTCTTTCATGGCAACGGAACCTTAAGAGCAGGACGACACGAGGATCAACACACCGACAGATGGAAAAAACCTTTAAAAACACGCATCAAGTCTGTAGCGTTCACCTGCTATGCTCTTACGCTTCTGATAGATGGCGTGATGCGGAGAGGTCGGCGTGTTAACAGCACTGCTCAGCTTCGAAGGCTCCTGGTTGGCCGTCGTCTTTATGAACTCGATGGCCGACTGGAGGACTCTAAACTGCAAGGCCACAGCCATTTCTGAAGAAACAGATTGAACATGCTTATTTTAAAAGGTTTACCACATGAGCTTTTAAAATACACCTTAATTTTATGACTTCAGAGTTCAAACGGTTATCAAATATACAAAAACGACAAAGAAAACCCTGTAAAACTTGAGATTATAGTTAAGGAGAGTACAACTACATTCAGTTTTAACATGAGTCTGAAACAATCAGATTAGTCGATTTTTGAAATAATAATCAACTAATTTAGTACTCGAGTATAGAGACTAAAAAGAAAGAACAACTCAGACCAGTAACTAACCCAAAACTGTACAAAAATAAAGACATTTAGCATTTAAGAGACAATAAAAAATCTATTTGTAAATATGTCTTACCCAAAACTCAAGTGGCATAGTTTTAAATTCTGTACAAAAATAAATGACTAAATCTTCTATTAGTTATCTTTGTAGAATCTTTGTCAAATCATTAATCTTCTTTTTAATGTTGGTGCTAAGTTGAGCAGAAAAGGCTGAACTTTTCACATTTTGATGTTAGAAGTGTTTTTCTTTGTTGCTATAAATGATTAAGTGTACACTAAATAATTGCTGTTTTTTTATTTTAGGCAGCAAAATGTTTGTTTTCCAAATTAAATAAGAGGAACTGAATTGTTTATGTGCATTTTTAATGTATTTCTAATATTTTCTACTAAAAAACTAAATGAAAAATCAGCAAAATGTCCCAATTTATTTATCTAATTATTGGATTAATTGTCAAAATAATAAAAAAGTCATTAGTTGCAAAAGTTAAAAATCTTATTTTAAAGGTAAAATTGACAGGAAAGAGATATTCCCAGACAGTCAATTTATCAGCAGCAAAATGAGATCTCTTTTCTACTTTTTCACTCTGAGGTTATTTTAGTTTCTTTCTGCAGCAGAACCCGGCCGCTCTGCTTCGTCCTCCACATCAGAACGCAGCAGATGAGAAGCCCGGCTTGCTGTCTGGATGTGTGCTGAATGCTAGAAATGCATCCCTCACCTTGGGTGCGCCTCATCTTGCTGGTTTGCATGAAGCCCAGCAGGGTAATGAGGTCTTCGATGATGCGGAAGTACTGGGACCCCGAGGAGCTGCAGGAGTGGATAGTCACAGCGACTAGCATCTGCTGGATGTCACACACCAGGAGCTTGTAATCATTCAGAGGGATACTACAGAATGGCGAGGTAGAAAGTGGAAACAAAAAGCACACAAAGTCACGCAACGCAGAGCAGCAGAAAGAGGATTAATGATTTAATGCTGTGTTACAACTTCTCGTCTGTTCTGGCTGCCTTACCCATTCTCCATGCCGTTCAGGGTAGAAAGAGTGTTGAAGAGCACGTAGAGCAGCCCGTGGTCCAGCAGGATGTCTGCCAGTTTGGGGCAGGCGTTGACAAGCTGCAGCAGCATACAAAGGATGTTGTGCACCAAGGAGTTCTCATAAAGGGAGTTCTCAATAAGACCCAACACCGGGATGATGCAGCGCCTTCTGAAAGGTGAGATATTTTCCATTTCCTCCAGGTCAAGACTGTGGAGAAGGAAACAAGGGAAAACAATAAGAGGCAGGATTCACAAACATACAACTCCAAAGAGAGTGATCAATGCACTCACTGTGGGGACTGAGTGGATAATCATGTTTCCAATATTATTTTTAAAGTGATGATTCCACACAAAAAAAAAACATTTTAAAAGCAAGAAAGTTGTTATTGATGTTATAATAAGAGACGTACTCAGCCGATATTAATTTCTGTATCCATGCCAATATTGAAAAATATTCTAGATCAGGCATCAGTGGCTAAAGCATAAGGGCAGATCTATGCTGTCTAATTCTATGCTTTATTATTTATTTTACATTATATTTAGAATTCCTAATCGCAAGAAAATCTGTTGCAGTTTATTTCTTATATATTTGGGCTGTTATACCCCTAATGACCTTGACTGAACAAATTAAAGCTGATTTTACATGTTTGACCAAGTTATTGGTGTATTTAAGGTAAGTTAAGGTAAGGTAATTTTATTAATATAGCATATTTTCAGCACCAATGCTGTTCAAAGTGCTTTACATGAATTAGAAGAAAATACAAACTGTACTATATTGGTGCAGAGTTATCAAATAAACTTGTAATTCAGTACATTTATGTTTGTATTTTAAAAAAAATATTGTTTTCAGTTATTTCAGCACTTTTTCTCCGTATTGGCCGATACTAAACCTCAGATAACAGTATCAGTATCGGAAGTGAAAAAAGTCGATCGGTGCTTCCATGGTTACAATCAACACAACCATCTTCTGTAGAAAACAGTCCTGGTTAGACAAGACAATGATTGAGGTATTTGATAGTAAAAAGAAATGTGTTTGGAGGAGCAAAGGTGACGCTTTTGAACTTAAACAAATGCTCCTACCAAGCAGGGTGGTGGTAGTATCATGCTAAGGGGTTCTGTTGACTCACTCTTCTTCTAGGCCCATGGGGCGCCCAAACAGCATCTCCAGAAAGCACTCCAGCAGCCCCTGGCTGCCCTGGTGGATGTACAGCTGGTTGGCCAGCAGTGAGAAGCCGTGGTTCTTCAGAAACTTCTCCTTCTGCTCTTTGAAAGCTCTGCTGAAATAGGCGTCTAGGAGCTGGAAGCAATAAAGAGAAAAAAATGTCTTTAAACTATGGCTATCAATGCCAACACCATATCACATGGGATTAATCTAAAAAGTTTAGATTAAACTCTCCCGCGGAGGCAGTGCGTTACACGGTTTTGTACTGCGGTCAACAATGTAGAGTCACAAAGATGAGCGAGGAGAGTCCCATTGATGTGGCTCAGTGGGAAATTTAAAATAAATAAATTTTAAAAAAGCGTTTGGATAATGATGAATTATCCTTCTTCTATGGCTGAACAATAAATCAATAACTATATATTGTGATGCACACATGATCAATATGAATAAACAAAACATCTGATAGAAAATGTAATATTCATTATATAGAATATTCATTGATTCAGATTGATGCTTTCATTTGAAATATTATGGATTATTACTGGATTATACTCCAGTTACCCCGCCACCGCCATTCAAGTTCTGATCCAGAACCAAACTGCATTCTGGGGATGTAGGCAGAGGAAAGACTTTAGCCGCTCAATCTCTCAAACTAAGCTAAACAAAGTTGGTGGCGGTAGGAGTCTCGCACTTTCTGAACCATTTGAAAGAAAGTTTCAAATGCAGTTTGTTCTTACATGTTTGATCTTGTTAACCTGTTGTTTTTGTCAGTTTCTTTATTATTTATTTTACATCGGCTGTTGTAGTCCTAATTGCCCTGACTGAACAAATTAAAGTTGGTTTCACATGTTTGACCAAAGTTGTAACGTTATTGGTGTATTTAAATGTGCTGTATTGGTGCAGACCTAACGAATATAAATCAGTACATTTATGTCCGTGTTTCAAAACAGAAACATTTTAACATTTTAGGACTGTTTTTCTGTATTGGATCGGTATTGGCTGATACCTAACCTCACTGCATCTGTTTCTGTAGCGGTAGTAGAAAAAAGATGATTGGTGCATCCCTGCTTTAAACCACAATAATCCAAACAACAGGAAGTAGATTTGGATCCACCTTCATGACGCCTTGCTGGATGAGCGGTGAGGGATGATTGACCAATACGATGAGAGCCTCTGGCTGGATCAGCTTATCCATGACCTCCTCCAGCATGAGGTCAGGCAGCAGCAGCAGGACGCCCCTTAGGAGATCATAGAGTCCGCAGCAGATCAGGACCAAGCAGTCCTCCGTACTGGACCTGAGAGATAAAACCTGTTATAGTACTGACTTTATTAAACAGGAGGGTTGTTTTTACTGTATTGACCTGTCATTAGCCTCTGCCTTGCTGTGCGTTCTGTCGGAGCCGGGCGAGTACGTGTAGCTTTCCCAGTCTTCAGGCATCGAAGCCCGGTCAGCTGCACTGGGCCAGCGGGCGACCGCCAGCGAACCATTAGGGAACGGGAAGGCCAGACCCAAACTGGTCAGGTTGCTGTGGCTCCTCTGGAAGGACTGGATGCCCTTCAGGCTGTCGGGGCGACGCGGCGCCTCCTCGCTGGCCCAGTCCTCTGATTCCACCCCCCCCACGCTGCCCTCCACCAGACTGTCTACTTCCACCGCCTCGTCCCGCTCCTCCTCCACGCTGATTGAAGGCGTCCGTGGCGCTCTGCCCTCCCCCGCGTCCTTGGAGTCGCAGATTGTCTTGGCGGACTCACAGCTGCTCAGGAGCTGCTCGTCGCCTCCGACCTTCTTGAGAGTCTCTGTGCTGCCGAGAGCCTGCTGGGAGGCCAGGGAGACGTCGTCACCCTCGGCCGCGTCACTCGAGCTGCCGTGGCCGACGCAAGGCATCACCAGAGGCGAGGAGTACGGAGACGGAGCCGCACTGGGAGGCCGTAAAGACTGATCATCACCTCCGTGTTCAGGCGAAGGAGCTAGAAGATGGCCTGGGAATGATACCAGTTCACCTGTTCAGGTTTGCTGTGCAAGACTTCAGTAAAAAGTTGTCAAATCTTCGCTCATGCATATTTCAACCCATCTCTTTTCCATACAATTTGGCTTTAATTTCTGTCATTCCTTCAGTGAGTTGTACAATGGAGTATTAGGATCAAGCTACAAGAATTTTTGTTTGTTCACAAAAATATAGTCATAATATATTTTAGTCATAATATTTGTAGAATAAAGATATTATTTTACCACAAGAATGTCCGAGAATTATGAGGTTAAAAAAGCAGTTTTAATGAGAAAAAAGTATGGTTAATTTTTCATGTTGGACTTCTCATAACATTTATCCGTCATTCTCCTAATATTATAACTTTATTCTTGCAATTATAAAAGAAAAATGTCTTAGACTGGCTCTTATATTTTGTTGTAGAGTTGACCTGATTTCCAAATCCAAGTGAACAGAAGCTGTAAAACACAACCGTCAAACAAGATGGCCGCCCTGCTCAGAGTGCCGACATCACTCTGAATGATGGAAACCCAGGGAGAGCCTTGGTGAACAAAATCCAGATTTTCCAAAAATTATATTTTCAAAACTAAAAATTTGATTAATCGGTAGAATCAATGTATTGCCCAGCTGTAGGACAAACTGATCATTTGTACTTATTGCTGTAGAGCAGTGTGGTGACCTGCACATGTACCTTCATGGGGGCCGTCAGCAAAAACAGTCGGGGAGAGAGACATGATGGAGCTGCTGGCAGACCTTCCTCCGCTGTTGGAGCGTCTCAAGTACATAATGGACTGCACCTTTTCCTGGTACAACTTTCCATCTGAGAAACATCAAGGAGAGCTCAGAGCTTTGAATCACTAAGGCTTTGATTTAAAGGGCCAGTATCATGTGTTTTATAGACATACAGTGCAATTTTACATCATTTCTTTCAATATTCTAGCAGTTATTTACAATTTGCAGTCAATTAAAAGATAGTTTCATCAGACTAAAATGAAGAAAAACATGCTTCCTGCAATGGCTGGAGTGAAATTACCATAATAATCCCATATTGGCTGGGAAGCGCAACGTCTCCTCTTTCAGAAACTGTTGGAATTTTTCAGACAGAGCAAAGTGCCGTGCAGTTACGGTGGCCGACATTCAGCCGAACAGAGTTAACCAATTTAGCAATGTTTTTAGCATTATATGAGACGTAGCTGATATAATGAGCTCAGTAAATGTTTCACCAGGTGGTTGCTAATTGCTGTTAGCTAGTCTGAAGGAGCTGAGTGAGAAAGTCACGGAGGAGTGCTGCTCCGTGAGGCAGAAGCTTAGAAACTGCAGCTCAGAAGAGGAGCTGCACCTAGAAGGCGGGGCTAGGTCCACTCAGGTGTTTTGCACAGCTGAATGGTTGCCATAGAGATTAAAGGATTTCTCAAGCATGCATGAAAGAATCAAAGCACTCCAGGTATGTTTTTGAGGAGGGAACAAGATTATAACATGATATAAAGCTCAAAAAAGTTAATTTTATGTGATACTGCCCCTTTAAAGGTGCTGCGTTCAGCTGGACCGCTTCCTTACCGATGTGCAGCGAGAAGTAGAAGCTGGATGGAGTGTGACAGACGTAGGTGTTGGTGGGCGGGTGAACGGCCAGTAGAAAGTTGCAGATGAGCTTCAGCAAATTCATGTCTGGAGGGGAGCCCAGCACTTCCTGGATGATTTTGATGAAGGACAAAGACACTTCCTGAGGGATGGACGTTAGATGGTCGTCCCGGTGCTCCTTAACAGAAACACATTCTTAGTAACAGCGAAAGAGAGGAAGTGGAGGCGACATTAGAGCTGCTTTATTCGGCAGGATTACCTGTAACACCTGGCAGGTGAGCAGGAAGCGATGCACAACTTCAGCGTTCAGGAACTGGCGAATGTTGTAGACCTGATGCGGGTGATGAATCCTGATGAGGATCTCTAAAGCGGCAAGTAGTGTTTCCCACACGCCACACTAACAAATAATAAAACAAGAATATTAGGTTACTTTTAAACACTATGTGATTTTATCATTAGGCACAATTTATCTGCATTTAACCCAAAACTTAGGGCTTATGATGAAGGCAAAAATCACCCTCCATCTTTATAAGTCTCGAATAGAAATATTTTAAATAAATAGTCAAAAAAAGGAGGAAATTCACCAGCTTTAAACACTGAATGTTGAATCTGAAATATTAAAAATTGTTCTGTGTTGTGCAAATATAAGCAGAGTTGGGTAGTAACAAGTTACATTTACTTAGTTTCACAAAAACAGATTGATGCAGAAGAACCAAAGACAGGAGGAAAAATCAATATATTTCCAATTAAATTATTGAAGACCTCATGACTCCATCTGAGCGGATGACATTTACACACCAAGCAGCCTTGTCAGGATTGATAAAAGTCTGATCTGTGACCAGCCTCACTGCAATGGTCATAAATCTTCAGTCCTTTAGGACTCTGGAAGCTTCAGGTAATAAAGGCTACAAGCATAAAGTCTTAAACGTTAGCAGAGTTGGGTAGTAAATTACATTTACCTCAGCTGCATTCTGCAGAAATGTATTTTTAAGGGTGTACTTTTTACTTTTACTTGAGTAATTTTTTTATGAAGCATCACTACTCTTATTTGAGTAAAATTTCTGGATATTCTACGCACGGTGAGTAACTTCACTGAATGAAGAACAATTGTGTTTTAACCAAAAATTCACCAGACACAGACACACACCTGCAGTTTTTGTTAAAGTTTCATAACGGAGCTAACAACCTTGAAAAGTGCAAAATGAAAATGTTGTGTCTCTCTTGAAAAGAGGTCTGCAACGTTTATATTCCAACAAGTCATTTCTATGCATTGTCTAGCTAAATAAATATCAATTATAACCACAAATGATGTATGAACTATAAAATAAGAATGACTTATAAGGTCTGACACGTCTACTTTTTATTTTTTATTTTTAAATAAAGAAAAGTATTGAACTTTTCACAAAGAAGATGCATTTTATTCAATGAGATGTTAATATTTGCAGAAATTTTTTTAAATAACAGCAAAATGGGTATACAAATAATGTTACTGGTACTTTAGTTTCAGAGTGGAAATTCAATGCAATTATTGCAACAAGTAGCTAAAACCTGAGTTTGTTATTCGATATACACAACAGGATGAACATTTTTTTTTTACAAACAAGAAAACATTACTTGTAGTTTTAGTGTAATATTGCAGGAAAAAAAAGAAAAATGGTTAAAAACCTGCAATTGTTGTTATATTTATTTTCAAAAACATTAGTTGGTTCATTATCACTTTTAGTCATAGTTATTAAGAGCCATTGTTGAAGGTCCAAAGAGCCAGTTGTGCAGGTTTCAGATCCCTGCTCTGGAATATAAATATTAATCAAGATCAGTTTTAGACTTTAGGCCAAAACTGATGTCTATGTGTGCGTTCACCTCAGCCATGGCCCAAATCTTCCAGTCCAGCAGGATGTCAGAAAGCAGCCTGATGTCCTGAACCACAGCCACAGACTCTGGGTCCAATCGAAACTGGCCGTCGTCCCCCAGGATGAGGACCGGTCCACTGCAACAGCCGTCCAGCAGAGTCTACAAAGACGGGACGCGTCAGTGTTCAGACTCATCGGGCACACACCGAAACAGATTGATGAAGAACCAAAGACAGGGAGAAAATCAATATATTTCCAATTAAATTATTGAAGACCTCATGACTCCATCGGAATGGATGACATTTACACACCGAGCAGCCTTGTCAGGATTGATAAAAGTCTGATCTGTGACCAGCCTCACTGGAGTGGTCGTAAATCTTCAGTCCTTTAGGACTCTGGAAGACTCAAGTAATAAAGGATACAAGTGTAAAGTATTTTTACTACATTGTACTTTTAACTTTTATTTGAATAATTTTATTATGAAGTCTCGCTACCCTTCCTTAAATAAGCTTACTGCAAGGTTGTTTTAATAAAAAATTGACCAGATAAAAACCCATACCTGCAGTTTTTGTTAAAGTTTCATACTGAAAGAAATTGATTTTTAAAAAATGTTTCTTTTGCCTGATTTTGCTATTCTTTGATTATGTTACATATATGAATCATTCTGGTTTTTAAAATACCAAAATCTCCACATAACTTTATATTTTAGTACATCTGAAAATATAATTTTTAAACATTAAATGATTGATTATCTGATCAGTTACTCAGTATTTGATTTGCCTTTTTATCAAATACTTGAGTAATTTTTTTTTACTTGAGTTAAAATATGTTTCAGTACTTTACCCTCCTCTGCCCACTACTAATTAAACCGTATGATGAGACTGAAGGGTTGCAACAAAAGATATCAAGGAGATTTAATTTACAGCTTGAACAGAATAACAAAAAATGGTGAGAATAAATCATAACAGTAGCGCAGCATGTTTCCTTTCAAATTGTAATAATTACGAGAACGTGGCATCGCTAATCAAAATACAATAAAGGATGTGAGGATTTGTAAACCCTAAAGAGAGACATGCAATCAGAGGAGCTGCAGACGTCAGTGTCTCATCAAACCAGACGGAGTCGGTTTCAGCGCGGCTCTATTACACACACAGCCAGAGGGTCAAGTAACAGTGGGGTCACTGACACCAGCTCAGAGAGAAACCGGTCTGTCGCACTGGATCAGATTTACAAAAAAAACAAAAAACAAAAAAGAGATGCAGCATAAAGGATCAGGAACAGCAAGGGGTTCAAGGTGTGACTCACTTTCAGCATATGATATCCTACGATGCATTTGGACTTGATGAGGACCTGATGGATCATGGAGTAACCATGGTAACAGTCCATTTCATGGATGCGGTGTTGGTTGTGCTTGCAGAGAGACAGTAGCACTCGCAGGGCCAGAGCCTGGGTATTCTCGCAGTCACTCAGCTCCACCGTCTGGACGATGCAAAACCCAGAGACAAGGGAGAGGAAAAAAACAAAAAGAAAAAAATCCAGGTCACATTAGACTTTGAACAAAAAGGACGCACAAAAATATAACAAGCTAAAACACCGACAATGTTTTCACACTATAAAAGTAGCAAACTGGGATGACGTATTCAAATTGTCAGAATGAAATGAATATCCAGCTGCCCTGCAATGTTGATGCAACATACATTTAAAGCAGAAAATGTATTTTGATACAATATTTCTGTCATCCTAATTCAAATTATTTGTTTATTTTGTTCAATAACCATGCAAAACAATAAATAGGCAGAACAAATACATAATGGCAGCATTGTTCAAACTTTTTGAAAAACAAAATCGTCAAGTTAAAATTAAAATACTAAATAATTTAATTGTGAATTATTTTACCTTTACCTTCTCAGCAATAACAATACATGGAACATGTTTGTTTTTTTTTACTTTTTGGGTGAAATGTTAACCTATTTTGTTGGTCTGAAAAATATTTTTAAGACTATTCTCCCATGAAATAAATGAAAACTTTTAAAATACAACAAAAGTTACTTTGAAAATCATTTCTGGGGATGTGCTGTGGTGGCGCAGGGGTTAAGCACAACCCACATAAGGAGGCCTTGGTCCTCGACGTGGCTGTCGCAGGTTCGATTCCCGGCCTGGTGACCTTTGCCGCATGTCTTCCCCCTTCTCTCATTACCCACTTTCCTGTCAGTTAACTATCAAATAAAGGCCACTAGAGCCAATAAAAACCTTTAAAAAAAAAAAAAAAAAAAAGAAAATCATTTCTGTATTTAGCCATATTTACTGAGTGGGTGTTACATACTATGATATTAAAACAAACACAAAAATACTTTGTGTTATAATAATAATAATCAATTATATTTATAATGCCCTTTACATCTCATTCACACACTGATGATGAAGCTACTGTTTAGTAGCCACAGCTGCCCTGGGGACTCTGACAGAAGCAAGGCTGCATTTTTTCATAACAGTGTCAATAATCTGCACCATCCGTTGAAAAGCCAATTTTGTTCCATTCTTGAACCGCAAAAGTCCCCAAAAATCCCTTTTGACACCAGTGATGAATGGTTAATAATAGAATTCTTAATTTAAAACACATTAAATTATTAATTTGTGTATTTGCATGTATATAAATTAGATGCTCTACCTGTGCAAAAAGGAAGACAAAGTTTCCCGTCCCTCCGATCTTATGCAGGACGGTCTGCAGGCCGTGGGTTTCGACGGGAAGCAGAGATCTAAATACGTTTGCATCCAGTGAGATGCTCTGCACCTCTTTGGAGCTGAAGGGCCGCTGGGTGACGACTGTCTTGGCCTGACCTTTCAGCCTGATCACAGGCTCGTATATGGTGTAGATTCTTGGACTGCTGGGGGTGTAAACTATCGCCAAGCTCTCCTGTAAAGAAACAGAAAATGCCATCATAATTATCTCTTCTGTTTGGGGTAACTTCTGATATTTGATCTGCTTTGTATTAGTTAAGATCCCAACTACAAAGTCAGCTATGGGAGCTTTTACACTTGCCATTACAATCTGCACAGCTATTAACTAATCTATTAATATTTAATGTTCAGTCTCACTTCAATAGCTGCAGCGTAACTGTAATAATTTTTTCCATGTGGGTGAAAATTATTTCCTGCCGTGTGTTTTTACTGATCTCAGAATATCAAAAGGAAACATTTCACTAGCACTTCTTAAAAAAAAAAAAGATGATTTTACATCTGGCATGAATAAAAGTGACAGCATTGAACACACTATGCATCACCAAATGTTTTACTTACAACCAGTGCTGTTGTGTCAATGTCCTTGTTCTTCATCAGGATCTCTCTGACGTGTTCACACTTGAGGCCTTCCAGAGATACGAACTTGGAGATTGAGCCACTCGACTTGCCGTATTTGCAGGGCATGATTGACGTGAGGTCTGGTCCACTGGAGTAGAGGAAGAAGGCCTCCTCAGATCCTATCCTCGACCCTGACACAGGCAAGTACACGACAAAAAGAGTGAATCTTTATCTCTGTTTTGGGAAATCAGGTGCACCTTATGTTTTTAAGATCTTGCTTATTATTTTTCTCACGAAGAAAGTGCTTCCCAAACTAAATTCAATCAATGCTGGAGAGGTAGAGTTTGCATAAAAACATCAGTTTTTAGGCGACTTCAGTCTCGTTCTTTAATGTGAATCCTTTGTCAGGATATAGCAGATTGGCTCTACCACTAGAGAGCAGCAGTGAGGTCTGACTTTAAAGTGATGAAGTTTAAAGAGTTTATGAATTAGGACATAAACTAACATGGGTATATAATTTCATTGAGATATGACACCTTAATGTCAAATTACAACCACAAACTTTTATGTATTTTCTTGGGATTGTTTTTGGTGGATCAACCCAAAATAGTGTATAATTGTGATGAAGTGAGGGTCCCTTTACTCTGGTATGTCGAAATAAAACCCAGTGCAACCTTGAATGTCAACCCGTGTTTAATTTAATCTCAGTGTTAATCCAGCTGAGCAGTTAACAGTGTAAAGATGGTGAGGAAAAAAACCTTCTGAAGTTTCCAGTGAAGGGCCGAGAGTTGATAACTCAGTGTTGATATTCTTATAGAGCTCAATCCCTGATAGAGGGAAGGCGCTGTAAATATAACAGGAGTCCTACCATTAAAGAGAAGCACAGTGCCCATGCTCCAGCATCCCGCCTCCTTCCCCAGCTCCTCTGACGAAACCGTGCAATGGCCCAACATGCAGAAAGTTTTGTTGCTGTCAGATGATAAACTGGACTTGCGAGGGAGAGTGTAGTCCAGAGAAACCTCACATTTCCTTAATAAACAAATAAAAAAGCAATTTTAATACTTAGTAAGTGACAGAAGTATGGCTACAACTAACAATTACTTTAGTAATCCATTATTTTAATGATTAATTGGATTAAAAAAAATTGAAATCCGGCATCACTTAAGTCTGTTTTATGTAATATTAGAAATATTAATCAATTCCTAAATCAGTTGATCATTATTTCAATAATCACCAGGATTAATCTGATTGATTGTTTAGCTAAAACACTGCATATTTCCAACAGGTTTTCTTACCAGATGCCACAAACCCACACGACAACACGGCCGTGAATGTTCTTCTTGCCCTCTGGCTGCTGGCTGTACGTGAGGCTGAGGTGCTGCCACTGCCCTCGTCTGAACAATCCCTCACCCGACTCGGCCTGCGCCAACAGCCCAGCTTTTATGTCGTCGTTCGGGTCTATGCAAATCCTGAGAGAGCAAAGAATGACAATGCACGAAAGTTCAGATCCTAGCAACAGCACACCTTAGAAATAGCAGCCTGTATGGAGATACCAGTGGAGATATAATAAATCACTACAATGGCAAGAATTTGGATGGAAAAACCTCATAAGATAAAACGTAAAACATTATGTTCTTTGGTACTGTCCAATCATTAAAGATTAATGGAAGGAGATAAGTACTGGTAATACCTCAGTATTACTATTTTCAAGAGACAAAGCTTATGTATTTTGGTAATATATGAGTTTATAAAAGAAACAAATATCTAATATCTATTAAGAGCAAGTAACATAAAAATGGCTATCATAGGACAAACAAACCTTATATCACTGAAGGTGACTTATTATGCTTCCTTGAACAGGTTAGAAACATTTATGCCCTATACAAAACATGTTCATAAAATGTTTTGCACAAAATCATTCTTGTATAATTAGATTTTAGTCTGGTCAGTTCTGCTTATCTTGAACTCCTTTCAGCTGCTTTAGGGCCTATTGTCACTTTAAATCGAAATTAGCTGCTGCTGGCCACGCCCCCCAAACTCAACGTTTACATTCAAACAGCATTAGTAGAGCCTCTTGCGCAACCAACAAGAATGTAGCAGGTGGCTTCTGGATGATAAATTAACAATAAAACTCTTGTCCTTTTCAGCAGCCATTGTACAGTGCATACAGTAGTAAAACCAGCTGACCAAACGTTCTGGAACTCTGCTTTGGTTGTTAGGTGATGAGCGGAACTCTGCTGGAGTTGCTAGGTAACGGGCAGTGCCTGCTGATTTTCTGATTAGCTAATTTTCCAGACACCACAAAACATGAAGTTATTGTCAAAAAACAGCTGGATGGTTTTCTTTAAGCACGTTGGCTGTTTTTATAGGCAGTAGAGGCCCAAATACCAGCATTAAAGTTGGCATTGTGATATATTGTCTTTGAATTTTACTCACTTGGGAATCAATAACGATAAAAAGTAGAAATAGCAACTTATTCTGCACATAAAGCCTTCATCCTCACCTGAAGGTGAGAGAGCCTTTGGAGAAGTCTGCCCACACTTGAAGCATCAGCGCCTTGGAACCCATGGAGAGAACATGAACGAGGTTTTCTTCTGTTGACTTTGCTCCAGTCTGAAGTGAAGCATGATGGATCTCAGATGCAGGACGGACACTTTCTTCTGGTAAATGAAGCAAATCTTATAAACTGTCCATCTTTCAAGTAGATCAAGCATTAAAGAATCCCAACCTTTGTCGTCGCTCTTCTCCTCCAGCTCCGTCACCCTCAGCCACAAAGAGGCACTGAAACCGGGGGCCATGTGGGGCCAGCAGTTCTGCCCCACGAGAGGTAGGTGGAGAGGGGCTGTGTGCCAGGGTGAGGACCAGAGGTGGCTCGGTCGGTGCTCTGGTTCCCCCTCCCGGCGACCAGGAGAAAGTTTCCCCTTCCAGAGCAGGCTGACGGCTTTGCCTCCGGCAGCGCCGCTCTGCCTGGAGCCAGGAGATGAGCCTCCGGGTGTTGAAACCCCGTGGAGTATTGGAAACGTCAGGAAGTGAAGAGGCTCCATCTTCATGTTGGCTTCGACAATTTGTAGGATACCCTTCAGTAAAATAGCCTGTAAACAAAGAAAATTAAAAGGTTGGGATAAGAGCACACAAACATCTCAGATTTGACCTTTTATCTTTATTAGCTTCTTTGCTCCAGGCCACTTTAAACAGCAAATGCCAGACTCTTAGGTCTTGCTAAAATAAGCTCCTATTTCCCACAGGCGACACCCAGGCATCTCTGAATATTAATATTTTTGTAACTTTAAGCGTTGTTACACCCAAAAAAGATTTCATCTTTTGCTTGTTGTTATTTGTCACCTGGAACCTGTCATTTCAGTAGAATAATACAATAATCGAGGGTGCTAAAAAAAATTGATTTTACGTAATAAAATACTCTCCATTTAAAAATACAAGAATCCATGCTTTAATCATCTCCACACAGTGACATAGTTTTTATGCCTCTGATTGGATGTTCTGTCCTTCGTGATGGCTCTTCAACCAGAAAGGAGTTTGAGCCAAGCTCTGAGTAACAAGAACCAGCAAAAGCAACAAGAAAAGCCATTCTCAACAGGGTTAGAGTCAATACTGATAACCCTCTCAGATTTGATATTAATAAATGTTTGTTTTGTGTGTTTATATGCTGTGTTTGGCTGTGCAAGTCTCTTACATTCAACCATGTTGGACCTTAAGTCCAACATTGTTCCCCAAAAAAACCTCCCACAAGCTTCCAAAACATTCCCCCTTTTTTTTCACCCCCTTATGTTAACATATGTATTCAAACTCTAAGTTAGGTCATAAAATCTCTGTCCTCTGAATCCTGATAGATAAACCCTTAATAAGTCCCAACATTTAATTTTGTATTCATAAAACTTGTTCAGAAGTAGTGTGCAGAGAACAGGCAGTATAGTAGTTTAGCATCATTGGTTACTACATTTTAGCTCGAATAAACATATTTTCATTTTTTAAATAATTTATTTTTCTTGTAGCATATGCACCATTACATCAGATACATTTCCTACTCTGTGAACTTGTTTACTGGTAAAGGCAATAAAGTGATTTTGATTTAATTGTTCATTAGCTGTTGTTTTTTTTTTTTTTTAAATTAATGATTAAAAGTGTGTTAGTAATAATCTTAAAACCTTCTAATTTTTTTAAATATGTGAGGTTTTTTTTTTAAAATGGGTAAAAAGATTAATCATTCAGATTAATTTTCGGTTTATAAACCTCCGTTTGGCGTAGCTTAATAATGAAAGAAGCACTGAGAATATTTCCTGGTTGGTAAAAATAAACGTTTCACTTAAACTGAGGCTATGAACAGCTCTCTCCTGCAATCTTCCAACCAAACATACTTGTGCTAATAAGATGCAGTGTCACATCTCTTCCGCACACTTTGGTGTTAACTGTGTGTGATGTGAAGAGGGCTCCAGGGCTTAGTATGTGTTGATGAATTTCAAAGAACCATGAAGTGCGAAGGCAGTAACAGGAAGCGAGTCTTACGCAGAAACTCTAGTTTATATTAATAAACCGAACTTGCAGACTGTGATCACAAGCTGACTGCATGTAAGCAAACAGTACAGTGCTGAGTGACGGAGCGGTATTTACTGTAGGTGGGGTTTTCTCCAGGAAGAGGCGGATCAATAGGGCCAGCTCCTCTACCGTAATGCGCTGGCTCACCATGGCAACCAGCAGTTCCACCAGCACCATCTGGCAATCTAAACACCAGCAATAAAGAACAGGAATATATAAACAGTTTCAATTCAATCTACCAAGACAAGAACACTTAATCGTGTCAGTTTTATTGTCAAACTTGACTTGCAAAAGTATTTACACCTCTAAGTTTTTCACATCATGTCCGGCTGCAACCACAAACTTCTGTATATTTTATTGCTGTTTCATGTGATAGACCAACACAGTGTAGAACCTTACTATAAAGTAGAAGGACACAGACAGATGGTTCTCACTTTGTTTAAACGAATAAAGATTTGAAAAGTGAGGCAGGAAATACAGCTGTGGAAACAATTAGGAGTTTTCACAGCTGAACCTCATTGAAAACCTCCTGGTTATTCCACCAAATATTGATTTCTGAGTTAAAACATTTGTATTGTTGTTTCTAAATTAATATAAACTTCTTTGCATTATTTGAGGCCTGAAACCACTGCATCTTTTCGTTATTTTGACCATGTCTCATTTTCTGCAAATAGATAAATTTCGGAGACATGGTTTCAGTAGTTCATAGAATAAAAGAACAATGTTCATCTTATTCAAACATATACCTATAAAAAGTAAAATCAGAAAAACTGATCATTTTATGTGGTCTCTTAATTTTTTCCAGAGCTGTACATTTATCCGTCTTCATCAGTATTTTTTAGAATCACAATTTGCTCCAGGTCTTTAGGGCTTTGCATATATTTTTTGATCACTTTTTGACTTTTGTTTTCTGCAAAATATCTCAAACTCAGCTAGATTGAGTTTGAGCACTTATCAAACGTGTATCAAGCACTTATACACGTTTGATAAGTAAGTGCTTGATAAGTGGTTGATACACATATCAAGCACTTACCAACGCAAGTTTTCATGCCTTTCCAGCAGCACAGTTTGGAGATAGAAACAATATATCCAACTAAAACTAGGTCATTCTCTAGTGATGTGTCAAAGTAAGAATACTTTTGCAATGGCTGGTTATTAAGGAGAAATAACAGACACTGAAGTAAATCTTAAATAAACAATTAGAAATTGCAAAATAAGTCCAACTCTACTTATTTTGGGTACAGATTTAGCCAAGTATCTAAGCAAAATATTATGCTTGAACTCTGGGGGTGAAGTTAAAACGTCATGTCTGTAAAAATATGAACTTCTAGACATGCTTCACAAAATGTTCTGCTGGATAAAATAAATGACATACCTTTAAAGGAGAGGTCTGTTTGACTGAGGATGTTGTGAAAGCTACAAAGGATGGTTTTGACTCCTCCCTGTGAGAAACCAAAGTGAAGGGTTACGTCAAACCTGCAAGACGGTGAACACCAACACAAAGAGAAAGAGGTATTCAGTCTGACCTGGTCGTAGAGCAAGGTGGCGTTGCGGCGGTTGGCATGCACGGCGCCCAGCAGGCTGTGAAACACGTGACCGAGAACCTCCAGGTCTGGCGAGCCAGAGGCAAGAAGCCGCAACTCCATGGTGCATATCTCAGGGAACAGCAGCACGCCGCGCTCCGGCCCATCCTCCGCCGCTGCCGCAAACTCATTCAACACTGCAGGCTCCACCTTCCCTACTGAGAAAATGTCCAGTCAGCAGGGTAAGATAAAAAAAAATAAAAAAAACACAATCCAAAAGATTATTAATTGGCCCTACAGACTAGCTGACACCATTAACACGAATAGCCTCCAGACTCCATCCTTTCCCAACCACTGATGTTGGAGGAATCTCATGGAAATGAATTAGCCGGAGGTCTGCGTTCAGCCTTGGAGCAGTCTGGGTTTCCCCTCATGATTTACAGGATTGCAGCCCTGCAGCCTCTCACACGGTGACTGGAACCTCCTTTTATTAATGAAGCTGCTTGTTCCCCTGCGCGCATCTGCTCTGCTAGCACAAAAACACATAAATACTGTCTTCTGTATATTTACAGTAAGGTCTAACAGTTTTCCCTGAAGAATGTATAAAGTAGAGAGTAACGCTTGTGACGTATTGGAATGTAAACAACACAAAATTTCTCTGCTCAGAGCAGAAAATTTAAGACAGTAAAGCTTTTTTCTAGATATTCATGATGCTTACATGTAATGTTACAAACTAGGCCTGCGAAATATGGCTAAAAAATAGAACTTAAGATTTTTTTGTATCATATCCAATTTTAATAAATTTTTTCTCACTTTTTTTTCTAAAATAAGAAATAAATTACATAAAATATTTTCAAAATGTGGCTTTTGCTTCAGTCATCCCTTCTGTGAGTTGGATGATGTCATGTTAATGCCAGATTATGAGAATTTCTGATTATTTATGAGAATGTAGTCATAATATTAGCAGAATAAAGATGAACTTTTATAAGAAGAATGTTTGAAAATGAGGAAAAATGCTTCAATATAACAGATTTGACGTGACCAGTTCATTTTGTTAATTCTTCGAAGTAAACAGTAGTTTGAACAATTGTTTCAATCTCCTGCTACAGATAATTTGAAGTTGATGTGTTAAGTATTTCTATTAAATGTTAAGTATTATCTGTGAAACTTCTACTAAAGTACAACTTCACAAGACACTCATCATGTATCATTTTATTTTTTTGCTTTTTTTTGTGTTGGAGTTCCCATAAAATGTATTATTCTAACATTACAAGATATATTTTTATGGTAATATCACAACTTTTTATTTATATTATTTTTGACCCTATTGCTGTGTGAATATTATGACTTTTTTCTCTGAAAATGTAGCCTGGCCCTAATATTTTTTGCAGACCTGAATTCAAAGTCCAAATAGATAGAACCTGTAAAACATTACTGCCAAACAAGATGGCCGCCGTGGTCGTGCTGACATCACTGAACTATGGAACATAAATACTTAAGTACACTGGTGGAAAAAAAAAATCCCAACTTCCAAAAATGTTATTTTCAAAAACGGAGAATTTGATTAATTGTTCAATTTAAAACAGAATATAAAAAAACACCAAAAAGACAAACTAAGTTGTGAAAAACATATTTTTGTCAGCAGTTTAACCCAAACCCCTGAAGGTCTGACACTGTTTTTTAAGAACCGTGTCATTAAAATTAAATGACGTTTACATTCTGATAAAATGCCCAATAAAGGTCACACCATTACTGCTGGAGTAACAGTGACAGACGAGTAAATATCATATCCTAACACGTCTGTCACCTGCACGCTCTTTAATCAAAACGCCTCATTCTCTGTCCATTTCCATGTGTATTTTTCTTTTTCCTTGTTCAGAGATACTGGTTACACTGGGTAAGTTATTGGTGCTTTCTAGTGAGGTTGTGTAAAAAAAAATGCTGCACAACACTTTGCAGCACAAAAGAAGTCAAGAAAAGAAAAGATTAAATGCATTTATGCCGCAAACAGAGAATTTGTTGGAACTCCTATTAAAAAAATGCCTAAAAAGCCTTTAAGTAAATATTTTCAAAATCAGGTCTAATCAGCAGCTATGAAATGTCTGACAAAGTCAAAAAACAAAAATCTCCTAAGTTAAAATTTCAAAAATAATTAAAAAATTCAACAGCTGATGAGAAAAAGATGTTTTGAGTGACAGTAAATTTAGTCTACGCTCAGTATGTGAAGCAAAAGTACTTCAATAAGTGTGAATGTCTCATTAAGAGAAAAAGGCTCCTTACAAACTTGAAAGATTTTGAAGAATCTCAGACGTCAGTCATGGTTTTTCTAGAGAGCGAGCCGCTTTGATCTCACATCCAAAGACACACATCAGTGTAAATCATTTAAGAGTTGTTTTGAAAGCCTGCAGTTGGAACTAAAACACACAAAATAAGTATAAATGAAGTTGACCTTAATTCTTCTGTTGCACTGCTGAATGTGTTTGGTCTGTGCCTCAAGTTTTTTTTTTTTTTTTTGGTTTTAAAAACAGTTTTTCTTAAATTATTGAATAATCTTATGAAAACAAATGTAAGAAAATGGCTCTAGGTATATGAGAGATTGATGATTAGCACAATACAGTTTAAGCTGAAAGGTGAATTCAACACGTTGGAAAGCAATAATGAGTATTTTGACACATATTTTTTAAATTTATATAAAACTACAAAGACGTGTGTAATGTCGTCTTTACACATTAGACGTTGAATAATAATTCATTTACACATTCTATAAGGCACATCAATGTATGTGCCTTATTTAAAAATAAATATAAAAAAGAAAACAAATGTAAGAGAAAGACGCCAAAAAATAATATGAAGCAGAAACTCATAAATTTGACACGAAATAAATTATAGATGTTAAAGCCAATGGCCACAGTTATCACTATTTTGCACAATATATGTTTTTTATGTAAAGTAGAAAAAGATACATTGATTGAAAAAACAATGCATCTGATTGTAGTTAGTCTGACTAAAGGTCAAAAAAGGGACCATTTTCAAAACCAGATGAATATTTTACAGAGACAGTCATTTCATAGACAGAACCGTTCAAAACGTGATAATTCATTAGTTAGAGCTGATGGGTTTTTCTTTCTCATTCTTCAAAATTAAAACGCTCTCTATTTTAGGTGATGCAATTGTTTTTCCATGAAGCCAGCGCCTCCATCAGATTGGAACCTCAAGTCACAAGATGCAGCTTATGAGGCCAAAGCATCTCGCTGCCAGCCAGTTGTAAAACTTATCACAATGAGTCCTTTCTGAGGAGATTAAAGTAAGAAAACCAGTGTAATCAGGCCAATTCGTTAACCTGCATCGGGCTCAGGGCTGCTTTCTGCTTTGTCATCCATACGCAATAAAAATATCAACTTCTTCTTGCTAAATATCCTCCATAGGAGGATGTATCTCTGTCACACGACAGAACGGGTCGAAAGTAAAAAAAAAAAAGAAAGAAAAAAAAGTCCAGAACCATTCAGTTTTGAGTTGATTAGAGTTAGAAATGAGGTTTTCCCGAGGCAAGTTTTCAGCAGGGTCAGAGGTTGAGACCAGCACATGACCTCTTAGTCAAGCCAGATAAGTCTGCTGACATTTCTCAGCAACAAAAACAAGACGCAAAGAGCAGATGACGTTAATAGTAATCCACAAGAAACAGTACAGCTGAAGCAAACGGTTCAGGTTTGCAGTAACAAAGAGTTGTGTACACAGTTTGAGTGTACATTTGTGTGTGGACCTACCCTCTTCCTGCTGCTTCATGGTCTCCGGGTTGCTTTCACTATCAGCGTCGTAGCCCTCCTCCTCCCCCGGGAGCCGGACACTGCAGCTCTGCACCTCATCCACCTCCTCAGACAGATCTCCTGCCGGAGCCGCCCCCTCAGCAAACACCTGGAGCTTCTGGTAAAAAAAAAAAAAAGCTTAAATGAAACTAAACCAAGATCCTCCTCCCCAATCCTGCTACCTTAAATGGTGGTAAGATTTAAGATTAATCGCCAATCCTTTGATGATTAAAACAACAAATCTCCTTGACCAAAAGTATTTCCAGCATGATAAGTAGTGGTCTTTCCACTTATGTGGTGAAAAAAGGGAGGGAAAAAAGTACAAGTTTTTGGTCATAAGACAAATATCAGCTGACTTGAACTGCATCTACACAGCCCAGTTCCTTGTTGTGCACAGTTGGTGATAGTATGCACACATCAGAAAACTCCCAACAATAATGCAGAGAAGGAGGAATTATTCTGACACCACCAAGATGTGAGAAACAATACCTTTAACTGTGACGTGTCGGTAATCGTCTCAAAAAATGCGACACCTTCTGTTGCGAAACATTAATTTTAGAGCTTTGCAAATTGGGTAATTCTTAAGTAGACATCACACTCTGCTGGGTCTACAAAGAAAGTACTAAGCTCTTAGAAAAACAATAAATCTGAGCAAAAAAAAAAAAAGATGGATAAGATATATTCTCATCCAATACTTTTAGTTTACAGAAACAATGCAGTTAAAGTGTTTTAGAAAAGTATTTATACACCTTATACTTTTATACACCTTATAATTTTGCACTTCAAAATCATGATTATTAAATAAATGGATTTTAAATCCAGTGCAAAAAAAAAAATCCCTCAAAAGTCAACTTATAATTAAACTTTACAAACAGCCACAGCTCAGGTGGAAGAGTCTGCGAACTGGACAACTACTTTAAAAATGGTTCAAAACTGCTCCAATGTGCTGTACAAAAATAATGCCATAATAGAATAAATTGATGGAATTAAAACATAAAAATAAGTAAATAAAATAAAAATAAAACATCACAACAGAAAAGTTACAATATCAGGCCTCAATTAAATGCCAATGAATAAAATAAAAATTTAAGAAGTGATTAAGAAAATGACCGAGGGTGTGGGCAGATCTAATCTGGGAAGGTCATTTATTCTAGAGAATAGGAGCAGATGTAGAGAAAGCCCGATCTCCTTTGAGCTCAAGTCAAGTCCGAAGGACTTCCAATAGCAACTGATTACTGGATCTTAAAGTTCTGGACATAGATGTGAAGTTTAAAAAGGCTAATCCATTTAAAACTTTATAAGTTGTTAAAAGAATCTTAAAATCTATCTGATACAAAACAGGCAGCCAGTGTAAAGAGGGCAATATTGACCTTGCATGGTCAGGCTTCCGGGTGCGGCACTCTGGATCACTATAAGATTATTTGTCATTTGATAAACCAATCAGCGATTTATGGAAGAATGACAGAAAGTCAAATAAAAAGTCAAATTTGAAGCTTGAAACAAAGAAAACATTACATAACTTGAAATTTTGGACCTACATCCAAAACACTGTGTGGGAGAAGACTGACGAGACCCTGAACCCATTGTGAAGCATGGTAGTGGCCTCATCATGCTGTGTGGATGTTGACTACTTCAGCAGAGACTAAATACTCTAAACCTCAGTTTAGAACAACTGAGGTTTAGCTTTCAAGCAGCTAAACACCCCTAAATTGGGCCAATATGAAACAGGTCACAGCCCATTAATGTGTTTAAGTGGCCTAGTCAAAGTCCAAAGTGAGAAATCTGGAAAACTGATGCTCATAGACACTTTGAGGTTTTTATAATGCAAAGCTGGTGGAGACACACATCAAAATACAGCCAGCTGTAATTATTATAAATAGTTTGAAGTTTAAATTAATTTTCAGATTCGTTATAGATGATAAATGTTGCTGATAAAAATAAAATGCTTTAGCACCGAACACAGGAAAGTGGGTGAAACTGAGTGTAAATTTAAATAGGTCATGCTTGCTCTTTGTGGACGCTGTAATTACGTTTCCCATCTTGATGTCCAGATAATGGTTGCTCAGCAACATGGTGTAAATGCTTTACTTTAGTGACCGACAATACTTTGCTGGATGACTGCTTTCCTTTCATTTATGCTCAACTTCTTTACTTATAGTATTGTTTTTATATTTTACCATAAAGGTGAAGTTATTGTTAGAAAACGATGCTAAAGAAATCAGGTATGTTGGTTTGATACCAACAAATCAGGTAATTCAGAACGGAAACAGCAGAGGGGGAGTTGATAATGTTCATAACTGGGTGATAGTGTCTTAGTTATCACCTTCATGACATCTTGAAAAACAAGCAACCATTTGCCAACTTGCTAAACTCAGTGTTATGGCTGGTTGGAATTTATTTAAAAATAACAGAGCAGAGGAGGAATAAGAGACAAGAAAGTTAAAACTAAGCTAAAAAATTGCAATCTAAACATCCTCTAATCAAAATTAGATATTTTCCTCAATTACTAAAACTCTGCCTTTGTTGTAGCAACATTTAACTTCATTTTTTTAAGAAGTCAGTTCCACTAAAATACCACAAAAATAATGTAATTTGTTAAATCAGCTCACCAAACTTGAATAAGTAGAAAGGTAAACTCTTCAACTGAGAGCACATTTAACATTAAGTACACCCTAAAGACAAATATGTCATGGATCCATGGCTCTGAATGGAAATACTGGACAGGCATGTTTGCTATCGCCTTCACTTTCCTATATCCAAGTTTGAAAAAGCTGCAGCAAACAATAAAAGTAAAATAGAACATATTAATTAAAGTTACTACACTGCAAAAACATAAAATATTACCAAGTAACTTTGGTCTAATTCTTTTGTGCAAGTATCTTACTACATTTGAAATAATACAAACAAACTTACAAGTAACTTTTCTTGTTTTAAGTCAATACTTCCTTAATATTGATAAAGTACTAGTTTCATTGGCAGATTATTGCACTTAAAACAAGACATTTTTCCCATGTTATGAGTTAATTTATCTGTCAGTAGAATCAGTACTTTTTCATCAATATTAAGGAGATATTTACTTAAAATAAGCTTATACATCTTGCTGAAATAATGCAGCAAGAAAAAAAGTTGTGTTGAAAATTAAAGTTTCACTACACAAAAAAAAAAAAAAAATCTTACCAAGTATTTTTGGTCTAGGTTCTAGACACCCTTCTTCAAATCAGACAAAATTGGTGTCAAACGTTTGTGCAACAATTTTTTTTTATTTGTGCTCCTATCATTTTAAAGATATTTAGAAATGTTTTTAGAGGTCATGAAAGGTCAGCCAGCCCCCCTACCGTCTTCGAATCATACAAAATTGGTCTCAATCAACTCAACTACGTTTGTGCTGGTTTGTGGAGCAACAGCTTTTGTTTGTGCTGCTTTGGCTTTCAAGATATTAATGAAAGCTTACAGGTCATTTTGATTTCGTAGAAGTGGGGGGATGATGGGGCTGGTTGACCTTAATTGAGTTTTAAATTGTAATGTAACTTACTTAGTTAACACACTTGAAGTAAAAAAAAACTAAAATATTTGCACTAGAAACTACACAAAAAATCCTTGGTAGGATTTTGTGTTTTTGCCGTATTGAAGTCAAAATCAAAATCGAGTGCCGACATAAACCCATTAATAAAATATGCATAGATTGTATCTTGCTATCTTGGTTCTCTAACCAGAGAACTTACCCTCTCTGGTTTCTCCTCAGGTGTATCAGTACATGAAGACACCTGAGCCAAGGCCACTCGCAGCAGGGAGTCAAACAGAGGTACTGCAAGGTCAGAGTTCACCACACCTGAGCGAGACAGTTGGTCTCTCACCTCCAACAGGGTCTCCTCCACAGACTGAGGCTGTTGAAGTTAAAATGCAATAGATCAGGGCTTCTCAAAGTGTGAGCAAAAAGTTTACAGGTCAGGTTTTCACTAAATGTTATAGTTGTTTTGTAGCTGAGGTACGGAGATAATAAATAGAGCTGCAACTAACCAACTATTAATCAATTATTCTGACAATTAATATGATTAATCTTATTTAAAAAGTGGCACATTCTGCAGATTTTCACTTAACCACGAGCCTTTTTATAAAACATTATAAATACATTAAAATATGCTAATAAACTAATAATTCAATACCGTTTTAAATGAAAGAAATACACATTTTATTTCCCAAAATGCAATAACAGCATTCCTTTAGTGTACGTTTGATTATTTGTGGCAAATGATGCATCTGGAGCTAAAAAAAAATAAAAAATACAAAATTTCACATTAACATGTGAAAAGTTCGGCCTTTGATTGTTTGTTTTGATTAAGTGATTAATAATTGGACATCAAAAGGTGCTTAATTTGATCCAGGTGAAGCTAAAACTATAATAAAGGTTCTTTTTATCTTAAATGCCAAATGTGTGCATATTTTTGCACAGTTTTGGCTTAATAATGTCTCCGAGTGTATTGTTCTTTGAATAAATGGCCTTTTTGGAGTCTGCATACACCACTTAGTGATTGATCAATTACTAAATTAGTTTATGATTATTTCAATAATCAATTAATTAAAGAAAATTAGCCATAGAGATGATAAACCAACCTGAGAAGAAAGCTCCGGTTCTATCCTCTGCATGGCAGAGTTAGCGCTGTGCAGACAAATCGC
The DNA here is from genome assembly GCF_002775205.1 of Xiphophorus maculatus. Taxonomy (NCBI): domain Eukaryota; kingdom Metazoa; phylum Chordata; class Actinopteri; order Cyprinodontiformes; family Poeciliidae; genus Xiphophorus; species Xiphophorus maculatus. Next base: position 7,970,848 of record NC_036464.1, on the reverse strand, counting down.
CAGCAGGGCCTCAAGAAGACGAATACTTTGAAGCTGCCACTGTTCATCAAACCTCTTTCCTGGATCTTTGGTCTTCCCCTCAGTCGGACCCAAACTGTGAAAATCTCCTGATTCGTATGGAGGATCTTCAGATCCCAGTGAAGCAGCAGGAACTGCAGACTCTGGGCTGCCTTTCCCTTTGCCCTCTCTCTTCTTCTTTGTTTTTCCATCCTTGCTCTTACACGAGAGTTTCTGGATGACCATGGCCATGAGGCGCAGGCACACATCCAGTCCTCCGAGCCTGAAGAACTGCCTTTGGAACAGAGGGCTGGCCATGTAGATGAAGCGGCACACAGACCAGACGTCGGCGGCTCGCCGTAGCTGTTCTTTAGAGGGCAATGCCACACTGTCTGGGGACAGATACGGCAGGCGGCCCCCTAGAGGTTCGCTCGCTGTACTGTCGTAACCTGAAGTGTCCTCAGAGTCGTTGGCAGAGTCCCGGTCAGAATCCGCCTCTTTGCTGACACAGAGGAAGGCCACACAGAGGAACAGGTTGATCACATGCAGGTGGGTCTCCGTTCTGCTTCTCCCTGGTCCAGGGTTCTGTCCAGTTCGGCTTTTGTGACGTGGATACACTTCCTTTAGGCCTTCGTAGAACTTGCTAAGGCTCTGTGGGCCTTCTCCGACACCTCGTGACCCTAGCTCCTCAGCCAGGCCGAGGATGGCCTCCCTTTCTTTGGTGTCAGCACTCTCCAGCTCATGAAGAAGCCCGTCACTCTGCTGATGTCCAACTCCTATGATCAGAGTTTCAAACACCTTCAAGGCCAAAGAGCGAGTCTGGTCGAGGTAGACGAGCTCTGTCACCTGGTTGAGCCCGTTACAGCTGATGAAAAGGTCTCGCACCACTCTGAAACACAAAACGTGAAACTACAATGAGTAGAGCTACGATGAAATACTTTGAATATGAACATAACTTAAAATCTGATTGCCTAGTTTATGCTTTCTAGTAGAAAAAGGCAACATCTGGTCAGATCAGACCAAAATGTAACTTTTTGGCTTAAATGCAAAATATTACAGGTCTGCAACTAACATTTATTTTTGTAATCAATTATTCTGAAGATTAATTGGTTAATCAGACAAAAAGAAATGGGCACATTCTGCAAATGTTTCTTATGCCTCATGCCTTTTCTAGAAGTAAATAAAAAGTTACTAATAAACAAATAATTTAATTCCTTTTTAAATAAGAAAACAAAACATTTTATTGCCTAAAAAAGGCATTCCTTTACTGAATGCTTGATCATTTGTAGCAAAGGATAAAAAGCCGTTAAATAAATATTTCTAACGTCAACATGTGAAAAGCCAGAGTCCCAACTTGAATCTAATATAATTTTTTTTAAGGGAGAAAAATATGAGGGTGATGGAAAGGAGGCTTTCCAACCTCAAAGACCTGAAGCATATTATCAAAATGTTGCTCAGCAGTTAAAATATTTTGATGGCAATGCCTGTAAAGGCAAACTATTTTAAGTGTAAATAAAAACAGACTATTTTTCCTTAAAACTCACTCTTTTTACATCATTTTATCATCCCTAAACAAGAAGCCCGTCTCATTTCACATCAGAAACAAACTTCTAAGTTGAATGAAAATTACCTTAAATCTAAATCTACCAAAGGTATGAATAATTTTGGGTCTAACTCTAATTCAGTGGCCTTTAAATATCACAAATGAATAACAGTACTGGTGAGAAACAGATAAAAACAGATGAAAATTCAAACGTGTGTTTTTAATCTTTTGGAAAACAACCAAATCAGAAGATAGGGAGATAAAATGACCAACTGCATTAGAGACAGTCGCAACCCTAAGGTCACACTCAGTCAATAAATCTAATTAATTCAGATCAAATCTAGCTATGATTTTTAGCACCAATATGTCCACTGTGATTTATAATACATTTTCCCCTATAATGTGTTCCTATCAATCCATATGTGAATTAAAAGTACAGGAAATAAATAAATACGTCCCTTATAGTCAGTGGTAAATTTATTCTTGCTTCAGCGATCGTATCCGTGCTTCTAAATAAATATGTTTAATTGACTCTAACACAACATATGCTTGTACTAAGCACAACTGTCTGTCAGACAGAAAGATATATATTTATAGAAAGTATAATGTATCACCTGGAGACACAACAAGAAAGGAAATCCAAAATAATCTTTAAAAAGTCACTTTTAGCCTCTTTTTGTGAGTGTGGTAAAAATCTAAATGGATAATAGAGCAATTTCTCTTCCTATGTTGGGAAAACCACATGCAGATTATCTAAAGCATGGTCAGCTGTACTAGACTTGCATAATTCACTAGCAGCACCTTTATATAAATAGACCACAATATATGTAACTCAGTAGCTAACAGCTTTAAATGAGCTAAAACTAAACCACAACTGCTACTGTATTTGATATCCATTATGCTTTTTGCTCTTTGTGTTTTATGAGCCATTATAATTATGACGTGGATTTAAATTTGTGTTCAACTTTAATACAAATGAGAGATATGAATAACAAAATATTACATCTAATACGAAAAAGAATCTTATTTAACTTCTAGGATAAGGTTAAATCAAAAAACAATACTTGATATTTCCTGAATTTACACATCAACTCCCTGCCAGTACAAATAATGGTTTTTAATTAAAGTAGTGGTGTCCAAAGTGGAACATTTGAATGAGCTGTGTTGGAGCAGAGACTCGTCTGAAACTGGCAGGACATTGACTTTTGAGGACTGGAGCTGGACATCTATGAATTAAATAGATGCAATTTATAAATTAAGCTGTTATTTTTTCTCCCTGAAATTGAAACCCTTTCCTCACCCTTCCTCCAGTTTATCTCATTCTTTATTAGATTTGCTCTCCGGAACATTTCCTGGTTTCATTGACAACGTGAAATTCCATCAAGATGGCTCATCTTTAACTCCTCATGTCGTGATATGTACGATTTTATGAAAGCGAGTTGTGTTAAGCCAACGGTCACAGATGTAGAGTCAGAGCATAAAATTCCTTGTCTTAATTATCCTCAAACGCTCTAATGTTACCTAATATATGCATGAGAAACTTAATAATCTACCAATTCTGTTTTTATCAAAACAATGTTACCAGATTGGTCCAGCAGATGGAGCTCCTTAATTTACAGAACAACCATAAAAATCAAATGTACTTTTTTTTCCTCAAATTGTGGGCTTGTATAAAAGCAATTTCTCCAGTAGCTAGATTTGATCATTTTGTTTCCTAGAACAGGTTAAATACTTTAAATGTGGCATGTCAGTCCAAGCCAGGCATCAGATGAATTGATTAACCCTCTATGTCCTAAATTTAAAATGTTGGCTGGATATTTTTTATTTTAACTGTACGCAGTTCTTTAAATGTCTTGTGAGTAAATATATTTGCCCACTTATGCATAACAACTGGAACTTTCAATATCTAGCAAGTTATTTTACAATTTACCCTCTATTAAAAGAGCGCCCCTCAGATTAATTTCACCCCCTGCTACAGTGGGAGTGAAATTACTGTAATAACCTGACATCGGCTGGAAAGAGCAACATCTCCCCTTTCAGAAACCGTTGGAATTTTTCAGATAGCGCAAAGTGTTGACGAATTATGATACATTTAGGACTTAAATGTTTAATATGAATATTCGAAGAATAACAAAACGTTTTATTAGAGTTGTGTAACTTTATCCAAAAGGTTTTTTCCCCCCACATACTCAGCTGAATTAAATGCGGCACAAAAACTATTTCAACAGAGATGCACCAAAAAAACGTCTGAAGAAAAAAAATATGTTCTTCAGAGTGGAAGTTCAAAAATCAATTATTTTTCCAATCAGTGAAAGCCCCATAAGTAAGCTCTACCAGGTTATAACAACACTCTTTGGGGTGGAAGTGGTTACTGAAGGAAGACAGTTAGCTATTGCTTGCATCAATGAGGTGTTTAAAAGAGAAGTCAGAGGAAGAATATAGAAACACAAGAAGCTATTTAGAGGAAAAGTATGTTTTCTTTGACATGTTTTGATATTTCTACGGTTCAAACAGACTGCAAAACAGCGAGACACAAGATTTTCACATGAAAACACCAAATTAGAGCAGAGTACACCAAAGTCGCTCCAGTTTGCAACATGGAGGATATAGGGCATTTAGCCTTTTAAAAATCTTTGAGGAATACACAAAATGGCTGCTATTTTAGAAATGCAATAATTGCTAATATAAGACAGAAAATATTTTGAATGCTGCTGTTAAATGTTTTTGCAGATTTAACAGCAGAGGAATCCAAATTGGCCAAAATCAGTTTCAGTAGTAAAATATCGATCAGTCCATCAAACTACCTGGGAATGCAGCAAAAAAACACAAATAGAAATTATAAATATTTTACATAAACAATTAAAATTAGGTGTACTTTTGAGTGAGCATCTCAAAAGTGAGAACTTTTGCTCACTTATCTCTCATACACCAAGCTAGTTGAACCCAATCTAAATGGGTCACAAAAGAAAACCCATAATGATTCAATTCCATATGTTTATGTAGATCTTCTTAAAGATATTTTTTAAGGTGTTGAAAAAGAAATGTAGTATGTGGATCACCAATACCTGCCTTATAAAGACAGGCAACAATGTTACATAACAGTCAATAGTCTTGCATCTCTTACTAGAGACACCAAAACAGGATAAATTATTGATTAGTGACGATTACCACGGGTTTGGAAAGGGGGATCTCATGACCAAGTGGATACAGTCTTCTTTGAGGTGGCTGGGTAAGTTTTATGTCTCATGTTCATACAATCCCTGAACTGTTGAAAATTGCAATGTAGCACTAAATTATAAAAACTGAGAAGTAAATGGATTTATGGTATTTATGCAAATAATCCCAATGTCTTTGGGATTGGTAGCTAGTAAGAGTTGAGCAAAACCAACAAAAGCAGAGAAAACTTAAAGGGGTCTTCTTGTATAAAAATTCAAATTTTCCATTTATATGGAAATAAATACACAGAGACATTTTTTGTCAATAAATTCATGTTTTTTGGTGTCTAGAAAATGAGCCATTTCAAAAATCTTCAGATTTTAAATAGGACTATGCCATTACTTAGCAACCTGAGCTGAGCCCAGCGCCGTTACCTAGCAACCCAAAGGGAGCTCCAGCACATCTGGTCAGCTGGTTTTACCATTGTATAATGGCTGGTGCAAAAGACAAGTGTTTATTTATTGTCTTACTATTAAAAAACCACTTGCTGCATTCTTGTTGGTTGTGCAGGAGGCTCCACTTCTGATTTTCAAAGATGTAGGGTTGTATAATTACGCATCTGTTTGCAGCCATTTTCCTGTTCGAGTGTAAACTTTGAGTTGAGGGGTGTGGCCAGCAGCAGCAATTTGGATTTAAGGTGACAAGAGGCCCCAACACAACTCATTCTGAAAAGAATTAAAATCTTATTATTTAAGAATGATTTTGTGCAAAAAATGAGATGAACATGTTTTGTATTGCCCAGAAACCTATTCTAACCTGTTCAAGGAAGCATAATAGGCCATTTTTAGGTCAGAAGATTCCAGATTGAAGAAGAGTGGTTGAGGAGCTCACCTTGATTTGAGAAGTGCTGGTAATGTTTGCAGGTAGATGAGTAGGACCTCCACAGGCAGGCACTGTGTGTGGTAGCTGCAAACCTGAGTGCAGACAGTAGAAACCCCCAGCTGCTGAGCATGGTGGACCAACTCCACCCCTCTTTGCAGAACGGGGTTGAAGATGTGTGTGTAGAGTTGCCACTGCACTATAGCATTGCCGCGTAGCGTTAGATGGCACACATGGCCGGCTATCTGCTGGCTCAGCTGCCATTCCTCACCAAACACTAGCTCCTGGTAAGCCTCCAGAGCATCCCACTTCCAGAGCATGTCCTCAGCCCCTCCTCCACTAGGCAGGATACCTTGGGAGCGGTAACATAAACTGGTAGAAATGTTTGCAGGTTCGCCTTGTTGCAATGTCTCCTCCAGACCTGGAAGTTGGCTGCTGTCCAGAGTACAGATGTTACAAGAGGCCAGTTTAGCTTTCTCTGACGGCTGACCTCCACCAAGCTGGTCTAAAATCAGCCGACTTAGCACACTGAGCACATGGGACTGGTAACTACGGAGACCTGGAGATTGGAAAGCATGTAAAAGGGGTCCTACAACTGAGCGAGGGTCCATGCAGCAGCAGATTCCAACAGCTTGAATCCCAGCTAACACCTGCAGCACAGATGGCCCACTGGGCGAGAGGCGCTGCAGGAGCCGGAGACATTGGTGGGCGCATGCAGCTAGGCAGCAGCATCTCTCAGGGTAACGCACGGTATCCCCCTCAGATTCCTCTGAGCCTTCCACAACCTCCTCAAAGGGGTTGCGTCTTGCCACTTGCATGAAAGCGGAGACGGGCAAACCTGACAGGTCTCTGTGGTGATGGAGGAAGTGGGAATACTCGCAGCGACGGTGCCGGCGTCGAGCACAAACCGATTGATGAAGCTGTTCTGACTTGGCTTTCTTAATAGCGCTGATTATTTTGAAGACCCCTGCAATGAGGCCGCGTATCCGCTCCGACGCCTCTCTGCCTACATCAGAACTGGCCCTGCTGAGTCCCTCCAGCAGCAGAACCGTGGCCTCAAAGAGCTCGAGGCCACGATGCTGGACAAATTCATGGATGAGCTCCAGAGCCTGGCTAAAGAAGAAAGGGTTGGGCGTTGAAGCCTGGAGGCAACTCAGGAGGACTTGTAGTACTCCCTCTAAAAGCTCAGGAAGTAGTAGAGCTCTGTGGCGATAACGGGAAAAAGAAAAATCATCCTGGACCTCCTGTAGGGTCTTTTTTGACCGCGGGGCAAAAGGGTTATTCTGCCTCTCTAAACAGCTTCGGATTTTGAGAGTTGCTCGCAGCAAGTCTGTCAAACTTCGCCTCAGGCTGTCTGGAAGTCTGTCGCTCTGGCTTATATCCACAGACATCAAATGCAAGATGGTGCGTAGCAGCATTCTCTGAACCAATGCGATCGGTTCCTCCGTCCATCCTCCAGCCAGTTCCTCTGCTCCCATCCCTCCTCCTCCCCCCAGACCACAACAGTCTCCAAACTCAGTCAAGATCTCCGTGAGGGTCGGTACGACGCTGATGGCCAGACCGGGGTTGTGATTGATGCTCATGTCAAACTTACACACCTTCTCCAACAGGGAAAGCAACACGTGACAAAGATCGAAAGGAGAGTTCTCCATGCGGTTGAAGATGGATATTGCAGCTGGGTCAGTCAAGGTTTCGTGGTCTATCATCTGAGACCCGGGGGCCCTGGGGTGGGGATACGGTGCACTCATGGTTTCTGTAGTGTTGGTGGCCGTAGACGTCAACTGCGAGGCCTCAGAGCGGTGATGCTGGCAGCTCACCTGGATGGTGGAACTGTGTGGTCTTCGGCTCCTTGAGCCCCCAACGACTCTTTCTTCAGCATTGGCTTCTGAATCTGAGGTGGAGACCTGGGACTTGCGAGCATCTTTCACAGAGTATCTCTGTGACGTTCTGCGTGATCTCCTTGATTTCCAGGTGCCACTGCCAATGCGGGACCTCTTCCCAGAGCTCTGCTCATCAGATGCAGCCTTCTGTCCCGTCCTGAGTGAGACGACCTTCACCTCCCGGCTGAGGAATGCTTCAAGTAGCGATGGCAGGTTGAAATCTGTTCAAACACAAAGACATTCACCAGGTTTTGGCATTCTGCATTGAAAGACACTTTCAGTCAAGCATATTTTTGTAGTTAAATGTGAAAAAAGGTGAATACTGAAGAAGGTTATGCTCCACTGCATGTCAAGAGCAGGTTTGGGTCAGTAAGGGTGTCTTGCATGCTCAGTTTGATTGGGGATAAAATTTGTATCAGTTGTAACATTTTCAGTTGGTACGGTTCACTTTTATACTGCACTGTGTAAAACAAACCAAACTTAGTGAATAACCTGCACTAAGAACCACTGAAAGAAATGACATGAAAACCTCTGAAGAAATGAGCGCACGTCTTCCTTCTTCACAAAATGTAAACAAAAATGAAGTACCGTCACAGTTTAGTGGTTGTAGGATTTCTCTTTTGTCTTTCTTCCACTAGTATTAAAGGTATATCAAGGTCTTGAGTGGGCCGAGTATGGGGCAACTTTTCTGTCCCTCTCCCACCTGTTGCTGTGCACTGCTAGTCAGCAGGTTGAAAGAAGGTTTCACAATCTTATAATAAAGTAAAATTTTGCAGTTGAGAAATATTTCCAGCTTTAGTAAACATATTTATCATGTTGTGTAACATAGTACTTGCTAACAACGTCATCATTTTCACAATTTAAATGTAATGAAACCAATGACGTATTAACTTGTCGATATTATATTAAGTTATGACATTAAAACAAAACAAATTGAAAATGTGACAAATAATGGTACAATGAAACACATTTCTTGAACATTTTGTAGATTTTGTGCATTTTGCTTATCCAGTAGGTATAACAAATGGCATTGTCCTCATATCTACTCATGATGTGAAACATTTTAATTTATAAGTAGACATGATATGTCTATTATTTTTATTCAGCATTATCACCTCATGGCAATCTCGTAACAGTTCAATACCTAGCCAAAACTCAAAACCTTGTGTGTTAAAAGTTTCAAAAAGGAAAAATTAATTAAGCAAAAAAATGTCTAGACTCCATGTTACAGAAGATCAGCAGCCTTCTTCTAAATGCCGGAGTAGTTCTCAGGTCATATGCCTCTACAAACACAAATGTTCTCCTGCTCTGAGACAGGTCGTGCTGCTCACAGCTGCAATAATTAAAAGTTAGTTAAAAACTAAAATTTAAATCTGTATTCCTTCACATCTATTTTTAAGTTTTAGACTTCTAAAGCTGGAATATCCATATTTCTTGGTACATTCTTTGCTCATTTTTAGGTTTAAATATATAAAAAGAACAATTTGAATTCATGGCAGATAATCATACAGACAGCTTTGTGCAACACTTCAAATAAATTGTCATTTGTTTAAGAAACTTTCCATTGTTATTATCTGTTTTCTCATTTAAATAGAGGAACATCTATGCATAAAGCCTCAAGGTGCGTCAGTATCCTGCAGATGCAGATGTATGCATCTGCAGGCCTTCAGTCAGGAATTAATACTGATGATGCAAATTTTTTATACAAAAAAATACTAATTTTAGCAACATTTTAAGATACTCTGATATAAAAATAAATACCTGGGAATACAAAATAAATTCCATAATACACTTTCATTTTTTAAGCTACTCCAGACTTGTAAAATACTTAAAGCTTTATGGATTTTTAAACTTTCAAGGCTATGTAGGAACTCTGCCAAAAGGAGACTAAGTGCAGTGCAGCATTGAGAAAATAAAGGTTTATTGCTGTCATGTGAAGATGATATCAAATGTTATAGTTAAAATCAACAAGGAAACATTCATCGGTCTTCACATGAACCCGTCAAAACAAATGCTGTAAAGCTGCTGGATGATAAAGTGATGCAACCTCCAAATAAGTTAGGAAGATAAAATAATTGTAACATGAACATGGGTTACAGATAAGTAACACAAACACATAAATTACAGTAGGAGCGTGACGGCATTAACAAAACAACAGAAATTTGTAAGTAAGATGGTAACGATAATTGACAACAGACCTGGAGCTTTTTCCTCTTGCACAGGAATCTTCCAGACCAGAGGCAGCAACGACAGCAGCAGAGTTAGCAGCTCTTCCCGACAAGTCAGCTCCTGAGAGTTCAACAGATCACAGTGACTTACTTAGATGGAGAAAGAAAGAAAAAAAAAATCCTTTCAGTCGTCACTTTGGTCCCACTTCGTCGACAAGCCAAGACAAGACACTCCCTCTAAGTCATACTCCACTCCTCCCTAAATTTAAATATCCTTTCAGTCTTCATTGTGTTCATTTACAAAACTCCAATTTATAAATATTTCTAGTTACAAATTATGGGTTTTTTGTTTTGTTTTGACAGGCAGCAATGTAGCAGCTAGATGATGGGCATACTTTGAGGAATTTTGAATCAGACGTGTAATCCTTGCATCCTTGCATTCCTCCGTCATGTGTTAATTAAAAAAGATAAACTTGATAATTTGCCAAACGTAGAAGGTTTAAATATTAGGTTAAAAACACTCCGTTCTGAACATAATGTTTCAAGTTTGTACTCAACTGTTTAATTATGGTACAAAATCTTAACCTAGAAATTAAGGCTCCTTTAATAATAAAAAACAACACAATGATGAAATAGGCTTCAGATTTTAGAAGTGGCATAAAATTCAAATTAATTTATTTGTATTATGTTTTTGAGGAAGAAGACAGATGGGCTTTATTTCAAAATCTAACTCTTTGTCAAATAAGGAATAGAGTATTTTAGATTTTTAGAGTATTGTAGATTCTTTTTGATTTGCGAAAAATTTGTAAAACATTTTCAGTTTTAGTGTTTTGTTTAGCAGTTTAAGATTTCTGGTACAATTTAACACAGATTGTAAGTTTTTTAGGAATCAAGCAAGTTTTTAAAAGGTAATTCTTTTAATTTCTGAATGGATGTTTATCAGGTACCTATAGTATTATTCTATTATTAAAAAAATATGTAGCAATTCTTTATGTTTACCTCTTCAGGGTTTTGTTCACCATAATTAGTTGCAGTAGCAAGTAGTTTTTCTCATGACCCAAAGCAAACGAGCGAGAGTGTCTGACTGTAGAGGCCATCTGATATCGGTCTTTTAATCTTTACCATGTACGACAAGCTTGTAGAGATCTACCAACACGTGAGAAAAACCAAGTGATGTGACAGAAAGGGTCCTCAAAATTATGCTCCAACAGATACATCCCTATAGCACAGAATAGAACAATAATATATTGGGAATAGTAATTATTCATCCTTTTTTTTTTGCTCTTAAACAGAAAGAACCCTGTGTCTTAAAAACGTGTTACAGCAGTATCAAAAATGGCGCTGAATATTATTATGATAAATGACAATATTGCTGTTTTGAGACAATTTTCAGATTATGTATTGATAATGGCATAACAACGCAAATCCACCCGGTCAAATTTCAATAAACTTTAATTCTCTAAACACTTAAAACTGGTACTGGGCAATATTTTAAATATCCAAAACAGCCAAAACCATAAATAAAATAGATGATGTTGTTTCTGGAAACAAAATCGCCCTTAAAAAACTATTAATCATCAGAATACAAATTATCAAGCTTATTTTAATTCATCTGCTGAATTGATTGATTATTGTGACAGGCTTACTGATACAGAGAATAAGAATGTATTTTAAAATCTGCGATATATATTGTGTATCTTGATACATAAAAAAATATTGTGGTGTTGCACTATTGACCTTGTTGTCCAGCTCTACTTACAGCCTCTTAATATTTTACAGATTTTAGTCTAACTGGAGCAAAACATCTGGCACATGACTCTGAATATGATCTCTACAGACAGCAGAGTTACATTTCCCAATCATAAACGATACAAAATATTTCATACATATAGATATGAGGGTATTCCCAACCCAGTGGGACAAATACAATTTACGACACATTTTCTACTGAATCACAAGCCTATCTCTTTGATTTGCAATCAGCATTAGCAACACACAAGCTGATTATAAAGTAGCTCTGATTGCCATGATAGAGCTGATCCCTAGCAGGACGCTGCTGACGCACACAGCCAGAGCTTGTGATGACAATTTCCACATGCATGCCTTAAATTTGAGGACGAAATGCTAAAACAAAATGAGAATTATAAACAGTGAGTACATGCCCAAACATGTGAGGTCAAATTTATAATGACTTGCATACCATTCAAGTTTTCTTTAAACTGAAGTGCTGTTTTTTGTAAAACTGATGAAGTAGATGATCATATTTCTCTGTCACACTACAAAAAAAAGACTTGCATCTTTGGGGTTTGTTTAATCATCACTTTGCTGTCCTTATGTCATCTCAGTCTGAGTTTCCTGAATGAACCACAGAAGTCTAAACTCTGCTGGGGTTTAATCTGAATATTCCTTTAGGCTTATTCTGCAACGTTTATAAAATATGGACACTAAACGCTTTGCAAAACCCTCAAATTTTATAGGTGCCATCTGACTAAGCAGCAGGAAGACTTCTGACAAAGTGGGCACCATAACTCCCAGCAGTCACATAATTTCCAACTCCATCAAGGATCACACAGAGCACTAAGAAACACGACGCTCTGAACAGCAATTAAAAACCCGAAAGTTGTGACTGTAATTGAAAATCTTTCCCAGAAGACTTGTGGTGAAGCGTGCAGACAGTAACCATATGAACAGACAAATCAGCGGGCTGCCTGAGCCTGGTGTTGGTTGATGGAGAAACAATACCTCCTTCCTTGAGGCCATTTCTACCATTTCACACAAGCAAAGAAAAGATTACCCTTCTTTCGGCTGCTGAAGATCCACATAATCAACAACACTTATATAATATATATTTAGGCACTGAACCCTGAAGGGTAAATGAAAATATTTCCAACTGATAACAGGTGGATACTGGAGAAGCAGCCGTCACAGATATGTGCAAGAATTTAAAACTTCAGTGAAATTTAAGCATCCTCTGTAGAGAAAAACATTTTCATTAGAGAACTGAAAATGTGGTCAGTTCATAAAACTTTACAGCATCTAATTAGAGCACAACCTTTTTGCTTATATAACAGTTTTATTGCACTGTTATCAGTACAAATATATATTATATCAATGTAAATGTTATAATTTCTCTTCAGCAACCTTACTGAAAAGTCTGTCTGATTTTCCTGTTGATGAAAAACTATTAAATGAATGAAGAATGTTTAATAGCATTGCAGTAGTAGTCTAGAGTTTACCATGCAAAACTAAATCTGAAAATAAAAGCAATTTGGGGTAAATAATACTAAAATTAGGTATGCTATGCTAAGTTAGACAAGCTGTGCAGGCTTCCAGTAATTTTTTAAATATCAAACACTTTTCTGGTCTCAGATTTCTAGATTTTTTATTTTCTGTAATATTCTGAGAGAAAAAAAATCTACCCGAAATTTTATGAAACATACAAAACCACAAACCTGAAATTAGAGTCAGATTCACTGATGTGGTAAATTGTTGTTTATTTGGTATTCTGGAATTATATTGAGATTGTTTTATTACTTCTAAATCTATTTCATCTAAAATTGTTATTTTTCTCTTTATTCAATTCCTTTTTTGTGCAACCAAAAAGGGAGTTTTAATGCTTTTTACCACATGTTTCCTTTAAATCTCTGACCTTTGACCCTTTTACTTCATTGGACTAAAAACTTGATTTGAACCTACATTAAACTCAAAATGTGAAGGGATTAAAACAAAAAATAAAAGCAGATCATTTATATATAAAAAGCATTTTTAATGCATTTATGTCTATAGATAATAGAGTAATTAATAAAATCTGGAAATATGCTGTGCTACACTTTCAAATTTTGTCTCAGTTTTTTATTATTATGATTTGACTTTAAGGAAAAACATATATTAGTTTTTTCCTACCTGATCAATGATGGCGTCCAGAGTGCTGAGCAGCAGGAAGCCCCGCCCCCTGACCAGGTACTCGCCCAGCGCCACCATGTGACTCTCCTCCTCATCTTCATCCCGCGCCTCGGCTCTTTGGGCCACCGCGCTGCATAGCTGGTGTACATCTGTCAGAAACTCTCTGGCCAGGGTGTTACTGGCCCCACTCATGTCTGAGCTGCAAGGAAAGACACAAAACGTCAAAAGCCTGTAGCAAAAATTTAATTATTAACAGACTAGAGCTTCCTGAACACACATCACGTGTATGAGGTAATCCTTAACGCAACAAAGATTTGGGGGTTTTTTAATCTAAGGTTGCAAAAAAACAGAAATCTGGATTGCGTGATTATCCCTCCTCATGCTTTTCAGAGCAGCCCCAAGCTGCTGTACATGTGTGTAACAAGCACGTGTCTCTAAAGAGATTCTCTTTTCCACAAATTACTGAAAGTCCTTTTTAAGGTCAGCAGAACCTTTAACACATGGCACCAGGATGGCAAAATAATTAGAAACCATAAAAACCATGAAGGTAACACTCACAATGCAGGCATTTTAAGGCTGTTATTTGTCTTAAAACAGTCAAATAAAAACCCAGAAACCCATCAAAAAGCACAGATCCACACATACAGTCTGTATGATCTTACCAAATGTTGCAGGGCCAAACGGTTTCCCTCCACACATCTTGTATGCGCTCCAAACTTGACTCAGTCCTGCTAGCTGGATATGCACACTTCCTCACATGACTGCTGACTGATTTCTCTGTTCTGCTGCGCAAATTCCATTAAATCGGAATTTCAAATGGAGGCTTTCCAGATTCGCAGCAGATCAGCGTATCACATGAAAGCATGTGATGTCACATGTCGAGGAGACTGGTCTTGGTAACACTGACAAGCACCCAGTGCCCTGCGGAAGACCTCAGTCGGCAACCGTCATTGATAGACACTGGCGTTAGTATTTTCCACTACAGCAACTTGGAGTGTCTTTAAAAGCAAAGAAAAATCATCTTAGGGATAGCAGGCCATAGTATTATAATATAAACCCATTGTCTAACTAACAATTTATGAATTCATTAAAATAATACAATAAACGCACAGTATTTTTGACTAGTTTCTAGTGCAAATGTCTTAGTAGTCATAAAATAAAACTAAATTAGCTCACATTAACTTTTTCCCAAGGTATAAGAGCTTGTTTTAAGCCAATAATTCCAAGTCTATAGGTTTTCTTTCACTTATAACATCTTTTTTTCTATATTTTTCTTGTCTTTTTCCTGAGAACATTGAAACATTGAACATTGAAAGAGAAATTACTGTCTTCAACTACTTACAGTCCTTCCTTCTTCCCCCTATAGAAATGTACTCATGTCTTAGTGCTTTTGTGCTTTCTGTCTTTTTCCTTAATGCTCAACCCCCATCTGGTTGCCCCAGAAAGCTGATTATACTAAGCCTGGTTTCCTACTCCTCTTTTCCTTTTCCTCTTTCTGTGAAAGGGAGTAGACCCTGTCCACTGCTGATTAACCATAATCAATCACTCTGCTCCATTATCCCACTTTTACAAAGTAGAACATATGATGAACTGAATTTGACTATATTGTCTTATAACTGGATTTAATTGAACTGTAATTGTATCTGAATGTGTGCTTGGATGAACTGGATTCATCTGAAATGAACTCGAACCAAATATGACTCAAAATAGCATTGACTTTAGAAATGCTGCAAAATAAACCAAAAGAGCTTAGATGAGCTTGTGCTCTACCAATTCATGAGTTCTTTAGATCAACTGAAGTTCAGCATGCAAAACATTTGACCAAAATATTATTTATTTGCTTTGAGATGTCGGAAAAAACAAGCTTGATAAAAATCTTCAAAAAGTAAAAAGGTAAAAATAAACTTAAACTCTAGGAAAAGTCACATAAAAACCAACTCAAAATGGGAAAAAGTTGGAGACAAAGTAAAATTTGATGCATAAGAGTATTTATTCTTCCATACATAGAAACCAATGAGTTCCTTCTAGAAAACTGATTTTTTTTCTTTTTTTGGTAAGATAAAACTCTGGTTTTAATCTCAAATACTTATTTCTGCTCTTGTTTTTATCTCACATTTCATTAACTTGTTTAATTTAGTCAAATCAAATAATGTCTTAATTACTGCTTTTGTTGCTGTTTGTAATTTTTTTTGTTTTGTTTTATCAAAACAGGTCTCTCTTGTAAAGGAGATCTTGGATCTCAGTGAGACAATAAAGGTCAAATAAATAAGAAATCACACAAATGAGCTCCAAAGACCTCCGTAACGTGCAAATACAACATGAAGAGTCTTTTTGTCTCTAATTAGATGTTAATTTTTTTTCTGCTTTAGGCTGTCCAACTTATGATGTCAAACTCCATACAATTTGTAGGTGGAAAACGAATTATGGCTGTTGACTCTGACAAAGTGTTAAAGTTGTAAAACAACAGCTAACCTGAATAACAGCTATTCTTTGTGTCAATGCTTAGGAAATGACCTGGTAGTCTTTAAATATTGTTGATGTTATGTTCAACTTGGACACATTAGTGTTTGCTTCAGTTTATAACTACAACAATTACGGTTATCATTTGTAATAAACAGGTTTTTGCATATATTTTCTTCATTTTGGAGCAAAAAAAAAATAAAAATTTAGTAACCTAAATTGTCTAAATTGATTTCATGATTTTCTAATTATATTTTCTATTTTGCTAAGCAACTATGCTTCTGAAAGTTTCGTAACTAATACTAAGGTTTCCCCCAGAAAACTTACTAAGCCCTGTGGTTGGGTGCTTGGGCAGTCATTCATCCAGCGACCCGTCATGTTTTTGAGTTAAAAAATATTTAAAGTTGACAGAAAATTTCAAAAATATCACTTGATAATTATGTGTCATTAAAAAATGTGAAGATTAACACCTGAACACCAATTATAAAGTCTTAAAAAATTGAAACATTTTAAAAAGACTTAAAAAAAAAAAGCAATAATAAGCCTGCTGGGGGCACAATTAAAGCCTGGTGGCCCGACAGGCTTATAATAGACTGGGAGGAACCCTGTAATACTGACAACAATAAACGTATTTCATCATTAATTAGTCCGATCTACGCAATCCAGAAGAAGCTAAATGAGCAGGAAATAACACAAACATAATTTTGTGTCGTAATGCAAAATGTGGTTTAAGAGGAACAGCTGAGAGTATGATGGTTGTGCAGGAGGAACTTTCAGGGAAACCTCAGAGTCAACAGTGACTAACTCAGATTTTAAATACTTTAACATAGTTACACATATGTCAACTGTGAGTTCTTTAAAATGCCCGCAATGGCATAGAACTTAACCTTTCGCAGAACTAAACCTTAATTGGGACATTCCTGCTCCCTGTCAACCGACTTTAGTCTAAACCGTTAAAATACCACAAAATACACAAACATTTGTTGCATCCGTTGAAAATTAAAATTACACTCCGACCAAGACTTCAGTGACACAAGCTGACCTCTTGAGAAATTCCCGCTCAGCATGAAAATGGCCTCTGAATTGAGCGTATTGAAGGTCATCCATAAAGAGGCCAGAAGAAAATTTAAGATGGTTTGACAAGCAGTCACCAAGTGTGACCAGATTCCTCCTCAAACCACCACAAGATCAGACACATTGTTCAAATATCTGCGCTTTATGTGGCAACTGTAAAAACTACTAGAATATCAGCAAAACTACAAACATGTTATTCATAAAAGATGGCAATGAAACAGTGCATAATGTATAAATTCAGTAATATATTACTGAATATTTTAGTTTGTATTAAATAGGGCTTCAACTAACCATTATTTTAGTTGTCGATGTCGATTAATCGATTATTCTGACGACTAATCGATTAATCAGATGAACACCTGGAACATTCTACAAATATTTCATGTAAACTGTAACCGTAATACAGCTTACGGTATTAGAAATAGCGTAAAGATGCAAATGAACAAATAATTCAATTAATTTTTTTAAAATCAGAAAATAAAATGTAAATGTAAAATGCAACATAGCATATTCCTTCATTCATTTGTAGCAAAGAATGAAATTTAATTTCCATTTTAATTTGAATTTGACTCTGCAGGTAAAAAATATATTTCCAATGTTTGAAAAACTAAGCCATTTCTGCTTGACTTATCAATATAAATAATAATAATTAGATAGAAAAAGGTGTTTCATTGGCAATTTAGGCGAAGCTAAAACGGTCACTAGAGAAGTTCATGGTGGAACAAATTTACTGACAAAGTTTTTTTCATCTTAAACACAAAATATATATGTATTTGTACAAGTTTGGCTTACTTTCTGATCTAAGTTTATTGTTCTTTCAGCCTTTATTTGAGTCTGTATACTTAACGATTAATCGATTACTAAATTAGTTGATGATTGTTTCAATAATCGATTAATCGTGATTAATCCAATTAATAGTTTAAATTCTAGTATTAAATGTTTTTTGTTTTTTTTTCCCAGCAGAGAACGTTGGTTGAACAACAATTACAGCCACTATTTTCTCTGAGGCTTCTTAGTGCCATCCTCCCTACCACAAGAAACTGATTAAAGCCAAGTAAACAGAGATAATTGCTTCCACACAGCTGCCGACTTTAGGCTTGCAGTTTTTTTCCCTTCATCCAGTTGTTTTGAGCTTCTTATCTGCAGCCCAGTCATTTCCATCAGAGGCTTCATTCATCAGTTTTTATTTTTTGGGGGAATGCAGCTTTAGATGTTAGACAAACAGAGGCCTGGTTGCCACAGGGAGGTTTCCTGTGTACAATGCACGGTCGATGGAGACTCTACAGCTACAGTGACGTCAGGGAGACAAGCAGGGTTTATCTACAGCATCAGTATATCTGGCTGCAGTGCAAACAATACCAGAGTCTGCAAACACACACGCTACTTTCCATTTGATGCAATGTTGCTAACACTTTCAATTTATGCAGTTTAGGATTGATTTTATAAGTTAGCCACAGATCAGATTTTTGATTGGAATTAAGCATGGACTTTAACTAGACCATTTAAGGCATAAATATGATGATTTTTAGGGTTGTTTTTCTGCTGGAAGGTGAACTTCCAGTCTAAAGTTTTTTGCAGCAGCTAACAAGTTTTATTCTAGGGTTGCCCTACATTCAACTTTGATCAGTTTCACTTTTTGGCTGAATTATGCTGGACGAAAGAAGGCTGAAGAAATTTTATGATGTGAAAAAATAAAAGATTAGAGGAACTGATTTTTTTTGTTTAGCTTAGATGATATAGTAGCTTGGATAGCAATCTAATTACATTCAAATGTGCAGCTGCAACACAATAGTTTCATGGGTTTTCTTCAATATTTTTCAGTAAAATAAGATTGGAACATTGAAGGTGTATTGCAATCTTATAATATCTGTCAGTGTAAGTTGCAAAAAAAAAAAAAACATTTAAAAATTGGTGTAGGTCAAAATCTGAATGGGAAGGCCAATCTTTCTAAAAAAGACTGATCTTTAGTATTAATGACTTCGTAAAGTCCTGAAAATCTCTGAATCCCTTCAGTTAAAAACCACAAAGCAGAATAAACAGAAATCAAAACATTCACAATATGAAAATATTTTCTTCTAAAATATTTAAGCACCTGTGATTCAAGTTTCAAAGTCAGTGTTGTAACCTTACATTAGTCTCACTTCAATATTTAAAATGTACAAGGAAGAGACAGCTTTTAACGTGAGAAAAGATTTTAAAATATTCAACACGACTGTTTAAGAGTTCAGGAAAATGTAAAAAGGTAAAGCCGATACTATTTCTGAAAACTACAATAAGACTGATTGCAGTTTTCTTCCCAATAAAAAATAGGGAAGAAATACGAGGAGAAAAAATATTATTAAAATTGGAACAACAATGCATGACATTTAAAATATTGGGTCCCCTTAAATATTGTCCCCAAGCATTTCTTGAGATTGCAATGTTTCACAAACTCATTGTGATTCGTTATATTGTGCATCCGATTAGTACTCACTGAACTCTTTGGTCATTATTTCTATAAAAAATTATCATTGAAAGTTTCCTGTAACTCTAAAGAACTGCAGCAGTTTTAATGGATTTCAAATACACCACCAAAGTCTTACACATGCTAAGTAAGATAAACACATTGATTAATTTAAAAGGATGATACAGTGAGGAAATCTTACCAGAATTTCAGAGCATCTTTGGTGCTGTTATTGGGGTGGTGTTGCACGTAGTGGAAGAGACAGAGGAAATTCTCCAGACTCTGAAGGCTGATCTGAGAATCGACACAAACGAGAAACAAGAGCGACAACGTGATTGGTAGTTGCACAAAGACAAAGAGGAACTGAGATGTGCATCAAGCAAATATTTCCTTTTCTCAGGAAGAGTAACAATGAGTTAGTTTTAAAGTGACAGCTCAGTTTTGATTTTTCATCAGAGATACAAAAACCACTGGAAAGTAGTGTGCAGTTTTTATTTCTCCATTATTTCTCAAGCACAACAAATCAATAATTCTGAAATAACCTAATATTAGATGAAATCTGAGTGAAGAAGTCAGAAAAAGAGAAACTGTGACTTTCTAAATGGCGAGATGAGCCATCTGACGTCGGTTAACAGCATTACTGGTTCCAGAGTAGAATGCTGTAGCTTCCTGGCTCACATGCAAGCCTCTAAGCCAGCGTGCAGCTGTTCTTCATACCACACAGGAGGCTTCTTTACGCTTCTGCTAATCTGACACCGCTGATGGGTTTCATTCAGGCGATGCTGATCCCTGATTGATGTGGCTGCCCTGACTGTCTGGGTCGAGAAGCCTGAGAATCCACACTGCTCCACAACCACTGTGACTTAAGATGGCAACGACACGACGAGAGCTGAAACGATTAATCGGATAAATCATCATGAATTGATTATTGAAATATTCGCTGGCTAATTTAGGAATCGATTAATGGTAAACTGGAGTTGACAGACTCAAAAAAAAAAACATATTCATAAACATATGCTTATTCAGAGCAGTAATTAAGCCAAAATTGTGCAATTTTGCATTTAAAATAAAGAAAACCTTTATAAATATGCTCAAACTAAGTGGCATAGTTATAGCTTCTATTAAGCACCTTTTGCTATCCAAAAATCAAAAAATAGTAAACAGATCGGCCTTTCAGTATATTGATGTTAAGTCAAGCAGGAAGGTTTTCACATGTTGAAGTTAAAAGTATTTTGTTTTTGGTTGAAAATGCACCATTTGATACAAATGACCAGGCGTTCACTATAAAATATTTCTTTTCTTATTTTTAAAAAAGAAATTGAATTGTTAATTTGCATTTTTTATGTATTTTTAATATTTTATAAAATTCTTCAACAAAAAATCTGCAGAATGCGCCGACTTAACCTATTAATCAGTATCTAAAATAATCTTTAGTTGAAGCCCTAGACACAAACAGAGAAAACAGTTTCAAACAACAATTTTTGGTGCTATATACTAAAAACATCTACTTCAATAGGAACAGGTTGATAAAATAAACTGTGACTAATATTTAGATTACCTAAAATGCAATGCACAAACACAGGTAAGTAAATGTAAACATGTACACCACAAACATGTGGCATATATGTCTTTTACCACATCTCTCTAGTCAGGATAAAGGTAATTTAAATAAATTCAACATGCACATTTTTAAGTATTAAAGCATGGAGGTTGTAAATACTTCTGACAATATTTTACCAAGCTGGTTATTATAAATTATATTTCAAGATGCAACACTCTTAAAAACAGTTTTATTCGACAGATCTACTCTAGATATCAATCGATTTAACAACTGCATTTTGTGTAGCAGGTTTGCAACTTGCAAAATATTTTCATCAGAGTGCAAACCTCATTTGTAAAACAGCTGAAGAAATGAACCAAAAACATTTGAATAAATCTAGATATTAAGTGTGTAAACTACATTCATCCATCCAAAATATATGAAACCCTCTAAATAGGAAAGAAAATTGACTCAAATCTTGCACATAAAAACAAAAAGACCAATTCTTTTATTAATCTCTATCCAAGTATCCATAAAACTGGATTAAAAAAAGAGATATATGGTGCAAAAATAGTAAATAAATGAGTATCTAACTAGTTTGTGTGTTCCTGACTTTCAAATCCTGCGTATTTTTCAGGAAGCGGATTAAAAACTCACTTTCACTTTTTAATTGGTGTACAAATAGCAGAAATTGACCCTCCTTCAGTTAGAGGTGCTGCTGCTATATTTGTTTGCAGGGTGTGAAATTGTCTCTCGAGCTTAGAAATTATTTTTTAAATACATTTAGATCTACATTTTAATTTATTTTATAGCCTCAGATGCATAATTTCAAAATATTCACATATTTGGGCTATTTTGTATTTGTATTTTTATTTCACTTAAGAGTTAAGAAATATGCATTATTGGATCACATTTTTCAGAGAAAATGTAGATATTTAGATTGTAAACTTTCAATAAGAATTATCTGAAATTCAATTAAATTCAAAGATACTTTATTTATCCCAAAGGGATATTAAATGTTGTTGTAACTCATATTGTTCTTTTATTTTCCAAAAGTTATTGTGGATGATGATGTTGTGGGCAGGAAGGATATTCAGTAGCAGTCAAGCCTGCAGCAAATCTGAAGATGCCTCTGACTGAAGTCAGTTTCAAAGCTGTTATAACATGCTAACAGTTCGGTATGCTGGCAACAGAGACATAATGTTACACCTAAATAATCAAAATCTAATTTTACTCTGAACATACTAAAGAAAGAGAATTTCGTAGTTTTAAATCCTGCAGGATGAAGGTGTAGAATGGACCACACTCACCGGGGTCAGGGTCAACAGCTGAGACAAAAACCCAACCAAAGCACTGATGGGTTTGGTGAGCACGTGGGTGGATGGGTGGGTTTGGGTCACAGCGCATCAGGGGGCTAACAAAGCCATACGCAGGAGACAAAAAAAAGGAGGAAAAAGAAAGGAATGGATGAGAGAGTGGAGAGGAAGACAGGGGGAAAACATGAGAGCTGACATGATCACAGTGGTGAAAGAAACAAAAGCAACAGATGAGAAGCAGATAAAAAAAGCAGGGGAGAAAAACTGGCAGTAAATCAAAGCTGCAAAGCTGCCAGATGTGTCATTTAATTCATATAAACTAAGCCATGAAGCAACTCTGGACCTGAACTTGCGCTGTTAAATAAATTGAAAAATTTGTGTCTATATGGATCCGTTTGTCCCTGCGTTATCTGTGTTTTTGAATTCATCAAATAGGAAAGGAAAACCAAATGGTTGGAGATAATTTCCAAGCAACAGCGTTGTTTTTTTCCCTCCAGGGCTCTAATCCAATATTGTAATGCATTCTGCACCACTTTGATTTGATAATGGCGACATTACTGGCCGATACCAGTGAACACAGCTTAGGAGGGAAATTGGTTCACAGAGCTCAGTGTTTAACCTTCCCTGTGAACTGATTAACGTCTTTCATCATTTGCCACCAAACATTACAGTTTTCTGGATGGGTGGAAACCGACTGCTACAGATTATTGACCCCATTTGTTTGTTGATGGAATCGGTCTCTTTTTTTTCCCACTACTCATGTTTAATAAAGATTCAACAAGAATATAATCAATGCCACCAGTTGGAAACTTTAACAGCTTTATCTTTTTTCCGATAAATTAACTCACCATTCCTTGGTAATACAAGGTTGTACCAATAACACACTTCAGTGTAGAAGCTGTTACTGAAGAAATAACGTTCACACAGCAAATGCGACTCATAACCAACTTTTCCACATCAAAACGATTGTATTTTTCAGTTTCATTTTGGTTTGTTCCAGAATGTATTGATAAAACCCATTGACAAACTGTTAAATTTGTTTAAAATCGGAGTAAATAGCTGTCTCTGCATTCAATAAATTCTTCTTAAAATTAAATACTGAACATCCTTTAACACTGATCAG
This sequence comes from Xiphophorus maculatus, assembly GCF_002775205.1. Classification (NCBI taxonomy): domain Eukaryota; kingdom Metazoa; phylum Chordata; class Actinopteri; order Cyprinodontiformes; family Poeciliidae; genus Xiphophorus; species Xiphophorus maculatus. The sequence continues at coordinate 7,947,366 of NC_036464.1, read as the reverse complement.
TCCCTCCAGTATTTTGTGATTGTTTTCGGGATTTTATTTCATTCAAAATCACAGATTTTGTGGTGCTAATTTAGAAATATTTACAATTTTGAGATATTTGCGTTTATCTGACTGTAAATATGACTTTTTGCTATTCACCACACCAATTGCGGATCGGAAGTGAGACATACTGCCCCCTGCAGGTGGGAGTTCGCATCAATTTAAACCCAATGTTTTTGACCATTTTTGCAGAAAATGAGGGGGTCTGTTGATTTTGAGTGAATTTCTACAAAAAACTAAAGAAACTGATGTAATTTGGTGGTATACAGGTACAAAACTGCATTGATTTGATAAAATAATATTTCAACACTTGAAGGCGCTAGTTATGCACACCTCTGGAGTCTAGAGGGGCCACACAAAAAGCTATAGTGAGCCAGATTTGGCCCCTAGGCCTTGGGTTTGACACATATGAGCTAGAGGGATTCATGTGTGGAACAAGTGTTGAAATTTAAATAAGAAATAATAAAATAATTTGATAAACAAATACAACAAGGTTTGATTGTGTTAATTTACATTTATAAGCTTGTCTACATACTTAGTAAAAGTTCTTCTTTGGCTATATGTTTTAAAAAAATAAACAGGACAGAATCTGCTGTTTTGATTTCAACAACGCTTAAGAAAGTGAAAGTGTAAAAAGCTTATGCATCCACCTACATTTTTATTCGGTCTACACTTTGTGCTTTCATAATTTGGAAATGGTTTAGTGATCCCAGCCCTGCTAACCATGCTAATTCCTAAAATATGAGGCTAAAGTCAGTTTATCATTTGATCTCTGATAATGAAAAAAGACAAAATGGAAAAATTATTTGTCACGGTAAAGGTTATTGACAATGAAAGCAAATAAACTCACACAAAATAAAATATAAAAATGTGTACAAAACAGAATAAAAATACTGTACAGAATGGGCACAATTTCAAATTTTGTCCTGTTTTAAAATATCTGCAAAACTTTCACGCTGATAGAGTGACATCAATTCGGCTCATTGTAAAAAAAAAAGTCAACTTATTGTAGGAAGTCTACAAAGAAACATTTTGAATGCTGTTCTTCAGCTTATATTCTGACAGAATCAGGAGGTCAAAGGGTAAAAAAAACCCTGTAGATCAGCAATCGACAAACTAATTAATCTCCATTATTTGCACTTTTTGAAAACAGAAACTCAAAACTGAATGGAAAACAACAAAACTCAATCCCTCCATTTGCATGAAAGAGATGCATGTTTGTAATATGAAACCCCTCGGATCCAGTGGCTGCACCCAGTGTGGCGATCATGGGAGAACTGGTCATGGGAGTCTCATAGCTGAGTCACCCACATCGGTACAAATGCTGCAGCTCTCTGGATAATTGGTTAGACTACAACTTGGCAGAGGGAAGAGCCGTGCTGCTGCTTATGTAACATTTTATTTATTTATTTTTTCACTCTCTTCCCGTAAGAAATTCCTATTGATGCAATTTGATGTTTGGTGATGAGCGTCATGAGGAGTGCCTAACGTTCCACATTTCCGCTCAAACTGAGCAAAATGACTCAAACCCACTCAGCTGAAAATAACACGCAGAGGAAGTGTAAACCAATGTTACTTAAAATTATCATCCTGCTCTGACCACTCTGTTCTGCTCTTAAAATTTAGTTTTTTTCTTTTTAAAGCAGCAACGGACTTAATAACGTGTCTGTAGGTGGAAAAAAAAGCTGAGGCAGAGGAGCAATGGTTCAGAGGTCTGACTCAGCCTGGAACAAGGGAGATGAATTATTCATCCTTTCAGCCAGTCGAGTGGAACAAGTCAGCGATCGGCGCGAGCTGGACTGAAAATACGGGCCAGAACAATAAATGCAGATGTAAAAAAAAGTCCTGACACCTTAAGAACTTCAATTTAATCATCATAAATAACATGAGGAAAGCTATAAAAATAAATTACAATGATCAACATGAGGATGCTGAAAGCGGTGTGATAATCACAAGACGTCACAGTCGTATATTTCCCTTAATGAGCAAACAGGTGAGTCATTGTGAATTCATGTGAATTTAAAAAGGGAAAATCACTGAATTAAACATTTTATTCACTGAAAGCTGAGATAGAAAGTAGGTTTAGCAAATGATGTGCAGGCCTATTTCTATAGAGCTCAAAAAAACCCCACAAATATGCTTCATTCGTGTAGATTTCCTCTTCTGTAAAGTTTCACCAGAATTTAACCACAGTTGTCTTCACTTGTTTGCTCACAGGTTTTACAACCTTTAACCCACTGCTACTTAAGTGGTAATTTATAAATAAATAAGACGCCTTACTGAAGCAGCATTAAAACACAGCTGGGACACTTCAGTAACCGTACCACAAATGCCAAAATTGTGATCCTTTGAGTGTTTGTAGCTAAATATCTCAAACGCACATTCAGGGGAGGTGAAAATTCACAATAAAAAGCATATAAAGAAGCAGAAACAGCCCAAGATCCAAGATATGATCAAACTGTTCCTGAAATAAGAGAAGCTGAGGTGAACTTGCACATAGTTTTGTCAAATTTTACAAAAATCCAAGACGAACATATTCATTTGTTTTACAGTCATAATAAAAGAAAATCAGAAGTTTAACGTTCTAGGTTGAATCAATAACAGGAAGCCGGTATCAGCCAGCATCTCCAAATGAACCCCAAAACAGGTAACGGTTTTCATATTTCTATAATATTTGAGAAAAAAAGTCCTCAAAAAGCAAGAACACTTTAAAAAAAAGCAATTATAATTTTTCCTCCACACTGTGTCCAACTGATGCTGCTTCCCACACATCATCACTTTTTGCTTTGCAAAGCTTAACCTGCAATGCTCCTTTCTGCTGAGCTAACTGCTACAGAAACTTGTATGCAACTCTTATGGTGACATATTGCTTAAAACATAAAAAGAGCATTCAAATTCACATTGTTTTGTAAGTAAATGCGTAAAAATAAGAGCTAAAAAGAGAGATTAAATCACTCACCCTTCACCTTGTTCTGCAGCACATTTTGTTGTTGTTTTTTAGCAGTTTTTCCTAATAAACATCATTACACTTTACAAAGTACAGCTTTGAAGAGATACTAGAAAAAAAACACAAAGCACATTGAAAGCTGCATAAAGGAGAAATAAAGGTGGATCAGTCTTGTAATCTCTATGAGCTACTTTGTATTCATCCCATTTTGCCATATGCTTTGCTTGAGAAGTTTAATCTTCTTTAGTCAAGCAATCAGGACTTCACCACAGAAAGACCAGAACGTACTGGCACAGGCAAGTGTGAAGACGTAACGACATGAAATGTGGCTGGGATGTGTAACCAGGGTTTCTCTTATTCAGGAAGTCAAAACATTTCAGCAACTTTACCGACACGAGATTGCTGTGAGTAGTTAAGCTGCACTGTGCATGAAAGATAATTTGCATCACAGCTTTTTATGATTGTCAGCCATACAACAAAAGCAGGACAGAAGGCAGAGGAGATGCAGAGCTGTACTTACAAGACCGATCAGCCATGAGTGGCAGAGTTAGCATCAATCCAGGAGTGTGACTGATTTCACTTGGTTTTGAAACATCCTGTTGTCTCATAATGAAACCCAACATTGACAGGCGACAGAAAACCTGCTTCTTATGCTTGGCTCCTGCCCAACAAACCATTCTGCTAAATTGACTCAGCTCATCAGGATACAGCGAGAATGGAAAAATGTCTGACCACAAACTGCAGATTTATCTCCCCTGAAGGAAGATTTTGATTTTAAATAGAAGCAAATACTCTTATTTGAATTTTTATCCATGCAATGCAAAAAGGTATTTATTTAACTTTCCTTTATAAACAGAAGAATGTTTTCACTCCAAAATAGAGGAAGGAAAACCAATCTGTCAAATCATTTCTTTATCTTAGAAATTCATCTGCTGACCATATTGTCATGGGAGTAAAGGTGACCTGGAGGTCATTTTTATCAATCCGACAGCAGCAAACCTGATCACTGAGCTGTAAAAACACAACAGAGGAAGTTAAATAGACACCAGATCCAACATTTTGCAAAAGTATTCAATTGATTTGAACATTTTTTCCATTTTGGTACAAACTTTATTGCTTTTTATTGTGATTTGATGCGATAGAACAGTAAAGCTGTGAAGTTTGCAGATATAACTAGGCAGCAGCTTAAGCGCTGGTGTTTTCACACTTCTTTTATATAAGCTTCCTCATCAACTGCTGTAAAAGAACGAGTTTATTTACCCTCCATATTTCACTGCAAGGTGTGATCACAGATTAAGATGAAAAACAGAAGAGCAGAGTCCTCCTGCTGTTAGTGTTCAGACATTTCACACGATCACCGTCTTATTTAGCCTGCATGAATGGACATCTACACTCATTAGGAGTGTAGATGTTTTAACAACCTCAATTTTCAAGCAGTTTTGCTCAAAAACTAAATTTCTTTGGTGTTGTTTTTGTGCCACCAATTTAAGTGTCCAGTGAAACCGATGTGAACATATGTATCTCTGTAGACAAAAAGTAAAGTGTATGTAAACGAACCCTACTGGCAGCAAATGACTGATAGATCACTTTCATCCATAAGCGTATTCCTTGGATGAGAAGGAACCAACAATAATCTACAACAAGTCAAAATGCTCTAGGAAGTGACAAAAATTACACAACAAACTGCAGGATTTGAGAAAACCACAAGAAAACATGATGCGCTTCAATTTTGTAGCCTAAAAATATGCAGTTCAGTATATAAATATGCTTATTTTGTGCATTCCAGCTAACATTTCTACATTTCTTGAGCTGCGATGTGATGGATCCCTTCCCAGTCAATTCACATTTTGCTGCCTACATGCTGTCTGACAAAGAAAAGACACGGACCGCCAAACCCTACAGTGTGCTGTTGTGAAAAAACATAATTTGCTGGTAGCGCAATGGTAGCCATGCGAGCACCACAAACTGTCACAATGTCTTCCCCACCTCAGGCTCAGTTGAGAGGGAAAGGTATCTCTCTGGAGATGACAGCTGTGTTTAACAGACCCTCTCTGTGTGTCTCATACACTTAAATGATCACGCTTATCTAACTGACAGGTGTAGGAGCAACCACAGTTGTATCAAGGGAACCATCGTAACAAAAAATGACAGATTTAGTTAAAATATTAGAAAATTCAGAGCATCCTCAGTGTAAAGCAGGTAAATAAGGATAAAGCTCACCAGTTTCAAAATTTAGGTCAGTGAACTGTAATGTACCTCATACAAATCAACTGTAAAACAAGCTTTTCTACTAGAGAGAAACAAAGACACAATAATCTGTTTGTATAGGTGTGCACACTCTCAAATGAATCCTCTGTTCCTGCACCTTTTGATCCAATTTTAACGTTTAGTCCTCCTGGGTTTAGCAGCTCTGATTAGAAATAAAGGGTAGCTGTTCCTCATTCGCATCCTTTAGCTAAAGTCACAGTGTGAGGAGAGCCAAGAGTGCAACAAAACCCACAGCATCTTATTTATCTCTAAGAATCGTGAGTAAGAGCAGAAAACACTGGAGAACGGTGAATCAAAATCTGGACGTTTCTCCAGAAGTGATGAAAAGACAAATCGACAAACTGTCTGGTCTAACAGAAAAGCCATTAACTCAAAAAAAAAAAAAAAGATATTCTAAAACCAAGTGGGAAAAACGTGTTGTGATCTCAGTAAATAAGCACCATGCCCCCTATGAAACATGGTGGTGACAGCATCATGCTGAGGTTATTTTTCTTCTGATAAAACCAGGGTTTTAAGCCAAACTGGATCAGATTATCAACAGCTGTAAATAACAGCCAGTTTGATGCAAAACTTCCAGGCTTGTTTATGGCGGATTTTAAATTTTAGCATCACAGTGATTTTAAGCAATACATTTTCTAATAGATTAAATTTGTCTAAAGAGAACCGTGGATGCCAGATGTCCTTTTACAAGCATTTTGCAAGGCAGAAAAACACTGAATGTTTTTGTTTTTCTGATCAATTGTACCAGCATTTGCATTACATAAACATTTAAGCCAGTTATTTCTGGCATAATTTTTATATTAAATAAGATCTGGCATTTTAATTGGGGTCTGGACTGTTGAGAGCCACTATATTTTCTGAATAAGTGTGTGTCTGATGAGTGTAAAGACACGCAGTCTGATCCTAATCTAGGTCTCGTGATCCGACTGCCGTTCTGCTCCAGCGGCACGAGGGGAAGGCAAAAGGAGCAGCAGTAGTCTGGGAGAGATTTCTGAACAAACACATCGCAGCTCTTTCAGACAATAATGCACTCACACTGTAACACAACAAGTTGTGGTTTACACCTGCCTCCATCTCTGCTCTGATTCACCACACAGCATGTACGTGCTTCTACTTCAACACTTGTGAGATTATTTCTTTCTACAAAAGCTGGTAAATGGTTCTGAAGTAGGATTAGGACAGGTCTGAGGAGTGGTAGTAGTTTGGGTGTACTGTTATATCAGCAATATGAGGTATAATTTAAAGATATTAAGCTGGTGGTATACTGTATAAACATATTCATGAGTAACTTCATGACAAACGTCTTCTTTGGGTTACAACAAGTAGTAAAAAGGCATAAAGTAAAGCAGTAGTTCTTATAATTAAAACTGAAAAAAACTAAATTCTTGAATATTTGATTATCATCTCTTTTTAGAAGAAAAAACAGCATCTTCTTAAGCCACCTTAGACATTTACACACTGCTGAACACAATCCCTAAGGTTTAGTGACTCTGGGAAGCCAAAAAACAGGAAAGGTAATTGTTTTAGACAATAAGAATGTCTGAACAATGTTTTCTTTACATTCCTGATTATTGCAACCTCGTTGAACAGCCCAGAAGGTTTGGAAAATGATACCAATGCAGACAGAATATGACTAATATAACCCAAGGGAGCATTTTAAGAGTTCAATATGAAGCTAACTATATTTTATATGTACTAAAATGAAAAAAGATACACTTTTATTGCATTTTTTCACCTCCAGAACAACTGGCTTGCAGTGTAGCACTGACAACGATCACCTCCAACAAAGCTGAGCATGCATCCTATACATACTGCTGCAGAACCTTACCTGCAGATCCGCTCCCTGCAGCCTACAGTCCATATACTTTTCCCACGCATATGACAGATCGGTCTGCTCTAGATGAGCCATGGCTTCCAGGTTCTCCAGGCGCTTCCTCGAGAAAGTCAGGGATTTACAGCAATCCTTTCTTAACCCCCGGGAGGCTGGAAGCGCCCCGGAAAGAGACCCAGAGGTTCTCCTGAGTCTTTCATTGCAGATTCATGATTCACTGCGCCGCTTCGCCGCTTTTAAAGTGGAGCTCCTGGATGGAAATATATGATGTAGAAGGGTATTAAAGCCAAAAAAATAACAAAATATAAGTCGTCTAAGTCACTTGTTCTTAGAAAACGGCTTGCAGATGAACTAACACTTTATTACAGCGCGCTTTGCCCTGACTTGAACCCGAAAAACGTCGGTCTGACGATCCAGTCGCAGCGTAACATAACCAAAACAAAACGGGCTCAAGCTAGCTAACGAGGTACTTCACAGAACTAGCATCAAGCTAGCGGCAATTCCATACCAAGCGATTTCCGCTGGGGAGTTTCCTTCAAAATAAAAGCTTTTACGCATCACTGAAGTACAAATCAATGGAGAAAAATGTATGCACTTTTAGTTTTGTTTTTTATTGATTCGTTGGGTAATTCGTAAAACGCAATGCTGTAAGTAATTTCACTTTGAAAAAATTTATGTTTACAGTTTTTTTCAATTAGTTGTTTTTATAACCATTTTATTTGTTCTAGAGTTGTAAGATTGGGAATGTATCAGCAGCAAAGTGATACACATAATGAAAAAGTGAATAAAGAAAGAAAACTAAACAGAATAATTAATACAATATTGTATTTATAAATATATCCAATATTTTATGTGTAATTTTGCTATAAAACAAAATAAGTATTCAATGAAAATATTTTGAATAGAATACTAAAAAAATTTATTTAGAGGTTTTTTTTTAAAATAAATACACTGCATATGGATTTCATTAACATTTCATAGTGTAATAATTTTAGCAATTTTATGTGCTGCAAATAGGATCCAGTCTAATTAAAGTTTATGGATTTGTTTGTCAAAACCAAAACTAGGAAAATTTTACATACACAATCTAAAGTCTTATTAGACGATATAATAATATATTTTCTCCAATCTAAAGTGTTTATTTTCTCAGCTAAGAAAGGAGCTTTTACTAGAAAAAAGTCGTGCTTGAAATTTTATTTTGAAATTATTTTCCTTCCGTGAGCTTAATGTTATGGCTACCTTAGCCGTAATGGACACGCACAGTACTGGAAACTATAACGAAAATACGAAAGAATTTCTATATATCAACCGCAGAAGCCATAGATTTATTACTTATAAAACCTTGTCCTAAATAAGTCCATACATTTCAGATTTGGAACTCTGTCGCAAACAGTCACAACATTAGCTATTTTATTGGTTATTGCACCGCTTCGATCTGTGTGTTTTGTCATCTGTCAGAACTGTGTCAAAGAGAAATAAACGCGTCCTCAATTGCGTTTAAAAAAATAATTATATGGTCTGGTTAAGGCGACACACCCCTTACATTTGCAGAATAAATATGAAGTTTACATCTTTGAACGTACCTTGGTTTGCAGTGACTAAAAAAACAGTTAGACTTCGTTCAGCACTGTTCAGGCTCTGGGCGATTTCGCCCTCAGCATTTACTGGAAGGCAGCACCGCCCTCTGTCGTGATTGCTAACAACAGAGGCGCCGAGAATCAATATTTAAAGGAAGTCATTCACGAAAGAACGTCTACACGTTCATTTAGTAGTCTTTTTTTTTTTTTTTTTACCAGCATATGAAATGTAAAAAAAACCTCAAAACGTAATTAAAACAAAACGTAAGATTAAAGTTATAAAAAAAAACAAGTGGCGAAAAAAGAGAAATTACTACAGTAATTTAATACGCAAATACTAAGGTGTTCGGAACAGAAAATCGAGAATATAATTCGTTTAGATTACGTTGCTTAAACAAATGGAGCTCGTTTCCTTGCAGACAAGTCTGAGGGAGCGCTAAAACAATTATAATCCTTCTCGTGATATGGATCCGTTCTTGCTTCCGATTGGACGTCACACAAACCGTGTCCCAATCAATGAAAGGACTGGCAGTTGGCCCAGTGAGCTGTGGTGCGTTCAAAGAACTTCTGTACATTATCCAATCAGTCGCGTTGAGATGGCGTTTTCGATGTTTTAAAAGAGAGAAGCTGTCCGAAATTTTCTTAGGCAAATCTAAATAATATTTATTAAGGAAAGGACAGTTTGGTACTCTCTGCGATGTTTAACATGCTATCAAAAGAAATTACACAAAAGGTGATTTTTGTTACCCATGAACAATTACCCATGATTCATGTCATTTGCCGTTTAAATTGAGTTGTTTGGCAATAACTTGGCAGCCCGGTTTGAAATTTTAGCTGCCAAACATGTGTCGCATTCCAGGTATTTAAAGTATACCGTAGCCAACACAAATTATAAAGTTACTGTTTTTAGTACGGCCTCATCAGATGTGGAAAACCACAGCCTTCCCTTTTGAAATAATAAAATTAATGAATGAATAAAATGAAATAATAGAAGTAAAGTTAAATTAGTCTGTTGTGAGATTTGATATGTTGAACAATGATTTTCAAAAATAAAGGGCAGGCGCGAAGGTCCCCAATTCACACAAAATGACCTATTAAACATGTGTAGTGATTACAGTAAGGTTGGAATTGAATACTTATAGCGCCATCCTGCAATTTTATTTACAAAAAAAAATTATTTATGGCATATAGTTCTCCAAATCCCCATAGAACTGCAAAAATGCTTTAGTATTTCAATTCAATCACCGGACACATGATGGCAGCGTTGCTTTGCTTATGATAAAAAAGCAAGAGCCTCAGAGTGGTAGAAAAACATTTATTTATTAGCTGGCCGGTATGTAACGTAATTCTACCAGCTTTACAGAGATGTTTATCCAATCAAGTCAACATTGAGACCATAAAAGCTAATAAGCTTTTAGTCGGACATGACACAGTGTAACACCACTGACACCAGATGCTGCTCCAATAAACTTCACATTAAATTATGGATCCCTTGAGCTTTATTCTCAGTTTATGTGCACTCAGGAAATAATTAAACATGACAGTGTAATTTTATGTACAGAACTTATTATGGACGAGATTTTAGTGAATAGAAATGTAAAAAAGTTGACTTTTGCTCCAATTTTTTCAAAAGATTTCGCAACACCGAGTGGTCATCTGAGAACGGTCGACTCTCTGAGGATTTCAGTACTCTCTCTCCACGCAGCCCACGCTCGCTCCGCTGTCGGGACACTTGCAGGAGCGGCCCCTCGGCGTCGCTAAACAGAGGTGAGTGCAGCCGCCGTTGTTCACAGAACAGTAGTTTTGACCTGTTGAAGGAGAGCAAACTTTTGAGGACACTTATTTAAATAAGAAGTCTGAACAGCACGGAGTAGCAGGAAACAGCCTCTTTTTATATATGAAACACATCCAAGGGAAACACATAGCAAGCTCCAGATGTTGGGGGCCCACTCCCTTCACTACACATTCCCTCGGTTTGGTCCAGCCTTTATCTAGAGGGGAGGATGAAGTCTGGTGCTTTGCTTTACCATGACTCATTCCTCCAAATAAAAAACATCGAGCTGCAATTCCTGCAGTAACAATTCCTGCTGTTACTTTAAGCTCGTTATGCATGCTAGCTATATTTCCCACCAGTTACAACGTCTTACAGTTTGTTTTCTAATTGCAACCTCACCTTCGACATTACCAAAGGTTTTGTGCACATTTGTAATGGAAACATAGCTACTGATTAACTCAATTAACTAATTAGGCCACTGATTTTACAAAGAGGCATCAAAGTAATGGGGGTTTAACAGAAATGCACGTCCAGATCTGATTTTTATTGTCAAATAAATGGGAAAAAAAATCTATATTTTTCTTCCACTTCACAATTGGGTTCTGCTTTAGCTGCGTTTCCATTGACGATATAATGTGACATTACGAAAATAAATCTGCTCCATAAAAACTGTTGTTTTTCTATAAAAAATATTGCCAATAGAATGTGTTTTTTTTTGACTGCATAGAAATTTGCAATAGAAACATTTATTTTGCATCACACAAGTCACATGATCCACCACCAGATGTTGCCACAGACGCAAACCACGAGAAGAAGAAGAAGACGAGGACGAGGACGACAGGAAGTAGTTGGGAGATGATGGCGCTGCATGTTTTGTTGTTTGTAATGATTTATCAAATGAACAAACTTATTTACGTGATTTTAATTCCTTTCCTTATTTAATGGAAACACTGCAATTGTGAAATTGTTTTTTCGATGTAAGTGGAATATTGACAAAATTTTGCACACTTTTGTAATGAAAATGCAGCTTCCGTCGTGGTCTGTCACATAAGATTAGGAGTGTAATCAATTGCACTCCTAATCTGGCCATTCACTGATTACCGATATTTTAAAAAGCCTAACCTGCCTATTCTGATTTTGTCCGATTCCAATTTTTTTTTGTCTGAAATGTTGCTCAATATAGCAAGAAAGTTGCTGAGTTGGCAACAGTGGGGTAATTATTGTTAACTGTAAACTTGCAGACATGACTTGGTGTGCCGGTTTGTCAGTCAAACTTTTCTCATGGGAGACCAGAAGAGGACAATAGTTGATTTTTAGACCTTTCCCGAGGTATATAAGATCGATTTCACATGTAAAAATCAGCTGATCACCAAGGAAATTGGCAACGATAAATTGGCTGGCTGATAAATCGGTGCACCCGTACATAAAAACATGAGTCTCAATGTGACAAAGTGTCAAAAACATGCAGTTTGCAACATTTTGAAGAATATAAAAGCGATCATTTGTCACATCCATTGGAAAAATGTTACACTTTTTAAACCGGTGTACTACCTGGAAGACACTGGGCGTAGGCCGTGGCGATCCCGTAGATGTTGGTCCGTTTCTGTGGCTGGAACTCATCCGACTCCTTTCCAGCATATTGGTCCACTTCAACGACCGCATCCCTGTTGTAAACACAATCAGCATGAGAGATTTCAGCAATGTGGGAAGGTCTCTGCCTGTGGGATCTTCCCAGCGTCTCCTGTTTAGTGTGTAAAGTCTGTCAAGGATGAGTAAGAGTTTGGTTGGGCTTCAGAGCCGCAGTTTGTTGCAAACTGTCTGAAGTGCTCGCCTCCCCCCACAAACACCTCTCAACCTTCTTGTGTAAGGTCCTGCAGAGATCACAGAGAGGCCCCTGGTAGGTCACTGGCAGATGCCTGAGCTGAGAAATTGCAAGCAGCTGTCACTTTTTCGAATTCCTCCAAACCCCTCGCTCGAAGCAACTTATCCCCCAACTCCCGCTTTCTTAGCTGCAACATAAATTCAGCTAAACATAATCTGAGCTTGGGAAAACATGAAGAAACAAACTCCAAACCTTTGCCAATCAGTGTAGTAGAGGTTCTTCCCAAAGGTTGTAATTCCAAACGGGTACTGGAGTCCTTCCAGAACCGTGCTGCGCTGAGCCCGGCCAGGATTCATGCACTCCATTTTATGTGTGCCTGCAGGCAAGAGGGTGAAGCACAGGACTCATCCCAGAGCATACATCAAAGTGAAGGTTAGTCATCCGCCTGAAGCCTACCTGCGTCCGCCCAGCACAGCAGGGAGCTCTGAGAGTCGTACGTCAAGGCGTTCGGCAGGCCCAGCTCGCTCTGAACCAGCAGTCTCCTGTTGGATCCGTCCATGTAGGAGGTTTCGATCTTCGGAGCTTCACGATTCCAATCAGCCCAGTACAAATTCCTGTTGTCAGGAGATGAACCGTACACAATATTTCCAATTAAATCCAATAAAACTGATAGATTGAATTTTTACTCAGCAATAAACAGAAAGTTGATTAATTTATACCAGAGTTGGATAGTAATTGGTTACATTTACTTGAGTAAAATCTTGGAAAAAAATTACTTTTAAGAGTATTTTTACTATACGCTGTAGGTTTTTACTCTTACCCGAGTGATTTTATTACTCTACCCACTGTGAGAAACTTCACTGAATGAAGACAAGCTTGTTTTAACTAAAAATTCACCAGACACAGAGCTGCAGTTTTGTTAAAATTTCATAAACTAATTAGGAAAAATGTTTATTTTCCCTGATTTTGGTTTTTTTAAAATTATGTTATTTAAAGTAATGTTTTTCATTTTGTTCCTTAAAATACCAACATTTCCACGCGACTTTCTTTATATCTTTTCCATCTGATGATGTAATTTTAAAATATTACATGATTTATGTTCCGATTAGTTACTCAGTACTTGAGTAACATTTTTACCAAATACTTTTTTACTCTTGAGTAATTTCTTAGTGCTACTCTCGCTTGAGTACAATTTTTGGGTAATCTACCCATTTCTGGTTTATATAACTCCAAGCCATTAGCTCGGAAATAGGTACAAAAACAGTAATATTCATATTCTGAGACATTTGTTTTAAAAGAATCTGCAAAGTGTCGCCTATTTGTAGTCAAATTGATTTACATTTTCCTGTGATAAAATTTGCTCCTGATGTTTTGCTGGCTTGTTTGTGACAATAATGACTTTAAAAAACAAGAAAAGGTGAAAATTGATGAAACTGAGTCTTCTGTTTACCTCTGAAGGCAAAACTTGGATCTCAGACTAACTTACTCACAACTTAACAATGTTCCACCAGCAAATCATAAAACTTGGGAGATACCTAATTCAATAAAGTTGAGGCTTTTTAAAGCAAATGTCCAAGTAGATTTTGAAGTTTTTTTATTTTTGCAACTAAAGTTAAATTTTAGTTGGAGTCTCAAACTCGGAGTCAAAGTCCTTTGTAGTTCTTGGAGATTATCATGTTTCCACAGTGTTTGGAGTAGTCAGGCTTATTTTGAGCAAATTAACTAGATTTTAAACATGTTTCTGAAACATCACTAACTCTCATTTAGCGATTTAGTGGAACTTTATAAAAGCCTCTTATTTTTAGACCTTAAGCTCTGCCTTAAATTGGTCTTCAACAAAAATAAGAGACTGCTATGGTATCTTATTTTTTATGTGGGGTTTTGTTTTGTGCACCGTTTGAAATGAGTTTTTTTTAGATAAAACTGTTGGTTAAAAATTTCACTGTCCTAAATTATGTGAAAACGGTGGGGTAAATTTACTTTTATATTAGTTAAAAATGTAATGTTATTTTTTTTTTAGCATATCCAAGAGGCTGGTGTTTAGCTTGTAATTTTTAGCAAAATATCTGGAAGATATTAAGCTTTTTATTTTAAGAATTACACACCCGTTGATGGGGTCAGTGACGATAGCTCGGGGGTTTACGAGATCTGTATCTATGAGGACTCGACGCTGAGTCCCGTCCAGAGACGCCACCTCAATGCGATCGGCCACGGAGTCGGTCCAGAACATCGTTCGACCCATGTGGTCAACGGCAATCCCTTCAGGGCTGCTCAAATCTGCAAGAATACAAGTTCACTTTATTTCAAAGTAGTCTCTTAATGTGTTAAAGTATAAGGAAGCAGAAATACCTGATGTGATGACAGCAGTGGGTTCTCCTCCATCTATACTAGCCTTGCTAATCGAAGGAGATGAAATTTCTGTCCAGTAAACCATTTTCTCCATGCAGTCGTAGGCCACTCCAATGATTGCCTTCCCCTGCGGATGGGTCAACAAACAACATTTTTTAAGAGCGTTTGTTCTGAGAGTCGGGGAGCAGATGTGCGTCTAGACACAAACAATTTCAGTAAAAAATCCAGTGTGGGCCACTGAGCCAAACTTCAGACCAGCTGGTTGAAAACATCTCAAACTGATGTTAGTCATTAGAGCGGAGGCCGCCATGTGACTCCAATAAAAATGTAAGTCCTAAATACAAGGAGCAGATGGGAGTCTGACAGAAAGAGAGCAAAGTCTTTGACCCAAGATTCAGTGGCTGTAGCAAGAAATAATTCCTGTTCTGTTGGACACGTTTTGACATTTTGACTGTTTAGAACTGGATCTTAGACTTACGAGGGAATGTTTTATAGAAGAAACTTACAGGAAGATGGAGGACAGCCTTGGCATCTTGCTTTTTCATATTGTAAGCTTCCAAAGGGATGTGATCTATTCTGCCGCTCTGGGCAAACAGGAGGTGTGTCCCTGGGGGCAAAACCACATCGGGTCGAGGTCGGGGTCCAACAGGTGGAGCCACAGTGCCATGAGGGAGACCTGACGAAGTAAAAAAAAATTAGGAGTTAAATCAATGGACCTTAATCAAACTCTAAGGCTGATGGTCTGGAAGATTCAGTTCGATTGGGGACCAAAGTTGCAAATTTGTTACATTTTCAGATACTGTGGTTCGCTTTCAACCTGGACTGAGTCAAACGAACCACACCAATTGAAAAACCTGTTCCCCCAATTGCCTGTGGTGGCGCTGCACCAAGAACTACTGAAGGAAACAACATGAAAACTTCAGAAGAAGACCAGCGCAACTTCTTTCTTCACAAAATGTAAACAGAAATGGAGTAGTGTCAGATTTTAGGATTTCTCTTTTGTCTTTGGTAAAAAACAACGAACCATTTCTCCCTCTAGTGCTGGACTCACGCATTTGTTTTGGTTGTATTTACCCAGAATGCCCTGCGCGTTAGTCTACTTCCTGTTTTCGGAGCGATCTCCAGTCCGCTTGGCATTCAGATATGCATTTGAACCACACCCAGGTTTACTTTAATCAAACTAAGACCTAGGTTTTTAGACAGACCAAAGTTAGCATTTTTGGTCCGAACAAGACCTTCTAGGCAAACGGACCAGGGTTCGATTAAAGCGCAGTGAACAGAGTTGGTGTGAATGCACCCTTCGTAGCTGTTTTGGGAGCAGCAATTTACTTACAGTAAGGTTGGCTGCCATCGTCTGTGCGAGTCCCAGGGATCTCTTGTCCATTTCGATCCACACACCAGCACTGCCCAGTGCTACCAAAGCACTGAACTGGCTGATAATCACCATTTTCATCGCACTCAGGGATGAACTGTCCGACAGGTCGAGGTCCACGTGGATTGAAGCTGGTCTGGCCTAGAAGGCGTTCTCTGATGTCCTCGCATTGGGTTTTGGTCCGCTCTGAATAAAGAATAAAAGAAATCAGACCTCCAAGTAGCAACAGAGCACTTCTGAAAAACTCCCCTCTCTGCCAGAAGTATAAAATAACCTCAATAAAACTATTACCAAGAACAGAGTAGATGAAACCTTTTAACTCTTTCACCTGAATAAATATAGAACAGATATAAACTAGGGGTGACTCAGTATAGCAATGGCAAATAGAGCTGATTTTTAACAGCAAATTTGCATCTTAAATAATAAATTCTAAGTACAAAACAAATGGGTTTTTTTGTTTTTTTAGGCATGTCTTCTTTTGTGTTTTCATTTTATTGCTATCGTAGGTAAGGCCACAAATCTCCAGTGACTTTTCACTCAAAACCAGTAATTAAAATGGGCTAAACACAGGTAAGGGTTTTCAAGGACACTTCTCATTTTTGTTGCTTGGAATAAACAAAAATTTATTTCTTGACCAACAAGTTAGGAAAATGTACAACTTTGAGACATTTTTTCAGACCTTTTGAATTGTAATTTCAATTTGTTGCTGAGCAGGAAAAAAAGAAAAGAATTCCCAATAACATTATTTAGCTTTTTTTTTGCTTAAAAATGGAAATAAACTATGGCTCATGAGTGCTCTCAACTTGGTGAATGTAGTAAAAAGTTTGGACACTTCTGGTATAAATCATAGACTCACCTGAGGAGCAGTAGAAACCGTCTCCGCTGTAACCTGGCCTGCACTGGCAGATAAATGAACCCTGTGTGTTTGTGCACAGTGCGTTCTGATGGCACCTGCTCTGCTGGCACTCGTCTATGTCTTCAGGAAAAAGACGAGAGGGTGAGTGAGGAAAAAGGAGCAGCATAACTCATAGAGCAAACTTCAAAATGATGGTTTTTGACAGTTTAACTCAGTTCAACCCAACTCTGTGGGCTTTCCAGTGGTTCTGAACTGCATGCAGCACAATATGAGGTCCTATTGTTTTGTTATATTGACATAATATTTTACCGTTTCACATGTGAAATAGAGAAGACCTTCATTGGAAAATGTGTTGTCTGGGTGTAACAAGGTTTTAGGCTTATCTATACACAAACGTCACAGCGAGGTCACTATTCTGCAAAGAAAGTCAAAGGTTTTTCTCCCATATTTATAGTTGCCAAAGCTTCTTAGAAATATATGAGGTTTTTAACTTAGCATATCTCCAATTCAACTGAATCTAATATAAAATTTTCAAATAAATTACAATTCTGTCTTACACCACTTTATAGTTTCAATTTCCTGCAAATTAAAGGTGTTTAGAAATTTGGATCGTAGACGCACAACGTTCCCAGTAATTTAACTACTTCCAAAAAGCTAACACTCTCTCCTCTCTCCTACCCCGGCACGATCTCCCATCTCCTGCGAAGCCTGGGAGGCAGGTGCAGATGTAAGAGGAACCTCCATTGTAGTTGCACTGAGCTCGCTCGGGGATGTCACAGTTATGTGTTCCTTCCTCACAGTGGTTCACTGGTTGATCAACCTCTGTGGAAGGAAAGAAATAAAAAAAGAGCTTACGAATGATATTAACTTCAAAAACCTGTTGAGGAGATTCAGCTCAACGTGCTGCAAGTCTTTGTACTTTCATTTGGTTCTTAAGAAACAGCACAAGTGCTTAGAAAAAAACTAAAACGTCACAAATCAGAAGACATTGCCCCTCGCCTAGCAACCCCAGCAGAATTCTGTCAATCACCTAGCAACCCCAGCAAAGCCCAGCCCCTTACCTAGCAACCCCAGCAGAATTCTGCCCATCGCCTAGCAACCCCAGCAAATCCCTGCCCGTTACCTAGCAATGCCAGCAGAATTCTGTCAATCACCTAGCAACCCCAGCAAAGCCCAGCCTGTTACCTAGCAACCCCTGCAGAATTCTGCCTATCACCTAGCAACCCAAGCTGAGCTCCAGAACATTTGGTCAGTTTTTTTTTTCCTTCTACATTTCTTACATTAGCTGGCTTTTAAATAAAAAAATTTTTATACTTCCTGTCACTTTAATGCTGATGACATTCAGCCTTGAGCTAAATAGTTCATCCTAGTCTACGCCTTAGTCACAACTGATGGGTATCTTTTCAGTAATTATTTCTCATTACGACTGAGACAATGATTATAGCTCCACCCAAAGTTCTTGCTTTCTTCTCCTGAAGAACAAAATCCAGAATTAAAAATAGCCTTAGCCCTCCTTTGGCTTTGATTTCGATTCATTTCATTTAGGGAACATTTATAAATTGTGTCATATCCTCTCCTCTACCAAGTCAGAGAAAATTATTGTAGCATTCTTGCTATCATATTTAGATAATTACAAGATCCTATTGAATTTACCACATAGTAAATCATCTTTTAAGCTATTCAAAATGCTGCTGCCAGACTACTTTACTTCATGTTTATATCTGAAACAAACACTTAGTGATGTTTATGGTATTTTTTTTAAAGTAAAGAGATTAGGTCACTCACCAATGCATGTCCGTCCATCAATACCGAACTGATACCCTTCATCACACTCGCAGCGAAAAGTCCCAGGCTGATTGTTGCAGATTGAGTTAGGTCCACAGATCTGAGGATTTTCTCTGCACTCATCGATGTCTGGCAAAGACAACAGGCTCTTATCACTTCCTAATTATTCCCAAGAAATTTTGACTTCTGAAATCTGCATTTATGAAACCCGTCTGTTTTCCTGTCAGATGTTGCATGATCAAAGAGAAAAGCTTGATGAGATTTGGTAATTTTCCCAAGATAGCATCTGTCTGAAAAACTTCCTTCCTCTCTCTACTGTGTGTTCTTCCTGTTTGCTCTTTCATGTAGAAGACTTTTGGTTGTATGGAGGAAATCATGACCACACTGGACATGTCAAAGGGGATTCAACACACTGGATAGCCCCTGTTAAGTGGCACAATTGTCCCGTCCCACCGGAGGGAAGTTTGAGTTATCTTAATAGTGGGTCTGGAAAAGATATGAGAAGTGTGTGATTCATAGTGGCTTAGAAAACCATCACATTAACTTTTTCTATATTTTGTCACGTTATGATTATGAAATTTAAGAGAGTTATTAGATTCTGTTTACAGTTTTATTATGTATTTTATTCTGAAGTTTCTGTTTGAATCTGAAAAAAATGACCTTAGATTTATTTTCCTTCCTTTAAAATGTGGTAAAATAGCTATTTGATTACTGTAAATTGCAGATTGTTAACAATGAAAATGTTAACACAGTGGTACAAGAAACAAGAGACAAGAAAATAAAAGACAAAAGGAGGAAATTTTAGCAACTGGACCTGATTGAGGGGAGCAACAGTAAAAGAGGAAAACCATTTATCATTTTCCTTCCCTTTTAGATGTATATTCTACTTTGTGTAGATATAATGCATAAAAAACACATCAAAAAGAATTGCAGAGATTATGCTGATATACTGTATTTCATTAAGACCAGTCTCACCATAACATGTACGCCCATCACCATTAAATCCTGAGGCACACTGGCACGTGAACTCATTTCCTTGACTGGGTCGGCAAATGGCATTGGTATCACAGCCGTGTCTCCCAGTAAAACATGGGTTCTCTTCTGGTTCCCCCCCTGAAAATTACAATTTGTAAGCCAATTTTATTGGAAAAGAGCAAAAACAAAACTAAACCTTTTGCGGAAGTCTCTTTTATGCAGACGCTTCATGCCCTTACCATTGACATCTCCAATCTTGTTGCTCATGGCCAAACGGAGGAGCTGGTTTGGAGCGTCATACAGAGCGAAGACCTGATCCACGCTTAGCAGCTGCGTAGGCTTCATGTCCCTTGAAACCTCACCATGCTGGCAGCCCTGGAAGGAAATGGTCTGACGCCACTGAAACCTCCTGTATTCACTGGTTCCTTCGGGGAAAATCAGCTTGTAGTTCTGAGTGGAGGATGAGGTGATCACTGAAACGTAAAATACCCTGATAAGTATATACATTAAAGACACCCTGAAGGGTCAGACTCTGTGTCTTACGGTTGCTGCTGTACTGGTAGATTTCTGTGTAAGGTTCAGACTGGATGGAAGTGCCTGGAGGAACCTCAGGGATCTGGCCGTTCAGGGTGGTGGTCACCACCAGGTGGTCCTGTTCGTCCGTCCCTTTAAACTCCTGCCTGATGGTTAGCTTCTCGTTCCCAGGTAGAAAGGTCATTTCAGCCTGTCGGGTGAACTCTCCCCCTACAGAAAACAGTGAAATTTAAGACCCTGACCATGGAAACATTGTAATCCAGCTGGTCAGTCAGTAAAGCTACAACGCAATCGCAAATGTTCATCCTTCTCCTAGTTTCATAGCATTAAATTCTCGTTCATAGTTACCCTGAAAAAGTAACTTGATTACTCCTTGAAAATGTAACAGATTAGGTGTGAAAAGATCAATCTCCTCCATCTCCTCCCTGTGCTACTGAAGAAATGCACCACTCCCCACCAAAAACAACCAATCTGAGCCAGGAGGAGAGTCTTAGCGCTGTCAATCAATCTCATGTAGTTCTTGCTAAATGTGCTAATGGCAGAGAAACAACTTAATGTTACAGAAAAACCATTTATGAGTTGAACAGGCTATGCTAGATGATAGCTGTGATTGACAGCACTAAGATCCGCCTCCTGGCTCTGAATGGTTCTAGTTAGCACTGAACCATTCAGTTAGCACTCTACCTTCTACCACTGGGAGAAGGTAGAGGAGCTTCACAGTTGATCTGACTCATCCTGTACTCTTATGACACAGTGACAGTTTCAACATACATACTGCAGCTTTAATCTGATTAATAGATTGAACATAGCAACACGTTGAAAAAAGGAGTCTCAGAGTAACACAATGTCAGAACTGACATCACTGCTCACCAATAAGGCCGAAGCCGTTCTTAAATCCAGGCTGCTCAAGAGCAAATGCCCAGCCGATCACACCACTGATGGCCGACAATGGCATCAACGACGGCCCCAGAGCATCAGGAATGTCGCTGATGGCAACATAGGATCGGCCGTCGTTCACCACCACGTACGAGTGGAGGTCCTTGCTGCTGAACTCCACTGGAGACTGAGAGTTGCCCACAAAAACCCTCCCATTGACTTTACCATTCATCCTTTGTGGCTTTCCTGTAAAAAAAACTAATTGTTTATTGCTAGAATGTTCTCACTGTTATTATGTTTTATAATTTCAGAAGTAAAAGCGTACCCTCTGCCACACACTGCAGTCCATTTCCATAGTAGCCGTGTCTGCAGTGACAGCAGAATCCACTGGTATAATCTCTGCAGTCTGCAAACTGGGAGCATTTATTTCTGCTGTTGGCACATGTCCCAAGGTTGTACGAAAACACTGAGAATGAAGAATAAAGACAAAGTTAAGATTTCCCAGATAAATACTAATAGTTTAATCAAAATTTTTTTCATTAGAAAAGGTGTCCCACAGAGGTGTATATTTGAGATTCTGCTGTTTTAATAGACAAATAAACACTTAACACTATTTTATTGGAATGTTTTTTTAATATAAATTAAAGTAGAACATTATTGTGAATTGGAAGGAAAATTACAATATGTGCTTCAATTACAGAAATATAAATCGGATTAAAGTTTGTGTGCAAATGTATTCAGATGGTTATTACTTGAGTATTCTAAATGATAGGCAGAGTTGCAAACAAATAAATGAGTGAATCAGTAATTTAATCTCAGGCCTGTTATGGCACACCACTCTGACACCATCATACAGAATTTGAATAAGGTAAAGGTGAAACGATGCCACTTTAGAAGTTCTGAGAATAACATATTTACACAAAAAGAAGGGTTTTTAATATCTTAAATGCAAAATATAAGTATTTCTAGTATAGTTGTGCTCTGAATGGGATGTTTCAGAGTCTGTACTTAAGTTTATTCAAACACTAAATTAGTTGACAATTATTTCAACAATGGATTAATCGCGATTAATCGTTTCAAACTTTCTCTTGGATTTATTTTCGAGCTCTGTGTTACGGCCTGGCTCGGATGGCCGCAACAAAAAATAGGGAGGACACGGAAACCAGAAACATTTTTAGCCCTTCAGAGGCATTTATTAAAATGCCAGTTAACTCCATAGGTAAAGCACATAAATATGAAGTTATGTAGTTGTAATGTGACAAAATGAGAATAAAATTCTGTTTTTCTGCGCAGACCCACCATCTACATTTATCTCTGGGTCATCGACCACAACTACTTCGGGGTTCTGTGGCTGATGTGGCTGGTATGGCAGAGGAAGGATTTCAAGGACGTCAATCTGTTCAGCATCTGGATCAATGTTAGCATATCTCTGCTGTCCTTCGTGCTCCAAAACCGGCAGCGGGGCCTCCGGCGGCAGATCGGTGACTTCCCCAGGAGCAACATTGGAAAAATGGGGAGACGTTCCGATCTCATAAACCCATACACCACGCATGCCAGAGTTTGTCTTCCTGTGAGAGTGGATGATATAAGTGAGTCTGCAAGATGAACATGGCAGTGAAATAGTGATTTGTTGGGACAGATTCTTACTCCGCCAATTCCCTGACAGAAGTCTCGTTATCCATGCTGTTGCGGTAATATTGTCCCTGGCTGGAAAACAGGAATCCTCGGACCAAACCTTGGCTGAAGCCAGAATGCATGATCACATCATTGTCTCCTATTGGTGTGGATAAAAACTGAACTCCATCCCTGGCGTAGAGGAGAATCGCATATGAGGCAGTCTCCAGGGAGGCAAGAACCAGCTGGAAGGTGTTTCTCTAAGCAAAAGAAAATGCAAGAAAGAGTGTTAATGTTTCGCTCCACCAAAGTCTAGTAAAAAATAGACCCTTGACGATTGAGAAAGGATTGCTACCTGGAAACGTAGACTCATTTGAGTTTTTATTTTACCCAATTGCTAACTTTTGGCAATGTGCCAATATAATGGTAAGAAGCTTACCGGAAATTGGAGGCCTTTCAAACAACCATCCTGCACCACTAAAAGAGAATATCCAAACAAGATGGCTGCTAATGTTAATTCAATATTTGAAGGCATAGCCAACATGGACTGAATGGCTCTGTTCAGTTCCTCTGCTGCCATTACTAAAAATACAGGCAAACTGCAATTCTAAAACAGCGCAGAAAATCACAACTTGTCCTCCTTCTGTTTACTGACTGGCCCAGTAAAAATCTACTATCAAAGTCTAGGGGAGAAAACCCAAACTGTACTGGAAGTTAGATTTTTTTTTAGCATGATTGCACAGAAAGGTAATGGCCAGGCTTGGAGGTGTGGATTCTATTGAGGTTTTAAATTTTACCCTAGGGTTTCCCTCAGTATATTATAGGCCTGGCGGCCCGCCATGCTTTACAAGCCCCACCGCCAGGCTAAGCCTTTCTTGTTTATGTTTTTAGGAAAATAATAATAAATAAAAAAACGCTTTTTTTTTTAAGTTAGCTGGGCGGAGATCTGAGAAACTAGCCCCATAAACTTTACCAACTAAAACAGTTTCTGTGTCCCCTTGTTAAAAACTCAACAGACACAAATGGAAGAGCTACTAAAGCCACATTAGCAACATTAAATTAAATCTCCCGTTTGTTGCACATCTCTGTGTAGTGCAGCGGATTTAACTCGTACAGGGCCGGTCCAAGGCTGTATGAGGCCTTGAGCAGAATTTGACTTAGGGGCCCCCCTTGCTGCTGAAAACATCAGCAACTCTAACAGCTTCTGTGTTAGATTTTCTGAAATCTGGGAGAGGGGAAGTAGTTTAATTGGCCAATCTAAAAAGCAATAAGCTATAATTGCAGTTTACTAGTTTGTATTTGTGAACAAACAGCTCAAACTCAAAGATTAAACTCACAGCATCAGATTGTTGATATGGTAACAAAACAATTTAACTATAAATATTGTTCTTTGAACTTTTACAAAGTAAACTTGCCAGCTCCTTAAAATCTTACATATAAAGATTAAACAATTTAAAATATTTTAATTTATGTATGCTGAAACCATTAAATCAAATTTAGCAGCATTGACCATCTCAGTAAATAAATATTACATTTATTTATCTGTGGTCCGTGTTAAAATATTAGCATTTATGGGGCCCCTGAAGCCCTTGGGGCCTGATGGAGCTGCTGACTTAATTTGGATTAAACAAAAGTGCAAATAATTAATATTCATTTTAATTGTGTTTTTTGATTTGTTGTTTTTAAGACTAGTTGTTTGTTTGTTTACTAGTTGTGGGTTTAAGACTAGCTGGTGATGAAACATCATCACCAGCTTAGCACACGGCTAAGCTAGCTCCACCACAGATAAACTGCAGAACCGCTTGACGCTCACCTTCTTCTCGATGCCATCTCCTCTGGTTTGGGGTTCATGAGCGGCGACATCCAGCCAGGTGATCACCACGGCAGCTGTAGGACTGACCTCATCGTCGTCCGGGAAGGCCCTGTTGATGTGCTCAGCCGCCCGACGCAGAACATCCGGACTGGAGTCCTGACGGAAGAAAACTCTCCCCAAGCCATCGCTTGTGTCCAGATCCCCCTGCAGAGCTGCGATCATGCCAAATTTGGGAGGCATTTTACCGAGGTATGTCGACTCGCTTGTTGGTTCTGCCGTGGCGACAAAACCGTTGGTGTTGATCTGAAATTAAAGGAACAAAATGACGGCTTGGATATGAAGAAAAATATGAGTGACAGCCTCCTCTTGACACCACAGAAATAGACAAATTTTATATTTGAGCTCTTTTTTTTTATATATTTTTGAGCTCTTACCATTTATAATTACTTTAAAAAATTTAAAAACGGTTCTTAACACATTAGATCTGTTAGCATTTTGAATAATAAGAACCCTATCCTAATCCCACCATGTAGCCAATTGTGTATTGCCATGTAGGTGAAGGATTAATTTGGTTTTAATTGTTTATTATATCAATCAATCAAGTTTATTTGTACAGCACATTTATTCAACAAGGCAGTTTAAAGTGCTTTACATAATACAAAATACAACAATAAAAAGTCATAAAAGCATCATTCTGTTGCTAATTTAAGAAACCAGTAACAAACATTACATTTTGTGGAGTACCATCATCAAAATGATCTATACATACCATATATGTTGGTCAATGTTATGGTTTTTGTTATAATATTTGGTGTTATAGTTTCCTTGTTTTGTATTTGTTTGTTTTGATTGTATTTGTGTAGTCAAGTCTTTTGGTAACACTTTATTTGATGGGTTGTGAATAAGACTGTTATGACATTGTCATAAACATGACATAACACCTGTCATGAGTAAGTCTTCATGAGTATTTATGATTGTTGTCATAAAGTGTCATTTATGTGTCATAAATCATGACACTTTTAATACAATGTTGACATTATTCAAAATGTTTTCGTTATGACAACTTGTCATTAACCAAGAAATCATGATAAATGATTTATAAATTTGTTATAAAAGTATTACTGATTAAACTTTAAAAATTATGTAGCTTTATGTTATTAAAGCTAAAGTTTAATAAGTAATACTTTTTTATAGCAAATTTATGTCAGATCAGGATGTCTTGGTTAATATCAAGTTGTCATAACAAAGACATTTCGAATAATGTCAACTTTGTATTAAAAGTGTCATGATTTACCGAATTACACTTTATGACAACAGTCAGAAATATTCATGAAGACTTACTCATGTTCATGACAGGTGTTATGTCATGTTTATGACGGTGTCATGACAGTCTTATTCACAACCAGTTAAATAAAGTGTTACAAGTCTTTTTAACCTTGTTTGCATAAACGTTAATTTATCTTGCTAAAAACAAACACTCATTATCCAGGGACAAGAGATGTAAAATAGCCTTTTGGCTAATTCTGGTGCATTTACAAAAATGTTAATTAATGTGTTTTGTTACAATCAAATAAATTAGTCTTAAACATTTTCCAAACTCATTAGACCATAGTTGTTTTCCATCCAAAAAGCCATATTTGGCCCCACTACTACAAAATAAAACTTGCCTAGAGGCCCCCTAAAAATCTCTCTTTTAAATATGTACAACATGAAATGTTTTATTCTGAAAGCTAACACGATTAAATTAAATGTAATTATATTGTCAGATTTTAAAAGAAAAAAGCAATTCTACAGAATGAGATGAGCCGTTTTTAAAAATATGGGAAATGAAGAAAGATGGAGAGCATAGTTTGATGGTAGTGACTTTTAAAAGCCTGTTGTAGACATTAAAAGCAGATTTTGCTTAAGAACTTACGGAAAATCCCATAAAACTACAATTTTGTGTTGCATTTTGGCTTTGTAAGAGCCACAGTGCAATATTTTAATGATTCAAAAGAGCTATCTTTCTGAGTCATTAGTAGAATGAACAAACAAAGTTTACACAACGTAACATAGTGTTTACACGCTTGCTGGTTTAATGGGAGCACATGTGAAGGCTTAAAAACAGTAGGATTATGTCAAAAACATCCTTCCTGACAAAAAGAGAACAAGAAAACTCTTCTTTGGAAAGGCTGTGCTGTTTCCTGTCTCCTGAAGAACAGCCTCAGAGAGCATAAAGATTGGACACTAATCGTCATTACAGAAACTTCCTGACAAACTGGGAAAACAATCAGCGATCGTCATCTCACAGATGTGGAGCAGAGAGCAAAATAAAAAGAGAGATCTTTATAGATAACTGTCAACATATGTTAAACCTGGATAAAATGCTAATTACACTCATAAGGAGATGATAAACCCCCCCAACCTGATTACGAAAGACAATTTTGTTTAACCATGTCTGCACTAAAACCGCTGGGAAACAGTTAACTCCCACAGGGCGCAGACAGTTCAGAGCAGACTGTGTCATAAATGAAAAACAGAGCTGCAGCTGGGAGGCAAGGCTGCGGTGAGCAATGCAGCCGGGAGTCATCCTAAAAACAAAAAATAAATCAACTTCAAGCTAATGCGTAAACCACAGCTCTATGATTGTGCATGTTTAATTAAGGTTAGCTACACTGCTAAATATGAAAATTATAGTAAAAACCTCTAAATGGCAATGGTAAGAAAATTAAAGGAACAAAAATAAATGTCTATAATAGATACAGCAGTTCAGGGTTTCCCCAGTGCATATTAAGCCTGGCGGGTCATCAGGCTTTACTTGTGCCCCTACCAGGCTAAGCACTGCTTGTTTTATTTTATTTTATTTTTTTATATGTTTGTGTTTTTTAAGACTTTATAGTTGGTGTTCAGGTGTTAATCTTCCAATCTTTCAATAACACATAATTATCAAGAGATATTTTCAAATGTTCCATCAACTTTAATCATTTTTTAACTCTAGTTAAAAACATGGCAGGCCACTGGATGAATGACTGCTCTAACACCCAACCACCAGGGTCAGCAAGTTTTCTGGAGGAAACCTAATTCACACAAATACTCAAGTTATTATGGTCAACGTTTGATAAAAGGACATTAAGATAAAATCTATATGTTCAAATGATATTAACAGGAGAAAGTTATATTACAATTGCAAGTAACTAATAGTATGATAATGGTTAATCTACAGTTTTTGCAGCTTTAATTTGCTTGAATCGGGCATCCAAAACATACTTTAATTTACACAAAAACAGGATGTTAAGTTGTTGCACATCAATTTTCAAAACAAACATTTAGATTTTTGCAACTTCTTGAACAATAATACAATTAAATAATGAGATGTGTGATCACATATATTATCGATACCAATATCTGGAGCAGCATTAATCCTTTACTAAGTCATTTTTGGGGAGTATAAGAAACTGAGGGATTGTTTCAACAAGGAAAGCAATGTGGAATATCCCAATCACAGATTTTTAGCTGTACATATTTATTTAAAGTTAGAATTACGACTAGTCCTGTGTCAACATGTACTGAAATGGCACTCAGCAAGGAACAATCCAGTTCTCCAAAACCAAAATAAAAAGCAAGATTAGTCTGCAAATGCTCTTAGGGTCAAAAACCTGGTGTTTGGAGATGTATTCTGTGACTAGATGAAATGAAAACTAATCAACTTCAAGGTTGTTCCTTCAAACTAACTAGAAGTTTGAAGGAACAAACTTCAAGGAAAGTTGTGAGAGGTATGACGATGGGCTTTATGAAGTTGTCGATGGGCAACCTGTCAAATTTAGCACAAATTGATCTTTTTAAAAAACAATAACTCAAAGCATATCGGAAAATTAGTTACAGTCATAACTTTCTAAGTAGTTACCACCAAACCCTAACCTCTGTTTCTGGAAGAAGGATCTGTAAACATGAGATTCAGGTCATGCAGTTTAAAAGGTAATTATACCAAGTAGCTAGAACATGTCTGTAAACTTCTGACTTTGAAAGATGTCTAAGAGAAATTAAAAAATACTTTTATTTTTGGTCATTTAGCAAAAGATTAAATATCAGAATAAGAAAAAAATGACATGTGCCTCTGTATATAAGCTGTATCTAAACATCTGGTTTCAGCTGTAATGCCTTGGAAATTACATTTTGCATGCTTTTGTCCGTTTTGGCGCCTCGCTGCGCAGCACAATTAAAACATATGTTTTACACATCAGATTCAGAGGGGCTGCTTGTTCGACCAAATGGCTCATTTCCTTTTACAAGTAACTGGAGAAAAAAAAGTTCAATTAAAGGAAAGTTTTGATTAGAATCAGTTTAAGAACACATTTTTGACATACCAATGTTTTATGCAACGTGAACTGATCACTGGATCTTTTTGGGGGGTTGGATAACAAACTGTGATTCTTGCCCCTTATGTAAACAGTAACATGATAAGCTCAAGAGAAGCGGATTCCACCAGTCAGAGAAAGCGCAATGAAAAGTAAATTGATCCTAAATGTTTACGGTCGACAGAAAAAGAACAAATCACCGGAAAAAGAATGTTGAACTTCCAGGAATTGCTAATGGATGTGACTTCTGGCCGCGTTCCTGTTTGGATTATGCGCAATTACGCAAAACAAGAGAAAGACTGCCAGCCTATGTTGACTTCTAACCTCCGGTTTGAATATGTTTTAGCGTGATGAATTACTGGTTTACTTACAAAAATGCTGTCGAAAGTGCCATCATAAAAAAACAAGGGCTTGCTGAGTGAGAGGCGGTGGGTCTGGTCATTCCCTGAGTTGAGTGGCTGATCTCCTGCGTTGGGACCGAAGGCGAAAAACTCTTCTCGTCTTACGCTCTGCACCGATGCCATAAATCCGACAAAACTCGCCCAAAGGAGCCATCCTGGCTTTACCCAACTCATCGTTCCAGTTTCTGAAGCAGCAGAGCGGCCACTCCTGTGTTTTAAGGAGGACTAATGAATTGTTGGGTCACGAAGTGGAGTCCTAAGGAGTGGGCGGAGAGCTGCGGAGCGCGTCAGACTCAGAGAACAGCTTTGGTTTAGTTGTCTGTTCAAGATCTCCTATAACAAGCTTCATTTGGAGCTACGTTGATATTTCCAGACGCATCTTACTGAATTTGGACTTCACAGAGAAGTTATTTGTTTTAATGTAAGTGTAAGGTCACGGTTTTCACCGATTCATCCCACGCAGTGTGATATTCAGAAGAAACGGATGTTCTAAATCCGGTTTTATCTTAAATGTTCTCAAGAGCCGGTTGTGTCAGAATCTATTGATAACACTCATTAAACTTTAAAATATTAATTAATAGTTGTCTTTGCATTATTGATCATCTTTTCACATTGATCAGTTCCTCTAGGATTTTGCGATTGTTTTGCATTTATTTATTTATTGCAATCAAAATCACAGTTTTATGACGCTAATTTAGAAATATTTGCAAGAAATTTACCAATATTTACGCATATCTATGACAGTAAATGTGATTAAGAAAGCCTGCGGCAGCTGTATCGTAAAAGTAAGAAATAGCGCCAACTACTGGTGGGAGTTAGTATAACTGAAGCCATGCATTAGAGCAGAGGTTCTCAAATGGGGGTACGCGTACCCCTGGGGGTACGTGGAGGTACTGCAGGGGGTACGTGAAGCTTTTCAAAATATCTTTAAAAAATCAGTAGGCTCCTCATAATAAGTCTTGGGAAAAATTATTTTGTAAAAAGTTCGATAAAATATAAATGTGTGTTCATGCACTGAATTTTATATTCAGTATTTAGTTTCAATATCCTTTAAAATAAAACGGTTTGACTGGTTTTATACCTTCCTGGTGGTCACCGTCTTCTGTTTTTCTTTTTTGTTTAACCATGCAATGTTTGCAATATGGATGTATTTGTCAGGTTCACTGATATAAGTTGTTTGGCTTTAATAAATCAGACAGTGATTTTACAGCACTGTACCTCTTTTTAATTCCAAAAATGTTTTGCCCGTGTCAGGGGGTACTTGACTAAAAATATTTTTTTAAGGGGGTACATCACTGAAAAAAATTTGAGAACCACTGCATTAGAGGGAGTAGGGATCTGTTGATCTGTTTGGGAGAATATTTGCGATCTCTGAATCGCGGAAAACCGGCGGGTCAGATCTATGTAATTTGGCGTCTGAAGGGCCACATAAAAAGCTGTGGCAGGCTAGACTTTATCCAAATTCTGACTCAGGTTTTAACAAAAATAATTCAAAGGAAAAACCACAAAAGCACCTAAAGGTCAGACATTTAATGATGTATCAAACTTAAATATTAAAACGTATCAATATTGATATTGGTATCTGAAATATTGGCCCTCTCATTACTTGGTATTGAATTTATACCAAAATATGCATTACTGCATATACTAAACAATATAACTGCTGGACAATTTTTTTATTTAATTGTTGAACATTTTATTCTTAGTATTTGTAAATGATACAAAACAATAATCAAGTTTTAACATTTTACCTGACTTTCTTTGCCTTTTTTTCCATGATGTCAAACAAAGAAGTAACATATAAAAAATTTTTGCCAAAATGATTTTGGCAAAAAATCACAACCTCTTTCTTTCCAAAAAATGTTTCGGGCAAAAGAAAAAATGACATAGTTCATTATTTTAGGAACCTTACAAATCCGTAACATCATCACTGGGTTATCACAAGTTGTTTAAAGGTTCAGTAATTCCTCAAAAAAAAAAAAAGCCCCGACCAAAGTGTTAGTTGCAGAAGCTGTGAAGTAAAAATCCCTTTTTTATTGGTCTTATTTAATATTCTAGCTTGGATTTTTGTCCACTGAATGCCAGAATAGTCAAAAATCACAAAAGTAAACACTGAAAATATGTTACTCTGCACACAGATGTATGATTTCCTGGTTTTTTATGTGCTTTGGCTTACAGTTAAACTGCTTAGAATTCTTTGTTGATGATAAAACCCTGAGAGGAGAAGAGTTCATCTTCTCATCCTTTCATTTAAAGGAAATCTTAAACCTTCCATGCAGTGTTGCCATAACTCAGAGTCGGTTTATTTGGACGATGATACTGTTATTATACAGCCGGGGGCCACAGAGTGGGCCGTGTCCGGAGGGACAACGCTGGACTCAGGCCAGCAGACCGTCATAACATGGACCAATAACCACAAAAAGAGCTCCAAGTTTAGTGTAGTTTGCTGAAATGTTATGTTAACAGCAGCAAAGCAAAGCAAAGCGGCATCCAGTAATGACTTGGGTTGTGCTGCAGCGGCTGTCACAGTCAGCCCCAGCTGGGATAATGAGGACAGGTTTTGGTCTGGAAGAGTCTCTGACCCACTAACAGATGATCAGTCATCCATCCAGCACTTTGGCCCGTCTAATTGAGAATCGTTTGGACCTATTGTTATGGCATTTGGTATCCGTGGTAACCATTATGCCCACTAACATTCAGTGAAGTTTCATTTTGTTTGTATCTTTTTTCAATGCAAAAAAGGTGGTTCAAAAACTTAGAAAAGCAATTTAAATGTCTCATTTTAAAATGAATGGAAGCTTTTCTAGACAAATTAAGATGTTTTTTTTTTTACTTGAAAAATACCTGGAACAAGTCAGCATTTAGTGATAATTAAGCTTTAATTAAGCTGGAATTGTGTTGTATGATTAGTCCAGTTATCTGAGGTTAATTATTTAAAAATAACATGCCACAGATTGGATAGCAGCTTTATTCTTGTTTTAAAAAATTATTGATATTTTAAACATAAAACTATATGAATTGTAAGATTTCCTTAGGAAGATTTGGAGCTTAATAATGAGTAAAGCCAAATCAAATGTTTGTTACTTAGCCATAAAAACAGGAATTTTATTATTTATTTTTGTACTTTTTTTTCTTTAAGTTTGGAAAAAAGCAGCTTAAAGAACGTTTTTATTTTCTGCTAAGTTCAATAACTGTAAATTACAATAAACTAAACTGTAAAATGCCACAAAGCCAATTTTGAAAGCAGTTAAGCTTTCAAAATTTCAAAAGCAGTTAAGCTTTCATCACTGTTTTAGTAAAGTCCGATTGCGCCACCTTGTGTTCGCACTGGGAATCAACTCTGGTAGTTTCTGACAAGTCAGGGCAAAAGAAAACATTTTCTACAGCAGACGAGATAAATCAGAGATTCATAAGCAATCGTGAATATAATACTAATTATAGTTTTTTAATGACACTTTGAAACAAGTATTTCTTATACAACCAACAATTTTAACGTTTTTAACGAGAAGAATTGGGTGCACAGGCTTCCTTATATCAAGTATTTTCTCTAAAACAGAAATAATAGAAATATAGCTCCATACATCTCTATATATATTTAATTAAATGAAAACTACCTCAAACTTCTTCAACCTGCCCTCAGCTTAACATCTAAATATTGAAGTATAAAATAGAATAGAATAGGATAGAACCATGGGCGTTTAAGTGTAACAACAGTAACAGATATAAAATTTCACACAAAAAGTTCCCAGTGTGCAATACATTAAAAACAATATTGATAGTAATAATAATAATATACTGTACAAGACCATAACAGAAAATACTGCGTAGTTGTTAGGAATAGGAATATCAGATCACTTTTGCAAAAATGTGCGTAATGAAAAAGATGCAGACTATCTATAATACAGCATACTATAGATAAAGATGCTATATACTATGTGACAAAGGTGACTAGTGTTAATATTTTGGAATAATGTCACCCTCACTTATATTTAAAATGTTTAGGCGTTTATGTAGAACCAGGTCTGTCCTTCCATTTTAAATAACATAAATAGAATAATTTCAGACCCTTTACAAGAAACAAAACAACCAGATGAAAAGACAACAAATCAGAATGAACAAAAAATAAATAAGCATACATAAATCAATCTTCAAGCTCTTCCCTTTGCTTGTTTTCCACTAATTCTGCCAAGAAGAGAAATTAAATCTACAGGCGTACAACAGAGTGTAGTTTCTCTGCACCTTGCCAACAACAATTTATCCAAATTTTTCTGTGTATATTTGTATATTTTAGCCTGAGTCCATAATTTCGAGCCTTTGTGGAGCAGAAACAATATTTTCAAACTTATTCACCTCATTCTTGTTTGTAAGTGGTGAAAGCTGAGTGGTATCCACCAGTGCAGCCAAGAATAAACAGCAACAACACACCTTTAGGCAGCTCAAAACTGGTAACATTCATAACGCTTATATGTTAAAATATATATGGTGATGTCATCAGTGATCGTCACTGTGTTGCCTGGGAACCAGCAGGCTGTTGTCTGATGTGCCCTTAAATGGAAACTGGATTATTTTTTGCAGAAGTGACGATGTGGGTGATTTAAAGGGCCAGAGCCCGACTGTGGAAAACACAATAAAACCCAAAAAGTGTGTGCATTCATTTCTAAATACTGCATACACTGGTTTAAATCTAAAACCTAGCCAATAGGTTTGCACTGCAGCTGACAGCATCCTGTTTGGTGGGGCCTCTGTGGCAAATTAATGCATGAGGAAAGTTAAAGGTGAGCTGGAGTGAACTCCATCTTTGGATTTCCTCGTGTTCTCATGCCCGGTCACATAGCACAAAGACCCTGCTGCTAAAAAGCAAAACAAAAACCAACCTGACTTGGGGTTGTGCACACATGAGATAAGCTGCTTCTTCTTTGGGTCAAAAACCAAAGTCTGTCCCTGTAATGTTTGGTTGCCGGAATGAAAGGGGAAACCCATCAAAGTTACACATAGAAATCAGTCAATGTGACTCAAAATGTTCTTTCAGTTCTCTGTGGGACTGAAAAGAAAAACAATTCTGATAACATCACACTTCCTATTTTCACTGGAAAACAAATATGACACAATCTTGGACAGAGTTGAAGAAAACAGTGACCTTAAACATTTTAACTTTGACACAAATTCTATAAGTTGAATTTAATTTGAGGTCCCACTTCTAGTAAAACCCGTCATAATTTGATAAATAACTTTTATTGTTGAATAAGAAATTGTAAAGTTACACAGCAAAAAATGAACTTGAATAATTTGGTTTATTTAGCTTGTCTTAAAGAAAAAAAGAAGTCTAAATAAGCTAAATAAGTCTAATTATTGCTGTTAATTTTTTTACTGTGTAACTTTATAAATGGCGCTGCATATTTGCTGGTTTGTTTGCACATTTGGCGATATTATTGTATGAGAAAATGTATTTTTCTTGACACTTTCACCACTTCCCTTCACACACTTATCAAGCAAACAGCACCTGATGATGACAAACATACATATCTTAGCTGTGCATAGGACTGCAACCTTCTGGAAAAAGGTCACAGTGCTCTTTCTTGGAATCTGCTGTTGCCACTTCCCCCACTTTGTGGATTTCTCAAACTCCTCGTGTTTCTTCTTCATGTTGCTGTCGCTTCTTTTTACTAGATAAATAGGAAAATCAATTGTTTATCAACTACAATCAATCATAATTCACACACTGGTGGATCAAAAACTGATAAATCTATCATTGCTGCCTTCTCTTGTGCTTTGTTCATTGTTGGTTTTTGATCATTTGTTTATTGATCTGGTTCTAAACGTTCCACAGGATTTTAATAATCCTAGACTTGATGCATACTTTCACAAAGAGTGATGTGGACATTGTGATGAATGAAAATAAAATAAATAAATCTTAGATTAAACTTTACAGGAAGGTTCCTCTGGGATATTCAGTTTCCAGCAGCACCACACTGACAGAAAAAAAGACCAAATATAATGAAAAAATGAGAAAATATGAAAAATCAAAGTATATAGCATCAGTATTTACGCCACATTTGAATGATTTTGGTAAATACATAAGATTAGTATACATATATGTAAATAATTGGTTAACCTTATCCTGTTGTTGGCATAAAATAAAAGACATCAAACTTGCTTACTGTAAATTTAGTGTTTACCAGCTGATGTTACTTTCAAATAATTAAAATAATACGGCACATTTAAATACCCCTCTGCATCTCAAAACCATGGAAAATTGCCTCCAACCATCCTCCACTGCCAAGAGAGAAATACGAGCCAAACAATATGGCTGCTAATGTTAATTCAATAATTGGAAGCGCGTCCAACGCGGATTGAAGGGCTTTGTTCACTCCCTCCGCTGCCATTGCTAAAACAACATAAAACAACGCCATCATTCACAACTTCTTCTGTTCACTGTTTGGCCCGGATGAGAATCTACCGGAGTGAATCAAAGTGAATGGGAGAAAGTCCAGACTGTCTGCAAAGCTAGGGTAATGGGCTAAGGACGCTAACTAAAAATAGTTAGAAAGTAACTATTTTGTTTAGGAAATGTATTATTAGCTGTTAAACTTGCAAAATTTTTCACCGACCCACATAAATTGCATAAAAAATGATACACGGATTTTATTGTTTAAATTTTAAGTTTTTTTGTGTGTAAAGCCTTACTGTTGTCCATATATTTGTTTTATTTAACACATATACTAAATGAATCAGTCTGGTTTTCATGCAGGGTTGTAAAACGAGATTAAATGCATAAAGGAGCCCTGATCTGCCCTCTCGGGATCAGAGCTGCGGTGGGAAGCGCCATCACAGGGTTAAAGGTACCTTAGCATGCGTCAGCTGGTGCGTAACGTCACGTAATGCGCTCCCTGGCTGAGGAGGGGGTGGGGA